>NC_068343.1:24537869-25166151 GCF_014633365.1 Diospyros lotus | reverse complement strand
CTAAATGGGGTTTCTGAACGAAGGAATCGAACCTTATTAGATATGGTTAGATCCATGATGAGTTTCGTTGATCTCCCTTCATCCTTTCGGGGCTATGCTCTTGAGACAGCTACCCATTTACTGAATAGAGTTCCCTCTAAATCAGTGCCTAAGACACCATATGAGATGTGGTTTGGTAAGACACCCAGTTACAAATATTTAAGAATATGGGGGTGTCCTACCTATGTTAAGAAAATAGTGGGAGATAAGTTGGATACTAGATCCACTAAGTGTAAGTTTGTGGGATATCCAAAAGAATCAATTGGATATTATTTCTATCATCCCCTTAAACAAAAGGTGTTTGTTTCAAGGAATGCCACTTTTCTAGAAAAGGAATTCCTATTAGATGGGAATAATGGTAATATGATAGATCTTGAAGAAATTCAAGAATCACAAACTACTATCCCACAGGTGGAAGCAGAAAATAACTTTGAACCTTAAAGTACACAATCTCCTCGTAGATCCCAAAGGATCACGAGACCTCCTGATAGGTACGGTTTCTTAGTTGAGGGTAATGAGGATAACCTTCTATTGGATGAGGATCCAAGAACCTACAAGGAGGCGATATCTGAAATCGACTCGGGAAAATGGAAAGAAGCTATGAAATCCGAAATGGATTCCATGTACTCTAACAATGTGTGGACTTTGGCAGATCCTCCTGAAGGTATTGTACCTATTGGCTGTAAATGGATCTACAAGCAAAAGCTTGGAGTTGATGGAAAAGTAGAGACTTATAAAGCTTGTTTGGTGGCAAAGGGTTACACTCAAACTCAAGGTATTGATTTTGAGGAAGCCTTCTCACCAGTTGCGATGCTTAAATCCATTCGGATTTTATTTGCCATAGCCATATATTATGACTATGAGATATGGCAAATGGATGTGAAAACAGCCTTCCTTAATGGTGACATTAAGGAGGATATTTATATGGTACAGCCAAAGGGATTCATATCCAATGGAAATGAGCAGAAAGTATGCAAGCTTCAAAGGTCCATTTATGGACTAAAACAAGCTTCCTGGAGTTGGAACATACGGTTTGATGAGACAATCAAATTGTTTGATTTCATCAGAAACTTGGATAAACCATGTGTGTACAAGAAGGTTAGTGGGAGTGCAGTCACTTTTCTGGTGCTTTATGTTGATGACATACTACTCATTGGGAATGATGTAGGTATGTTACAAGCAAGAAAAGCCTAGTTATCTACTAATTTCTACATGAAAGATTTAAGCGAAGCATCTTATATTTTGGGGATTAAGATCTATAGAGATAGATCAAAAAGGATGCTTGGATTATCCCAATCATTGTATATAGATAAAATGTTAAAAAGGTTTAACATTGAAGGATCTAAAAGAGGATTTCTTCCAATGCGCCATGGGATTTCTCTCTCCAAGTCTATGTCTCCAAAGACTCCAGAGGAGAGGGAAAGAATGGCATCTATACCCTATGCTTTTGCCATAGGTAGCATAATATATGCTATGCTATGTACTAGACCTGATGTCGCACATGCTCTGAGTGTCACGAGCAGATATCAGTCTAATCCAGGTGAGGAGCATTGGAAAGCTGTGAAAGGGGTTCTTAAGTACTTGAGAAGGACGAAAGACACTTTCATGGTTTATGGAGGAGGAGAACTGAAACTAGAATGCTTTACGGATTCAAGTTTTCAGTCTGATGTAGATGACTCAAAATCTGTGTCTGGTTATGTATTCACACTCAATGGTGGAGCAGTTTGTTGAAACTACTGCAGATTCTACCACTGAGGCTGAATATATTGCAGCATCAGATGCTGCAAAGGAAGCAGTTTGGATGAGAAATTTTATCTCAGCATTGGGAGTCGTTCCTACTATTGTTGATCCAGTTCTAGTGTACTGTGATAACAATGGTGCAATTGCTCAAGCAAAGGAACTGAGGTCCCATCAAAGATCCAAACATATATTACGGAGATATCATTTAATTCGTGAGATAATTGGCCGAGGTGACCTCAAAATGGAGAAGGTTGCATCAGCAGAGAATGTAGCAGATCCCCTTACAAAACCATTGTCACAACAAATATTTGAACGTCATCTTGAGAAGATGGGCTTAAGATACATGGGAAATTGGCTTTAGGGCAAGAGGGAGATTGTTAGAGTTATGCCCCACAAGCCAATTATATTTACATGTAATTGATCATACTTTACATTTTGATTCTTTAGGAAGAATCAATTATTATTGCAAGGCATTTATGTTTTTATTTGTCATTGATGGTTGTCATTATTTATTGTAATCCATTCTTGACAAAGTTCATAGATCAAATAGGCTCATGGAATTTGGTTGTGCATTGAAATGATGATCATGAAACATATTCCTTACAAGCCTTGATCTTAAATGTTCTTAGTTATAGAGTTATTAGGATTGGACACTAATAACTCGGATAGACTAGCACATATGATGCATGCTCAATTAGGAGAATGTCTCATTTTATGGACATTGGTGTGGGGACACTAGTGTATATATGTGGGTGCTTATTATAAGAATAAGTACACTGAACTGACCCGCTACAGAATTTCTAATGGTTATTATAATGCCGAATTGGAATTTCTGTATTGCAATAGTGCAGATTAATCCTTAGACTTGAGACATCATGGCAGTCTTATATTTGACTGGTTACGCTTTGTGTAAGGCCCCGCTTTCCTGGGCGCCTTATTTCTTGGGACAATCCTGGGACGATAAATTTTTTTTCCTTTCGAACTCATACTAAATCACGTCATTCATCGCATCATCCCAGAATTTCCCTACATTAATTTATTCTCAAAAGAGAAAATCATCACATACTCATCTATTGCGGAAGCCAAGATCGAACCTAACATCTTACTTTAACATTAAATCATAAATCAATTCTTTACATCATCGTTTCCCAAACTTAATCCTCAATACAAAACTTAAAACATAATATACGTCTCAACTAACATTAACCCTAACTAGGGTTTATATATCGTCATTAACCTTAAGGTTACATCATCATTCCTCATACATCAATCATCATCATATCTTACATCATGGATTTTCAAAGCGTTCAGATTTCATAGTAGCAGGACTTAAACACATGGGCTACATTACATACATTCATCTCATCGCTCATTCATCATGCACTTAGCTAAGTGCCATTTACTTTCAATTCAATTCCTCGTGCACTTAGAAAGTGCCATTTCATGCCTCATTCATCCTTGTACCTGCTACAATCTCCATATGGAACGTTTGAATATTCCAGGGGCAAAGCCCAATTAGATGATGAACTATCTAAGTAAGTAGTACAAAATCATTTTCATGTATGTATGCAAAATGCAAAATGTCATCATTCATCATCTCTTTCCGTGAATCGACCGCACCTTATGCTACCCACCCCATTGCTACGGCTTCATTTCCATCCCGAGGTCAATGGTGTAGCGGTGACGATCCGCATTCCCGTTGCACCTTAATGCTACCCCTCATTGCTACAGCTTCCTTTCCATGCCGAGGTCAATGGGTGCAGCAGTGCCATCGTAACTCATATGCAATGTGTGATCAATAACATCATCATGAATATATGCACATTTCATCATCAAAACATGTAAATGCAATCTACATGACATAATCATATCAAGACATGATGACATGATAAAGTCATTTTCATCAAATCGGGTTTTGGGAAAACCACCTTCAAATCAAGCCTTTTCATAGAACTCAATTAAGTTTAGTAAGTATCATTTATTAACCAAGCATTTTTCATAAACTTAAATTTCAATTTGGGAAGTACAACTTACCTCATACGCATCTCATAGCATCTCGATTCTCATGCTAGGCTTCTAACGTAATCAACTCGACTCCTCGACATACCCTGACCATCATATTTATTTAATAACATCAATATCCTATTTATCATAATCTCCTCATAACTTTCCTCTATTTTTCTTATTTTTCTCACTAAATAATTCCTCATTAAATAATTTCTAAATAATAATTCATCAATAATTCAAACTAATTATTCCTCAATTATTTTCCTCAAATATTTCTCAATAGCAATTCCTAAAATAATTCTCCTAATTTACTAGAACATTCTAGGGAATTTTTGCTTACTTTAACTTAGTCTCTCGGGCTGCCTCGATATGCGCATCATGACCTCGAAATGTGTGACCGACCTTGATTGTCGCATAAGTCATCAATTCTCGCACACCACCTCGATTCTTGCACATTACCTCATTCCCGCGCATTATCCCCAATTTTTTAGCAACATCTTAATTTGCCCGAACTATTTTTCTCACCAAAGTCTCCGGAATATTAATACACATCATTCCCTATTTTTTCAAATTTTTCTGACATCTCCTCTATTTTCTTTCCTTTTTTTTTTCTTCATTACCCTTTTATTTCTTTCTTTTTTTCTTTTCTTTTCTTATTTTCTTTTTCTCCTCTCCTATTCACTCTCTTTTTCACGTCCTGCAACCTGCAACTTTCTTCTTCATCATTTTCTTCTTTCTTTCTTTCCTTTTCTTTCTTCTTTTCTTTCCTTTCCTTTTTCTTCTTCTTCTTCTTCTTCTTCTTCACCGCGGCAGCCCCTGCACCTGCTTCGCGACCTGCCGCTCGCGGCCATGTGCGCTGCTGCCATGGCTGCGCATGCACGACCCAGCTCGGCCAGCCCCCCCTTCGCCCGAACTGCCTCATGCGCACAGCTCGCACGCACCGCCTTCACCAGCAGACACCATTGCGCCTCCCGCGCTGCTGCCACGCGACCTTCCATGGCTGCTGCCTCGGCCAAGCTGTCGCGCCGCCCGGTTGCAACAGCAGCTTCATGGCCGCTTTCGGCCATCTCCCTTGCTCTCACACTCTCTCTTGCGATCTCTCTCTCTCTCGATCTCGTTCTCTCATTGCTCTCTTCTCTCTCGCATTGGTTGGCCGAAGCTCTCGGCCATGGCTCACCCGAGCTCTCCCTCTTCATCCATTCCTTCAAACTCTCTCTCCCTATATACGCACCCGACAGCCTTGGCTATCACTCCAGACATCCCTCTCAATCTCTCTGCAATCTCTTAGCCCAATTCAAAATGCTCCAAGCTTGCCTCCCATGCCTTCCAACATACTGCAACATGCCTCCCACGCCTCACGCACATATGCATATTACATATATATATATATATATTATACATATTTACACTAAATATAATTATAGAAAATATATATTTAATCCCCATAATTTATCCTAATTACACTTAAAAATTTCTTAAATAACAATACACCCTTCAATGCCCAATTAATTTGCAATACGATACTTTAAACCCAAATTAATAACTTTGATAATTACTTGACAAGGCTGATTTTGCCCCCGGGTTCTCACTGGGCCCTTGATTTATCTCACAACCACTAAAGGGTTGATTGATACACAAAACCGGAGCCCCCTTAGGGTTCCATTGAATTTTTGGACATCCCCTATGACAATTCGGTATTTCAGCCTGATCCGAAACTATATTTTAGCTGTATCGAAAACCGACTCAATTCCGATTTCTTTTGCTTCCATAAATCCTATCTCGGAACACTCATCGACATTATACCATTTTTCATAGCCAATTACACTCTGGGGCATTCCCTCCAATCGATTCGGCGATTTATTTTGCTATCAAGCCTATTTTTTGGTATTCAAACCTTGCTTAAATGACATGGCAACCTTACGCCGAAACGGGATATTACACTTTGGTTCTTGTTTGAATTCCAATGGAGTCATTAACAAATTATTACTGGACGTAACCTTATCACATATGAAGACTTATGAATGTCAAAATAGGATTCATCACTTATCGATAAGATGAGAAGATGTCTTATGTATTCCGATGATTTTATGACTGAGGAAATCCTTGGCCAAGGTGAGGTGGAAATCAAAATGTGTTTTGATTTCACATATTAAGTCATAAATCTGGAATGGATACATAGTTATTGAATGATTAGGGTTTCGTCATAAAACCATACCCTAAATTCAATTGGGACATAGATTGATGAAAGGATTTTACTGCATGATATTTGCAATTGAAAATGTCCGCATTTTTCCATTGTTGGCTAGGTATTCATGGCATATTGCTAGATGTTAACCATGATATGTAGGGTTTTAGAATTAATTTGATTAATTCTAAAACTATTAATTAAAGAGTTTAATTAAGAAGCCCATGAGATGAGTTAATTATGAAGTCGATAAGTTTAATTAAAGAGTTTAATTATTCTATTCAGTTGGGCCTTCATATAACCCAATAGAATTGGCCCTACATCTAGCCCAATGGTGAACCTAAGAGGTCACATACTTAGGTCGAGCACGTTCCACAATTTAAAAGAGAGATTCAGCTCAATATGATTAAGGGTCGGGCCTAAATTGTTTAGGGGTTTCCAAGGCACAACTAGGGTTTTTTTAACTCTATAAATATGCCACTTATGAAGTTGGAAAAAAAAAAAAGAAAAAATTTGGATCTCTCATTGGAGGTGCCTAGGGTTTGCTAGCACTACTCGAGGCGCCGTGGGAAGGGTCAATCGTGTGGACCGACTTGGAGGAGTTTTCGCTTGCAACTCTACGGATCAAAGAAGACAGAATCGAAGCTACACGGTTGGCCGGTTTCTAACACCATGTACCAGTGGTCGCACTAGCTCATTTGGCTACGCCTTGCCCCTTCGCTCAATGGGGTATTGACATCTTGGGGCCCTTTCCCCCAGCAGCTAGTCAGGTTAAATATATCATGGCCGCTATTGATTATTTTACAAAGTTGGTCGAAGCCGAGGCAGTGGCCTCTATCACCGCCCGGCGTGTGAAGCAATTTTTATGGAAGAATGTGGTCTGTCGCTTTGGAATTCCTCGGGTGCTAATCTCCGATAACGACACTCAATTTACTAATTGATCTGTTCAAGAATGGTGCCAAGCATTGGGAATTAGGCAGCAGTTCACCTCTGTAGCCCATCCACAAGCTAATGGATAAATTGAGCTCGCCAACAGGACTTTGTTACGCGGTCTGAAAGCGTGAGTGAATAAGGCAAATGGAACCTGGGTGGAAGAACTACCGAACATCCTATGGTCTTACCGTACCACGATGAAAGTATCCATGGGTGAAACTCCTTTTAGCTTATGCTACGGCTCGGAAGCATTGATCCCAGTTGAAATTGGGGTACCTACACTAAGAGTGGAGCTTTTTAGCCTCGAATCCAACAAACAAAATTTGAGGGAAAACCTTGACCTCCTTGATGAATTTCGTGATCAGGTAAAAATTCAACAAGCTATTTACAATCAACGCATTAAAAGATACTACAATCGAAGGGTAAGGGCGCGAAATTTTCTTCCTCGAGATTGGGTGTTGCGGCGAGCAGATGTTCGGGGGGAGCAAGAAGTAAATAAGCTAACACTGAATTGGGAAGGTCCGTACCGGGTAACAGAGGTTCTCAGCCCTAGTGCTTACAAACTCCATACCTCCGAGGGTATACCGGTGAAAAATGCATGGAATGTGCAGAATTTAAGAAAGTTTTACCAGTAATGATTCTCTATTATTCTCATATGTTCTGTCGGTAATAATTCTTTATTACTTGCATATGTCTTGGCGGTAGAATTTCTTTGTTATTTTCATACGTTATTCGGGAATAAACTTATTCTTTCATCTATGAGTAAAAACTCTTCGTTGAAGATGCACCTGAATAAAGTGAGCTTAACTTCGAAAGGGCCTCGAGCCCTAAGCCTGAAAATAACAGGATCGGATGCGATCCTCGAGGGGCCCGAACCCTCGACCAAAACAAAAGGATCGGATGCAATCCTCGGGGGGCCCGAACCCTCGACCAAAACAACAGGATCGGATGCGATCCTCGGGGGGCCTGAACCGTCGACCAAAATAACAGGATCGAATGCGATCCTCGGGGGGCCCGAACCCTCGACCAAAACAACAAGATCGGATGCGATCCTCAGGGGGCCCAAACCCTCGACCACAACAAAAGGATCAAATTCGATCCTCGAATGACCCGAACCCCAAACAAAAATGAAAGGAATCAGACGTGATCCTTGGGGGGCCAGGATCCCCTGATCCTTGAGGATCAAATTCAGCAATAAAGTTTAGCAATAAACAAAATAAACGAAGGATCAAGCCTGATTCCTAAACCAAAAAGATTGTACGAAAAGATAATTTTTTTTTTTTTTATTTATGAAGTTTGAATACAAAGATATCTACTCTAAGGAGGATAAGGCAGCAGTAATATCGAAGGGGATGGAGTCCACATCCAGGTTTGAAAAATGCTCCTTTGTAAGTTTCTTCATATGCTCGAACCCACCCTGAAGGACTTCTTCCAACTCCGCGGCGTAAGCTTTAGAGCTTCGGAAATCCTCTCGACCATTCTGGAAGGCCACTTGGGCATCCTTGAGGGTGGATTGAAGTTGAGCATGAGCGGTGCGAAGGTCTTCCTTGCACCGAGAATAAGACTCCAGCACCTCGACTTGCCTTTTGTTTGCCTCCTTCAGCTCTAAGGTGAGCTTCCTTATATCCTCTTGGAGCTGGTCATTGGCGCCCTTCGCAGGATCCAGTTCCTCCCCAAGCCGGGAATTGGCCTGGCTAGCCTCGAGCATATTCCTCTGGACTAACTCCAGATCCTCGCGCACCTGAGCTTCGGCTTCATTGGCAAGTCTTGCATCTTCTCGCGCCAGCTTAACAGACTTGGTCAAAATGTGGACGCAATGTTCGAGACCTGACAGTTGGGAAGAGAGGGACTCAAACCCTCGGAGCCTCTCGACCTCAGATTCCAGGGAGGTGATCTGGACACGGAGTTCGGACTCTCACCGGGAGACAGAATCTTGAAAACCCGTAAGGTTCTGAGAAGTAGAAATAAGGTAAGGGTTAAAATTCATCCACATGAAAGAATTCAAAAGGAAAAGGCTACAGTCATACTTTTAGAATCTCGGCACAGTAATCTGGTTCTCTCGAAGTTGGTAGAATGCTGGAGAGAGCTAAAGTCGTTGGGGAGGCATTGCTGGCATCGGGGACTGAAGGTTCGGAGATAATAGTGGTAGAAGGTGTAGTTTCCACCCTACAGCGTTTCGTCCGACGTGCTAATATCTCCCTCGTTGATAGTGCCGAAGCCCCTTCCAACGAAGCCTCCCCCGTCAATTCTGAGAGCCCTTCTGGTGCTAGTGGCGTTAATATTCGCTTAAACACAGAACTGATAGGAACACTGGGAAACAGTACAGAGGGCTCCGTACCTGTAGAAGTTTGCTTTCTCTATGCTTCCGTGCAAGTTGCTTCGAGTACCTGGGCGATGGTTGCCGTATCATCTTCGGAGGGAATTGGCAAGAGGTCAGACGCGGTTGTGGATCTTTGTCACGTAGGAGGAGGGTCTTTGGTTTTTTAGGCAGGGGGCTCAGAAGAAAAGCCCTTCGAGCCCCCATCGGCGTTGTTCTTGGAAGCCACTTGGAAAGTCCGAAGATCCCCCTCCGCCATTTTTCGTGATCGAGAAGGTGTCGAGGACTTTTTGTTCTTCTTGCTCTTCAGGGCTTGCCCAGGAGGGGCGCCCGCCTTCTAAGATATCTTCTTGTCGCTAGGAGGGGCCGAGGGACCTTTACTCTTCGGGAAGTCTAAGATCGTCTTCTCAGTAATAGGAGAATAGTTATCTCCCAAATATTTTCAACTACGAAAATAGCGACAAAGGTCAACGTTTGATAAGAGCGGGAAATGAAGAAGGAGGCAAAGGGCGAAAACTTACAATTCACACTGTTTAAACCCGCTTCGGTAAGAACTGGGTTAGAAAGCCATCCCTCTACCTAGTCCCGGCTGATCTTCATAAGCTTGCTAGCAGGTTCCTTGATATTCTCAATGCTCGGACGTTTGTGTTTGGTATCCAAAGTCCATCCATTGCTAACAGACCAAATTTTTTGGGTAGAGCTGGCTGGTTGAGGCGGACGAAGATGAAACACTCCTTCTAATCGTCCGAGTCTTTTGATCCGCCGGAATGCAATAGGGTTGAGGCTTTGATCTCAAGTTCGGGGTGCTCTTTGGGGGCAAGGAGGCAACCCTCCTTTATGATTCTTGGAGAGATTGAAATCCAACCACCGGGGTCTCGATTGGTGGTAAAAAAGTAGTCAAAGGGCTCTCCCGTGGGTTCCACTCGAGCAATACGGCAGATAATGATGAAGCCCATCTAGTACCTCCACCCGAAAGGGGAAAGTTGAGCAAGGGTGATGGTAAGATGTTGAAGAAGCAACATAACCCACCCCCGAGGAGGCAGTCGAAAGCCCCGATCAGAGGCGCACTTGTAAACACAGTGTCGACTCGCGACAGGATGGCACGCTCCGAGATAGGTGTTGAACTCGACCTCCCATTCGTCGGGAATCGCGTATTTTTCCCGAAATTGTTGGCATTCCGACTCACTCATCCACTGGCAGCTAATAGAGGTTGCGGGATGCTTTTCTCATTCTACGAGCTCGACACCGGTTGAGGTGAAATGATCGGAGCCAGTGATCGCCATGGAAGAGAGATGGATCAAGGAAGGTAAAGAGGGTGAGAACACCTGGCCGCGTGACAATGAGGAGGAACTGGAGAATAATCGAAAGAAAGAAAGGAAGAGTGGAGGACCCCTGTTTAAATCATGGGAGCGGAAGATCAAATGGCGAGTAATGATGAACATTAACAACCCCAGACCAGTGCGTTTCCAAAGACGAAAAGGTTCGGACAGAGCATTGGGAAGAGAAAATACCGCTGGAACAAAATAGCTATATGTGCCCTCCATATACGTGTGAGAGAAAAAGACGCATCGGCTCTTCGGGCCCCGTAGATACGGACCCTCGGGATAAAAAGAACTTGAGCTTCGGAGATTCCAGCACTCCACGAGCCCTTCGAATCGAAGAGCTTAAGGAGTGAGGGGGCAAATGATGAGGAGAATACCTTCGGGTCCATAATTACTCCCATGCCCTGGGCAGGCGTCCTATAGCAGTCGTGCCACGTGTTCGCTTAAGGGGTACTTCGCAGATGCTATCTTGTTTGGATCTAAATGGACACGTGGCAGGTATGTATTGCCACGCCAATGGGTAGGATGCTCAGTAAGGAAGTCCCCGAGGTCTTAGGGACTAATCCTTTCGCCAAAGATGACGGAGGAAGAAAGCTATCTCGAACTCTTCGGAGAAGGCGACTATTAAGGAATCCTTATCGATAAGATTCTAAGAAAAGTGGGATAGAGATCCTGAAGATCTCTATCCGGAATCTTGATCCCAACGTAAGGATAAAAGAAGGGGAAAAGGTAAAGGTAAGGGATCGAATCATTTTTTGATAATTGGAACATAAGTAATTTTATTGGTTTTTGCTGGTAAAAAGATATCTAACTTAATCATCGGAGGTTGACTGGGGGAATAAGTCCCCATCTCCATTGCAGGTACACTGGAGGAGGCAGAAGAGGGTGATCGACCACCGCATCATCACCGCCGCTAGAACAAAATGTAAATCAATTTAGCGGCGGTTTTAAAACCACCTCTAAATGGGCATTCTATAAAACTATAATGGGAGTTTTAAAACTGCCGCAAAATTCAATAAAATCCCCAATAATGCCTGCAAATGATAACCTGTATACCCAAACTTGTAACCTAAATATCCAATGATAAATACCCAAACCTGTAACCTATATATATACCAAATTCACAAACACAATATCTCGATCTATTTAATCAACAAACTATAAATATTCAATCCAACTTAAATATCCAAACATGTAACATATCAAAGTCCAATCAAAATAAACTTACATATCAAAATGAAATTTAAAAAGTTTAGAGGTCAAGTCGTTCAAATATTTTAAGAATACATCAATTTTGTTAGTCTGGAGGTTGTTGTGGATCATGAAAGTTATGACTAGATATCGAAGACCGCCTTCCCGTTAGTGAAGGTTGTCCACTATTTGCATCTGGTGTCTGAAATAATTAAAATTGTATTAGATGTATACAAAAGATAAAAACATACTCTTAAAAGTATTTGTAGGCATAAACATAAACAATCACTTAAAATGAAAAATCAAAATTAATCATTTTAGAATTAACATATCAACATACCATTGAATTGAGCATAACAGCAAACTTAGGTTGTGGTGTTGCTAAAATACAACAATTAAAATTTGTGATGTGGGGTCCACTCGAGCTCGGTGTGGGGTGAAGTTAGGTTGCCGTAAGAGATGTTGCTTCAAGGGAGATTGCCGTTAGGATGCTCGCAGCAAGGATTTGCCGCTAGCTCTCGCCACTAGCTTTCGCCACTAGCTCTCGCCACTAGCTTTCACCGCTAGCTCTCGCCACTAGCTCTTGCCACAAGGTCTTGACACTAGCTAGGTTTTGCCACTAGCTCTTACCACAAGGTCTTGCCACTAGCTCTCGCCACTAGCTCTTGTCGCTAGGTCTTGCCACTAACTCTCGCCGCTAGGTCTTGCCACTAGCTCTTGCCACAAGGTCTTGCCACTAGCTCTCACCATAAGATGTTGCCACTAGCTCTTGCCGCAAGGCTTTGCCACTAGCTCTCGCCGCTAGCTCTTGCCACTAGCTCTCGCCGCTAGCTCTTGCCACTAGCTCTCACCGCTAAGTCTTGCCACTAGCTCTTGCCGCAAGGTCTTTCCACTAGCTCTCGCCACAAGGTTTTGCCACTAGCTCTTGCCACTAGCTCTTGCCGCAAGGTCTTGCCACTAGCTCTCGCCGCTAGCTCTTGCCACTAGCTCTCGCCGCTAATTCTTGCCACTAGCTCTCGCCCCTAGCTCTTGCCACTAGCTCTTGCCGCTAGCTCTTTCCACTAGCTCTTGCCACAAGGTCTTGCCACTAGCTCTCGCCGCTAGGTTTACCGTAAGACTTTCCCTTCGCCGCTAGGTTCACCGCAAGACTTTTCCCTCGCCGTTAGGTTCACCGCAAGGATTCAGCCCTGTTAATGCTGAGAAAATAGGTTAGAAGGCTCGCGGGAATCTTCCCCGCGAAGACCCTCCGATGCTAAAATTAGTCCCGAATCCCGATGAATATTCACGAAAAAATAGTAAAAGTGTATTCAAAGTGATAAGATTTATCGAAGTTGGAGGTCCTCATTAATGTCCTATAGCTGGGTATTTATAGGGCACGATTCTCAAGGGTGGCTGGTATTGACACGTGGCGGTCGCTGAATGGGTCAGAACCAATCCAAAAAGAATGGGGAGGTTGCTTCGATGCTGCCGCGAGGCAGTTGGGCCTCGCGGCAAAGACTGCTGCGAGGAAGCCTCGGGGCATGCAGCCATGAGGTGCACCTTGCGGCAAACACTGTCGCGAGGAAGCCTCGCGGCATGCAGTCGCGAGGCAGCCGCGCCTCTCGCCTTCTTGCGGCTGCAAGACAGCCGCAGCCTTGAGGCTACCAGCTGGTGGCAATTTTTGCCGCCAGCCTCCTCTATTGATTTTTTTTATTTCCTTCTTTTTTACACGGCACAACAATTGCCCCCTACTCTTCTGTTTTGTCTTTAGACAAAATTGAAGAGTAAAAAATATTAGCCAAGGAGTTGGGTCTGGCACTTTGACTCCACCAAGTGTTTCAGAATGCCCAAAAAGATCTTACCTCGACCAGGGGTTGAAGTACCAAATTATCTCTTGGCAACCATACCCCTGGTAGATAGACTTCACTGTGGAATTCTTGTCAGGTGTCCGACCTTGCCGAGAGGTTTAGGCATTGGATCAGCTAAGGAGTCGGGTCTAGCTCGGGAGCATAGCACCGGACTTAGTCAATGGATCCCGACGAGCCCATGGGCACAGTCTCCGGAGCATCCGATGACACCATGATAGGTCATAGCGCTCTGGCTATTGTGTTCTCCATGTCCGTCTTTCAGGGTTAGCCTATTTCAGGGAATCCGGGTTTGGCCAATTGTTCGGCACGAGATTCCGGTCAGACATCCAAGTTTGCCGGGAGACTTAGGCGCCAGATCTACCAAGGAGTTAGGTCTAGCCAAAAAGGCGTATCACCTAACTCAAGCGAGGGATTTGGGTGAGTCTGCGGGCATAGGCATCGGATGTTCTGGTGATCCCGGTCCAACTCGTGGTCATAGGCACCAGATTCCAACTAAATGGCTCAACTCTGATAAACGGGGTCATGACAGAGTTGTCACAGGGTTGTTGTCTTTTCATGCCTTCCTTGGGCCAATCTACCTCAGGGGATCTAGGTTTGGCTAGTGGCCAGGCGCGGGATTCCTACCAGGCATCCGAGTTTACCGGGAGACCTAGGCGCCAGATCAACCAAGGAGTCGGGTCTAGCCAAAAAGGCATAGCACTGAACTCAAACGAGGGATCCGAGTGAGTCTGCGGGCATAGGCATCGGATCCTCTAGTGATCCCGGGCCAGCTCGTGGTCATCGGCACCAGATTGCCACTAGGCGACTTGACCTTCGAGAGCGGTCTTATGCTAGAGCTATCAGGTGATCACTTCACTTCTTTTTCGCCTTCCTAAGGCCAGTTTACCTCAGGAAATCTGGGTTTGGCCAGTGGTCCAGCACGGGATTTCTACCAGACATCCGAGTTTGCTGGGAGACCTAGGTGCCAGATCTACCAAGGAGTTGGGTCTAGCCAAAAAGGCGTAGCACCTAACTCAAGCGAGGGATTTGGGTGAGTCTGCGGGCATAGGCATCGGATGTTCTAGTGATCCCGGGCCAACTCGTGGTCATAGGCACCAGATTCCAACTGAATGGCTCAACTCTGATAAGCGGGGTCATGACAGAGTTGTCACAAGGTTGTTGTCTTTTCATGCCTTCCTTGGGCCAATCTACCTCAGGGGATCTGGGTTTGACTAGTGGCTAGGCGCGGGATTCCTACCAGGCATCCGAGTTTACCGGGAGACCTAGGCGCCAGATCAACCAAGGAGTCGGGTCTAGCCAAAAAGGCATAGCACCGAACTCAAACGAGGGATCCGGGTGAGTCTGCAGGCATAGGCATCGGATCCTCTAGTGATCCCGGGCCAGCTCGTGGTCATCGGCACCAGATTGCCACTAGGCGACTTGACCTTCGAGAGCGGTCTTATGCTGGAGCTATCAGGTGATCACTTCACTTCTTTTCTGCCTTCATAGGGCCAGTCTACCTTAGGAAATCTGGGTTTGGCCAGTGGTCTAGCACGGGATTCCTACCAGACATCCGAGTTTGCTGGGAGACCTAGGCACCAGATCAATCAAGGAGTCGGGTCTAGCCAAAAAGGCATAGCACCGAACTCAAACGAGGGATCCGGGTGAGTTTGCGGGCATAGGCATCAGATGTTCTGGTAATCTCGGGCCATCCCGCGGTCATCGGCACCAGATTGAGGCTAGGCGACTTGACCTATTGGAAGCGAGCTGTGCTTGAGTCACCATACCTACAAGACACATACAAATAATCTAGGCTCCTGCAGATTTTACGTGGTTCGGCTTGCAGTTTTGCCTACTCCACGGGAATACATGGGATATATTCTTTTATTTATCAGGGGATGTTATTACAATGGAAAATTTAAAGATAATTCCAGCCTCTAACCGGGTCGAGGAACGCTTTTGACGATAGGCTTGACTCTATATCTCGTGCTTCGTCCCTTCCCCTGGGGCTAAAGCCGGGAAGTACCTCTCGAGGTGCACGGTGTTCTGAGCTTTTCCCATCGCCTCGCTTTGTGGTGTCAGTAGTGTGTACCTGTTGGTGTCTACCATTTTCTGGATTTTGTAAGGTCCTTCGCACTTCGGGCTGGGTTTCCCTTCCTCTTCTATTACCTTCCCCTGTGTCCAAAATTTCTATTTGGGTGACAAACTGTTCTGCTCGGCCGAACAACTCAGTCAATGAATTTGGCTCAGAGAAGGCTAAGGATCTTCTAAGCGGGGCGTAGGTAGTTCCGTTTAGCAGGGCTGATGCTGCCAATCCGATTGGGAGATCCCTTACTTCCTGCGTCGCAACTCTAAACCACTCGATGTATTGCTTTAGGGATTCACCCGACTTCTACTGTAAACTCATTAGATATATTGCACTCTTCTTCTTTGGAAGATAGACGGAGAATGCATCTAGAAATTCTTTCTTCAACTGTTTGAATGATCGTATATGTCCTGTCGGTAATTCAGTGAACCACTGCTGAGCTTGTCCTGCTAGGGAGAGTGGGAAAGCCCTGCACCTAGTGATCTCGTTCCATCCATGTAACACGGCCACTGTGACAAAATGTTGTAAGTGTTTCTCGAGGTCCTCCCTTTCTGAGTATACCGAGAGTTGTGGTAGTTCAAACCCTAGTTGCACGGGTCGCCTCTGGAGTTCCTCAGATAGAGGGAACCCTTTCGAGGGAGTTACCTTTGGTAGCATCATTACCTGTTTTTGTTCTAGCACCTCCTCTATGAGGCGTTTAATGTCAGATACGCTGAGTGTTTCCTGCTTCTTTTCATTTTGGCAATTAGATGGGTCATGAGGCATCCCCGAGTAGGTGTTTTCTGTTGTCTCTCTATACTTGGGAGCTTTTCTCGCCCTCCTGCAATTTTTCCTTCTCGAGTTCGTTACTTCCGGGACTTGACTATTCAACCCTGGAGTTCTAATCCTTGTCCCCTGCCGAGGGGTTCTTGAAGGGTTGTCCTGAGATCTCTAATGTTCTACCCTTGTATCGATTTGTCCCCTGTGGGGAATGTGGATGTCCGGCCTTAGTTCATGTAACAAAGTAGTGACCTCCTGTAGTCTTCTCATATTCTCCTCATTGTTCACGCTGAGTTCATTATTCTACTGATTCAGCTCCTCAAAGTTCTTCCGCAATAGTTCATAATCTGAGAGTAAGACTGTGGGTGGAGCTATTCTTGAAGTTCCCACGAGGTTTCTATTTGGAATTGAAGACTGTCCAAATGGGTGTTGTTCCTGGTTAGCGGGCGCTGTATGTGGGACTTGTTCCCCTCGCCCTGTCGCGTATCCATCTATGTGTGTTTCTTCTTGCTCCGAACTCTCCATGCCCCCAGTCTGGCGGTATGGTTGCATTCGAGCACGGGAAAGTTCCCGGAACGCACTTCATTGTTAGGGTGATCTATTGAAAATTCTGGTACTGTAGACTTCGCCTAGTGGGAGTTTTTCGTGGCTCCCGTCCTGGTACGAGCGCTCCTTCGGGTGGGGTCAAGCGGGCTCGCCCGACTGGCTGATCTTGTCCCTCTCGGCATTTTGTGCTGCAATTGGCTATTTGTTGCGTTTCCCATAGACGGCGCCAAATTGTTGTTGCCAAAATACAACAATTAAAATTTGTGATGTGGGGTCCACTCGAGCTCGGTGTCGGGTGAAGTTAGGTTGCCGTAAGAGATGTTGCTTCAAGGGAGATTGCCGTTAGGATGCTCGCCGCAAGGATTTGCCGCTAGCTCTCGCCACTAGCTTTCACCACTAACTCTCGCCACTAGCTTTCGCCGCTAGCTCTTGCCACTAGCTCTCGCCACAAGGTTTTGCCACTAGCTCTTGCTGCAAGGTCTTGCCACTAGCTCTCGCCGCTAGCTCTTGCCACTAGCTCTCGCCGCTAGCTCTTATCACTAGCTCTCGCCGCTAGGTTTTGCCACTAGCTCTTGCCACAAGGTCTTGCCACTAGCTCTCACCACAAGGTTTTGCCACTAGCTCTTGCCGCAAGGTCTTACCACTAGCTCTTGCCACTAGCTCTCGCCGCTAGCTCTTGCCACTAGCTCTTGCCACTAGCTCTCGCCGCTAGGTCTTGCCACTAGCTCTCGCCGCTAGCTCTTGCCACTAGCTCTCGCCACTAGCTCTCGCCACAAGATTTTTCCACTAGCTCTTACCACTAGCTCTTGCCGCAAGGTCTTGCCACTAGCTCTCGCCGCTAGCTCTTGCCACTAGCTCTCACCGCTAGCTCTTGCCACTAGCTCTCGCCGCTAGGTCTTGCCACTAGCTCTTGCCACAAGGTTTTGCCACTAGCTCTCGCCGCTAGGTTTGCCGCAAGACTTTACCTTCGTCGCTAGGTTCGCCGCAAGACTTTTCCCTTGCCGTTAGGTTCGTCGCAAGGATTCGACCCTGTTAATGCTGAGAAAATGGGTTAGAAGGCTCGCGGGAATCTTTCCCGCGAAGACCCTCCGATGCTAAAATCAGTCCCGAATCCCGATGAATATTCATGAAAAAATAGTAAAAGTGTATTCAAAGTGATAAGATTTACCGAAGTTGAAGGTCCCCATTAATGTCCTGTAGCTGGGTATTTATAGGGCACGATTCTCAAGGGTGGCTGGTATCGACACGTGGCGGTCGCTAAATGGGTCAGAACCAATCCAAAAAGAATGGGGAGGCTGCTTCGATGCGGCCGCGAGGCAGCTGGGCCTCGCTGCAAAGACTACCGCAAGGCTGCCTCGCGGCAGTATGCCTTGCGGCAAACAGTCGCGAGGAAGTCTCGCGGCATGTAGCCGCGAGGCTGCTTCTCGCGGCCTGCAGTCGCGACCAGCGAGGCAGCCGCGCCTCGCGACTGCAAGACAGCCGCAGCCTTGAGGCTGCCAGCTGGCGGCAATTTTTGTCGCCAGCCTCCTCTAATGATTTTTTTTATTTCCTTTTTTTTTACACGGCACAACAGGTGGTATATTCCCCACAACGTTTGTCAAAAGAAAACTCACTACACCTTGAAAATTTTGCAGGTGCGACTCTAAACTTTGAACCTTTTGTTTATTAGTTCGTAATTCTTCTGTCAAAAGGTTCACTTGTTCTTGACATGCTACAATAGATGGACTGGTGTTATTGGAAGACGAAGATATCCCATTCAATTGACTAGCGGTCCCAAAAACTTGATTTGGACTCGGACCAAATCCCAAACCTCGGACTCAGCCTGAGTGTTCTTTTCCTAGCACTTGAGCAAGTGAATCATATAAGGAGACTGACTGTGAAGATGTGCCTTGACTCTCAATCTCAGAAATTTTGTCCTGTATGTGTATGGATTAAAAAACAATATCAATAACAACAAAACACCAGCAAATCAATTAACAAAAAACTCCAATTAACACCAAAAAAGTAAGTATTCTCAACTTTCTACTTTCAAAGGAGATCTAATTTCAAGGAATAAATTACAACTTTAATCTTTCTACCACTTAACTAGTAATTTTTTCGAGTAATTAACTACATTACACGTGACAAGACCCCCACTTGTGATATAACTATGCATATATATATTACAAGCTTTTCCCACAAAGGACTAGTGGATCATCATAGGGGAATCAAGCTCAATCATGAGCATTAAAAAAAAGCAAAGAGAAGATAAAAAAGATCCGTGTCAAAACTTATGCTTATAGTTCACTATTACAAAAATACCATTGTTCAACAACAACTATACCAGTCCATATTGACAAATTGGTAATCTGACAAATTGGCAAACACATAAAAGATGAAATACTGCTGAGAATGCTTTCTTTTTTCTTTTTGACAATATTGTTTTAGTTGATCACACAAAAGAAGTTCAGCATCTATGAATGAAGAGGTTTAAATATTATTAGGATAAAGTCAATATGTGGAGCAACTTTATAAAACCAATGTAGGAATGATGTAGTAGCCACTGCTGAAAGCCAATGAGTACCAAAAATTTTATACCTACTCAAAATTTTTATAAAAACACAAGAGATGTGATTATAGAATTTTGCAAGGTGCATTAACTGAAGCAAAAAAAGGTTCAAGTGTTCTCTCTGATTGCCACGAAGTTATCAGATTAAAAAGGAAGGTTTACAAGATAGCTAGAAGTCTAGTCATGCTTGATGATATAGAGTGCCTGGAAATCAAGAAACATGAGCTCAATGAGTATATTTGTAATGAGAATCTTAAAGTGCATAAATTGTAAAAACAAGATATAAGATAAACCTATAAAAAGATAAACAAGGAGATCACGTCATGAACAAACAGATACATGAGATAACAGGGGGAGCGTCTATGGGAGATAAAGTTAGATAAAGGTGGTTACAATGGTTTGCAACACATAATTCAAAAGAGAACAGAAAACCAACCTTTGTATGAAAATTATAAAATTCCTAGGATACTGCAAAAATGTGTATGAAGCAAAAGACAATTGACCTAATTTGCCTCAGTATTCAAATTGACAATCTATAACATCAAAAAAATAGGGGAACAAAATTAAATGCAATCCGCCAATGTATAAAGTAGCAGAATGTTTCAAATCTTAATCATGAATAAAAAAAAATACATTGGAGTTTTCACTTTTTTGAGAAAAACCTTGGATGTTCCATAATGAAAATCACTCATGTTAATATTAAATCATATGAAACTTACCCATATTGACATCTATACAGCAGGAGAAGACTGTTTAATAATAAATACAGGAAGAGGAGAAAATGAAGCACGAAATAAATAGATAATCTCTCTATGTTCAAAAATGATGGTGTGTGCCACATAAATTGAAATGTCTTCACTTTGATTTTCTTTTATTTATTTATTTTTTTATTTCGTTTTTCAGTGAGCAAATTTGTTAGATTCATTCACCTTATCACGATGGCAAGCACCCTTACTCTAAAGCTAACAATATTTTAAGCACCTGATTTTCTTTTATGTTTTTTTTTATTTCGTTTTTCAGTGAGCAAATTTGTTAGATTCATTCACTTTATCATGATGGCAAGCACCCTTACTCTAAAGCTAACAATATTTTAAGCACCCTTACTCTTTTTTTTTTTTGGTCCAGAAAACTAGAAAATAAGCCACATCAAATTAAAAAAAACTTAAATATTGTTGTTGTTGACAATATTTTTTATTTGAGTTGTTGTTGACAATTTGTCAATATTCAAAAAATACCATATTGATAAAAAAGTTCGCGGCACGCCATGGAAGTAAAGAGGGGACCAATTTTAGACTCTAATAAACAAAGACATAAAAACAAGCAAAAGGTCTAAGATCGAAGACGACTCCACTGGAAAACAAAAGCAAAAGGTGTCAAAACTTACGCTTATAGTTCGTTAAAAGCAAAAGGTGTCAAAAATAAAAGGTGTCTAGAAACAAACACTATAAAAACAAATAAATTTGAAATTAAAGTTTATGCCTGTGTCAAAACTTACACTTATAGTTCGTGCTCCTTCATCATAAAAGATTCATTTTTCTTCTTATGTGTCGCGATGTATAATAAACCCCTACTCACTGGCTGACCACTCTCAATTTCCTATAATTTAGAACTTTTACATAAATGTTAGTTGATGTTAGAATGAAAAATTCATACTTAGGATAAATTTTTGTAATATTACCATCTCATGTTTTTTCTTGCCAGACTCTTTGATCCTCCAGTGTGTGGGATTATCAATTTGGATCGATTTTCACTATTTTGTAGACACATCTCTTAGATATCCAACAAGAACATCATTAGTTGAATTATAATTATTTAGTTGTATAAAGAGTAGTACTCTTATAAGCAAGATTAGTAACATCACCTTAGTTTTCTCGTGTGCACGATAATTAATGAAACTTGCCCACTAGTCTTGTGAGATTCCTGGTGGATGTTTTGCAAGATTTACCTCTCGACCAATAGTGGGATCATAGTACTCGTGGTATAGCTTGCATCTATTATCCTTCCATTTTTTTCCAATGTTTTTCAAAATGAAATTCTTCACATATCCTTTGTCAACATTAAATTTTTCCTTCAAAAAATAACAATGTTAATTATAACAAAATATTCAAAAAAATATATATCAAAACAACAAATATTAGTTAATTATCATGACTTTATTTTTGTAAATTTCATCTTTATATGCGTTGGGAACGTTATTCCAGCTTTTGTAATTGACAGGAAAAACAACAAAATCAGAAGGTAACTCTCCTAAAATCCCTCCAAAATGTCTAGCTGCATCTCCTATTAGTTGGAGTGATTCATTAAACTCTAACATGACACACCTTCCATGTGCAAGTAACCAAACATCCTTAACCCTTAGTTTTTCTTGTTTTATAATTCCTTGTTCATCTGTCAATCAAAATACATATACCTAATTTAATAATTAATGCAAGTATATAATAATTACAAGCAATTTAAATATTTTGTGCATACCTATCACATTAACTGTCCAGTAATGGCATGATGTAGACGAGCGTGTCGATGAAAAATCTTGAGATAGACGTGGGGTGGATGATCCTGATGGAGTCTGGCTAGATCCTGGAGGTTGTGATAGGGCATGGGCAAATAATGGAGGTTGCGGTGGAGATAGGGAGGATGCTAGAGGCTGTGGTGGAGCTGGGGAGGATGCTAGAGGTTGTGGTGGAGTTGGGGATGATGCTGGGGATTGTGGTGGAGTTGACAATGATGCTGAAGCATGTGTGGGAAGTGAGGCATCTCCACCTAAATCGGTAGTGCCTTTCTTTCTTAGACATTTCTTCCTAATCATGGCTGCATTTTTTTATAAATGAGAAAAACATGCATGTATAGATAAAGCAAAGCAAAGAAAAAAAAAAAAAATGGGGAGAAGGAGAAACATAATAATAAGCAAAGTAAAATATAATATAATATTCTACATTTGCATTAATTAAATCCATAGAATTACATATCCTCATCATCAACATTTTCAACATTAGGCATTGGATCATCATCTATTTCTTTTGTATGTAGTGCTCTACTTTTATTAATACTATTATTAAGATAGATTAGACTGTGGGACATATGCAATGAATCCCAATAACAATGGATTAGCCATGTGTCTTGGAATTTTAAGTGTGGTGTGTAGGTGTCAATTATTGTTTAATAGTGTTAGGGGGCAGATGAATATGCAATTAGAAAATGACTCACCCAATTTGAAAATTTCTGTGGCCAAGGACAAGTCTTCAACTTGGAGCTAAAGTGGAAATTTTAATGTTATTAGCTAAAAAGAGAACCTTTCATGTTCTTTCCAAGAAGGGTTTAGAATCAAAATAAAGAAAAGAAGAAAGAACAGGGTACGAGAAAAACTGAGGCGGGAATCATTCGATTAATCTGTGCAAAGGTAAGCCTTAATCTCAATTCTTAAGGAACTAAGTAGCATAGTAGAATTTTGGTTATTTTTTACTAAGTTAATTGAAAGAATCAGTTTCTAAATCTTGTTAGGAAATATTATAGCTACTAAGGGGCAGATTTAAAGGATGGCACAATCTTGAATTGAGTACAAACCAAGGGATTGGAAAAACTTCATTCTTAGCTTGAGGTAAGGAAAGGAATTAAGGTTTGTTACTCGTATAGTAGTATATATATATATGTGTGTGTGTGTACAGTAAGCTTTAAAATTGGTGATGATGCCATCTGAATTAAAATTGAAGTTAGATGAGTAGTGTAAATACATATGCAGAGAAGTAACAAGGTTTTCGTGCTCTCTATTAAAGGTAGATAGTTTGCACTTCTAGGTCAGAAATAAAAACATCCAAAAGAACCAAGAAATAGAGAAGTTATTCTTAGCCTTTGAGTTGTAGAATAATCTCCTAAGTTACTGAGAAATTGAAGAACCAATTGGAAAGAACTAAATCACATAACTTAAAATTGTGTGATTTAAGCTATTAGCATATCATGAGTATTTAGACATAGGAATTGAGTGTGAGTATTTCCATTGCATGATTTTCTCACATAACTTAATGTGTGATTTTCTCACTCCATTGAGTCTGAGTCATGGAAAATCAAGCTTTATTTTGCAAGCTCACTTGTAAATATAGAATCTTGAATGCCTAACCTTGAATGTGTATATGTGGCTTGTATGATGGTAAGGGCAGAAATGTTATTCAATGCTACTTTTGTAAGGACATATAGGTTTCAGATTGACTTATAACAATGCTTATACAAAGTTTCTTAGGTGGCATGTTGTTGCTATCTAATGAGTGAGCTTGTATCTAAAGATATGAATGACAAGTTGACAGGTTTAATCACATAAGATCTCATAAAATTAGCAAATAGAAAAGGCTCTATTTTAAGGATGCAAAATTTCTAAACTTGAAGATTGCTCTTGTATTAATACAAGGACCAACGGAAAATACCAAAGGGAAAGACAACATCAATATATATTTTATTTATTTAAAATATTCAATTCTAATAATTGTACAAATTTGCAAGATACCACTAAAACAACAAATCAAGCCATTATCCCACTAAGGTCAATTACTGATTGTCATTTAGACGAAGGTGTTATTTCTTCCTAGTCTACATTGACTAACTGCCATGAAAATAGCTCTATTTGTGTCCTAAGCGGTTATGTATTTATTATCTAATTAATCTAGTCCCTTCTAGTAAGACATGTGAGGTGATATATTAGTAAAAATTGGTAAGTTCACCAATTGATTATAATAATAAAATTTTTGTAAAAAAGAAGTCAGGATGTAGAGTATTTTTTATGCAAAAATATTTTGATATTTAAATCAAATTTTTGTATTTAAAAGAGTTAGAAGAGTTTTTTTTTTTTTTAGATAGCAATGATTTATCTTTTAAGAATAAGGGCCATTGAAAATTTGTGATAAACATTAGGCATTGGATCATCATCATCCTCATCATTAAAACAAAATGAAAGGCAAAATAAAAAAAGGCTAACAACAATATAATAAGCAAAGTAAAATGCAATATAATATTCTACATTTGCATTAATTAAATCCATAGAATTACATATCCTCATCATCAACATTAGGCATTGGATCATCATCTATTTGTGCTCTTGCGAGTGACAAAATTCCAGTATCATTAGGAAAAAATAACCCTAAGTCTTGTGCTTGATATGGCTCGTTCTCATGGAATGTCTCTTCAATGTCTTCACCCATATCGTACAAATCTCTTGGTTTTAAATGTACAACAGCACTCCAATCCTTTTCTACAACATCTTCAACATAGTACACTTGTTGCGCTTGTGAAGCTTCAATAGAAGGTTCATCTTCTTCACGCTCACCAGTATGTATCAATCGAGAGAAATTCACTAAAGTAAACTGCAAAGCATCTTGTCTGATCCCTCTATCAGTTATGGTATTGGCCCATTTACACTTGAATAGAATAATCTTGAATCGACCATAGTAATTAAGCTCGATTATATCTACCAATTTTTCATAATAATTAACATCTCCATTAATTGGGTTGTTGTCACTGATTCTAGAATGACTTCTTGTTCCAGAAATCACAAAAACTTCACTGTTTTGAGTTTTCAAGCTATGTTCTCGTTCCATAGTTCAAAATTTGAATCCATTGACATTATATGCACTAAATCGTCTGGCACGTTGTAGTGGCCCTTGTGCAAGGCACTTAAGATCATCTGAATGGGATTCATTTTCATCATTCATAATCTAAAATGAAACAAAGGAAATCGATAAGTACAATTTTTCATGATTGAAATATTATTCTTAATAAAATATATCAATGGTAAACCTACACGCTTAGAGAACCAATCAACGAATTCTCGATGTATTGTTCTTTCAATCTCTATAGCTGATCGTGTTCAATTCCTGAGCCATCTCTTGGTTATCTCTCTAAATTCTCTATATAAAATTAAGTCATCAACACAATAAGGTAGGAAAATAAGGGATTTTGATAAATTATATATTTTTTATGTACAAACTCACTTCACAAACCGATCGACTAGTTATGAATTCATCAACACATATCTGTGTGCTTGTCGTTTCTCAATATGAGTAAGGTTGAAATATGAAGTACTCCCAACTGATTTCCCTATTTCAATAAAAAACATTGAAACTTGAGACGATTCATTGTTTGTCATTTGATCATCAACACGTCCAAGCTGGTTGAATCTTGTCTCAATGCCCTCCAAGTATCTTGAACAAAAGGTCAAACATTCTTCAGTTAAGTAACCTTCAGCAATGGAACCTTCTGGCTGTGCCCTGTTACGTACAGAGGACTTTAAATGTCCCAAGTATCTAAAGTAAAAAACACAATTAGAAAATAGTGTTATACATATATACTTGCAAATCCAATGGCAAATAACAATTATGATATATAGAATATTTACCTTTCTATAGGATACATCCATCGATAATGTACTGGGCCTCCAAGCTTTAGTTCATTCACTAGATGCACAACCAAATGAACCATGACTGTAAAGAACCTAGGAGGAAAAAGCATTTCCATATGGCATTGTGTGAGAATGACTCGACGTTGGAGCTTGTCAAAGTCTAGAGGATTCAACACCTTGCCACATATTTGCCTAAATATTGAGCACAAATAAACTAAAACGACAGACAATTGGTTAGGTAACACATTTCTAACTGATATTGGTAGTAGTTTCTCCATAAGAATACATGAATCATGACTTTTCAAACCAAATATCTTCCGATGCTTTAGATCAATACACCTAGCAATGTTACTTGAGTAACCATCTGGCACTAAAACATTCTTCAAAGTTGTAAGAAATACATCTTTTTGGGCATTTGACATTGTAAATAAAGTAGGTCGACACTGTTCATTTTCATTTGGCCAAAGATCACTTCTTACGCCCATCTCTTTCAAGGCTTTTCGAGCATTGAGATTATCTTTTGTTTTCCCACTTTCATTGAGAATGGTGTACAAGACATTATCACACACATTCTTCTCAATGTGCATAACATCAAGGTTATGGCGCAACAAGTTGTACTCCCAATAAGGAAGTTGGAAAAATATACTTTTCTTTCTCCATTGGTGACAACCACTTTCTTCAATATTTTTTCGGCGAGTTCTTTTTCTGTTATCTTCAACCTCCATCCCTTTTCCAAATGTAACACGAACATTTTCCAACTGCTTGAATATCTCAGAACCTGATAGTTCCACTGGTAGATTCCTAAACTCTGTATTACCATCAAAGTGAACACAGTTAAACCTGAATATGTGATTTGGCTCTAAAAATTGAAGATGACCCATAAAACTCCACTTTCTACTATAAGGTAGATGATGGGCAACAGAGTTAAAATTACAAGTTGGACAAGATGAAGTAGTGTGTGTTCCACCCAGATAAATTACCAAGCCCAGGAAAATCGCTAATTGTCCAAATCAATGCAACGCGCATATTAAACATTTGATTGAGTGAAGCATCAAATGTTTTCACACCACCATCCCACAAATCCTTCAAGTCTTTAATCAAGGGTTGTAAGTAAACATCGATATCATTCCCTGGCATTTGCTTTCCTGGAATGATCATTAAAATGATGAAGGAAGTCTGCTTCATACGTATCCAAGGGGGTAAGTTGTACGGTATAAAAATCATAGGCCAAATGTTATAATTGGTACTCAAAGTTCCGAATGGATTGAAGCCATCACTAGCTAACCCAAGCCTAACATTCTGTGGATTTGATGCAAATTCAAGGTGTGTTTCATCGAATCTCTTCCATGCCTCAAAGTCTTTCGGGTGCCTCATCAAGCCATCTTTGTTACTATCCACAGAATACCACCTCATATGTTCAGCAGTTTTAGAAGACATAAATAACCTTTGCAAACGTGGTTTAAGTGGAAAGTATCGTAAAACTTTGACAGGTTTCTTTTTTCTTTTCTTGCCCCCACCAGACATGTTCGTCAGGTTACCTTTCCTACTTTGTTTCTATCTTGACGTGTTACATACTTTGCATGTCTCCTTACTTTCATCTTCTCCCCAATACAACATACAGTCATTTGAACATGCATGTATTTGACTGTAATTAAGACCAAGCTTGGTAATTAATTTCTTCACCTCATAAAAAGAATTAGGAATCTCTGCATGTTCGAAGGCATCTTTTAACAATTCTAAAATCATAGACATTGCTTTGTTACTCAATTCGCACAAGCACTTGATGTGATATAGTTTTACCAGGAATGAGAACTTTGAGTACTTCGTACATCCTTCATACAATGCTTGATTTCCATCCCTAACTAGATCGTAAAATGCCTTAGTTTCCTCATTAGGTCCTTGATTCAATTCTGGCATCCTTTTTTCACCTTCATGTACTGGTTGATGCGATGTGCAAGCTTCTACATTCACATGGTCCCTAGATATCCCAAAAGCATCATTGATCATATTGTGTATTGGATCATGACTATATAAGGGATTTTGTATTGAAGGTGTGCTATTACAAGTTTCCCTTGTAGTTGACTCCCCGTGCCAAAAATAAATAGTGTATATGGTTGGAAATCCTGTACAAATCAAATGATCATACACCACTGCTCTGGTCTCCCAATTTCTAAAAACACAATCAGGAGAAGAACATTTGATTTTGCCTTCAATAGAATGATAGGCAAAGGTAAATTCCAAAAATCCCTGCACCCCTTCTTGAAATTCATGTGTATTTCGTGGCTTTGTAATCCAAGACTTATCCATGCAGCTAAAACAGAGCTTGTAGCTTGTATACTGCTTCGCTAATCTACACCTTAATATGAAAACATTACATCCATATTAGTTTTAAGATACGTACTTCATACATAAAAGACATTTAAAAACTACAACAATTTTCCAATAGAGACCCTAATTACTGTCACTCTATAATACGCTCGACTTTTGTCTCTTGAAATACGCTTGTTAAGATTCATAATTTGTAGCACAAAGGCATTCTTCCCTTTCAATTACGTATGTGATTATAATTAGTTTAAAGAATTATAAAGTTTAAGTTATCACGTCATCCTGATTTTTATAAGCAGATATCATATTCATTTCACAATTATTGAAGTTGGTATGGCCTCCATTAACATTCCAACTAGCAGCTAGCTATTACCAAATTGGTTATTCATCTTCGGTTATTGATAAAGTCAATTATTTATTGACTTTATCAACTATCAATAGATTAGGAGTAATGTTATTCATCTTCGGTAAAGATGAATAATAGTAATGTAACAATTTATATAAAATTGTTTGTCTAGAAAAGATGAAAAGGAACCCAATAAATTTTATTTTTTATGTTCTTGAATAGATATCTAATGTCAATCAAATACTTTTACATGAACTGTCACATCACTACTATTATAAATAACATTACTCATAAACTATAACTTCAATTTATTATAAAAAAAATGTACCTAAACTAAGTTGCAAACAATCAACTATTTTAGAACCATATTTTATAAAATCTAGCTATAAAGAAATAAGAGAGTAAGTTATTCTTTAGAACTTGAGTCTATTAAACATCACTTGATCCAACTGTCGCAAAATTAAAATCCATGCACTAATGTGATGGATCAGATTTTAATTTAAATTAAAGTGGGGTAGTTGACATATGGTGCATTGGACCTAAATGGGCTATGGCGAACTAGTGATAAAAAAATGGGCTTACTTTCGGCCCTAATTAACAATAGTCCAAAAGTAGATTAGGCAGCCCAATTATAAGTTGTGTGGGCATTAGGTTTTATGCCTTTCTATATGTTTGACATAAATTAGTACACCAACATGACTGCAGTGGCATTGTTTAAAGTCACAGGCATGCACATATGGATGATAACATCATAGAAAATTCTTTAAATTCTTTTATAGTATTTGAGATTTGACTTGAATGAGTTTTTCATCTTATGATTACATACTTGAATTATCAAGAAGTTGGTTGCATGGCACAACTTAAAAACTCACGTAATTAACTAAATCCCTCTAACAAAGATAACATTTGATTGGAAAAGAGAGGTATAGATTAAGGTGATCAAGAATGGATAAATGCTCCTGAATAGCAAGGCAGAGAATAAAGGCATATGCAAAAACTCCTGAGCTACGCCAAACCAGTGCATGCAAAGGACCAACTATAAATGTAACATTATTTTATTTTATATTCTATATGATGGATTAATTATTTTATGTTAAAAAAATACTATATGGCAGGATATGCAACTGCACTATATATATTATATATCCATGTTCTCCTCCCCACTCCCTAAGGGTTTTCTCTTGTTGGTGTTTTGTCCTCTTTCTCTTAAAAAGAAAATAAAAAAAACCTATGTTATTTCACTTGACAGCCACAAGAGATCACCCAAAGGAAATTAAGTTGCCTTTGAAGAAAGAGCTACTATTTCAATTTAATTAGGTCAAGTATTAATTAATTAAACTCATATATGTCACTCCTCCTGACTCTAAGAAGGTAGCACCCAAGGTTATTCAACAGATCAAAACTTAAATTAAAAGCACATGATCTTCCTAACATGTGCCGCTTAATTAGGTGCTTTTTTGTGTAAAATTTAGCCTTCTATGGTAAAAATGACATAAGCAACACAGAGTAAACGTAGTCCTTAATTCATTAACCCCCTAAAAAAATTGAAAGTACATAACACTTGCTAACTAGAGAGTGTTGTAGATGAAAATTCTCCATACAAAAGAGTGCAAAATGATTTACTTGAGGTGGGGGCAGCAATGACAACTGGAAGCAGAGGCAGTGGCGAAGACTGGAGGAGGAGGCGAAGGCCGAGATGACAACAGGAGGCAGATGCAGCGGCGAAGACCAGAGGCGGAGGCTGCGATGACAATGGGATGCAGACGCAGCGACGAAGATCGGAGGCTGATGCTTAGGCCGAGGCTGAGGCGGATGGATCGATGGCAGCGAATGGGTTGACGACGAGAGAGAGAGAGAGAGATAGAGAGAGAAAGAGAGTGAGTGAGTGAGAGGAGGTATGACTTAGGATTTTTTCAAAGGGGAAGAGGGGATTTGGGCAAGGTTCGCGGTAATTTGGGGATTTGGGGGAGGGCGGGGGGATTTTGGGTTTTTTTTTTTATTTTATTTAAAATATTTATTTGTAAAATAAAAATAAAATTATTTATGAAAATAATATTATTAATTATTTTATTGAAATTTATTAAAAAAATTATGATTATGATAATTAATAAATTAATAATTTAAAATAATAATCTAAAATGTGATATTAAAATAATTTAGATTATTACATCAAATTACTATATATTTATTTAAAAATATATTTATATTATAAATCTAATAATTATAATAAATTAATTTGATATATTAAATTATTTATTACTAGTTTCTCACCTCAAATAATTAATTTTTTCTATAAATAAGAACTAAATTAAACAAATATCGCAAATCATTTATAGATTACCAAAGTAGACCTTAAGTCTCACAAATAAATAATGAAACAAAACTTGTAAATAACAAAAGTAAAACTAAACACTAGAAAAAGAATAAATTTCAAAAACTAGCAATATATGACTATTATACGAAGAGGTTAAGCGATGATCAGCAAAAAAAAACAAAGAGCCCGACGCACAAAGATGAGTATTGAGAAAGTTTAGAAATGATTTTAATAATACATGTGCAAAAAATAAGGAGACATTTCATAAATTTATTTTAAAAATAATTTTTTCTAATAAAAATTGCATGCTGGAGTTAAGTTTTAACACATCATTAATGTAATACCCCAAGTTTTTCTAGGCATTAAATACAACGTTTTCTTGGAAATCGAAGGATACGGTTAGTACATGGGTAATCGCCGAGGAACAAATGAAGGATTTTCTAAAAGATCATGGAAACTACTGTGAGAAGGCATCATCTTAAGGTATTTTGGAGAGGTTTAAGGAGTTCTAGGGCCCAAGTGATATAAGTGCAAAGAAGTTTTGGGCTAAAGAGTTATTTAAAGAAGTTAAAATATCTCGTGACTAGTTAGTTAAAGAAACTAAATAAGCTAACTCAATTAGGAAACATAATCATGAGCAATTATGAGGAATCTTGAAAAACCTAATTAACATGTGGTGGCACATGTTTCAATGGACACATGTCGCAAGGGGGAGGAATGGCACAAATCACTAGGGACATGTGGCGCGATCCTACGAAAGCAATGATTACAACCTTATCTAAGTGACACATGGCACTCTTGGATTGGCCATAGATGCCTATAAATACTAAGGCCTTAGAAGGGACAATCTCACCATTAATCAAGAGCAAAAAGGAAGTGAGTTTGAGAGGAAAAGTTCTGCCCAAAAATAGAGTAGAGAAATGCTTCGTCGGAAAATTTGGATCGCCATCGTAAAAGGAGCTAAACAGTATCAAAATAGTAAGTTAATTCTAATTTCTTTCCATGGTTTGATAGAGAATTAAATAAGGAGCGTGTGGCTTCAAATGGAGGTCAAATCGGAGTTCGGACGAGGGAGAACGGGCTGAAAAACCCCAAGAGGTTAAAACGGGAGGGGCGGCGTGTGAAGCTCACGCACCACCTGACTGTCGCTAGTGCAGCGCATGGGGGTCCTTCCCCCAGCATGTGAGGGTGTATGAAGGGCCCCCTTGGTCCCAAATTTTGTAGTCTTGGCCCTAAAATTTATTCCTAGGACCCTATGTAAAAATATTTTAGATTTGAGTTACGAAAGTATGTTATTTTTGCAGAAAAACATTCCCAAACCCTGTGAATAGTACCTTAACGCTTCCGAACCAGCAATGTGAGTGTTTCTTGCATCCTTTTGCTACATCCCCATCATTTTGGCTTCATTGGGTGAGGGTGTTGGCTTGCATATCATGCTTTTGTGGCTTACATGTCATATTTTTCCTTTTTTATTTATTTCCTTCTACTTTGTCATATATCATGTTCGTTGTGGTGACTGTGGCTACTTGTTGGGACATCATGGGTGATCCCGTGCTCTTACGGTGAGTCAAGGAGTGACTATGATGACCGCGGAGGTGATTGCAACACCTTAGCATTACTACCACAGGGGTGGATTTCATAATGGCCTTATTGCATCGGCACGCATGTACTTCATTGTTTGATTTACTCACTTAGATGTAATATCTAACTTAGGTTGATGCCCCTAGAACGTTCAACGTTCCAGGTATGTTGGAAGTGCCAAGTGTTTCAGGTTCTAGTTCGAGCGTAAGCAAGGAGATAATGCTTGGCTAGCTTTGGGGTTTTTTTTTTGAGTTATTACGTACCCATGTAATTGTACCACAATGATGTATTGTAATAATAGCTAGAGTACTCAAGATTGTAAGAGGTGTGCGTATGTGGGTGTTCTACAGCTGTACCTACGGTTTATGTGTTGAGTCATTTTTAGAGTATTGGATGTCGTGAGCTTTTCTTATACTTGTAAAGGAAATCTAGTAGAAACCCTTTTAGTTAGTTTTGGTTAAGCTTACAGGTTCGATTCATTGCTTCCGTTGGCAAGGGTTTCCATAATACCCGTGGTGATGTTAACTTGTATTTTACGTCATTATGTATTTGGAAAAGTGGGGCGTTACAATTAATATATGAAAAATTTACACTATTATTGTCAAGATATAATAATAATTTTTTTTATGTGAGAAAATATCTCGATCGAGATGCAAGAGAGTGTCTCTTGATGTCTCCAAAATGTTTGCAAAGAGAAACACAAGTTTAGATTGTGAACATATAATAATTTAATTAGTTGAATCACAGTTTTGTGTCTGAAATACAATGAGGAGAAAAACAAGTTTCGTTTCTCCTCATTGCATTTTTGGGTTATGTCCTCATTGCGAACCTATGAATTACGGTTGGCTAATTTTGAACACCGACAATATATAATACAATCTCTCGATATTTTTCAAATATAGTATTTGTTTACATTTTGAACACATGCATTTAATAAATATTACTAATAATTAATTATTATATAACATTTGTACGTAGTGTGTTTCTTATCAATAATTGTACATATTCAAATGTACTATTTGTTTACATTTTATAATTTAAGTGAGAAATCACAGATACGTGTATACCCACACATATATAACATTTATGGATAAATCATCCCAAAAAACAATTAAAAATAAATTCATTGAATTAATTTAAATAAATTTATTAAAAATTAAAACTAGAGTTAAACATATTTTTTTTTAATTTTTTTATATATTTTTAATATAAATATTAGATTATTTTCTAAAATTTTGTGATGGTTCTTTTCAAAATCGTTGATAAATTTTATTTTATAATCATTAAAATTTTTTAATATTAATTATTTTTTTAATTATTATATAATTTCTTAAATTAATAGTTTTAGCGATGGTTCCTAACCATCGCAAAATGATAATTTAAATTAATTTTGAAATTATTCCAAATTTAGCGACAGTTAATGGAAATCGCTGCTAAATTAAATTTTTAATTTTTAAATTAATTATTTTAGCTGCAGTTTTTAACCGTTGCAAAATTATTTTTTTTAATTATTCAAAATTTAGCAACAGTTACATGAAACCGTCGCTATATTTAATTTTTAATTTTTAAATTAAGTTTTTTAGCAGCGGTTTCTGACCGCCACAAAAATGATAATTTTATATTAATTTTAAAATTTTTTAATTATTATATAAATTTTATAGCAGTTTCTAGAAAACCGCCGCAAATTTTTTTTAAAATTGTTTAATTTTAAAATTTTGCGACGGTTAAGTAAAACCGCTCCAAAATAAGTACTTTGCGGCGGTTTTAAAACTGACGCAAAATTCTGTGTTTTGGGGCAGTTTACAGAACTACCACAAAAAATCGCCGCTAAATACCATTTTTTTTGTAGTGCACGTTACATTACATTCTATAAGTATACCGGGATAATACAAACATTATATACAACATATAATGCGACATGCATTAGGAGGCAAAGGGGTCTAAGGGTGCATCATAATAAGATGTCTGCCGTTCCACCATATCACAGACCATAGGCCTAATCACTTGGTTGTCACGCTCATACATAGCGTTCATAGATAGATAGATAGATATGTATATACATGCTCTGCCCAGCCATAACGCTCATACATATTGCCTATATACATACATATATACATGCCTTTACACAGAGAGCGAGAGGGCAGCTCGGAGAGCTCTTCCCGGAAGACCTAGGGAAGAAACCTCCCGAGAGACGGCGTAGGTCTCTCGGAGAGACCTCGGCAGGAAGTCTCATCGAGAGACATGGCCAAGAGAGAGAACTCGCGGAGGGACTAGGGAGAGCTACAGAGAAGATCAAGTAACCGCGAGCAATGGCCGAGACAGCTGCTTGGCTTTCCGAGAGACCAAACACCACACCTCCGAGAGGCTCTACTTCTTGCCGCGAGGACGCGACCGAGATGGGACCCCTGCCTCCGAGAGCAACCCGGAGCCTGCTACGGCCGCGGAAAGCGAAGGCTTGCGGTGAAGAGAAACGCTTCCGCCTGCTGAGAGCGCTGCCGCCATTGCCGAGAGCTTAGTGCCTTTTGCCGAGAGAAGTGCAGCTCTCTCCGAGAGAGCTGCTGCCATTATCGCTTTCGGGAGCTTGATGCTCCTTCTCCGAGAGAAACCGAAGCTCTCCGAGGGAGTTGATCTTGCCGAGAGAATTGAAAACCTCTCGGAGAGAGATCAACAGAGAACGAGCGAGAGAAAACGCGGGAGAGAGAGAGAGAGAGAGCGCGGGAGAGAGAGATGGCTGATGAACAGTGGCGCCCCCTTGGTTTTTTGCCTTCTTCTCCCTTATATACCCTTAGATTTCTCCCTTATTACATGTTCACCCTCCCCTAAGCTTGGTCTAATTACACTTTGACCCTTTAAATTCTATATTGCTCATTTGAACTCAGATTTAGATAATTTATTCGTCGCTCGACTACGATTTTCCTAGGGATTGACAACCCGGGCTTGGGACCACTCTTGGGATTCACTTGCCTAGGCCAAATGACCGAAATATCCCTAGGTGGACGCTTGAGAATTCTATGGCACAACAAATCCCCCTCAGTCTTTGCTTTGACTATTAAGTCAAAAGGAAGGCTAATGCCACTATCATGTCCACTTGCCTCGATGGATGAAATGACTCTCTCAAGATTCACGGTTTCGCGCCAACACTGAAACGAGGTCACTTACACTACAAGAAAAACAGGTTTTAACGACGGGAAAATCAATTGTTAAAAGTTGATTTCCAGTCGTTAAAAAGTTGTAACGGCGAAAATTTTCCTATCATCGATCGTCGTTATTGCCTCCGAGAATAAAAGTCTTTAACGACGGAAATGATAAACCCGTTGTTAATTGTATTAGCGACCGTATGATTCCAGTCGTTAAAAATAATTATTAACTACAAAATTATAACCCAATAACAACAATATTTTCCGTCGTTAATAGTCTAAACAATTAGTAACCGTATGATTCTTGTCGTTAAAAATAACTTTTTAGTTATCAAAACACATACCAATAACGACAATATTTCCTCTCGTTAATAATGTGAACAATTAGCAACGGTATGATTCCTCTCGCTAAGAAAATATATTTTTTATTTTTTTTAATAATATGAAAACAATTGCTAGTCATCAATGACAAAAACATCATGTTTTGATATAAACCACCAAAATTATATATCATTATCCATATCAAATTGGAATAAGTCTCATAAAATTAAACATGTCATTCAAATAACACCAAAGTAATCATTATCCATTAATATTTACACACCAAAAGTAGTATATATATAAGTGTTAATTGCCAACAAATTACACTAAAAAATATGTTCAACTGAAAATAACACTTTGACAATTGTATATATATACTATAAAAAAATGTACACCAAAAAAGATATTCAACTAAAAGTAACACTTTAACAATCATATATACTATTCAAAAATGTATAACAAAACACTATATATAGTCGTAAAACTGTTCATGTAGAGTCCAAGACAGAAGTTATTTCCTTTAGAGTCTTGTTTAATTTTTTTTTCTATAGGTCAATGAGACAACATGACTCTAAAGGAAACAACTTTTGTCTTGGACTACATGAACAGTTTTTAAAGTCAAAGAAGTGTTCATGTTTTCTTTATAAAATGTTAGAAATACAATTAACAAAGCCCATAATGTCTCAATCACAAACTACATAACATACAACCACTAAAATGCACCGAAACACAAGAAAATTTGACAAACACTCTAAATTTTGTAATTGATGCTATCTGTACAAGAGTTAAATACTCAAAAACTTCTAAGTAAAAAAAATTACACTTACAAGGACAACAATTATTGTAATATAATTTCTAAAAAAGCAAAATCTACAACATTCCCACTGTGTTCATAAGTCCTTTGTTATATAAATTTGTCATATTTGAAACAATATATATCAATAACTTTCACATTAATATCTTGTTGAAGGTTTATGTAAAATGATGTTGTTGTACAAATTTCTCAAGAATTGGTCCATAATAAAACTATTGCATAATTTCATGAATATTTAACAAAAAATAAACTATCCTAATTAACATGTGTGCTTATTGCACTTCAACTATAATCAAAGAACTCTTTGCATCTGTATAATAAACTATCATAATGGTGTGCATAGCAATCTGCTAGAGGCGCCAACTATAATCAAAGAACTGAGATGATATCTACCAAAAGAACATAAATTTAAAACTTGTAGTGCAAATGATAATGATTAAAGATGAACTACATAATAAACTTGTATCTCAAGCATATATATCTTGTTGGATAATTCAGGTCCGAACACATGCATGGTGCTAGAAACTCCATAAACCATGATGTATAGGAATATTATGCCCAAATATTTTGAAATTAGCACTATAACAATCATGAGAATATTATGCCCTAAATTTTGAGATTCATTATATTCATTGCACATGCATTAAAGATAAGCGTACAAATTTTGAACTGAGACATTAATAGTCAGAATGAAGTTCTACCATAGAAGTTAGAATGCTGGAATTATTAATAAGTATAACAAGATGAAAATTTGCCACACCATAGAATACCTGCCTACATCACAACTTGATGGTAAATTCTATGAGAAGCTGCATAAATATATGAAAATGGAAAATATAGAATTAAATTAACAGAAATGTGGCAAAGGCCTATGCCAACAGAAATTTAAGAATAAAAGAGAACATTCAACTCCAAAAAATGAAAATCAGCATCAAACTTGTTCATCAAGTTTAACTCTTTCTAAACCTATAGGAAAAGGAAAATCCACCCTTTTAAGATCAGTAGCTCCAAAAAATCATATTTTATAAATGGATGCACAATCTCATCCACTCCATCTGTTGCCAATCATATCAATGCCTTAATCATTTTTATTGTTTCGAGCAATCAAAGTATATAAACTAAAAGATTGCCATGCCAACCTTTACAAACAAGAGACTGACATTAATGGTACCCCAATTTGAGAAAGATGAAATGTTGACAAAAGAAAGATTGATAGATCACTAGAATGTTTGCTCATACGCGTAAAATGCAACAGAAATATTAGTTTCCCTAACAAATTAACTTAATCTCAATTTAAGCTATAAAGGTGTTCTGATCATATGCAAACCAAAAAGTGCAAGTTTACCATATTGACCGAGTATGGAAGCATATACACTTCATAGCCTTTCTATTTGTAAATTAACAGCAATGACAACGAAAGTGAAAGCATACCATTCTCCGGGATAATAAATCCAAGCAATTTTTGAGATGAGCACAGCCAATGTAAGTGCAATCTGTATTTTTAGAGAAAAATGCAAGATACAGGAAATTAGTCAATTTAACTTCCAGGCTTAAGTAGGTCGATTAATGCCCTCCTTTTAGGTGGAATATAATGAAAATTGAACCATTCCCATCAATTCCATCAGGCAATAGTTATCTCCTTCCTACTCTATCAAGGTGTCAACATGAATAAGAACAATTGAACTTTCAAAAAAATTTAATTAGGCACACCTGATAGTTCTCCTCTCTCAAGTATGATAGAATTTTTTGTCTCAAATGTATTGTTTCTTCATTGTTGATTCCCCTGCACAGGCATAAAGAAGACTACAACTTACAAATTGATGGCTTTTGGATGCCAAGATGTGCTTTTAGAAAAAAGAAAACTAAATGTTGAATATAATAGGGAATAGAAGTAGATTCTGAATACCCTGCATAAATTGAGAATTAAAGAAAGATCCCGTGCAACAAGTTCAAGATATAGATAAAAAATAAATACTCTATCCATCCAAAAATATATTTTAGTTAGACAAAACACACAAATTAATGAAACATAATTAATACTAGGGCTAACTACCCTTTTTGGTATACCAAATTCCCCCAAGTACACACAATTACTTTACAACCCATATACATAAAAAGAAGAGTAAATTGATTATTTAATGAGTTTAGATCATTTAAATGTGTAAACAGTTAACTAAGGGTAGAATGGAAATTATAAAATTGAATATTCTTTGAATTGATAAATTGGACACTATTTCGGAACGTCCAAATGAAAAAAATAAAAACTTGGACTATTATTTTGGTTTGAGTGAGTAAAAATATAAGCAGTAAAAATTGGAAGATTCAATGATTATCAATTGTATAAGCTTTAAAGGGACGGGACCTGTTAAACTCAATAAGTAATATGGTTGAGTTGAAACTAAGATTGACACATCTGCTACATATGCATGATAATCTATCTAATACACGGCTAAAATTAAGAACACAAAATGAAATTAAAGAGCTAAAATAGAATATTGTTATAATATTGGCATTAGACTAACATTTTGAGCCATACACCCAACAACAAAATCTTCCAGATAGCTATTTAAAAAATAAAATTAAAAATGTAGACAAGTTATATACATATATAAACTTAACCAAAAAAAAAAATCATATATCAAAAAGGGGGATGATGTTTCGTGAAGGACTGCACTGTTAGATGTTGGTTACACCATGATAATGAAAGAGGATCATGTTAAATGTATAGAACATACTAATATTTTGATAAAAAAAATTGACAACCATCAAAATTTTGTTGCAAGAACATCCCCTGATAGTCTCTTTTAACATACTTTTTGGCCTTTGCATAAGTCTTGATACCTTCTGTGAAAAGATAAGAATTTCATTGAAACAAAAACATATAGCATCTACAATTTAAAACTAGGGCATACCGCAAACCTCATGTGAGGTTTGTGTTCATATAAAGATCTTTTCTCATCATCTGATAAGACGTACACAGATACTTTATTATTGTAATACCCAGGAATGATTTGAAGCTATACATAGTATTTGATGAAAAGTAAAAGTGGAATTTTTGAAAAAATTAGGCTATATGGTACACTATCGCAGTTTAAAGCGACCGAATCAACTAGAGGAAGTACCCCGGACCCTAGATAAATAAGAAAAATGGTATAGCAAGGATGAGTAATACAAGTTATGATTTTAGGAATCAAAATAATAGGATAGGGAACAGTTTTTGGTACAACTATCGACCAGGCTGAGAAAATTGAATTGACGTAGGGATCATCCGAAAAGTCAACGGAGCATGTTAAGGACCAATATTTTACATGTAAAGCAACCCTTAAGCAAATTCGGGTTGAAACAAAGAGATTTAAGGTCAAAACGAGCAACCGGGCCTAAGTGCAATTTTCTAAATTTGCTTGAGAGAGGTCTAAACGATGGTTTTTCAAAAATTTCAAGGATGAAATGGGAAGTACAAAACTTGTGGGCCTTAGTGCTATAATTGGGTTAATCAAAGGTGTTATGGATACGGTAGAAATGGCAAATGAAGAAAACATGGGGTAAAAGTGTAATAAAGGAAAAATTGTAGTGTGAACGCAGGGAGGAGACGGTCGCTGCACTGCCACCGCACGTGGTCACCATTTCCGGCTATGGGACGATTGAGGGATGGCTGGGGAAGGTGGTATACGGTGTGGGGAGGTGTTGGGCGGTGGCCATTGGCCAAAAATGGTCGAGATTTGACTGGTTTTAATGGCGGAAGTGACTGCCGATTCGGCCAAATTTTTTGAGGGCATTAGCTCATGATTTAGGGCTATTCAATGGGATTAAAAGATAGATTTGGGACTTAAGGGATAAGAACAAGCAAGATTTGGTGGAAATCGGCATAAAAAATGGCTATAAATAGAGGTTGAAGGCCGAGGGTTTCAAAAAGAAATTGGGCAAAATTTCTCTCTTTTTGGCTTGAATCGAGCCCTAGGGATAAGGGGCTTTTTTTCTATGGATTGTGGGGAGCATTTCTGGAGAAAATGGGAGAGATTGGCATAGGTTTCATCGGGTTTTAGCTAAGTGGCTGGAGAATCAAGCATGCTGGAGCTGCGGCCTGCAACTGGCCTTTAAGGCCTTTTTCGACGACGATTTTTAGTGTTTAAGGGCACCACTAGGGTCGCCTTAAGGAGAGCTTCAAGAGGGTATATCCGGTTTATCCATCAGAGATTATCGCCGGCGACCATCGCCAGGAGAAGAAGGCCGGAGAAGATTAGCCGCTCGTGTGCATGCGCGGACTCTACCCTCACTCACACGTCAGGGGCATGAGGCCGCGTGAGGTATCATTTTTGTCTGAAATTAATTTCAGTATTTTTCTAGAATTATTTTAGGATTTTTAATGTAAAAATATTTGAAAAAATTGGGTGTTTGGTATTTATTGTGAATTTCTGAAGGAAAGAAATGTTTGGAAAAAATAGGAAAAAATGAGAAAATTATGGGAAAAATAGAAATATTGATTTCTAAGGTCATAATGGTAATCAGGAGACGACTAGATTGTTAAGGAGAATGATTACATGTTTTTCAAGGCTCGACACGCATTGCGAGGCAAAAATCGATCTTTTTCGAATTAAGGTGAGTGGTCTGACTCTAGTTTTACCCTTGTTTTGGAAATGTCTTGGTGTGAGTGTAGTGAGTTCAGGCAAGCAGTCTCATCGAAACTTAGGATGCTATGCTTATGCGTTTTATTTATGTATTTATGGCATCAATTGCATATTGATCATGTGGTATATTGCATCAACTTCTTTTACTTATAAAAGAGTAGGTGCATAGCGTGTGATTTTCATATCATCGGGGTGTCAATTTTCGTGTCATTATTGGGTCTGTATGGGACGGGATGGGGTCTTCTTGAGAATGGGATAAGGTTAATCCAAGTGAACAAGTGACACGGTAGGGCACTCGAGAGATTAATTATGTCGCGGCAAGGTCAACCCCAACGGTGTGTGGAATATGTTTTCCACGGGAGGTTGAGTATGTCAGGGAGATTTCTCAAGATAGACATGCTGCATGTTGTCATTGTCTTGGTATGCCATGCTTGTGTGTCTTTCATGCATTCAGTAAACTGTTTTATGCCATCATTTAGATGTTTTAACATCTAACCTGGGTTATGCCCCTGGAACATTCAACATTCCAGCCAGGGACTGTGGTAAGGTCGAGGACGAAGACAGTTGAGACCAACGGTGTTTAGCTTGCTTATCGTTATATCATTTTGGAAGCTTTAGTATGTATTTTGGTTGTGTATGAACGGTAGTTTGATAATGTTGATTATCTTTTGGTAATTTTGTAATAAGTGTTTTGGTGTAGAAACACCTTGTATGAACTAGTGGTAGGCCACGGTATTTGATATTAATGTATCTGCTGCGTTATAATATGTCTCGTTTAGTTGTTAAGATTAGTGATCTTGTTAGTTAAACGGGCAAGACTGGGGTTCTTGGGATTTGTTTTCTGCATGTGAAGATTGTTCTTGAAATCACTGTGCGTGATGAACTTGGAAAAAAAAAAGATTCCCGAAAATACCCTTATAGTGACACACCTGACGAGGCGGGGTGTTACAATTGGTATTAGAGCCCTAGGTTAAAATCCTAGGATGGTTAAGGTAGGTTGTTGAACTTAGCATGGTTAGAACTGTGAACGAAAACTTAGAACAAGGTTATGGATTATAAAATACATTCGGAACATAGGTGAAAATTGTATGGAGACGCTTGAGAGGCAAGATTTGAGATTTTTAACTTGAATATACTTTCAGCGACAAGAGGAGACTGACCAATTCTATTCAAATTTGGGAGGTGAGAAAGCCGGTAATAAGAGTCGTTGAAGGGACATAGATATATGATCAACAAAACGTTAGAAAAATGAGTACTTTGGTGATTCTGGTACAACTTGAAGCATAGCATAAAATCTTTTTTTGGAAGAATTATAGTAAATCGTTTTAGTATCTCTCAATTGGGACGTGTTAACAATGGTGATGTCATACCTTGACACGATAAGTGAAATGACTGAGGTTACTAGGAGAACTCAACAAGGGACATGGGAGAGTAAGAATGACTTGTAGATTTTAAGATTGAGTTAGATACCCAAAGTGGAGACTTAAGAGGAATGGATTCAGTTAGAGCCAATTAGTGGAAATCCCGAAAGGAGACTTAGGGGAAAAGAAATTGATGGATCGTAAAGAAAAAATCCCTACTTAGAGATTTGGGGGTTTGTCGGTTGAAATCTTTGAGATTATTAATTGGAGAATGCTAGACCTTGCTAGGTGATAGAACGTTGGATTGGGAGTTAGCATCCAATGATATGGTTCGAATGTAAGGCTAGCTTGATAAACCATAAATAAGGATTCGTAAGATTTGGAAACTGTACATTGGAGATCATTAGTCAAATCCTTTTCGCTAAATATGGGGATACCTGGTGGTTATTAAGAGAGAGCGAGTTATGAATGGTGAGTTTGATATGGAAAAACCTAATTGTAAATCAGGTTTATGAACAGAAGGTATGAAATCATCAAGGTTCGAGGATAAGAAAGACTCGGTATAGATCAAGGATCCTAAGGAACGATCTGCAGAGAAACCCAGGATGATGCGATATGTGCTTATGAGAATAGAATTTGAGGGTTTTAGGAATCCAGAATTGTTGATGGGATATTGAGATAAAGAATCTGGAATTGGTGACAAAGGAAATAGGGAAAGATTACTTTAGGGAAATGGTGTGTGTTGGTTTCATATGTTATTCAAGGGTAAGGAGGGTCAAGGTGTAGCCTTGACTCTTGTGGAAGTTTTAGGTAATAGAAAGAACTATATCGAGGATATTAGTTTAGGATCGGACAAAGAAAATGAATCGAAATTAATTGAGGATCAAATTCCTGTTTCGGGGTTTTAGAAGTTTTCTTGGTGGCGATTGGAGAATTAGGTAACATATTTTGGGTGGCAATGAGAATTTCTCCTTTGAGTATAATTTTGGAGTATGATCTAAACTTATTTCCCTTACATATGGTCACTACTAGACAAAGAGAGAATGACTGTAAGTTAGCTATAGTTAGGGTCAAGTTGCGATTGAAAGGTATTAAAATATCAAACGGGAAGTTTATTTATTTTGAAGATTACAATTTTCGTTGGAAATTTGAAAGAATCATATGCTTATAGAGGATTTGCAGAATGAAACCCTACGTAAATATTTGGGGATTGTAAATAATATAGGGATCAATGATAGACTAGAGATTTGTGATTTAGGTCAAACCTTGGAGATTAGAACGACTTTGGGATAAGAAAATTTCAAGTTTGATTTTGATGTTTCTAAAAATTTTATGCACTATGTAGGCTTGGAGATAAAATGACATTTCAACCTGGAGGAGACGATTACATCTTAAGCTTGAAATGACCCTAGTTGATTTAAGAAAGTCAAACTCAGAGGAAAATAATTAGCATGACGATTATCAAGAACCAAGGGGTAATCATATAGGTCGTGGCTTGAGTTTTAGGGCACCAAGCGATGAGATAAGATTCACTAAAATTGATAAGCTCGTAGAGATATCTTGAGGCCTGATATAGTGATTAGGTCTTAACACATTGATCTCAATTGATCCAAAGGAAGAAATAGGGACGATTGAAAGAGCGACCCATAATGTAAAGTGTCAAGTTGAAAATCAAATCGCGAAATAGGATATCAAAAACATATAAAGGAGTGCGGAGCTTTTAAAACCAGATCTGTGATAGATGGAGCACGTGATCGTGACATAAGAAGTATAATTTGTGAATATGATAATAATGCTAGGTGGATTTCTAATGATCTTGGAGGAAATGATTATAGCACCTGTAAGGGTAGCAACAAGAACGTGAGGTTCCATGATAAGATGAAAATTAAAGGAGATTAGATTATAGACGAAACTTTGAGGTACTGGGAATGATTGAGATAAGGATGCACCACTCAATTGAGTCATATTTTCAAAAAAGAAAACTGAGAATCCAGGAGATCAGAGATTTGGACTAGTAATAATAGAACCGTTATAGCTCTCGAAGATGGAACGAGGAATTCTAGCGTAGCGATAACACCATTGGTGTTTGGCCTGTAACAACGGATCTGAGCCTAGGGACCAAGGCAGAGGACTGGTAGTTGGCTTGCAGCCTGGGGTGTGATACCCATGGGTCGAAGCAACACAGTAAACTATGGAGACGGTCAGGTGCCAAGGTTTGGGCAACAACGTGGATGTTATGTACGGATTAGAGTCCAAGTTCCAAGGAACCAGAGCATCATGGCAGAATCCCTAATCGTTATGAAAAGGATGAAGGTTTGGAAGATGACTTAACCTGGATATTGCCTTGTGGGCTAAGATTGTCAAAAGAGAATCGAGAAAGAAATGTAATCTCACACGAAGAAATAGTATTTGACAGACTATTACTAAAGGTTTGCGAAAGGATTCTTCTAGGATAGTTGCATTCACAATAGAAACTCGTGAAGTTATGGTTACTAAGAATTGATGAGTGGGCCTGAGAATTCAAAAGTTATGGTGAAAAAAAAATAATAATAATTGTGTTCATAGGTCGAGGTAGGTCCTGTCTAGGAGTGGAATAACCCCTGACATAGACATGTATTGTGGATTTTCTTAGGAAATATGATTCCCGAACAAGCAAGTGGTAGGGCAGTTGTTTCCCAGATATGGTCGTTGGGAAGAATTTAATTATGGGTACCGACTTGACCTTCGATTTTGAGTGCTTAACATAACACACCCCAGGAATTATAAGCCATTAGCTTGATTTAAATATCTCAAACCTTGCCCTTGGTGATATAAAGAGGTTAAGGAAATAGTAGGTATATCTTGGTACCCTTAAAAACATGAGTTGATGAATTAAAAGAGATGAAGTCAACATGAAGACATGGTGAGTTAGATGTTGATAGGTAACCAAAAGTGTTTGTTTTTCTTCTCGAGAGACATGTTATGATTTGGAAAGGCATATGAATGAGCTATTATAAAGGAAGACGTGAGTTTTTAGTTCCAGTATGGAAATTTTATTTGGCGTATGAGACGGTAGGCTAAGTTGTAAGAGCTATGCTAGGTATTACCAATGATCCGTTGGGAATCAGAAGTTGTCCGGTAAGGTTTCCATTTAAGGAAGTTCCGTGAAAACTATATCGCCTAGTAAGGAACGAGATTAAATCTATTCCTAGAATCGAGGATGGCGGGGACCTTGTTTGACTTAGTAGTGAGATTTTTCTCATGAGATGGATATGGAAAGCATCCCTTAGTTGAGATAGAGCATTTGATAGTATTAGGGTGAGGTGTTATGAATGATGTATGGGTTTAGGTGCACTAGTTGATAGTATAACGGTGGAATGTGGTTTTGTGAATGATAAATTGAAACGACACGAGAGTTAATGTGCAATCATGGCAGCTGAGTTAACTCAATATTATCAATTTCTATGCAATCATGGCAGCTGAGTTAGCACAATGTTAACAATTTCTGTGCAATCATGGCATATGCACTATCATAAGAGTAGGTTGAGAGAATTAGTAGTCAAATAAGATGAGATTTGAGAACACGATTGGAAATAATATTAAACGTTATAAATTATTTTGAGATGCATGTATATGCCTATTTAGAGCTTCAACGGGATATTTTGGAAAATAAGTAAGATGCTCAGTAAGCATAGATCGTGTTAGGATGTAAGTTATGAATGATTGCCAAGGGTTAGGAATGGTATTTATGACATTTCAAATTAAGAGTCATTAGCAATAGTAGTGATTCAATTATCATAGACCAAATTTCGGGGATGAAATTTATTAAGGGGGGAAGAATGTAATACCTGGGAATGATTTGAAGCTATAAATAGTATTTGATGAAGGGTAAAAGTGAAATTTTTGGAAAAATAAGGTTATAGGGTACACTATCGCAGTTTAAGGCGACCGAATCAACCAGAGGAAATACCCTAGACCCTAGATAAATAAGGAAAATGGTATAACAAGGATGAGTAATACAAGTTATGATTTTAGGAATCAAAATAAGTAGGATCGGAAACAGTTTTCGGTACAGCTATCGACCGGGCTGAGAAAATTGAATTGACGTAGGGATCATCCGGAAAGTCAACGGAGCATGTTAGGACCAATATTTTACATGTAGAACAACCCTTAAGCAAATTTGGGTTGAAACAAAGAGATTTAAGGTCAAAATAGGTAACTAGGTGATAGAACACATATTCTCATACTATTTAACCCTCAAATTTAGTCTTTTTGCACATTAGTTGTGTCCTTTTTATTCATCTTGGTTTCATTTTATAGGAATTGGGCTTCACACTATTTTACTTTATTTTTCCAGGTTTAGGGCTATGGGAGCATGAGATGGGGCATGAGACATCTTGATGGCAATGAGATATCTTGGAAATTGGAGATAGAGAAGTAAGGGCAAATATTGGCAGATTTAACCTCCTGCACTTCCTTCAGTATTTTGGCCAAGATAAAGTTCCAGAATGAAGATGATGTCTTCAGAGATATTGTAGAGGACTTCTAGGGATTTCTGTAAAGGTATGGTTTGTCCAAATCAGAGTTCGTTTGGGCCTTCAAACAGCACTCCAAAGTCGGGACTAGGAAGTTGGGTCAAATTAGGAAAGCTGCACAGATGCTGATTCCTTAAAAGGGCCATATCTTGGGCGTCCGATATCCAAATCAAGTGATTCAAAAGCCCAAATTAATCTAATCTTCCTGATATACAATTATTATGAAGAGGTCGAAGCCCATAACGCGCTCTAACTTATCCGAAATCGGCTGTGAAGTGGCAGTAACCTAGGGTTTCCTCCTTAAGCCCTATTTAAGCACCTTAAGTGGCCGATTTTGGGAGAATTCTTGGGAAGGACGTGAACAGTAGCCAGCCTTTATTCTCCCCATTATTCTTGTCAAGATGGAGGGCTAAGGTTCTGTAATCAGTTGCAATACCATCCTTGTTCCCGGTTTGAGTCTTTGGTTTTAATGGAAATCATTTTTTAGTTTTAACTTTGTTGTTCTCTTGTTTCTGTTCTCTCTTAAATCTGTGTATGTGTTGATGCCGGTTGGATGAATGCATGCATTGTCTTTGTTTGAGAATCCAAGGTTTTTGTGCTCGGTTGAGGCTTTAACTAGAAACAAGAACAACCTGTTTGAATGGTATTTCAATCAATCTCAAATCTGTACAATAAGGGGAATCAAAACTGATAAATCGAACTAAGAGGTTTCTGAAATCTGTTTATTGGTTTTCTTTCCAATCTTTGGCGGTTGTTAAAGGATGATTATTCTGGTTTTTGGTTTGAGAATTGAAACTAAACAAATGGTATATTGAGAAGGCGATGAAAACCAGGGATAGAAGGTTGGTTTGCAATTGATTGCATCTTGATTTCTTGTGTTCTTGCTTGTTAGTTTTCTGTTTTTCATCAAAACTTTCCCCCCCCGTTTAACCTTGTTTTGACAGATCCGTTGAAGGTTCGTTGGGAGACGACTTAGGGTTTCACTATTGCTGCAAATCCAAATCATCATTTATCTAATCTATTGGTGTTCGACAGCCCCGATCACTAGGCCTAAGTGCAATTTTCTAAATTTGCTCGAGGGAGGTTTAAACGATGTTTTTTTGGAAATTTCAAGGATAAAATGGGAAGTACAAAACTTGTGGGCCTTAGTGGTATAATTGGATTAATCAAAGTTGTTATGAAAAAGGCAGAAATGGCAAATGAAGAAAACATGGGGTAAAAGTGCAATAAAATAAAAATTACAATGTGAACGCAGAGAGGAGACGACCGCCGCACTGCCACCGCACGTGGCCGCCATTTTTAGCGATGGGACGGCCTAGGGATGGCTGGGGAAGGTGGTATACGGCGTAGGGAGGCGTTGGGCGGTGGCCATTGGTCGAAAATGATCGAGATTTGACTAGTTTTAATGGCAGAAAAGACCGTCGATTCGGTCAAATTTTTTGAGGGCGTTAGCTCATGATTTAGGGCTATTTGATGGGATTAAAGGCTAGATTTGGGACTTAAGGGATAAGAACAAGCAAGATTTGGTGGAAATCAGCGTAAAAAATGGGTATAAATAGAGGTTGAAGGCCGAGGGTTTCAAAAAGAAATCAGGCAAATTTCCTCTCATTTTGGCTTGAATCAAGCCCTAGGGATAAGGGGCTTTTTTTTTATGAATTGTGGGGAGCATTTCTGGAGAGAATGGGAGAGATTGGCATAGGTTTCATCGGGTTTTAGCTAAGTGGCCGAAGAATTGGGTATGCCGAAGCCGCGACCTGCAATTGGCCATTAAGGCCTCTTCTGGCAACAATTTTCAGTGTTTAAGGGCACCACTATGGTCGCCTTGAGGAGAGCTTCAAGAGGGTATATCCGGTTTGTCCATCAGAGATCATTGCCGGCGACTATTGCCGGAGAAGACCGATCACGCGTGTGCACGCGCGGACTCCACCCTAACTCATGCGTCAGGCGCGTGAGGTATGATTTTTGTCCGAAATTAATTTCAGTATTTTTCTAAAATTATTTTAGGAATTTTCTTGTAAAAATATTTGAAAAAATTGGGTGTTTGGTATTTATTATGAATTTTTGAAGGAAATAAATATTTGGAAAAAATAAGAAAAATTGAGAAAATTGTGAGAAAAATAGAAATATTGATTTCTAAGCTCATAATGGTAATCAGGAGACGACTAGATTGTTAAGGAGAAGGATTACATGTTTTTTGAGTCTCGGCATGCATTTCAAGGAGAAAACCGGTCTTTTCCGAACTAAGGTGAGTGGTCTGACTCTAGTTTTACCCTTTCTTTGGAAATGTCTTGGTGTGAGTGTAGTGAGTTCAGGCGAGCAGTCTCACCAGAACTCGGGATGCTATGCTTATACGTTTTATTTATGTATTCATGGCATCATTTGCATATTGATCATGTGGTATATTGCATCAACTTTTTTTACTTATAAACGAGTTGGTGCATGGCGTGTGATTTTCATATCATTGGGGTGTCGATTTTCGTGTCATTGTTGGGTCCGTATGGGACGGGATGGGATTTTCTTGAGAATGGGACAAGATTAATGCAAGTGAATGAGTGATACGGTAGGGCACTCGAGGGATTAAGTATGTCGTGGCAAGGTCAACCCCAACAGTGTGTGGAATGTGTTTTCCATGGGAGGTTGAGTATGTCAGGGAGATTTCTCAAGATAGACGTGCTGCATGTTGTCGTTGTCTTCATATACCATGCTCGTGTGTCTTTCATGAATTCAATAAACTATTTCATGCCATCATTTAGATGTTTTAACATCTAACTTGTGTTATGCCCCTGGAACATTCAACGTTCCAGCCAGGGACTGTGGCAAGGTCGAGGACAAGGCCAATTGAGGCCAACGATGTTTAGCTTGCTAATTGTTGTATCATTTTGGAAGCTTTAGTATGTATTTTGGTCATGTATGAACGGTAGTTTGATAATGTTGATTATCTTTTGGTAGTTTTGAAATAAGTGTTTCGGTGTAGAAACACCTTGTATGAACTAGTGGTAGGCCACGGTATTTGATATTAATGTATCTGCTATGTTATAATATGTCTCGTTTAGTTGTTAAGATTACTGATCTTGTTAGTTAAATGGGCAAGACTGGGGTTCTCGGGATTTGTTTTCTGCATGTGAAGATTGTTTTTGAAATCACCGCGCGTGATGAACTTAGAAAATAAAAAGATTCCCAAAAATACCCTTATAGTGACACCCCTGACGAGGTGGGGTGTTACAATTGGTATCAGAGCCCTGTGCTTTAGAGAGTCAACACCTAATCATGTGTCACTCCCATACAGTAGCCCAACATTGGTTCCTCATCGTGCTGCCCTGTGCTTCAGAGAGTCAACACCCAATCATGTGTCACTCCCATACACTGGCCCAACATTGGTTCCCCATCGTGTTGCCCTGTGCTTCGGAGAGTCAACACCCAATCATTATTACCATGTTGATCCCTTACACTGGCCCAACAATAGTTTCCAACAGCATGGCTCAGGTCTCACTCTGACCTGCTTCGCATCCTGTAGTGTGACTTTCAGTCTTCCAATCTAACCTCTGATATCGAACCCGGCATGGCTACCCCACCACGCTCACAGCCATTATCCTTACCTGGCGTCCTACTTAGTAACAAATCTATCGAATCATTACTGCGTTCCGCGATTCCTCCTTAAGACTACTTTAGATGTCATATCCCTTACAGGAGATTCTCGGTCTCACCTGACCAAATTTCCTAAGGTGCTGCTCCAAATCTTCGACATCTGACCGTCACCTACAGTTCACTAAATTGCTCAAGCCTATGGGCCACTTGCCCTCAAGGCGAGCCAACTCATTAGTCCTCTACCACATGGTCCATAGCATCCGATCCGTAACATCGAGCCTTGCACCCATAGCATCAAAGCTACTTAAAGCCTCCCGAGCTACGATGGTTCCACCACCATCTTACCAAAGACATCTTACTTGGTTATCCTTGCCTTGATAACCTCAAGCTCATACCATAAGCCCCGCTCCTCAAGACTCTACATCTCTTACCGCTTAAGAGACTCTCAAAGCACTTCACATCTTGAGGCCTCATGATCTTACCCCACAAGATCATACCTCACGGCTCTCATTCAACATTTGAAAGCTCCAACTTTCCATGACAATGGATCCAAAACCATCATGATTCATTTCACCACCTAGCTCATCCCAAAGCTTGATTATCCATGATCTCTCAATCCACGACTGACACATTGAGCCTACCTCAAGCTCCGGCACCCATAACCATAGAGCACCTACCATTACCCTCCAGGTAAATTGAGACTTCTCGTCTCTCCTTGCACACTCATGAATGTTCAGTCACTATGCCAGGCTTGGCCTTCCCGCAGGCCTCGCTCGGGCTTCCATGACTTGGAACTAAAATTCTGGGGCCTTCACATTGCTCACCATGGCCCTGCCCACTTGGCATCCAAAGTTGGCATTTCTTGCGCGCGCATAGCCCATGGATGTCCTATTGCCACAATTCACTACCCTCGGCCCACACACCGCACATACCTTTCATTGGGTGACCTCCGCGTCTCCCATCAAGGGTCTCACGACCCCAGGCATCATCCCGACCCTAGGCATCATAATGAGGGTCTATTCACCTCTCGTTTCCCGACCTTAGGCATCCCGCCTGACCTTAGGCGTCAATGAGAGTTTAAATTGACCCCTTATCCATCATTCACATGAATGGTCTTTTGGCCCTTCACAACTAGGACTTCTAATCCCGTGGGTCCCACACGCATATCTATGCATGCCCAACTCCTTTATCCCAAATTTGGATTCCAGCTCGACTCACTTGGGATTTCCATCTCATACAAACACCTGCTAGGGTCCATTTGCCACACACCTATCCTTTCTTAGGATAAATCCGGTTTCATCATGAAACCAATTAGGGTTCACTCATACCATAGGCATGTCCCCTTTGGGATCATCATAACCATATGATCACCTTGGACCATATACATTTAGCATGCATACCTCACACCCGACCTCCTCGGAGTCTTTCTGCAAGCTACCAATGTCATGCCTACCCTAGCAATGACAGGCATATGCTTTAGCTGCTCGCTCCACCTAGAGCCTCTCTACGAGAAACTTTAGCTTACTCCATTACTGGAGCTCGTCACAGAACCTGTTGACGACTCCCTTGTTTGGACTTTGAGTTAATTTCAGCCTTAGCTCGCCCTAATTCAAGCACACAACCCTTAACACACCACCTATATGGGAACAACTCCATTCCTTTATACATGTTTAACCATATCCCCATCATAGGAATGTTCCACTAATCCCTTCCCAGATCAGCTAAACCTCGAGCCCTCCAGGCCCTTTCATGACTCTTGTCATGATTCGGATTCGTGTCCCCCACACAAGCCTCAACACTTCAATCACAAGGAACTCTTATCCTTAGAATGCCTCATGAACCCCCAAATTTCCACATTCGGGTTCTCGATACCAATACCCATACTTGGGCATTTGACTCTTCTTTGCTCGTCCCGTATATCTCTTACGGAATATCATCTTAAACCACGATATTTTCAACTTCCTATAGCAGGAATGTCCGAGCACTCCATTTCCATCACCATAGACCTCAATGTCTCGACCCAACCCTTAGGGTCCTCAGTCACTTGTGGTTCTACTTCCAAGGCCTTACGATCAACCTTCAACCATATTTCTCCAAGCATCCTCCACTTGATGCTCTAACCATGCTCTGATACCAAACTGTGACGCCCCGTTCCCACTTACGGGTACCACTCATGAACAATTACCCGAACCGTCCACCTGCCCGGCTTTTGGAGAAGGGCGGACCATGATTCAAGAAGAAACGTCCTAGGTGGGAACTAGGCTCGTCCTTCCCTTCTCTCAACCCCAGGATTCACTAGCAGAATTGGGCTTTAACCACGCCGTATTAGTTAAAACAAAATCTCATTAAGATGCCCAATCACCATCTTCTTACTTGTTTTAATTTTTCTTCTTTCCAAGAAGTTCATCGGGCTCCATAAAATTCACCATTTTAATCAATCCATTGATTGATTACCAATTTTGGAGGAAAAAATCAAAAATTTTCATTTTTCAAAATTTGGCATTTATCTCCAAAAATGCCTGAAAAATCCCTTTATTTTGAAAATTCCTCCAGGGCCCAAAATCAATTAGGAAATACCCTAAATCCCCCCAAAATTCCAATATTTTGAAAAAAATTGGCCGGCGAGACCTGCTAGCGCTCCCGGGGCCCCGTGGTGTGCTGGCGATGCGGCTGGCAGCGGGCCGCACACGCTTACCGCGTGCCCTCGCCCCAGTACCCTCGCACGACCGCCCGCGCCCGCCCACGCGAGGTCATCTGCGCATGCCCGCTTGCGATAGTGCGACCTCCCATATGGCCCAGAGCGCCCCCAGCACCTGCTGCTGCTGTACCTATTGCATCTTCACTTTTTTTTTTTTTTTCTTGGGCTTTAAACCCCAGATTTTCCAGAAATTTGCACACCTCTAAATTGCATCAAAACCTCCCATTTTCTCATTCCAAAAGCCTCATTACACAACAAAAAATTCATATTATTTTACTTCTTTGGTGCTTCCCTCAACACACACCCAAAAATGAGACTTTCACCACAACTTAGGCTTCAACATGCCATAAGCCAATATCTCATTTTAAAATAAAATCACAACACTCCCAAAATATAAAATACACACATGATCTTAGGCTTTAACAAGCCATTACCAACCAAATACATTACATTACATAAATCAAATGCAACAAAATAGGCTACCCTAAGCCATACAACACACTTAAATCTTCATTTCCATGCCTCCACATGCCATTCCACCTTGTCTTGATTTTTCCCATGCTTCCACAACCTATATGTGAGGGTAAAAACCTCATGAGCTATTAAGCTCAATAAGGGTGCAATGCAAAATAAATATGAACATAACAAGATTATATGATGCCAAATGCATGCAAGTGTGGCTAAGTCTCTTTGCCCTCACAACCCACCAAGGTTAGAGGCATCAACCCACCATTTCAACCATGTTCCCAAACTACCCTATGGCCATAAATCTCATGAACATAAAAGAACATGCCAAATGCAACATATACATTTATAAACCATACTTACCACACATTGCAAGGCCACCCTCCCATGGGGCCATCCCTTACCTCATTCTTGAATCTTCCAATCTTCATTTCAAGAGAGCTTCCATCATCATCTTCTTCCATCTAAGATGGCATTCCAACAAGAACTCACTTTACATACAAAGAAAACCAAAATAAAGAGAAGAAAGATGGATCTTACCTTGATCCCTTGCTTCTTCTTCTTCTTCTTCATTTTTTCCTCCATAGGAGACTTCTTTCTCTCTATTTCTTTCTTTCCTTCTTCATTTCTTTCTCCAAATGGCAAAAGGAAGACAAGTCTTCCTCACTTGCCCTTAAATACTACTCTTTCCCATTTTCAAGAATGGATCTCCACCATTCATTAAAAGCACAATCTATGTGCTTAGGGAGAATTAAATCTCCACCTTCCATTTCTTTAGATACATTTCCTCTCTCTTGGAAGAAACACACTCCATGCCATTTCCTCTCTTTAAATCCCCACCCTTGGATTTATTCTCTTTCTCAAGAATACATCTCACCCATTAGATCTTTTGAATTTCCTATTTATTTCTCATTTACTTAAATGAGACTATTTTCATAACCATCACACTTGAGAGACATAATTAATTTCTTTCCCATTTAATTTAATGGGACCATTTTTCACCATTAATGCATGACTAATTTATTTTCTTTTGGATTTTTCTTTTAATCCAACACCATCATGCCTCTCATTGAATGCTTGAAAGACTAATTTCAATTCTTTTGCATTTAATTAAATCTCTCCATTTATACTTGAACAAGACTTTGCCAAGTGCCATCTTTTAAACCCATACTTGGCTCCCAAGTTTCCATCTCCAGCATCCATGTGGCATTACCACATTAATCTACAAAATTTAGGAAAATTCAATTATTTCTCATATACTTGAATATTCTCCATTTTCCCTATTTTTCACAATTTAATTCCTTTATGGAATTTCATTCCAAATTACCAAAATACCCTTTATGAATTATTAATCCCATATATCTCCACAAAAATACAAAATTGGGATTTAATTCACTTACATCCCTAACTCCATATAGGAATTATTTCCAATTTATCAAAATACCCTTTTTATTAGACTTCACTATCTAAATTACCAAAATGCCCCTCTCATAGGGCACCATCATTCTCAAAATCTTTCACATTCTCAAGGCCATTTTTGGAATTTTCTCACTTCCTTTCTCATTCTCTTAACACCAGTAACACCGGGTGTTACAAAAACTTTGGTTTGAAGAGTGGTTTTCTTTGACTAAACTTTTGGTTTGAGGCTTTAACAAACATTGTTTTACTGGAGTTTGCTTGCAATGGATCAAGTCCAATTCCTTGTTTATCACCAAAATTTCTTTGAGCTCCAAGTATCATTTCTAGTTTATTTTTACCTTCAACTAATTTTTCTAAAGATTCCTTCATGTCTTTGTTTTCTTTCAAGAGATTTTCCTTTTCAGTACTTAGACTGTTTCTTTCATTTTCCAACATCCCTATTTTATTTTTCAGATCATTTACCTCATTTTCTAAAGAATTCAATTCCCTCTTTAAATCAATGTTTTTCTCATTCATATGCTCACATTCACTTAGCAAATCATTGAATGCATCATGAAGTTCTTCAAATGTAAATTCAAAGATTGAATTAGGATGCTGAGAATTTACCTCATCTTCAATATTGGCCATAAAGCAAATGTTGGCAACTTCATCATCTTGTCATTCATCACTTGATGAGAGCTCCTCTTCACCCCATGCAGCTAGAACCTTCTTCTTCATTTTTCTTTCCTTGCGATCCTTCTGTTTCAACTGAGGACAGTCACTTCTAATGTGACCTAGCTTCTTACATTCAAAACATCGAAGCTCATTAGGTGGGTTAGTCTCTTTTTGATCTTTTTCTTTTCAAAATGTTATCTTCTGATTAAACCTACCTTTCTTCATAAATTTCATAAATTTCCTAGCTAACAATGCAAAATCATCATCTTCACTTTGAGAGTCTTTATCTTCATCCTTAATTTTAAATGCTACATTTTTGTTTTTCTTGGAATCATCAACTTCATTTCTTTTCATCATTATTTCATGTGTCATTAAAGAACCTAACAAGTTGTCAAATGGAAGTGTATCTAAGTCTTTAGCTTCTGTTATGGCAGTGACTTTGGATTCCCACGATCTAGGTAAACTTCTTAGAATTTTTCTAACTCTTTCTCCATTTATAAATGTCTTACCTAAGGCCTTTAAAGTAGTAACAATGTCATTGAATCTAGTGTATCTTTTATAGATTCATCATCCTTCATTGAAAATAGCTCATAATCATGGACAAGAAGATTGATTTTCGTTTCCTTTACCTGATTGGTTCCTTCATGAGTTACCTTTAATTTGTCTCAAATCTCCCTAGCTGTTTTGCATGTTGACACTCAATTGAATTCCTTTGAGCTCAATGCACAGATTAGAGTATTCATGGCTTTAGCATTTATCTCCATATTTCTTCTTTCTTCTGGTGTCCAGTACTCAAATTTCTCCATTTCAGCTAACTCGATGTCCTTATAAACAGCTTGCATTAAGCTTGAGTCCTGCATCAAATAAATCTGCATTCTTGTTTTCCAGTAGTTATAGTTAGTTCCATCAAAGAATGGGGGACGAGTGGTGCTTAGACCCTCGGATTGGGATGATGAAGAAAAATGAGCCATATGACAAGATCTTTTTCCCTAGGTTGTTAGACCAATAAAAAAAAAGGGAACTTTGCTCTGATACCAATCGATAGAATTGAAATGATATGGCACACACCAAGATGGGGGGTGAATTGGTAAATTAAAACCTCCTTTAAAAAAATTGAAAATTATGAATGATTAAGCAAAATAAGTAAGAATAAAAATGCTAATTGGAGACAAGAGAAAATTGAGAGCACAAGAGACCAGGATTTATAATCGTTCTATAATACCCGGGAATGATTTGAGGTCATAAATAATATTTAATGAAGGGTATAACCGGAATTATCGAAAGAATAAGGCTATAAGACACACTAACGCAGTTTTAGACAACCAAATCAGTCGGAGGAAGTACCCCGGACCCTAGATAGCCAAAGAAAATAGTATAGTATCGACAAGTGAATTGAATTATGATTTTTAGTGATGAAAGAAGTGGGATCGGAAACAGTTTTTGGTAGAGCTGACGACCGGGCTGAGAAAACCAAATCGATGTAGGAGACGTCCAGAAGGTCAACGGAGCATGCTAAGGACCTATATTTTATATACAGAACAACCCTTAAGTGATTTCAGGTTGAAATGAATGGATTTGAGGTCAAATCGATCAGCCGGGCCTAAGTGTAATTTTCTAAATTTGCCAGAGGGAGGTCAAAGCGGTAATTTTTTGGGAGTTTCAAGAATCAAATGAGAAGTACTAATCTTGTGGGTCTTAGTGGTATAGTTGGATTTATCAGGGGTATCATGGAAAGGGTAAAAATGGCATTTGAAGAAAATAGGGGGTGAAAGTGAAATAAAACAAAACTTCATGATATGAACGCGACAGCCACACATGGTCGCCAGCAGCCGCCTCTAGAGGCTTTGGGAAGGTCGCCTGGAAGCTTCAGAGTAGCCTCCAGGTGATGATGAAGCCATTGGAGCTTGCTATTGGCCGGAGAAAGCCTCGAAGTGACCGGTATTAATGAAAAAAGTGACCCCCGATTCGGTCGGATTTTTCGAAGGCCATATCTCATGATTTAAGGCTATTCAATGGGATTAAAGGCTAGATTTGGAGATAAGGGGATAAGATTAACCGAGATTTGGTGGAAATCGGCATCGAAAATGGGTATAAATAGCCAACCAAGGCCGAGGGTTTCAAAAGGAATCGAGAGAAATTCAGGGCGTTTTGGGTTGAATCGAGCAAAGAAGATAGGGGGCTTTTGATCTTTTCATTGTGGGGAGCATTTCTGGAGAAAATGGGAGAGTTTGGCATAGGATTCTTCGAGTTTCAACGAGATGGCCGGAAAGTCAGGCTCGACGGAGCCGCGACCTACAACAGCCTTTTAAGGCTTCTTCCGGCGACTGTTTTCGGTGGTTGAAGGCTCCATTGAGGTCGGTTGGAGGAGGGCTTCAAGCCCCGGTAGTCAGATCAGGCATCAGAGGTCATCGTCGGTGACTGTAGCCGGAGAAGAAGATTAGAGAAAGCAGCTGGCGAGTGTGCATGCACGGACTTCAGCCTCACCCACGCGCCGGCGCATAAGGTACAATCCGGGCCTGAAATTAATTCCATTATTTTTATAAAATTATTTTAGAAATATTGGTATAAAAATATTTGGAAGAACTGGGTGTTTGGTATTTAATAAGATTTTTTGAGAGGAAGAAATGTTTGAAAAATAGGGAAAAATAGAGAAAATTATGGAAAAATTGAGGAAGATAGATTTTAATGCTTCCTTAATTAAATATGGTGTTTAGGAAGTTTTGTGGCTCGAGGTTGAGTGTAAGCTCAATGATTACGACTTGGCACGTAAATCGAGGCAGTGCACGAGGATCAAGGTGATCCGAATGCATTCGAGGCGAGTGGTTTGACTCTAGGTTTACCCTTGTTTTGGATATGTCTTGGTGTGAGTGTAGTGAGTTCAGGTGAACGAGTGACACGATAGGGCACTCGAGACCAGAACTCGGGACGTTATACTTACGCGTTTTATTTATGTATATATATGGCATCATTTGCATATTGATCATGTGGTATATTGCATCAACTATTTTTACTTGCAAAAGAGTCGGTGCATGGCGTGTGATTTTCATATCGTCGGGGTATTAATTTTTGTGTTGTTATTGGGTCCATATGGGACGGGATGGGGTCTTCTTGAGAATGGGACAAGGTTAATCCTGGTGAACGAGTGACACGGTAGGGCACTCGAGAGATTAAGTATGTCGTAGCAAGGTCAACCCCAACGGTGTGTGGAATGTGTTTTCCACAGGAGATTGAGTATATCAGGGAGATTTCTCAAGATAGACGTGTTGCATGTCGTTTTGTCTATGTATACCATGCTCGTATGTTTGGTCATGCATTATGTAAACTGTTTCATGCCGTTACTTAGATGTTTTGTCATCTAACCTGGGTTATGCCCCTGGAACATTCACTGTTCCAGCTAGGGACTGCTACGAGGGTAAGGACATGGCCGGTTGAAGGTCAATGGTGCTTAGATTGATAGTCGTTGTAATGTTTTGGGATTTTTAGCATGTATTTCATCTTCTGTATGAATAGTTGTACGATAACGTTGTTATCATTTGATTATCTTGTGTATTTTGTTATGGAAATACGTATTTTGTTATGTTAATGTATCTGCTGCGTTATGATATGTCTTGTTTAGTTGTTAAGATTATTGATCTTGTTAAGTTAAACGGGCAAGACTGGGGTTTTCGGGATCCTAGGTGTGCATGTGAAGGCCACCGCGCGTGATGATGTTATTTTTAAAAAAAAAAAAGATTATCGAAAATACCCTTATAGTGACACGCTCGGCGAGGCGGGGTGTTACAATTGGTATCAGAGCCCTAGGTTAAAACCCTAGGATGGTTACGCTAGGTCGTTGAACTTAGCATGGTTAGAACTATTGAATGAAAACTTAGAACAGGGTTATGGATTCTAACAGACATTCGGAACATAGTTGAAAGTGGTATGGAGACTCTAGAGAGATGAAATTTGAGGTTTTAATTTTAATATACATTCAGCAACAAGAGGAGACGAACAAATTCTAGTTACATTTTGGGCACAACAGTAGAAGGTGAGAGAGCCAGTAATAAGATCTGTTGAAAGGACGTAGACATATGATCAACAAAATGTTAGAAAAATGAGTACTTTGGTGATTTTGGTACAACCTGAAGCATAGTAAAAAAAATCTCTTTTGGAAGAATCTTAGTGAATTGTCTTAGTACCCCCTGATTGGGACATGTTTAATAATGGTGATGTCATGCCCTGACAAAAATAAGTGAAACGACGGAGATTATTAGGAGAACCTCTTAAGGGCGTGGGAAAGAGGAATGACTTGAAGATCTTAAAGTTAAGTTAGATATCCGAATTGGGGACTTAAGAAGAACAGATTCAGTTAGGGCCAACTAGTGAAAATCTCTGCTTGGAGATTTGGGAATTTTCTTTTGAAGTCTTTGAGGTTATTAATTGGAGAATACTAGACCTTGCTAGGTGATGGAACGTCGGGTTGGGAGTTAGCATCCAACGACGAGGTTTGAATGTGAAGTTGGTTCGATAACCCTAAACTAAGGATTCGTGAGATCTGAAAACTATAGATTGGAGATCATTAGTCAAAATCCTTTTTCTATAAATGATTGGGTTATCTTGTGGTTATTAAGAATAATTATGAATGGTTCGGTATAAGGATCCTAAGGAACGACCCGAAGTAAGAAACCCAGGATGATATGATAAAAGCTTTTGAAAATAGAATTTGAGGATTTTAGGAATCCAAAATTGTTGATGGGGATATTGAGATAGAGAAACCGGAATTGATGACAAAGGAAATAAGGAAATATTACCTTAAGAAAATGACTCATAGGAACGAGTCGTATGTGTATGGTTTCATATGTTATTCAAGGACAAAGAGAGTCAAGGTGTAGATTTGGGTCTTGTGGAAGTTTTGGGAAATGATAGAAGAAAGAACTATATCGAGGATATTAGTTTACGATCAGACGAGGAAAACGAATCAGAATTAATTGAGGATCAAATTCCTGTTTCGGAGTTTTAGAAGTTTTCTTGGTGGCAACTAGAGATCTGGGTAACAGATTTTGGGTGGTAATGAGAATTTCTCTTTCGAGTAAAATTTTGGAGTATGATCTAAACTTATTTCTCCTACATATGGTCAATATGAGACAAAGAGGGAACAACCGCAAATCAACTACAGTTAGGGTCAAGTTACGATCGAAAATTATTAGGATATGAGACGTGAAGTTCGCATGTTTTGAAGATTAGACTCTTCCCTTTAGTTGGAAATTTAAAAAGATCTTTTTGCTTGTAGAGGATTTGCATAATGAAACCTTACGTGAATGTATGGGGATTGCAAACAATATAAGGATCAATGATAAATTAGAGATTGGTGATTTAGGACAAATCTTGGAGATTAGAAAGATTTTGGGATAAAAGAATTTCGTGTTTGACTTTGATACTGTATAGACTTGGAGATAAAATGATATCTCAACCTGAGGATAAATGATTACGTCTAAAGTTGAAATAACCCTAGTCGATTTAGGAACGTTCAACTCGGGGAAAAATAATTAGCAAGGTGTGTGAAATTACGCACTCAAGGGGTCGTATGGATGACAAGTCTTTATAAACTGCATATTTAGCACGATGATTGTCAATGACCGAGGGGTAATCATAAAAGTCTTGGCTTGAGTTTTTTAAGGCACCAAAGCAATGAGATAGGACTTGCTAAAGCTTAAGCTCGTAAAGATATCTTAGGACATGATTAGATCTTAACAAGTTATAGTTGATCCTAATAGATTCAAAGAGGGAAATAGGATTGATGATTCATAAAGTGAGGTATCAAGTTGAAATAAGATGTCAGAAACACATACAAGAAGGCAAAGCTTTTAGAACTAGATTTGTGATAGACGAAGCACATGATTGTGACATAAGGAGTATAACTTTCTGATACGATAATAGTGCTAGATGGATTTCAAATAAATTATGGAGGAAATGATTATTGTGTCTATGATAGTAGCAACAAGGAAGTGAGGTTCCATGATAAGTTAGGAAAAGAAAGGAAATTAGATTGTGGAGGAAAATTCGAGGTACGGGGAATGGTTAGGACAAGGGTGCCCCACTCAAATTAAGTGATGTCTTCTTTGGAAAAGAAAATTAAGAAACCAAGAGATTAGGGATTTGGATTAGTATTAACCACTATAGCTCTCGAAGATGGAACAAGGAGTTCTAGCGTAGCGATAACACCATTGGTGTTTGGTCTAAAACAATGGATTTGAGCCTAGGAACCAAGGCAGAGGACTGGTGGTTGGCTCGTGGTTTGAGGTGTGATACCTACGAGTCGGAACAACACAGTGAACTGTGGAGACGATCAGGTGCCAAAGTTTGGACAATACTGAGGATGTTATGTATGGTTTAGAGTCCAAAGTTCCAAGAGATCGGAGCATCGTGGCAGGATCCCTAATCGTTATGGAAAGGGGTAAAAGCTTGGAAGGTGACCTAAGCAGGATAATTGCTATGTAAATTATGATAGTCGATAGTCAAAAGAGAATCAAAAATAGGAAATGTAATCTCAAGCGATGAAATAATGTTTGGCAAACTGTTAACAGAGATTTGTGAATGATTCTTCTAGGATAATTATGTCCACGACAGAAATTCATGAAGTTAAGGTTACTAAGAAACGTTGAGTACGCTCGAGAAATTAAGGAGATATGCTGAAACAATAATTGAGTTCATAGGTCGATGCAGGTCCTAACCAGAAATAGAACGCACCCTGATATAGGCATGTGTTATGAACTTGCTTAGGAAAAAGGTGTTTTCCGAATATGGCATTTGGAGGAGATTTAAGTCTAGTTATTGACTTAACTTTTAGTTTCGTATGTCTACTAATACGCATCCCAGGAATTGTGAGCAATTGGCTCTGATTTAGTTGTTTTGAATCTTATCTTTGGTGATATAAAAAAAAGTTGGAGCAATAGTAGGTATATCTTGGTACTCTCGAAAACATGAGTTGATCTTTAAAAGAGACAAAATCAACATGAGGATGTGGTAAGTTATATGTTGGTAAGTAAATGGAAATGTTGTTCTTTCTGAGAGACGTGACATGATTTAAGAAAACATGTAATGAGATGCTATAAAAGAAAACGATAGTTCCTAGTCCCATCACGGAAATTTTATTTGGGTTGTTAGACAGTAGGCTAAACTATTAAAGTTATGTTAGGTGTTGCTAAAGACCCGGTGAGAACCAAAAATTGTCCACTAAGGTTTTCATTTAAAAGAGTTGTATGAAAACTAGACCGCCTAAGACGGACCAAATTAAATCTATTCCTAGAATCGGGGATAATAGGGATCTTGTTTGACTCAATAGAGAGATTGTTCCTCACGTGAGAAGTATATGGAAAACATCGATTATGTGAGATAGAGCGCTTCGCAGTTCTAGGGTAAGGTGCCATGAATAACGTATAGGTCTAAGTGCTCAGTATAACGATAGAATGTTGTTTTGTGAACAGTAAATTGAAATAACAACGAGAATGCTGCGTTGAGACAACTGGTCTGAATGATAGGTAGTGTTTGGAAGAGAGATAGTAATATGCCAGAAAGTTAGGTTATCGTAAGAAAAAAATTGTGTTCTGGATAGACCTAAATTGATGATTTGCGTAACCAGCCGCAAGAGGTTAAGAGATTATCTCTGAAGTTAATGTGCAATCATGACAGCTGAAGTAGTTTAATGTTATCAATTTCTGTGCAATCATGACAGCTGAGGTAGTTCAATGTTATCAATTTCTGTGCGATCATGGCAGCTGAGTTAAAGTTCAATGTTATCAATTTCTGTGTGATCATGGCATATGCCTTAATATAAGAATGGGTTGGGAGAATTATTAGTCAAATAAAATAGGTTTTGAGGACACAATTAGAAGTAATAATGGGTTTTATAAATAACTTTGGGATTCGTGTATATGCTGGAATAGAGCTACAACGGGATATTCTGGAAAGTAAGTAAGATGCTTGATAAGCATGGATCGCGTTAGGACATAAGTTATGAATGATTGCTAAGGATTAGAAATGATATTTAGGACATTTCAATTGGGAGTCATTAGCAATAGTAGTGATTCAATTATCACGGACCAAATTTCGAGGACGAAATTTATTAAAGGGGGGGAGAATGTAATACCCGGGAATGATTTGAGGTCATAAATAATATTTAATGAAGGGTATAACCGAAATTATCGAAAGAATAAGGCTATAGGACACACTAACTCAGTTTTAGACAACCGAATCAGTTGGAGGAAGTACCTCGGACCCTAGATAGCCAAAGAAAATAGTATAGTATTGACAAGTGAATTGAATTATGATTTTTAGTGACGAAAGAAGTGGGATCGAAAACAGTTTTTGGTACAGCTGATGATCGGGCTGAGAAAACCAAATCGACGTAGGAGACGTTCGAAAGGTCAACGGAGCATGATAAGAACCTATATTTTATATATAGAACAACCCTTAAGTGATTTTAGGTTGAAACGAATGGATTTGAGGTCAAATCGATCAGCCGGGTCTAAGTGCAATTTTCTAAATTTGCCAAAGGGAGGTCAAAGCGGTAATTTTTTGGGAGTTTCGAGGATCAAATGAGAAGTACTAATCTTGTGGGTCTTAGTGGTATGGTTGGATTTATCAGGGGTATCATGGAAAGGGCAAAAATGGCATTTGAAGAAAACAGGGGGTGAAAGTGAAATAAAACAAACCTTCATAGCGTGAACGCGACAGCCACACATGGCTGCCGGCAGCCGCCTTTGGAGGCTTCGGGAAGGTCTCCTGGAAGCTTCAGAGTAGCCTCCAGGTGATGATGAAGCCATTGGAGCTTGCTATTGGCCGAAGAAAGCCTCGAAGTGACCGGTATTAATGAAGAAAGTGACCGCCGATTTGGTCGGATTTTTCGAAGGCCATATCTCATGATTTAAGGCTATTCAATGGGAAGAAAGGCTAGATTTGGGGATAAGGGGATAAGATCAACCAAGATTTGGTGGAAATCGGCGTCAAAAACGGGTATAAATAGCTAACCAAGGCCGAGGGTTTCAAAAGGAATCGAGAGAAATTCAGGGCGTTTTGGGTTGAATCGAGCAAAGAGGATAGGGGGCTTTTGATCTTTGCATTGTGGGGAGCATTTCTTGAGAAAATGGCAGAGTTTGGCATAGGATTCTTCGAGTTTCAACGAGATGGCCGGAAAGTCGGGCTCGACGGAGCCACGACCTGCAATAGCCTTTTAAGGCTTCTTTTGGCAATTGTTTTCGGTGGTTGAAGGCTCCATTGAGGTCGGCTGGAGGAGGGCTTCAAGCCCCGGTAGTCAGATCGGGCATCGGAGGTCATCGCCGGTGACTGTGGCAGGAGAAGAAGATCGAAGAAGGCAGCTGGCGCGTGTGCACGCGCGGACTTCAGCCTCACCCACGCGCCAGCGCGTGAGGTACAATCCGGGCCTGAAATTAATTCCATTATTTTTACAAAATTATTTTAGAAATATTGGTATAAAAATATTTGGAAGAACTGGGTGTTTGGCATTTAATAAGATTTTCCGAGGGGAAGAAATGTTTGAAAAATAAGGAAAAATAGAGAAAATTATGGAAACATTGAGGAAGATAGATTTTAATGCTTCCTTAATTAAATATGGTGTTTAGGAAGTGTTGTGGCTCAAGGTTGAGTGTAAGCTCAAATGATTACGACTTGGCATGCAAATCGAGGCAGTGCACGTGGATCAAGGTGATCCGAATACGTTCGAGGTGAGTGGTTTGACTCTAGGTTTACCCTTGTTTTAGATATGTCTTAGTGTGAGTGTAGTGAGTTCAGGTGAACGAGTGACACGGTAGGGCACTCGAGACCAGAACTCGGGACGCTATACTTACGCGTTTTATTTATGAATATATATGGCATCATTTGCATATTGATTATGTGGTATATTGCATCAACTATTTTTACTTGCAAAAAAGTCGGTGCATGGCGTGTGATTTTCATATCATCGGGGTATTGATTTTCGTGTCATTATTGGGTCTGTATGGGACGGGATGGGGTCTTCTTGAGAATGGGACAAGGTTAATCTTGGTGAACGAGTGACACGGTAGGGCACTCGAGAGATTAAGTATGTCGTGGCAAGTTCAACCCCAACGGTGTGTGGAAGGTGTTTTCCACGGGAGGTTGAGTATGTCAGGGAGATTTCTCAAGATAGACGTGTTGCATGTCGTTTTGTCTATGTATGCTATGCTCGTATGTTTGTTCATGTATTATGTAAACTGTTTCATACCGTCACTTAGATGTTTTGTCATCTAACATGGGTTATGCCCCTGGAACGTTTACTGTTTCAGCCAGGGACTACTGCGAGGGCAAGGACATGGCCGGTTGAAGGTCAATGGTGCTTAGATTGATAGTCGTTGTAACGTTTTGGGATTTTTAGCATGTATTTCAGCTTGTGTATGAATAGTTGTATGATAACGTTGTTATCATTTGATTATCTGTAATACGTATTTTGTTATGGAAATACTATGTAAGAATCTCAATGTTTGATGTTAATGTATCCGTTGCGTTATGATATGTCTTGTTTAGTTGTTAAGATTATTGATCTTGTTAAGTTAAACGGGCAAGATTGGGGTTTTCGGGATCCTGGGTGTGCATGTGAAGGCCACCGCGCGTGATGATGTTATTTTTAAAAAAAAAAAGATTCCCAAAAATACCCTTATAGTGACACGCTCAGCGAGGCGGGGTGTTACAGGTTCGGCTTTCCAACCCCAGTCCACTACCTTAGATACCAACTAAGGATTTTTAAACAACTTCACTTTTAAGCCCCTTACTCAATATGAGCAGGTCCTCTAGTTCTTGACTAGGAAATGTACGACCCTCCCAATTTAATGGGCCCTCTAGCTTATGTTAGGAAAATTACAGAAATCGTGAAATTGAGAGTCTAAGAGTACAACTCTTAGTTACAAGCTCTCTCTTTAAATAAATAATCGAGACTAAACATGAATGAAACAGTGAGATATCAAAGCCTCAAAATTGATAATACAGAGAGAAAAAAATTAAACACTCGATGTAACAGTGAAAGCTCGGTGATTCAAAATATTCAATGTATTCAGCAGCCATCAATGCGTCTTCAACCACTTATTTATAGTTGACGGTGGATAAGTTTGAATTTTGGACTGTTGTGGGTGGTTGGGCGAGTATTAAATGTGCTAAAAACTAGCCGTTATAAGTTTCTGAGAAATACATAGTCGACAGATAAAATAGGTTAGTCGACTATTTCTTCAAATAAAACTAGGCATAGTCGACAGACAATAAATCATAGTCGGCTATCTTCTAACACAAAATACGCATAGTCGACAGACACATACACATAGTCGACAGATACAAAATTGTACAGAAGATTTTGAAAATCATGTATAAATATAGTCGGCAGAAGAAAAGTCATAATCAACTGTCCTTACATGATAGTCGACAGAGTGAAAAATAGTCGACATAAACCTTATATAGTCCATAGATTAAACCTGCATAATTGACTATCCTTAACAGTATAGTCGACTATTTTCAGACATAGTCGACAGAATGAACCACATAGTCGACTATCCATTTGGAAAGATAGAATACTTAACAAATCCTTATTTTGATTCATCTGAAAGCAAGTTGAGATTATCAAACAATATATTTTAAAATAAACCACACTCAACCATACTCAACATATCTTCTATATATTTTTATACCTTACTTCAAACTCATTTATTAAAGATTGATTTTCATATAGACATAATCAAAAACTATTTTATTACCATGAGTAAAATATCACTATCTATCTTATAAAATTTATTACTTCAACCTGTTATGAAAATCACCTTTCAGTCTCAAATCATAGTACAAAATCAATTAAATGATAGTTAAATCACTTAATCGCATTAAGAACAAGTAACAAATAATTGAAATCATGGAAAAAAACCAAATCAGTAAAAATCAAGAATTCATAACAAGCTTCATGTCAAACCTTAGTTAAATAAAATTAGTTCATAATGAAATTAATAAAATAAAAACAAAATTGAAGTCTCTATTAATTGCCTTCATTCAATTTCCTTCATTGCTGTGTCGCAGTCTCCAATTCTCCTTGTGTGCTGCCCATATATATATATATATATATATATATGTGTGTGTGTGTGTGTGTGATGCACGGCCGCTCCATTAATTCCTCCCTTTCTCCTCATAATCTCACTTTTTCTTATTATAATATATATACACGCATGGACTTACCCTTCCTTGCACCTTCACGCCACTTTCACACACACATGTATATATAATATATAATATAAATTATAATATTTAATATACTATTAATTATATTAACTTTAATTATATTATCATATTATTTATTTTTAATATTTATTATTTATTTATATTATAATATTAATTTAAAATATTAATTTTGAAATTAACTTTATAATATCTTCTTTTCTTTTCTTTTTACGACCGAATCTTTGAAATAATATCCTTTGCTAGGTTCCTACAAAAAAAAAGATTAAAACAATGTAAAATCCATATAAACACATATTTTATGTAGGAAAATAGCACAAGGTTAAGATAAAAATATGCATACAATTAAGCCCTATCATATGCTCAAGTATATACTAGGATCGATATTTCTTTTGCAGTTAGTGTGTTGGAAATATTTTCTTCTAATCTTTGGTTTGAACATTGGGTGCTAGCAAAGAAAGTTGTGAGACATCTACAAAGAACACATGATTTTATGCTTGTGTATAGAAAATTGGATCACCTTAAGGTGGTTGGGTACATAGATGCGGATTTTGCTGGGGGTCTTGATGAAAGAAAATCCACTTCTGGATACGTTTTCATGTTATCCAGTGGGGCAGTTTCATGGAAAAGTGCAAAACAAACACTTATAGATTCATCTACTATGCAAGCAGAGTTTGTAGCTTGTTATGGAGCTGCATCATAGGCTATGTGGTTGAAGAACTTTATTTTTGGCCTTTTGGTTGTTGATTCTATCTCAAGACCAATCAAAATTTATTGTGACAACAAGGCAATAGTTTTCTTCACTAAAAATAATAAAAGTTTCAGTGATTTCAAACACATAGAGATCAAGTATCTTTCAGTTAGAGATATGGTTAAGATAGGTGATATTGTTGTGGAGCACATAAATACCCAAAGTTATGGTTGCTGATCCATTAACCAAAGGACTTAGACCCATTGATTTTAAAAGATATGTTGTCAACATAGGGATTTTAGAGTCGTTTGATGTGCTTTGTTAATGGGATTTGTTATTTTATTAGTTTCTTACTTCCAATTACTATTATGTAATGAGCTCGGTTATTTTCTTTCATGGATCCATGTTAAATTTTAAAACTATATGCTTCTTAATGTATCTCTTCATGATATGATATTGGTGATATCACTGGAGTTGTTATGCTTAGAGCTATATGCTTGTATCTTTTATCATATTGGAGGCATTCGGGTTCAGCTTTCATGAGTAGTGATGGTTAAAGGACTGATATAGACTTGGGATAAAGATCACTAAGGTATATGCTATTGTCTATACTACACTTTCAAATCATATTGTGTTCATATTGATTTAATTGCCAAAATTATGACCATAGTGCGAATTTAGAGAATAAATACATTTTGACGACTATGATATGATTTTGGTAATTAGATTGAATGGAACGTGTTTAAAGGTAATTATTTGTTAAGCTATGTTTTTAAGTATGGCCACTCAAGTTTTTTTTTTTTTAAATTTTGTTGTTTGACTGGAGATTGAATTTCAAAAAAAAAAAAAAAAAAATTAAGACTCCAACCAATATTGCACAAGTGGGAGAATGTTAGAATTTTTATAATGTGTGCAATATTAATTGGGTCTTATTTTGAGAAAAAACTAGTTGGACTATAACTTAACATTGTCTGGAGACCTAATGGGTTGTCACGAATGTAGGTAACAATAGGATTACACTCTCAATCCAGACGGTATTGAAGAGATGTTATCGATGTAAACAAAGAAATATAAGAGATTGAGAGAGAAAGTTATGAAGAAGAGAAGGAAGAACAAGAAGATAGATAGAAATTAGAATGTATAATTTATATTCGATAACTTCCCAAGACAGTCCTGGGGCTGATATAGCTGGGTGGCTGCGCCCACAGGTGATCCTCACCCCTCTAATGGTTGTAACCACAAGTTTTGTCCTAGTCTAACTTTCCTCCACGTGGAGAATCTTAGCTAACAAACTGGTGATAAAAATTACAATAATAGCCATAAAGGAAAGCAGTAAAGTAAAATAGAATAATTACAATGCAAAGAAATTTTAAAAAATTCCGCTATTTAGGGACGGTCGTGATAATTTCCCCCCTCCTTAACCAATTTCTTGTCCATCACCATCAAAACAACTATAAACTCATTTTCATAGATACCAAGCCCCAAATGCTTAGGGCTTAAGGCCTAACTCAAAAAAGCCAAGAGCCTCCCTTCTTGAGCTAACACTCCTCCAATACCCATTCCACTTGCATCTGTCTCTAGGATGAAGGGTTCACTACAAAAAAAAGATTTTTTGCGGCGGTTTTAAAAATCGCTGCAAAAAATGGTATTTTGCCACTGTTTTTTTAAAATTTTGTAGCGGTTTCATAAAACCACCGCAAAATTTAATAAAACATTTAATTTTGCGGGGGTTTCCAAAAAATCGTCGCTAAATTTAAAAAATAATTAAATAATTAAATTCAATTTCGCGGCGATTTTTGAGAAATCGCCGCTAAATTCAAAAAATTAAATAATTCAAAATTAAAAATAAAATAATATATGCGACGGTTTTCAAAAACCGTCGCAAAATTCATTAAAAAATTAAATTTAGCAGCGGTTCTCGAAAATCGCCGCTAAATTAAAAAAAAAATCAAAATTAAAATTAAATTAATGTTTGCGGCAGTTTTCAAAAACCGCAACAAAATTAAAAAAAAAATTAAATTTAGCGGCCGCAACTAAATTCAAAAAATTAAATGATTCAAAATTAAAATTAAATAAAAATCTTAAATATTAAAATTCATTATTTTCATTAAAGAAATTAAATTTTGCTTAAGAAAATAATTAAAAATTAAATTAATAAAAATAAATATAAAATCTTAAAAATAAATTTAAAATTGCATTTAAATTAATAGCAAAATTCATTAAAAATCTAATCTAAAAAAATAAAAATAAATTTAAAAAAATTTTAATATATAAAATTTTAATAATTTTTGGAAAATATATAAAATCTTCTTTTTATTTTTAATCGATTTATTTATTTAGTTTAACTCAATTAATTTATTTTTAATTTATTCTATTATTCTTTTAAAAAATAATCAATTAATAAATATTTTTAATATATATTAAAAATATAAAATATAATTCTAAAAATTAGTTGTTAGATTAGTATATAATATATATATGTCCATATATGTCAAGGGGTGTTTCGCAGATTAACTGATTCGCGTGCGTACGTGCACACTAAGGGTGCTGGGTTCGAAACTTGAAGAGGAGGAAGGTGTTGGGATTTAATTTCCAACATCGCCACGTGGCGCACAGGGTTGGGCGGGGGCAGGGCGAGCTGGCACGGGTCGAGCGGCCGGGCCCGGGCTGGGTTGGCCCGCGTAGGTAATTAAAAAATTAAATTTTTAATTTTAGAGGCGATTTTGAAATCGCCGCTAAAATTAAAAATTTAATTTTTTTTATTAATTTTTATGGTGGTTTTGAAACCAACGCTAAAATTGAAAAATTATTTTTTTTATTAATTTTCGCGGCGGTTTTGAAACTGCCGCTAAAATTAAAAATTTAATTTTTTTTAAATTTTTTGCGGCGATTTCAAAACCGCCGCTAAATATTATAGAAATCGCCGCTAAATCACTTATTTTGCGGCGATTTTTAAAACCGCCGCAAAAAATATAATTAGCGGCGGTTATTCCAATGGTTGCTAAAAACTGCCGCTAAATGTCGATTTTTTTGTAGTGGTTTGCTAAAGTTTGGCTGCCCTAAGACTGCACATTACTCATAGTTTCTTTCAACTTAGCAAGGGCTTCTTCTGCAAATTGTCCCCATTTGAACCCTCCCCTCCTTAGTAATTCTGTTAATGGCTTGCTGATAGCCCCGTATCCCTTCACAAACTGTCAGCAGTACCCAGTTATAATCCCAAAAATCCCCTCAGAGCCCTTACTGAATTAGACCTTGGCCAAGCTACCATAACCTCTACCTTTCTCAGGTTAGTGCTGACCCCTTCTTTAGATATGATATGGCCCAAATATTCCACTTACCCTTGACCAAAAGCACACTTAGACTTCTTAATAAAGAGCTTGTTAGAACTGAGGTTATCGAAAGTGGTTTTTAGGTGAGATAGGTATTGGTCGAAGGTAGGGCTATAGATGAGTATATCATCAAAGAATACAAGTATGAACTTTTGAAGGTGAGGCTCGAATATACGGTTCATGAGGGATTGGAAGGTGGCCGAGGCATTGGTGAGTCCAAAGGGCATCACTAAGAATTCAAAATGCCCATTGTGTATTTTAAAGGCTATTTTAAGGATGTCCTCCGGTTTCATTCGGATTTTGTGATACCCCGAACGTAGGTCCATCTTAGAAAAGAATTGGGCATTGTGTAATTCATCTAAAAGGTCCTCAACAAGGGGTATAGGAAACTTATCTTTAACGGTTAAGGAATTTAGTTGGCAGTAATCCACACAAAATCGCCATGTCCCATCCTTCTTTTTAACTAATAAAATTGGGGAAGCAAATGGGCTTTGGCTAGGACCAATTATGGATTGTTGAAGCGTATCCCTAACTATTCTTTCAATTCATTCTTTTGGACTGGGGGGTAACGATAAGACTAGATGTTAACTCGTTCTATGTTGTGTTTTAGGTTGATTGTGTGGTCATGATCGTCGCTAAAATTAAAATTTTAATTCTTTTTATTAATTTTTGTGGCGGTTTTGAAACCGCTACTAAAATTAAAAAATTATTATTTTTATTAATTTTCGCGGCGGTTTTGAAACTGCCGCTAAAATTAAAAATTTAATTTTTTTTTAAATTTTTTGTGGCGGTTTCGAAACCGCCACTAAATATTATAGAAACCGCCGCTAAATCACTTATTTTGCAGCGGTTTTTGAAACCACCACAAAAAATATAATTAGCGGCGGTTATTCTAGTGGTTGCTGAAAACCGCCGCTAAATGCCAATTTTTTTGTAGTGGTTTGCTAAAGTTTGGCTGCCCTAAGACTGGCACATTACTCATAGTTTCTTTCAACTTAGCAAGGGCTTCTTCTGCAGATTGTCCTCATTTGAACCCTTCCCTCCTTATTAATTCTGTCAATGGCTTGCTGATGGCCCCGTATCCCTTCACAAACTGTCAGTAGTACCCAGTTATAATCCCAAAAATCCCCTCAAAGCCCTTACTAAATTAGGCCTTGGCCAAGCTACCATAACCTCTACCTTTCTCAGGTTAGTGCTGACCCCTTCTTTAGATATGATATGGCCCAAATATTCCACTTGCCCTTGACCAAAAGCACACTTAGACTTCTTAATAAAGAACTTGTTAGATCTGAGGTTATCGAAAGTGGTTTTTAGGTGAGATAGGTATTGGTCGAAGGTAGGGCTATAGATGAGTATATCATCAAAGAATACAAGTATGAACTTATGAAGGTGAGGCTAGAATATACGGTTCATGAGGGATTGGAAGGTGGTCGAGGCATTGGTGAGTCCAAAGGGCATCACTAAGAATTCAAAATGCCCATTGTGTATTTTAAAGGCTATTTTAAGGATGTCCTCCGATTTCATTTGGATTTTGTGATACCCCGAACGTAGGTCCAGCTTAGAAAAGAATTGGGCATTGTGTAATTCATCTAAAAGGTCCTCAACAAGGGGTATAGGAAACTTATCTTTAACAGTTAAGGAATTTAGTTGGCGGTAATCCACACAAAATCGCCATGTCCCATCCTTCTTTTTAACTAATAAAATTGGGGAAGCAAATGGGCTTTGGCTAGGACCAATTATGGATTGTTGAAGCGTATCCCTAACTATTCTTTCAATTCATTCTCTTGGACTGGGGGTAATGATAAGACCAGATGTTAATTGGTTCTATGTTGGGTTTTAGGTTGATTGTGTGGTCATGAATTCTGGCAGGGGAAAGGGATGTAGGTTCCAAGAATAGATCCTCTTATGCTACCAGCAATATATTAAGATAGTCTAAGTAATATACCTAGTCAGCCATATCTTGAGATGTGCTAACTATTAGTAACATCTCTCCTTGCGCCTCCTGTCCTTTTTTGGCCTCGTCAATGGCCACAATGGAAAATAAGTGTGCCAACTGGTTCCATCTCCCTTTTAACAGCCTCTACAGCCTCCTTCCATTGATCATTTTACAACTACCTGTTTCCTTACCCCTGATAAAGTCATTATTTTCCCTTCTTTTTCGAATGAAACCTCCATTATATTAAAATCAAAGCTTATGGGGCTCACCCTCTTCATCCAATATACACCTAGGACAACATCACAGCCTCCGAGTTGTAGGAGTCTTAGGTCTGCCTCAAAAATTTCTCTTTGCATCTCCCAGCAAAAACCATTACAAGCCGATTTACTCAACACCCTATCCCCATTTGCCACTGTCACACTCAAGGGTAAGGTCATAGTGAGTTAACATTCAAGTCTCTTAGCTGTGCTTTCGTCAAGAAAGCTGTGGGTACTCCCACTGTCGATAAGAATCATCAAGTTACACTATTAGAAAGTTGGCATTTTAATTTCATCATATTGGTTTATTGTTTTTTATCAGTTTATGGCCAATCCAAGAGTGCCATGTGTTACTTAGATAAGGTTGTAATCATTGCTTTTCGTAGGATCGCGCCACGTGTCTCTTGTGATTCGTGCCATTTCTCCCCCTTACGACATGTGTCATTTGAAACATGTGCCACCACATGTTAATTAGGTTTTTCAAGATTCCTCATGATTATGTCTCCTAACTAAGTTAGCTTATTTGGTTCCTTTAACTAACTAGTCACAAGATATTTTTGAACTTCTTCCAAATAACTCTTTAGCCCAAAACTTCTTTGCACTTATATCCCTTGAACCCTAGAACTCCTTAAACTTCTCAAAAATACCTTAGATGATGCCCCCTTGCGATAGTTTCCATGATTTTTAGGAAAACCCTTCATTCGTTCCTTGGCGATTACCCCAAAACTTCACCTGTATCCTTTGATTTCCAAGAAAACATTGCACTTAATGCCTAGAAAAACTTAGGGTATTACATCCTCCCCCCCTTAAAAAAAGATTTCGTCCTCGAAATTCCATCTCATTCTTAAAGATTATGGTGTCCCCAGAACACCTTCCTCAAGAGATATCATCCTACTCCTAAAGACTCACATTATGACGGATAGCGCACTTGGTTGGGCGTGCCTTACCCAGCATTGTCGCCCCAACTTTTGGCCCTAGGCATTTAAATTTGTCTTTGAAATTAAAGTGTTTCATTCGAAAATCGATATCAGGGTTTCCGACCCATTCCCAATTGTCAACCCATGACTACACATTCGAGTATCCTAGAATAGCTTTCCAGATTTGTTCGTCAGATGAAAGTGAATCTCCAAGCTAGCGACGTAAACAGATGTTCCCTTAGGAATCGCTTCCACAAATGACTGGCTGATAAGTTTCCACCAGCCTCCATCCTCGGGCCACTAGAACAGGCTATCAAAGTAGGCTCATCCCTACACTAGCCACTACGTTCACCCTCTCGAGGTGGTACTAGATTACACAACCCTTTAAAACTCTATCCATCGTCGCTACCCCACATTCAAATCCCTTTAAAAGAACAAACACCTCAGGAAATCATGAAGACCTTGACCTTTTCACATAGGGCTGCTAAAGCATGCCCACCATTGCATTATATTTGCGTTACAAGGGCAGAATTCAGGATAATCAAACTAGAGCCACTTGCTCACAATTGTTAGGGTGTACAACAATTTGCATATTAAACCGAAGGCTAGGTCGGTAACCAGAATAAAATTTTCCTTCCCCTAAGGCCAAGTATGGGAACTGCAATCCCATTGCTTGCTATTACGAGAAAACACATTTCCTAAGCAAGCTCACAACACGTCACATGCCCACATCGGGGGAAACATTCCATTCACAGTTACGACCTACCCCGACCTATGTATGCAATCTTAATTCCCATCACCCCTTTCCAAATCCCTGAATTCCCAAGCCCACACAACATATTGCAAAATAGTCATACCCCTAATATTGTCACTTCCTCATCCTCGAATATAAGTCCACAAATACAATCACAACTTTATATTTTGAATCCCTTTATTCGTTAAATTCGTAAGGGTTGGTTAACTCAAACATCATCACCAAACACAATAATTCATAGCAAGTTCTAAAGTAACCTTGCCACGCCTTCCTTTTACTCAATTACATTTCTTAAAATCACAACCCATAACCAAAGTTACAATTAACACACATTGACTAACAATATTCCTTAACTCACAACTACCCAACTTACTATTTGCCATCCCTTATTCTGCCAAAATATAGGTTGACACGTCATATCACCATTCCCTAAGTGATGTGCCAATGCATGTGAATGGCTAGACCTGGGTTTGACTAACACTCGCACTAATGCGTCAAAGAGAAATCGATGTACCTTGAATGACCGTTGGATTGGTATCGGTACCTTCTCCCGTCAGACTGAACACACGACCCTGCTGCAGTTCTCGGCCTCTCTGGTTCGTCCGAGATTGATTGACTTCTCTTCTTTGCGGGCAGTCCTTAGAGATATGACCCGTCCGCTGGAAATTAAAGCACACGGGTCCTTTGGGGCAATCCTGAGACATGTGATCCTTTCCTCCACAAGTATAACATTTTTTATTCCCTCGATCACAAGGTTTCCTGGGATGGAACTTTTGACATCTGGGACAGTTCTCTTTTGTGTTTGAAATTTTCTCCTCGAACCCCGAGATCATGCCTTTTCCCAAGTTTCTTGTCCTCATGTTCCTGAAATTTTGTCTTCAAGGTGTTCATTCGGTGGAGGTTGCTTTCCACAATTAGGGCTTGTAGGACCACTTTAGCATATGTGCGGGCTCCCAAAGAGCTCAATGCTAGCTGAATTTCAAACTTCAGTCCACTAAGAAATTTCTGGGCCTTTGCCTCCTCATCCAAATTGTAAATGGGCATATACTTAATCAATCGAGTAAAACTATCTTCATATTGGGCGACGGACATGTCCCCAGTCTGTTTTACGTTCATAAATTCCCGACCCTTTTCCAACTTCTTACATAAGGGAAAATATTTAGTATTGAAAAGTTCCTTAAATTGCACCCATGAAACACCAGGCGTACCTTGCCCTTCAGGATCTTGCTGGGTCCTTTGCATGGTTTTCCACCATTGATCAGCCTTATCCCGAAGCATGAATGTAGCACAACCAACCTTGCCCGCCTCCTCGCATCCAATGAAATCAAGGATCTTTTCAATTTGTTCCAACCAATACTCACTCTCACAGGAGTCGGTTCCTGCCTTCCTCGAAATATAGGCGGGTTTAACCACTGGAACCTGTCACTAACATCAGAGTTTCGGGGATTAACCTGACCTGCTGGTCGTGTCCCCTGCATGACAGTGACCATACTCCCTAGGACTCGTTCCATCTAGTCCATACGGTTACTTCCTCTTTGGTTTCCTTCTGGTAGTGGGTTACCTTGGGGTGTCTCCGTCCCTTCCTCGTGGAGGTCCTGCATCTCCTCCTCTTGAATGTTGTTTCCATGCCTAGGGTTCCTGGTTCGGCGAGTATTTACCATCTGTAAAATAATCACACTCTGAAATTATGAGTTCAACATGCACACCATAGTAGTAAAACAACCCTGAAATAATCTCAACCAATTAATGGAAACTCAAAGTTCATAAATTCTCCACTTCCCCAACTCACGTGGATCTAGCAAACTACTACACAACAAACCCCACATACCCATATCTAGAAACCTTCACAAGGATTTCATGAACTAGGTGCCTATTAGACCTTTATCGCGTTCATATCCTTAACTCGGGAAACTTCCAAATTCCTATGAAGCAATGAAAAAGATGATTTCTCACCACCTACAACCATTTAGTAATTCTAAAGAACCTCAATTCAAGTACTTGTACAATTTCCTAACTCACTCATCAAACCCTCTATGTCCTTCAAGCTATCATCTACTTTTTTTTTTCACCATAAAGCCTTCATAGTTAGTTCTTCTAATATGGTAGCAAATACAACTCATAGGGAATTTTCACTATTACATATGTACTATAGCCACTTCTAGTGCACCACTTTATTTGCACATGCCTAAACACTATCTTGTTTCTTTCGTACATATCCACAAGTCTACATCCTCAAACAAAATTTGTTCCATAGGATAAAGTTACTCTTCCTCATTTTCTAATCCTGGGGGTGGCGTAAGATCTCGTTCTTCAGGTTCCTCTTCGCAACTCTGGTTTGTCGCTTCCCCCATAGGGTCTAGGTATGCCTCTACCTCGTGTAGGTGGGTAATAAAAGTTACAAAATCATCATAGGGTCCCAAAATAGGAAGATCATTTCCGGCGTCCTGCCACTCTAGGGTTAGTAAGGAAATCAAATAGAATATTTGTAAGTCCACCATATAGGGATTCATCACATAGGTTTGAAACTGTTGTAAAGTAGGGGTAACTAAATTTAGAAAATCTCCTAACTTCTCCCCCGGATGCATATATCGTCCTCCTAGCAACGAGGTCCATCCTCCCATGATGGCACGCTAAAATTGGTTTTTTTCTATCTGCGGATCCATTCTTGTCATAGACCAAGATATCTTCCAAAATTAGTCATATCATAGCTCAAAATAAGTCATATCACTATTGCATCTTCAAAGTTAATTAACTCAAACCCAAACCAAACTATTTATTTTAGCTCTGATACCAACTGTAACGCCCCACTTTTCCAAATACACAACAACATGGAATATAAGCAGACATCACCTATGGGCGTTATGGAAACCCTTACCAACAGAAGCGTTGGATCGAACCTGAAAGTTTAACCAAAGCTAAATAAAAAGGGGTTTCCACTAGATTTTCTTTACAAGTATAAGAAAAGCTCACGACATCCAATACTCTAAAAATGACTCAACACATAAACTGTAGGTACAGCCGTAGAACACCCACATATGCACACCTCTTACAATCTTGAGTACCCTAGCTGCTATTACAATACATCATTGTGGTATAATTACATGGGTACGTAATAACTCAAAAAAACCCCAAAGCTAGCCAAGCATCGTCTCCTTGCTCACGCTCGAATTGGAACCTGAAACACCTACCACTTCCAACATACCTAGAACGTTGAACTTTCCAGGGGCATCAACCCATAGATATTACATCTAAGTGAGTGAATCAAACAATGAAGTACATGCGTGCAGATGCGTTAAGGTTATTATGAAATCCACCCTTGTGGTAGCAATGCTAAGGTGTTGCAATCACCCCCTCAGTCATCATAGTCATTCCTTGGCTCACCGTAAGAGCACGAGTTCTTCCAAGATGGCCCAACAACTAGCCACAGTCACTAACACAAACATGATATATGACAAAGTAGAAGGAATATGCATAACCAATGGAAAATATGACATGTAAGCCATAAAGGAAGATATGCAAGACAACACCCACACCCATTGAAGCCAAAAGGATTGGGATGTAGCAAAAGGATGCAAGAAACACTCACCTTGCTGGTTTGGAAGTGCTAAGGTACTGTTCACAGGGTTTGGGAATGCTTTTCTGCAAAAATAACATATTTTCATAACTCAAACCTAAAATATTTTATATGGGGTCCTAGTAATAAATTTAAGGACCAAGTATACAAAATTTGGGCCCAAGAGGGCACCCTCAAGGGATCGGGGAATGACCCCCACGCGTTGCACTCGCAGCAGTTAGGTGGTGCGTGAGCTGCATGCGCCGCCCCTCCAGCTTTGACCTCTTGTGGTTTTTTGGCCCGTTCTCCCTCGTCCGGACTCCGATTTGACTTCCGTTTGAACCCACATGACCCTTATTCAATTATCTATCGATCTACAAAAAGAAATTAGAATTACCTTACTGTTTTGATGCTTTTTAACTCCTTTTATAGTGACAGTCCAACTTTTCCGATGAAGTGTTTTACCACTCTATTTTTGGGCAAAGTTTCTCCTCTCAACTCACCTCCTCTTTTCCTCTTGATTGATGGTGAGATTTTCCCTTCCAAGGCCTTGGTATTTATAGGCATTTATGTCTAATCCAAGAGTGCCACGTGTTACTTAGATAAGGTTGTAATCATTGCTTTTCGTAGGATCGCACCACGTGTCTCTTGTGATTCGTGCCATTTCTCCCCCTTGCGACATGTGTCCTTTGAAACATGTGCCACCACATGTTAATTAGGTTTTTCAAGATTCCTCATGATTATGTCTCCTAACTAAGTTAGCTTATTTGGTTCCTTTAACTAACTAGTCACAAGATATTTTTGAACTTCTTCCAAATAACTCTTTAGCCCAAAACTTCTTTGCACTTATATCCCTTGATCCCTAGAACTCCTTAAACTTCTCAAAAATACCTTAGATGATGCCCCCTTACGATAGTTTCCATGATTTTTAGGAAAACCCTTCATTTGTTCCTCGACGATTACCCCGAAACTTCACATGTATCCTTTGATTTCCAAGAAAACATTGCACTTAATGCTTAGAAAAACTTCGGGTATTACAGAAGATGCAAGCTTATCTTGAAGCGTATGACCTCTAGGAAATTGTGACTGAAGATAAACCAATTGCTCCTCTACCTGCAAATCCCACCATGGCTCAAATCAAATTCAACAGTGAAGAAAAGGCAAAGAAATCTAAGGCCAAGTCACTCATTCTGAACTTAGTGGCAGATTGTGTTTTCTATAGGATTATGGCATGTGATTCTGCTAAAGTGGCTTGGGATAGGTTGAAAGAAGAATACCAAAGTAGTGATAGAACAAAGAAAATGCAGGTGTTGAATCTGAAAAGAGAATTTGAGTCGTTGAATATGCAAGAGGATGAAACAATTGGTAAGTATGTTGATTGAATCTCCTTCATTGTTAATAACATCAGATTACTTGGTGAGGAATTTGCAGAAAAAGGGATTGTGGAGAAAGTGCTTGTAACTCTTCCTGAGAGGTTTGAATCAAAGATCTCCTCCCTTGCAGAATCCAAGGACTTAAGCAAGATCTCATTAGGTGAACTAATGAGTGCTCTTCAAGCACAAGAGCAAAGAAGGACTATTAGGCAGGAAAAATTTGCTGAAGGTGCTTTCCATGTACAAAAACAAGTTAGTAAGGGTAAGAAGCAATTCAACCGGAAAAATAAAGGAAAAAATGAAGGTGGCAGCAGCAATGAAGGTTCAAAACAAAAAAATGTTCCTCGTTGCATACACTGTAAGAAGACCACGCATGCTGAGAAATACTGTTGGTGGAGGCCTGATGCAACTTGTGGGATTTGCAAGCAGTTAGGTCATATTACAAAGGTCTGTAAATTCAAAAACTAAAGACTCAAAACCTCAACAAACTCGTTTAGCAGATGCAACTAATGCACAAGAGGAGCAACTATTCGCAGTTTCTTGCTTCTCAACAAAGGATTCATCTGATGCTTGGCTCATTGACAGTGGGTGCACACATCATTTGTGCAATGATCCTAAGATGTTCAGAAATCTTGATGAGACTTACAAGTCCAGAGTGAAAGTAGGTAATGGAGAATTTCTGGAAGTCAAAGGCAGAGGTCCAGTTAATGTTCAAACAAGTTCAGGTATCAAAACTATACCTGATGTTCTGCTTATACCTAAAATCAGTCAAAATCTACTGAGTGTTAGTCAAATGCTTGAGAAAAATTACTCTCTTCACTTCAAGGATCATAAATGTACTATCTTTGATCCTTTTGGAGAACAATTATTTTGTGTGAAGATGAAGAACAGAAGTTTTGTTGTTAGTTGGGAAAAGGTTTTTGAACATGCCTACTCTAACACCACTCAGATGGTTTCAAATCTTTGGCACAAAAGATTCGAGCACTTTAATCAGAAGAGTCTCTCATATATGAAGCAAAAGGAAATGGTTGAAAACATGCCTACAGTCGATGAAATTCAAATATGTGAAACTTGCCAACTTGGCAAGCAGTCAAGGCTACCATTTCCTAAAGGACAAGCATGGAGAGCCAGTCAAAAGTTTCAGCTCATTGATACTGATGTGTGTGGTCCTATGAAAATAGCCCTACTTTGTGGTAACAAATACTTTATTCTTTTCATTGATGACTATACTAGGATGTGTTGGGTTTATTTTATTAAACTCAAAAGTGAAGTGTTTATTGTTTTTCAAAGATTTATGGCTCTAGTAGAAAATCAAAGTAGTTTGCTGATTAAATGTCTGAGATCTGACAATGGTACTGAGTATACTTCAAATCAATTTGTTGAGTATTGTAATAGTACAGGCATAGTTCATCAGTTTCCCATACCATACACACCACAACAAAATGGTGTGTGTGAGAGGAAGAACAGAACAGTAATAGAGATGGCTGGATGTCTCTTACTTGAGAAGAAGATACCAAACAAACTATGGGCAGGGGCAGTAAATACCTCTGTGTATTTGCTGAATAGATTGTCTACTAAGGCATTAGAGAACAAGACACCGTATAAAGTCTAGAATGGTGTTAAACCTGCTGTAGATCATCTTTGAGTGTTTAGTAGCATCTGTTATTTTCAAATATCTGAGCCAAAAAGTGAAAGTAAAGCAAGATCGCTACGGGGCAAGCAACGTAGTTCAAAAATTTTCAACCTTACCCCGATCCCAGCGATTGGATCAACGTCGAAATCAAATCATTTACAAACAAATCTTTAAATCTAACCTTTAGATTATCGAGTTGTTCGCGGATTCGAGCCGTCCAAGCGTCCGGCCTCTAACTTGTGATACGCGACATGCGTCCGTTGGCAAGGAGAGCGGAATAGGAGTGCTAGCTCCTTCTCCTTTGCGCGGCTTGTGTATGGACGGAAAAAGAACGCCCTCATTTTATATTGATGCCAAAAGAAACGGGGAAGAGTGAGCGGCAATACGTTTTTCAACTCTTGAAAAATGATACCAAAATCCCTTTGATTTTGGGCAACCCATAAAGGGATATTTATAGTGAAATATCCTAGGGTTTCTAAAACCCTAATGGATTGGGCTACCCCATTAATTCTAATTTAATTAGAATCTTAAGTGGGCTTATTTTTGTCCAACTAGAAATATAATTAAATGGCCCAAATCCTTTTATAGGTTTAAATAAAATATTTTGACCCAAATCTAATTCAAGCCCAAATATATTTTATTTAATATTTGGCCCAAATCTAATTTGGTCCAAATATAATATTTAATATTTGGCCCAAATCTAATTTAGTCCAAATATAATATTTATTTTAATATTTGGCCCAAATCCAATTCAGTCCAAATATAATATTTAATTTAATATTTGGCCCAAATCTAATTTAGTCCAAATATTAACTTAAGCCCAAATATATTTTATTTCCTATTTGCCACTCCAACAAATAGAAAATTATTAAATTAGAAACTCCTTCCTAATTTAATTAATTGCCATTTTAGGAAACTCTTTCCATTATGACGACCCCTCGCCATATTGACGTCATTACGTCTATTTGTTCTTTTTTCGTGAGAACCTACGACGGCACAACTTTTTGCCGAAGTGTCCCACTTAACCATACGTCCATTCTCCTGGTTTAAGCTAGGGACCGTATCTATTGCGTATGACTCATTAGGCTTCCAAATATGTTGGCAATGTGTCGGTACGAACACATAAGACAAGATTAGCCTCTAGCAAGGCGTCATGCCTACCCAATTATTCAGAAGGATTCATAATCCGCAAATAACCTTTCACAAGCATGGTTACCGTGTAATTCGATCCTCTCGTCAATGTATCTTATGTGATCTCAAGTGTGGCGATGTGTTGCTTGATAACGATCACATGAGTTTTCTTCAGTCTTCCGGATATCTTCACTTAATTAGAAAGTAAATCAATAACTCCGTATTGATCTCTTTCACCATGGCCATGGATTTAAAGTGAATATCCACCGAAGGCGCCTTAGATACATCATCCTCTATCAAGGGATAGATGAGTCCCATCTTGGTTATACACCCATCTCCATAAGCCTCACGATATACCCAACGATCGCCCACATGCAGCCTTTGTCTAGGCCCATCGAAACGATGTCAAAGCATATCGGTCTTCTTATGAGATGACCGTGACAACCTCAGGTCCAAGGATTAGTTACACCCATCTCGTATGAGAATTCCATCAACATATAACCAAAATGGATTCTCATGGCGAGTCATGTCCAGTGACATGTTCTACAACATTAGTCACCTATGTACTTGTCTAGGCATCCCCATACCTATGGGTGTGAGACCCCCATTGCTATCACATGGCAAAAACATAGCACATACAAGTCTTACCGCAATTGTCAATGTCCATTCTTGACATTGCTACGACTTGGGACGTTTAATGATGTCTAGAAATTGTGATGCATCATCTCACATCTTTATAGATTAATCACAGTATACATCATATGGACTTCTATCTAGTTTCATTCGGTTATTACAATAAAACAAGAAACTAATAGAATGACTTCTTGTGAATTTGAACAACTCCTTATTCAAATAATAAACATGATTACAATTGTCAGTGTATAACATGCCCAATCTGATTGGGTCTAGAGCACCTACACTAACAAAAAGAAGCAAACTTGACAACAAAGCTCAGAAGGGCATTCTTGTGGGCTATGGAATAGAAACCAAAGGATACAGGATTCTCTGTCTGCAAATAAAAAAAGTCATCTTGAGCAGAAATGTGAAGTTTAATGAAGTGGCAACATGGGATTGGGACAATCAAGAAAATGTGCGTTCTGATTCTCCATTTGATGTCCAGAGTCAACTTAAAGCTGATGATTTGGTGGATGATCTTCCAGTTAGGGGTACAAGGACCTTGGAGGATATTTACCAAAAGTGCAATACAGCAATCATTGAACCAACCAGCCATGCTGAAGCTCAAGATTCTCTAGCATGGAAGAGAGCAATGGAAGCAGAAATGGAAATGATCAACAAGAATGAAACTTGGCAGCTAGTTAAAAGGCCTAAGGATCGCAAGGTGATTGGAGTTAAATGGGTTTTTAAAACAAAACTCAATCCAGATGGGTCAATTTGTAAACACAAGGCCAGATTGGTTGTGAAGGGCTATGCTCAACAATATGGAATAGACTACAAAGAAACCTTTGCTTCAGTAGCAAGGTATGATACAATCAGACTTCTTATTGCTCTTGCTGCTTCCAACTCTTGGCAGATTCATCAACTCGATGTCAAGTTGGCTTTCTTAAATGGCTTTCTTGTTGAAGAGATTTTTATAGAGCAACCAGATGGATATGTTGTTCAAGGGAAAGAGGATCATGTGTATCTTCTTAAGAAGGCCTTATATGGTTTAAAGCAAGCCCCTCGGGCTTGGTACGACAGGATGGACAGCCACCTTATGCAGCTTGGATTCAATAGAAGTCAAAATAAAGCAACCTTGTATGTGAAATCCTGTGGTAATCATCTCTTAATTGTCTCTATTTATGTTGATGATATGCTTATCACAGGAAGTCAACTTGGACTGATCCAAGAGTTCAAGAAAGAAATGCAAAAAGTGTTTGAGATGACTGACCTTGGAATTATGAATTATTTTCTTAGAATGGAAGTGTTGCAATCCAGTCATGAAATTTTTACATGTCAACAAAAATATGCTTCTGATATCTTAAAGAGGTTTAAGATGAAGGATTGTAAACCAATGGGGACACCTATGACAACCAGTATCAAGCTGAGTAAGGATGATGATTCTGAGAAGGTGGATGAAAGCTTGTATAGAAGCTTAATTGGCAGCCTTCAATATCTCACAGCAAGCAGACCTGATATACTATTTGTTGTGAGTGTTCTTTCAAGATTCATGCATTCACCAAAGGAGACTCACTTCGCAGCTGCAAAACGTGTACTTAGGTACATCAAAGGTACCATTGCTCTTGGTATTTTTTTCCAAAAACACCAGGAGAAGCTTTGGAATTGATTGGCTACACTGACAGTGATTGCGGACATTGTGTTGATGATTCAAGAAGAACATCAGGGTACTTATTTTCTATAAGTTCTGGTTTTTCACTTGGATCTCGAAGAAACAGAAGACAACAGCTCTGTCTACTGTAGAAGCTGAGTACATTGCTGCTGCCTCAGCTATTAACCAGGCTATCAAGTTGAGGAAGATATTGAAGGATTTGGAACATGAGCAAGCTGAAGAAACTATGATTATGTGTGATAACATTTCTGCAGTCTCAATTTCAAAGAATCCAGTCTTTCATGGACGAACCAAGCATATCAAGATTAAGTTTCAGTTTATCAGAGAGGCCCAACAATCAAATGAAGTGGTGCTTGTTCACTATTCATCTGAAGAACAGCTTGCGGACATTTTTACCAAGCCACTGCCTAAAGAAAGGTTTGAAGCTTTAAGACAAAAAATTGGAGTTTGTCATCAAAATGCCAAGGAGGAGTGTTAAACAGTTGGCATTTTAATTTCATCATATTGGTTTATTATTTTTTATCAATTTTTTCAGTTTCTATTCCCTTCATTTTCTCTTTTGACTTTGTCAAAGTTAGTTGCTATTTTTCTGAAGTTAGTGGCTGCATATGGCTCAGACAATGGCAGCATTTTCTCATCAGTTTTACCCACTATGTTAAGTGGCAAGTCTTTAGGAAAGTTGGTTATTTTCCTTATATATAAAGACTGCAATCAATGAAAGAAGTATGCTGGTTTTTTTAATCACTTTGTGTCCTTGTTTCAATTATTGCTTCTCTGATTTTTCAACATACACCCATTAGATCGGCCCTCCACCTTCATAATCTTATTATTAGATACCCCTTCAGTACATGAATCAAAATTTCCCTATTATCCTCCCCATCATCCTCCTCAAGGTTCAATTACCATGTCTTTCCTTGATTCTCTTCCTCATCACCTTCTAATTGGAGGATTTGTCTTTTACACTGATGTCCCTAAAAGTATTTGTCTCCATAACGAAAATAAAGACCCACCAACCTCTTTTGTTCTCTCAGTTGTTCCCCGTATGGTACTGAACTCGATCCCACTACCTGTTTTCCCTTCATGACCTCCCAATTGTAGTTCTTTCCCCCCGAATTAGATGTGCCCAAAACTATTCCTCGCTGTTGCTACCTCTATGTAATACCCGAGAATTTTCAAAGGACTCAAGAGTAATTTTAACTTGGGCCTTAGGTGAAATTTTCAAAAGATTTGGGGCTTAAATATAATCTCTTACAGATATCAATACAGAATCGACTGTAAGGAGTGCCCTGGAACCTAGATATCTAAGAAAAATTATATGGAATTGACGAGTGTTACGAGATAGGATTTATGGTATTAAAAGAAATCGAAATCGAGACAGTTTTTGGTACAATTTCACTTAAGGCTGAAAAATCGAATCATTGTATGGGACATCCAGGGAATCAACGGAACCCTAAAGGGGCTTCGATTTTTACTAAGGAACAACCCTGAGGTGATTTCGAGATGAAACAATAGCCCGGTGAGGACACTGGGGCGGAATCATCTTTGTCGAGTAATCTTGGGTTATTAATTTTGCGTGTTCAGTATCGCAATGCAAATTAATTTGATGTTTGAGGGCATAGTTGCAATAAGGGAATTACCCAAGTGAAAGTAAGATGAAATATGGGGATTAAAAGTGTAATTTCCCTTATATATTGGTGTATTACATAAATAGTTATATAATATATATAATACAGCATGTGTGTGTGCAAGGTGGAGCTTCTATGAAGCTTCCAGATTCATCTTCTACAAGTGGTGCAAGTGGGCAGCAAACTTAAGGATTAAGTTGTCCTGCAAGTGGGCTTCAAGGAGTGATGGTTTGAGTCGGTGGTTTCTCTATAAATAGAGAAGTGAAATGAAGAAGAAAGGAGGAAGGATGGAACTAGAAGCAAATGGTCGAGAGTTGCAGCAAGAAAGAGTGGCCAAGTGCTTGGAGAGATCGAGGGAAAGCTGGGAACTGAAGCTGGTGGCCGAAGGCAGCTGCGAGGACGGCCAGAAGCAGCCTGAGTAAGCTGTAACAACTTGCGGCAGCCATGGCCACAAGCTTCCACCATGCTCGAGCTGGCTGGGGCGGCTGGCAGGGCTGTGGCGACCGCCCAACAGGGCGGCGGTGGTCCGGTGAGATCGTGGCCGCCAACGGAGGGCCAGGAGGGAGGCCAGCGGAAGGCCAAGCGGCAGCGGCCGCATGGTTGGGCGCGCAGGCAGCATGCGTATGGAGGAAGAAGGAGAAGAAAGAAAGAAGGAAAAAAAAAAGAAAAAAGAAAAGGAAGAAAAAGGAAAATGGAGGAAAATTGGGAAAAATTAGGAAAAAGCTTCAAAAAAATCCAAGAAAATTCTTGAGGATTAATTTAAGGCTAGAGGAGCATGTCAAAGCCAGGAAATTATTTAGACACGCATTTTAAGGTCAAAACGCGTATACCGAGAAAGCTGTGAGGCTAAGTTAAGGTGAGTGGTTCTATCCCAAAAGTTTAAATTGGTTTTGTATAAATGTTTTGTCGAAATTACTCTTGAATCATTAGCATATTGTGCATATCAAAATTCTTGAATATTACATCAACCGGTTATGTTTATGAAATGCATGGCGTGTGGGTTTTTCATGAGATTGTTATATCTGAAATCATGTCATTATTATGATGTCTGGTGGGACAGGATGGGGTCTTCTTGAGAATGGGGCAATGTTAATCCCAGTGATCGGGTGACGTGGATAGGCACCCGGGGATTAAGTATGTCGTGGCAAGGTCAATCCCAACAGTGTGTGGAATGGATTTTCCATGGGATATTTAGTATGCTAGGGAGATTTCTCAAGTTAGACGTGTTGCATGTTGTCGTAGCATGTATATGTCATGCTCATGAATATACATGCATTCTGCAAACTGTTTTTATGCCATCACTTAAATGATTCAGCATCTAATATGGGTTATGCCTTTGGAACATTCAAACGTTCTAAACGAGAGTTGTGGCAGGGGCAAGGACATAGTCAATTAAATCTAATGGAGTAAGAGCATGATAGACGTTGGTTTCATTTCTTAAATTCATGCAATCTTTATTTGATTTGAATTCAGTTGTATGAACGATTGTTGTAATCTATGATAATAAGTTTGTTATTTCCGCTGCATAATATGCTTTGTTTAGCTTAGGTTTATTAATCTTGATAGTTAAAGGGGCGTTCTAGGATTTTGTGAGTATGCGAAGATTGTTCTTTGAAACACTGCGTGTATTGAAATTATGTATGGAAGAAAAATAAAATCCCCGTAAATTCCTTAAAGTGGCATGACCAGTGAGGCGGGGTGTTACAATTGGTATCAGAGCTCTAGGTTGATTAAGTTACCTAGAATGTGTTTAAGATACTCAGTTGAATGAGGATTAAGTAGAATTATTAGTTAGAGAACTTAGAATAGGACTGTTGAATCCTAGTAAATCTAAGATGCGAACTTGAGAAATATGGAATTTGAGTTTTCTAAACTAGAATCTATTTTCAGTGACAGGAATTACCGACCAAGTGATATTCACACATTGGGCACACCAATTGGCAATAAGAAAGAGAGCCAGTAACTAAGGACATATTTATATGATTAAAAGCATTGTTTGAAGGATGAATATTTTGTGATTCGGTACGATTTGAAGCCTAGTATAATATCTTGAAAGAATTTTTGTGAATTGTCTTAGTTACTTCCCGATTGGGATGTGTTGATAATAATGGTTATGTCATATTCTAACGAGGTAAGGCTGAGAGAACTTGCCAAATGACGTGGGAAAATGAGAATGGTTTGTTGTTAGAAGCCATTGTAAATCTTGAGGTTGAGATCAAGAGCTTTGATAGAACTAGCAAGTTTGTATACTTGAAATAGTGATGTCCTTTGATTTAGTCAGTACAATAATGGTATTGATGACTTACTAGGTATATTCTTCAGATATGAACGAACGAAGATAATATTTTAGGATGATATTGGGAACTTTGTCGAGGACATTGACCTAGGATCAGATGAGGAAAATGAACCGATTGGGTCCTATGATGACCAAGATGGACCAACAAAGGAGTCTGGAGATGACATGACTAGGAATGACACTTGAATTTGGAAGTCGTCTGATCCTTAGAAGAAGAAAATGAACCAAAATCAACTAAAGATCGAATTCTCGTTTTGTTGGATATTGAGTGTTTAGAAGTTTTCTTAAGTAGTAACTGGAGATTTGGGTAACATGTTTGACTAGCAATGAAATTTTCCTTTTGAGTGAAATCTTGGAGCGTGATCTCAATTTGTTTCCTTACAAATGGTCACTACTAGACAAAGAGGGAACGATCGTAAATTGGCTACAGTTAGGGTCAAGTTGCGACAAAAAATTATTAAGGGATCAAACGTGGAATCTATATGTTTGAAGATTATAATTTTCCCTTTAGTTGGGAATTAGAAAGAATCTTTTGGCTTATAAAGGATTTGCAGAATGAAACCTTACTTGATGATTTTGGGGATTGTAAATGATATAAGGATAAATGATAAATTAGAGATTTGTGATTTAGGACAAATCTTGGAGATTAAAAAGGTTTTGGGATAAGAGAATTTCGAGTTTGAGTTTGATATTTCTAAGGAAAATTTACACGTACTGTACAGACTTGGAGATAAAATGATATTTCGACCTGAGGAGGTGATTACATCTAAAGCTTGAAATGACCCTAGTTGATTTAGGAAGGTTCAAACTCAGAAGAAAATAGTTAGCAAGGTGTGCGACAGCCAGATAAAAAATTATGCACACAAAGGGTCGTATGAATGGCAAGTCTTTATAAAACACATAATTAGCATGATGATTGTCAAGGACCAAGGGGTAATTATAAAGGTCTTGGCTTGAGTTTTAAGGCACCAAGCAATGAGATGGGATTTTCTAAAATTGATAGGCTCGTAAAGATATCTTAAAACATGATATAGTGATTAGATCTTAAAACATTGGAGTTGACCCTAATAGATCCAAGGAGAGAAATAAGATGGATTGGTTGAAAGAATGACCCATAAAGGTAAAAGTCAAGTTGAAAGTCAATTGTGAAATGAGATGCCAGAAGCATATAAGGAGTGCGGAAGTTCTAAACCAATTTTGTGATGGACTGAGCATATGGTTGTGACGTAAGTCTATAAGAGAATATGGTTACACGATCTAGTATAAATTCGAAATATGATAAAATGAAATTGGACGGACTTCTAATAATCTTAGAGGAATTTTAGTTGATATTGGAATGTTTAACAAATTATAAATGTCTGTAAGAGTAGAAATAGAAGCGTGAGGTTCCATCATGTGCGTGATAAATTTGGAAAGTAAAAGAGATTAGATTGTGGGAAAGAAATCCGAAGTCTTAGAATTGGTTAGGACAAGGATGCACAATACGATTAAGTGTTACTCTAGAAAAGAAAAATTATGAATCCAAGAGATTAGGGATTTGGACTAGTATGGGTAAAACCACTACAGCTCAAGGAGGTGGGACAAGGAATTCTAGCATAACAATAACACCATGGGTGTGTGGTCTGTAAAAACGGATCTGAGCCTAAGGACTAAGGTAAAGGACTGGTGGTTGGCTCGCAATTTTGGGGTGTGATACCCATAAGTCGGAGCAATACAGTGAATTGTGGAGACGGTCAGATGCTAAAGTTTAGGCGGTAACATGGCTATTATGTATGGATTAGAGTCCAAGTTACTAAGGGTCGGAGCATTTTAGTAGAATCCCTAATCATTTATGAAAAGGTTGAAGGCTTGGAGTTAACCCGGATATTTTCCTTGTGGACTATGATTATCAAAAGAGAATCGAGAAAAAATGTGATCTCGAGCAAAAAAATAATGTTTGGCGAGCTGTTATCAGAGATTTTTTGGAAAGGTTCTCTGGGATAATTACACCTATGACAAAACTCATGAAGTTATGGCTACTATTATGTGATGAGTGGGCATGGGAATTCAGGAGTTGTGGTGAAATTGTGATTGTGTTCATAGGTGGAGGTAGGTCGTAACCATGAGTGGAATGATCCTTAGTATAGGTGATCGAGGCTGTCGAACCGACCAGATTAGTGTATGTATTAGGACTGGTTTGCAGCTAGGATGCTCCCCAGGTCGTCTCCCAACGAACTGTCAATGAACTATCAAAACAAGATTAAACGAGGGAGGGGGGGTTGTGATGAAAATCGAACTTAAAAACGCTCAAGAATGAAACAAAGATGAATTCTCGACCAACTAAAACGTAACCCGCTACAAACCCTACCTCCTTACCACGGTAATCCCCGTCTCACTTATGAAAATAATCTGTTTGGTTTGATTCTTTTTCTTTTGAAAAACTCTTCTACAATCGTAAAAGATTAAATCAAAACGAGCAATCGCTCAAACAATTTATAATATACCGTTTCTTTCTAATCAAAGCCTCAATCGAGCACGTCAATTAAACCCATCCAAAGATCATGCATGCATTCACACAACCGCGTAAAAGAAACATACATAAACTTAGAAAAGGAAAAGAAACGAAATCATCAATAAAAACATGAGAATCGAGTTCCAAACCAGATTCGACTATATGACAGAGACTCAAACCGGGCAAGGGGTACGGGAATGTAGCAGATTACAAGCGAATTAGCCTTCCATAGCTTCTAAGTTGAAACCGTGAGAATCCTCCAAAATCGGCCACACTAATGCCTCTTAGCTAGCTCTTATTTATATGGTTTTGGAAAAGAAAAACCTAGGCTAAATGGGCTTAGGGTTTTTTTATTACATATGGCCCATAATTTAATTAATTAAAAAGGGCCTAATGGATTCTAAATTTGCCCATAACCCATAATGAAGTATGGTTGCCTCTTTCAAACTCGATGTCCGTCCACCTTGCGAAGCCCACTTACGTCTCTATCGAAATAGCTCAAATCTGCAGCCCAAATCTGCCAAAAAAGAATAAAAATAGTGTGAAGCCCAATAAAATAAAATAAACACAAGACAAATGAAATAACCTAAATAGAGTACAATGAAGATGGAATAAGAAGGATAAATAATATAAAATATGCGCGCTATCAATAGGCATGTGTTGTGGATTTGCTTAGGAAATATGTTTCCTTGATTAAGCAAGTGGTGGAACGATTTTTTCTCGGATATGGCTTTAGTGAGGGATTTAATTCTGGTTACTGATTGGACTTTCAATTTCGTGTGCCTATTATTACACACCCTAGGAATTGTGAGCAATTGACTTCAATTTAAATTGTCTCGAACCTTGCCTTGGTGATATAAAAAGGTTGGAGCAATGGTAGGTATACCTTGGTACTCGTGAAAACATGAGTTGATCTTTAAAATGATACGAAGCCAACATGAAGATATGGTAAGTTATATGTTGATAAGTAATCAAAAGTGTTTTTCTTCTCTAGAGACATGCTTTGATTTGAGAAAGCATATGAATGAGTTTTTGCAAAGGAAGATGTGAGTTTTCAGTTCCATTATGAAAATTTTATTTGGGTTATGAGACAGTAGACTAAGCTGTAAGAGTATGCTAGGTGTTGCCAACGACCCAGTGGAAATCAAAAGTTGTCCTATAAGGGTTTCCATTTAAGGTAGTTGTGTGAGAACTAAATTACCTAGTAGAGAACGAGTAAAATTTGTTCCTAGAATCAGGGATGACAGAGACCTTGTTTAACTTAATAGTGAAATTTTTCTCACGCGAGATGGATATGGAAAGCACCGTTTAGTTGAGATAGAGCATTTAGCGGTACTAGGGTGAGATGCCACGAATGACATATGGATCTAGTGCTCTAGTTAACAGTGTAATTATGGAATGATGTTTTTATGGTAATATGAATAATGAATTAGAACAAAATGGGAATACTATGTTGAGACAAATTAGTCGTGATTGATGGATGGTGTTTTAGTAACATGCCAGGATGTCAGGTTACCATAGGAAAAAAACTGCATTCTTGATAGACTCGAATTGACGACTTGCTTGACTAGTTACAAGAGGCTAAGATATTATTTCTAAAGTTAATGTGCAATCAAGGTATTGTCAATTGAGGGAAAGGGAATGAAACCATCCTAAAATGATGTACAGATCATGCTATGGTGAAAGTAAGCAATCGATGATGCCTTTGGGTTTAACCAATGCATCATAAGCATTTATGGATCTTAGGAATTATGTATTTGGACCATGTTTGGACAAGAAATATGAGTTGTTATTGTTGGTGATCGAGAATTGTTGATGATATATTTTCATAATAGACTCATGGAATAAATTTGGGATAAGTGTGATCACTTGTGATGAGCTACAACGGGAAATTTTGGAAATGACATGGCATGCTCATAGGCATTAGACATGTAAATAATGCAAACTAGGGTATTTGTTAAGGTTGAAACAGTATGTGATTGAGGTATCTAGGAAATGAGCTATGTTTTGTCTTAGTTACTTGATTAGTCATATACGAATTTCGAGGACGAAATTTCTTTAAGGAATGGTGAATATAATACTTGGGAATTTTCAAAGGACTCAAGAGTAATTTTAACTTGGGCCTTAGGTGAAATTTTTAAAAGATTTGGGGTTTAAATATAATCCCTTACAGATATCGGTACCAAATCGACTGCAGGGAGTGTTCTGGAACTGAGACAATTATATGGAATTGACGAGTGTTCTGAGATAGGATTTATGGTATTAAAAAGAAATCGAAACTGAGACAGCTTCAGTTCAGGCTGAAAAATCGAATCGTTATAGGGGACATCCAAGGAATCAACGGAACCCTGAGGAGGTTTCATTTTTTCCTAACGAACAGCCCTGAGGTGGTTTCGGGATGAAACAATAGCCCGGTGAAGACACTAGGGCGGAATCGTCTTTATCAAGTAATCTTGGGTTATTAATTTCGCGTTTTCAATATCGTTATGCAAATTAATTTGATGTTTGAGGGCATAGTTACAATAAGGGAATTGCCCAAGTGAAAGTAAGATAAAATATGGGGATTAAAAGTGTAATTTCCCTTATATATTGGTGTATTATATAAGTAGTTATATAATATATATAATACAGCGTGCGTGTGTGCAAGGTGGAGCTTTCAGATTCATCTTCAGCAAGTGGTGCAAGTGGAAAGCAAACTTAAGGATTAAGTTTTGCTGTAAGTGGGCTTCAAGGAGTGATGGTTTGAGTCGGTGGTTTCTCTATAAATAGAGAAAAGAAACGAAAAAGAAAGGAGGAAGGATGGAAATGGAAGCAAATGGCCTAGAGTTGCAGAAAAAAAGAGTGGCTGAGAGCTTGAGGAGATCGACGGAAAGCTGGGAACTAAAGCTGGTGGCAAGAGGTAGCTGCGAGGACGGCCAGAAGTAGCCAGAGCAAGCAGCAACTACAAGAAATTTAGTATATTGTGATAAAAATAATTGCGATAGATTAAATTTTATCACGAAAAATATCTTTTTTTGTGACAAAATTGTGACAAAATAGAGTTTTCTCATGCCAAATTCAAAAAGTGAGTAATGTTGTGACAAACAATATTTTCACAAATTATTGTCATAATATAGTGATATAGATAATTTATAATGACAAAATAATTTTTGTCACATCAAGTTGGCGCCAAATTTTTTGCTCCAATTCAACTTACATAATATGAGAAAATAATTTTATCACAATATTTAATTATATAAGATGTAATTACAAAATTTTTTAGTCACAATAAGTAATAATTTTTATAACAAAAATAGTTTGTCACAACATAGTATTATAAACAAAATATGACAAAAATGTGTACGTCACAAGAAATTCAATGTTTTGTGACAAAAATAATTTTATTAAATTTAATTTTTCATAAAAATATGTCATGTTAAGTATTAAAAATAATAATCTGGTGACAAAAAAATTTAAAATATTTTGTCATAATAAAAAATAAAAGACATGTAGTAACAAAAATATTTTATTATAATATTTTATCATAAATTTTCAGCCCCAATATTAATTAAATATCCTAACAAACATATTAACAAATTATAAAAGAAACACTAGAAAAATAAAATAATAAAATAATAATTAGAAATATTGAAAAATAATAAAATAATATTTATTTTTTAGTAAATTTAAATTTTCATTAAAAAAATTATTTTTAAAATTTTTAATAAAATATTATTTTTAATTTTTATTAAAAGTTTTCAAAATTAAGAAAAAAATCTCAAATAACATTAATATTACGGTCCGAGTTCAGTTATGTACAATCAAGGTGAGCAAATAAATAAATTTTTATTTTAAACCAATTTAGCCACATGGGCAAAGCTACATACAGTCAAGTGAGTAAAAAAGAAATAGTACAAAAAAAATTAAAATAACATAATATTAAAAATATAATACATTAAACCCATTTATATTATATTAAACTAATTTAAAAATATAATATATTAAACTAATTTATTATAATTATTAAATTTATATTATAATTACATTTTTAAAATAAATATTAATTTTTTTGCTTTTATCCGAAACAGCTTTCCAATTTTTCCTCCACGCATCTCCGAATTTTCCTCAAGGGTTGTCACGGTCCCAACTGAAATATCTTTCCAGCATTCGCGTGGCATTTCTGGTGTTGCTTTCTAGAATTCGCGATCGATTTTTATGGCCTGTTTGTCGAGTTTTCTGCCACCATGTCGGGTCGGATTCAGCTATATATATCCGAACTCTACAACTCTTTTTCTTGTTTCACTATGATATATCCAAACTCAACAATTCTCTCTTCTAGTTTTGATTCGGTTATAATGAGGAGTTAATCTTTGTGTTCTCTTGTACTTGTATTCTTTGCAATTCTCTCTTCTTGTTTCATATTTTTCAATCTTATTTTTTCCATTATTAAGACTAGATTATCTTTATACGGTCGATACATCATCATGCCATTTCAAGGTCTTAAGGTTTAATGAAGTTGTGGTCTTCATAGACGACATCTCATTTTTATCAAAAGAATTTTTAAGGGATTTTTTTTTATATATACCACTTCGAGTTCTGTTATGGCCTCCAACGCTAAATTTTTAATTAGAACTAATATTAATTAGAAATATTGAAAATAATAAAATATTATTTAGCAAAAACTAACTACGACTTTAATTTTGGCCGTTAATGTAATATTAAAACACTAAACATTTATTTTTATAAATTATTTTATTTGTATTTAACAAATAAATATTTTAAAAATAATAATAAAAAAACAAAAAATATGGGCGAGAGATCCCTCGCCTTCTTCCCCAAATCTCCAACCCTAACTCACCCCCTCTCCCCTCTCACAAATCCCCCCCTCCTCGGGTGCCCCTCAAAATCATCCCCCAAATCCCCTACCTCTTTCCCTGGCCAAAATCATCCCCCCCTCCCCAAAAAAAAATCCCAAACCCAATCTCTCACCCTCTCTCATTTTCTCTCTCTCCCCCTCCCGCCACACCCACTACCATCATCGATCCCCACCGCCAACGTCGCTGCACCGCAGTCGCCTCCCAACGCCGCCGCTCTAGCCCTCTCTCCCTTCCTCCGCCACCGTTCCCACCGTCATTCCCTTTCTCACCGCTAAATCTGTTCATCATTTCGATTTGTGGTTCAGTTATTCAAATCCTCACCCAAATATCCATCTTAAATAGCCAATAGGTAGATTCATTAGAATCATAGATTCAGGTGCCTCCCTTCTATTTTCTTTGAAAATAATTTTTGAGATTCTTCTATTGGAAATTATTATTATTATTATTATTATTATTATTATTATTATTATTCAGTTTCTGTTCATGTTCTATTTTATCTGTAAGCATTTTATCTCTGTTATTTATGTATCTAATCTTCAGGCTTCATCAGCATATTAAGTGGGAAATAAAGATTGTGAAAGTTTACAAAGAGTGTATGGGATATCATTTCCTGATCAAAAACGATTGAAAGTAGTGCTCCATTTTTAAGTTTTTCTTATAAAGTTGATGATGCGGTAGCCGATCACCCTTCTCTGCCTTTACTAGAACACCTGCAATGGAGACGAGGACTCGTTCCCTTGGTTTATCTCCGACGATTAAGTCAGATTTCCAGACTAAGCATCTCAAAATTATTCCCTATGCTCAAGAAATCAAAAGTCGGGGTCCCTTACCTCCCCACTTTCCTTTTCTTTTATCCTCGTGCTGAGATAAGGATCATGGATAGAGATCTTCGGGATCTCTATCCCGCACTTCTCGGAATCTTGCTGATAAGGACTCCACAATCGCAACCGCCTTCGAAAGGATATGGATAGCCTCTATCTCCATGATCCTAGGCAAGATGGTTGATCATTAGGGGCTCGAAAACTTCCTTGCCCATCATCCGACCAACTGTCATGGAAATACATACCTGCCACGTGTCCCCCCTTAGACCCAAGCAAGATAACGTAGGCGAGGTACCTCTTTAGCGGACATGTGGCGCTGCTGTCAATGGTTGCATGCTCAGGGCATTAGAGTAATTATGGACCCGAGGGTATTCCCCTCACACTTCCCCCCCCCCCCCCCCCACTCCTTGAGCGCTTTGGCTCGAATGGTTCTAGGAGTATCGAAGTCTCCGAAGCTCAACTCCTCTTCATCCCGAGGATCAATGTCTTCAGGGCCCGAAGGGTTGAGGTGTCTTTTTTTCTTTTTCCACGTGCGTTTGGAGGGCACAGGTATTGATTTGCTCTGATGGCCATATCTCTTCCCAAGGCGTTGTCCAAACCTTTTCGTCTCTCGAGCCACGCCAATTTTGGGTGGTTAATGCTCATCATTACTTGCCCTTTGGCTTTCCACCCCTATGGTTTAAATAGGGGTTTCTCACTCTTTCACTCTTTCTTCCGACTCTCCTCAGCTTTTTATCTATTGTTGTGCTATCGAGCGTTCTCTTTTTCTCTGCATCTTCTTCATTCTCCTTGTCCAATCTCTTTGCGATGGTGATCACTGGCTCTAAACGTTTTACCTCGACTGACATCGAGCTCGTTGAGTGGGAAAAACACCCTACTGCCTCCATTCCCTGCCAATGGATGAGTGAGACAGAGTGTTAACAATTTCAGGAGAAGTATGCGATTCCAGACGAGTGGGAGGTTGAGTTCAACACCCATTTTTGAGCGTGCCATCCCGTCATTGGTTAACTCTGTATCTATAAGTGCACCTTTGACCGGGGTTTTCGGCTACCTCCTCGGGGGTGGGTCATGTCACTTCTCCAACATCTTACCATTGTCCCTGCCAAACTTTCTCCCTTCGAGTGGCGATATCTGATGGGCTTCATCGTCATCTGCCACACTACCAAGGTGGAACCCACGGGAGAACTCTTTTATTGTTTTTTCACCACCAACCGTGACCCAGGCGGTTGGATTTCTATTTCACCTAGAATTATAATGGAGGGTTTCCTCCTTGCCACCAAAGAGCACCTCTAACTTGAAATCAAAGCCTCGACACTCATGCAATCTGGCGGATTGAAAGACTCAGACCACTAGGAAGAGCGCTTCATCTTCGTCCGTCCCCGATCATCCAACTTCTCTCAAGAAATTTGGTTCGTGTGCAATGGGTGGACTTTAGATACTAAGCACAGACGTCTGAACATCGAGGACGTCAAAGAACTAGCCAACAGGCTCATGAAGATCAGTCGGAACTGGGAAAAGGGATGGCTTTCTAACCCGGCCCTTACCAAGGCGAGCTTAGACGGTGTAAACTGTAAGTTTTCGTCCTTCGCTTTCTTCCTCATTTTTCATTCCCATCAGGTGTTAACCTTCGTTGTTATTTCTTCCACAATTGAAAATCTTTGGGAGATAACTTACTCTCCCGTTACCGAGGGGGTGGTCTTGGACTTCCCTTTGAGCAAGGGCCCCTTGGCTCAATCTAAAAGTAAGAAGAACTCTAAGAAGGCTCATAAATCTTCTCAAAGCCGCGAACCCTCAGCACTGCCCAAGTCAACCTCAAAGAGCACTAAAAATATAAAATCTTCAACGTCGTCTCGATTAAGAAAAGCGGCAGAAGGGGACCCTCAAACCTTCCAAGAGGCTCCCCAGGACAGTGCTGAAGCGTGCTTGAAGGACCCTTCCCTGGGATCACCTGTCCCCGGGAATAGGAAAGATCCTGCTCCCATTCAACTATCCACTACAACAGCCCCCGCCTCAACACAAAGCCCATCCAGCGAGGACACTGAGACCATCTCTCAGGTCCTGGAGACAGCTAGGGCGCAGGCCCAAGGTGGTCGGCCTCTTACAGGTACGAAGCCCCATTCAATGCCTCCTAGCATTCCTATCCCTTCTGTTTTCAAGAAGATCTTAACACCATTGGCACTAGAAGGGCGCCCAGAATTAACAGGAGAAGCTTTGCTGGAGGGGGCTTCCGCTCTGTCGGCGAGAGAGATTATAGCTCGGAGGACGAAGCAACGAAGAGTAGAGCCTACCTCTCTCCCCCCCCCCCCCTTGTCCCTGGTGACTTCTACCTTTGAGGCGGCCGATGCTTCTGCTAAAGTTTTGGCAATTTATAGCACCTCTCCCACTGCGAGCGAACCAGACTATTATGCCGAGATTCTCAAGGTAACTTGCTTCCATCCGCCCTTCTCATTTTGAATTCTTTTCACACTGAAAGGCCTTGATCTTGATTTTGTCCCTGTTCTTCAAAACCTCTCAGGTTTTCAAGATTCGATCGCTTGGCGAGAGTCAAGGCTCCGAACCCAAATTATCTCTTTGGAATCTGAGATTAAAAGGCTTCGTGGGCTCGAGTCGCTTTCTTCAAAACTAACAGATCTTGAGCATAGCGTATATATTCTCACCAAATTAGTCGAGCTGGCACAAGAAGAAGCGAGACTTGCCAATGAGGCCGACGCTCAAGCTCGCGAGGATCTGGAGTTGGCTCAGAGAAATATGCTAGAAGTCCATCAAGCTAACTCCAGACTTGGGGAGGAACCGAATGCCATAAAAAGAGCAAATGACCTGCTTAAAGATAATATAAAGAAGCTCACTCTAGAGTTAAAGGAGGCCAAGAAGGGACAAGTCGAGGCATTGGAGTCTTATTCTCGGTGCAAGGAAGACCTTCGCACCGCCCCTACCCAACTCCAATCCGCACTTAAGGATGCCCGCGTCGCCTTTCAAAATGGTCGCGAGGATTTTCGAAGATCTGAAGCCTATGTTGCGGAGTTGGAAGGAGTCCTTCGGGGTGGGTTTGAACATATGAAGAAGCATACGATGGAACATTTCCCGAACTTGGATGTGGACTCCATCCCTTTCGGTGTTACTGCCGCCTTATCTTCTTTAGAGTAGATATCTTTGTACTCAAGATTTGTCTGTAATAAAATTTTAACCTTCTTTTGCCTGACTTTTTGGAAATTTTCTTTAAATGTTACCTTGCAACTTTAATTTCCCTTACTTGACATCGAGGACCATAAACCCCTTAGTTTTCTTGCTCGCTTGTTTTGCTTGCTCGATTGCTCTTGCCAAGGGTTGGGCCCCCCGAGGATCACATCTAATCCCTTTGTTTTTGCCGAGGACTATAAACCCTGTAGGGATCAGGTCTGATTCTTTTGTTTTTGCCTATTTTGTTTTCTTGTCGAAGAACTTGAATTTGTTTTGTTTCGAGGGGTTCAGACCCCCCTCGAGGATCACATATGATCCTTTGATTTTTGCGGATCATATCTGATCCTTTTTCCTTTTGTCGAGGGTTCGGGCCCCCCGTGGATAATATCTAATCCTTTTATTTTTGTTGAGGGTTCGGACCCCCCTTGGATCATATCTGATCCTTTTATTTTTGTCGAGGGTTCGGACCCCCCGAGGATCATATTTGATCCTTTTATTTTCATCGAGGGTTTGGACCCCCCGAGAATCATATCTGATCCGTCGCTCTTAGTCCAAGGCTCGAGGCCCTCTCAAAGTTAGGCTTATTTTTAATTAGGGGTGCTCCCCTGAGTCTTTCGAGAAGAAAAGCCTTCACTAATAGGAGAGAAAAATAATATGTTTATTTCAAAATAACATATAGAGATCATAATAAAGAAAACATTACTGATAGAATTTCCTTAAATTCTACACATTCCAAACATTTTTTATTGGTGTACCCTCGGGGATTTGGAGTTTGTAAGCCCCAGCACTAAGAACTTCTGCTACCTTGAATGGACCTTCCCAATTCTGTGTTTTCTTATTCGCTTCTTAGGCCCCTCGAACATCTGCTCGTCATAATACCCAATCTCCAGGAAGAAAATTCCATGCCCTTACTCTTTGATTGTAGTATCTTTCTATATGTTGATTGTAAGCAGCTTGCCTAATCTTTACTTGACCACGAAGTTCATCCAAGAAATCTAAGTTGTCCTTCAGATTCTGCTCATTGGATTCTGGGTTAAAAAGCTCCACCCTTCGCGTAGGTACTCCTATTTCAACTGGGATTAATGCTTCCGAACCATAGCATAAGCTGAAAGGGGTTTTTCTCGTGGATACCTTCACCGTGGTCGGGTAAGACCATAGAATTTTTGGCAATTCTTCCACCCAGCTGCCGTCTGCCCTATCCACTCGTGCTTTTAAACCATGCAGCAAAGTTTTGTTGGTGAGTTCAATTTATCTGTTAGCCTGTGGATGGGCCACCGAAGTGAACTGTTGCCTTATTCTCAACTCCTGGAACCATTCTTGGATAGATCGGTCAGTAAATTAGGTGTCGTTATCAGATATTAGTACCCAAGGAATCCCAAAGCGACAAACCACATTCTTCCACATAAATTGTTTCACCCGTCGGGCGGTGATGGAAGCCACTGCTTCAGCTTCGACCCACTTTGTGAAATAATCAATGGCAGCCACGATATACTTAACCTGCCCTGCAGCCGGGGCAAACGGCCCCAAGATATCGATACCCCATTGAGCAAAGGGGCAAGGTGTAGCCAGATGAGCTAGGATGACCGTCGGCACATGAACCAAGTGGAGGTTCGCAGACATCTGTCGCAGGTCCTGACCAGTTACTCTGAGTCCCTTACCATCGTCGGCCAATAGTACCCCTGCCGAAGAGCTTTTTGGCTGAGGGTTCGAGCTCCGATATGACTTCTGCATATGCCTTCATGAATTTCCCTCAGGATGTGGTCTGCTTCGCGAAGCCTAATGCACTTGAGCAACGGCTGCGAGAATGATCTCCAATAAAGCTCCCCGTTAACCAACATGAACCTTCGAGCCTTCCTTCTAACTTCTCAAGCTTTTGAATCATCCTCGGGGAGTTTCTCCTCTCTTAAGTATAACAAGAAAGGATCCATCCAGCTAGGCTCTTCATCTACACATAGTTGATCATTGACTTCTTCGATACTCTTCTATGGTAGGGATTCAATCCAAATTTCTCGAGAGCTTGTAGAGAAAAAGGAAGAGGCAATTCGAGATAATAGATCTACCTCTGTATTCATGGCCCGAGGGACATACTCCACCTTTACATACTGGAATCGTGCGATTAAGTCTCTGACCATGGCTAAGTATCTTTCCATGTGGGCTCCCCGAGCTTCATATTCCCCATTTACTTACTACACTACCAAGTTAGAGTCCGAACTCACCTCGACTCGACGAGCTCTCAACTGTTCAGCTAATCTCAATCCTGCCAACAGAGCCTCATATTCTACCTCATTGTTAGATGCCTAGAACTCAAAGTGCAAAGCATAAGGCCATGACTGCCCATCGGGACTTTTGATCATCAAACCTGCTCCACCGCCTTCCAAAGTTGAACTCCCATCCACAGCTAATACCCATGGGCTCTGATCCTCTTCTGAAGCTTCTGAGGACCCTATCCCTTCTGTAATGACGTCTGCTAACACCTGAGCCTTGATAGCTGGCCCAGGCCTGTACCCAATATCAAAAGCTGTAAGCACCATTGCCCATTTCAACATCTTTCCGGAGAGCTCAGGCTTGCTAAGAACCTGCCTCAAAGGTCGGTTAGTAAGCACAATAATTGTATGAGCTTAAAATAGGGTCGAAGTTTTCTTGCCGAGATTATCAGGGCAAAAGCTAGCTTCTCCATGGGAGGGTATCGAACCTCCACCTCTGTCAACCACTTACTAGCATAGTAAACGGGCCTATGCCTCTTATCTTCTTCACGCACCAGCACAGAACTCACGGCTTCCTCGGCTATCACCAAGTAGATGTACAACGGTTCTCCTGGCTGTGGCTTCATGAGAATCGGAGGCGTGGCCAGACGTTCCTTCAGTTTGTCAAAAGCTTCCTGACATTCGGCATTCCATATGAAATTCTTAGCTTTTGATAGGATCTTATAGAAGGGGAGGCTCTTTTCTTCTAAGCGAGAGAGGAATCTCCCCAAGGCAGTCATTCTTCCCGTAAGGCTCTGTACTTCCTTAACATTCCTTGGGGCCGGCATGTCTATAATGGCTTTAACCTTCGCTGGGTTCACCTCAATCCCTCGATGATGTATGATGTAACCCAAAAATTTTCCTACAGAGACGTCAAAAGCACATTTGACAGGATTAAGTTCGACATAAGCTTCCATATTCCGCCCGAGCTGGTGTTGAAAAAGCTTATTCACTAAGCACTTGTAAGTGGCTCCTGCATTCTTCAAACCAAAGGGCATTACTGTGTAACAGTAGGTTGCCTTATCGGTGATGAATGTTGTCTTCTCCTGATCCTCAGGCTGCAAAGGAATCTGGTGATACCCCTAAAAGGCATCCAAGAAACTCATAAGCAAACAACCGCTAGTCCCATCAATCAAGGCATCTATTCTCAAAATAAGGTAGCTATCCTTCGGGGCAAGCTTTGTTGAGATCAGTGAAATTAATGCAAAGCCTCCACTTGCTCTCCCCTTTGGGCACCAACACGACATTCGCCAACCACTCCAAATAATCAACTTCTTGAATATATTGTGCCTCCATTAATTTTGCCACTTCTGCCTCAATTGCTCATCCTCTATTAAGGGAGAAGCTCCACTTCTTCTGTTTAACAGGTCGGAAACCCGGTCGTATTCCTAATTTGTGCCTCATAACTTTCGGATCTACTCCCAGCATGTCTTGAGCAGTTCATGTGAAAATGTCCGCATACTGTCGAAGGAGGGCCAATATCCGCCCCCTCGAGGGTTCTTTTAACTCTGCACTCATCCTTATACAACGATCCAGGTAATCTTCCCTTAGGGGTACTTCCTCCAATTTGTCTACCGGCTCTAATGTTTTCGGTTTCTCCGACCCTTCCAGCAAAAAACTAACCTCCTTTGGGGGATCCTCTGCCTTCTTTCCTCGAGAGTCCCTCCACGGACCAAGAGCTTCCTCTTGTGACGTTGCCTCTCTCGCCCCCATATCCCTTGCTATGCCTATGGAGGCCATATAACATTCGCGGGCTGAGCGCAAATCTCCTCGCACCTCACCTATCCCATTGACCATAGGAAACTTCATCATCATATGATATGTGCTAGAAATAGCCCGAAGGGCATTGAGGCCCAATCTACCGAGGATCATATTATAAGTCGTAGGTACATCTGCTACCAGGATATCCAGCATGACCTGAGAGGTTCGAGAACCTTTCCCCATGGTTAGCGAAAGTTGAATAATCCCTTCTGAATATACAGCCTCCCCGTCAAATCCCACCAAATGGACCCTCTCTGGCTTTAACTGCTCCATTTGGTACCCCATGCTGAGGAAAGCTTGGCGATACAATATCTTCAAAGAACTTCCCGGATCCACGAGGATCCGCCAGAGCTCCCACTTCTCGAGCCTGGCTGTTATTACCAGCGGATCATTTCAATTTGGGTAGCCAGGGAGGTCACTATATGAGAAAGAAATCGGCTCCACACACCTCGACCTTTTCAGCCCCCCGGTTCAGCTGTTAGGACCTTCTTCACCCTTCGCGACTGGGACTTCTCCTGCGGCAAGTGTATGGAATACTGGAGACTGAGGATGATCACCTTCCTCCCACTATGGTCTCTCCCTCCTAGGCAAATGTTGAGCATGATCTCGGTCATCCGCCTGGTCCCTCCTAGCAGGACTTTGTGACTGCGACCGTCGGTCTTTCCTTCTTCGGGAATCAACTTCCTTGGCCACATAACTCCTCAGGAAGCCTCAGTTGATTAACTCTTGGATTTCCTCTTTTAATTGGTGACATTCTTCCGTATCATGGCCATGATGCCGATGGAAACGGCAATACTTATTTCGGTTCCTTTTGTCAGACGGTACTTTTATTGGCTAAGGCTTCTTCAGATAGTCTTTGCCTTCAATAGTGGCAAGGATCTCCCATCTCGGGGCATTCAAAAGGGTAAATCCACTCGAGTCCCACCGAGGACGATTTTTTTCCCTCCGGTTTTCGTTCTTCCTTTCCTCGGGGTGTTTCCTTTTTTCCTTCTTTTTTGCATGCTTTGCCTTCTTCGCTTGCATGACCTCTTCAGCATTTATGTACTTCGTAGCACAGCCTAAGATGTCCATGAATGTGATCGAGGGCGTTTTGGCTAGCGACGGGGCAAAAGGACCGGGCCTTAAGGCATTCTGGAATGCTATCATAACTACACTATGGTCAAAGTTCTCGATGCTCAAAGCTTCCATATTGAAGTGCGAAATGAAGTCTTTCAAAGGTTCTCCCTGGTTCTGCTTTAGACTAACGAGGGCCATAGTAGACCTTCGATGCCTCTGGAGCGGTGCGAAGTGCGCCAAAAAACTACCCCGAAGCTGCACAAAATTTACAATAGAGTGATGGGCCAGGTTTGAATACCGAGCACGCGTGTGCCCTTCCAAGGTTGCCAAGAAAACCCTACACCACATTGCGTCTGAAGTATCCTGCACCATCATATGAGAGGTAAAAGGTCAAGGTGATCCATTGGGTCGGTGGTTCCCGCATAAGGCTTAATGGCCGAAATGCAAAGACGCTCCAGCGGTATGGCAGCCATGATCTCCGGACTGAGGAGCTGATTCACCATTGTCCCTTGAGTCTCACCTAACTTTGGCCTCAAGGCAGCAATCTCTTCCTCCAACTAACGTAATCTTCTCTCATGCCGCTGTTGCGCATACGACATGTCAGAAGACTCGGCCGCCTCGCCACGCCCGTTATCTTGTCCGAGCCCTCGAGGATCCGCCTCCCGTGAATAGGACTCTTCTCTTCTCAGGGGTTCTTGCCTCTCCTCTACTCGAGAGTATTGAGCTTGCTGGTGCTGGTAATCCAAGAAGCTAGTGAGCAACTCTGTCAATCACTGGACCTGATTCTACAAAAGCGCTATCCGGTTCAGCGGGGGAGGAGGACCTTCTGAACTACGGTCTCTCCCCGGTGGACTCCTTGGAGGGTTTTGCTGGCTCGATTCTAGGGCGGAGTTAGCCCCAGCAGCTCGAGACTGTTGCCTCCTCGTTGCCATCGAAAACAAGTTGCAACTAGTTATGTTAGAGAGACAGAAAATAAAAATGCCACGGCCCCATGGTGGGCGCCAATTGATGATACGGTAGCCGATCACCCTCCTCTGCCTCTACCAAAACACCTGCAATGGAGACGGGGACTCGCTCCCCTGGTTTATCTCCGACGATCAAGTCAGATTTCCAGACTAGGCATCTCAGAATTATTTCCTATGCTCAAAAAATCAAAAGTCGAGGTCCCTTACGTCCCCACGTTCCTTTTCTTTTATCCTCGTGCTAAGATAAGGATCCTGGATAGAGATCTTCAGGATCTCTATCCCGTGCTTCTCAGAATCTTGATGATAAGGATTCCATAATCACAACCACCTTTGAAGGGATCGAGATAGCCCCTATCTCCATGATCCTCGGCAAGATGGTTGATCCACGGCGGCTCAAAAACTTCCTTACCCATCATCAGTGTCGTTGAAATACATACCTGCCACGTGTACCCCCTAGGCCCAAGCGAGATAACGTAGGCGAGGAACCTCTTTAGCGAACACGTGGCGCTGCTGTCAATGGTTGCATGCTCAAGGCATTAGAGTAATTGTGGACTCGAGGGTATTCCCCTCATCAAAAGTGTATCTATTAACTTGCTACATACACACCCACACACTTTTTTTGACTTCCCATACCTATTTAATCTTATGGTGCGTTTGATTGCAAGCATGGAACTTACATAGAAAGAAAATAAATTCTAGGCAATTTAATTACCTAGAAATTATTTACATGGAAATTATCAATTAAAAGTGTTTGATTGCAATTTTTTTTCTATGGAATTTTCTTCCCAAACCCACCCCCATCTCCTCCCAGCCTTCTCCCATCTCTCTCTCTCTCTCTCTCTCTCTCTCTCTCTCTCTCTCTCTCTTTTTCTATGGAATTTTCTTCCCAAACCCACCCTCATCTCCTCCCAGCCTTCTCCCATCTCTCTCTCTCTCTCTCTCTCTCCCCCCTGCCTCCCAAACCCAGTTCTTCTCCCTGCTGCCTCCCCCCATCGCCGCCATCACTGGAGAAAGCATCACCGCCATAGTTACCTTCTCCCATCAGGACCTAGAGGAAAGAGATGAGGTCGATGGGGCGTCTGTCAATCGGACTCTATCGCCAGTTGCAGTGGTAAGCTTCGCTATCCATCTCTCTCTCTCTCCATCCCAAACCCAGTTCTTCTCCCTGCCTCCCCCCATCACCGCCATCGCCGGTTGTAGCGGCTATCGCCGCCGCTGCCATCTTCACTGCCATCATCGCGGATGGCTGCTGCAACCGTCAATCTTCGCTGCTCTCTGTTTGTGGGCAGTGGTGGAAGAGGAAGCAGTTGTGTTCTCTCCATGTGTGGTTCCATGGAAAATGAAATCCAACCCCCCCCCCCCCACCCCCATGGGAAAATCAATTCCCACAAAAGTGGGAATTGAGGGTCATGTGACTGCAATATGGAAAACATTTTCTATGGAAAATTTGGCCAATCAAACACCCCAAAAACTAGAATTTGGGTGGAAAATGGCCATTTTTCATAGAAAAAATGGCCAATCAAACAGGCCCTTAGTGTTCACTGGAACTAGAAATTTAATCCATGTAAAGGCTTCTGCTTGAAGTAAGATCATTGCAGTAAACGAAAAATAGAATAGATTAAGAATAAGAAGTCCAAAATTTTGCTTTAGTTTAAGAAAAGCTAGAAACAATGTTATATCATATTTTTCCGTGAGTTATTTGAGGGCAGGAATGGGCATAAGAAGTTATGCTCTAATATTACTTGTATCAATTATTGATTTGAAAAAATCACTTCATCTTAACAGTAGATTTTTCCATAGGTGTCTATTTGCAAATGAGTTAGACGTCTTGAATCCTAGAGTTCCTTGATGAAATGTCTAGGGAAAAAGGGATTTGTAGGTATATATTTGCATGCATTTATCTTAATAGTAGATTTTTAATTTTACTTTTTAAACTTGTAACACACTTCATATTTATGAAGGCTATGGAAAAATATTACACTTTTTTGGTATCTTAACTAAAAGGTTTGCATAAGTTCTGAGCCAATAATATGTTGGAGAAGCATGGACTCACTTGACAAGTACACCTTCTTATTTCAAATCTAGTCTAGAGAATAGTTTTTGTTACTTATGTCAAAAAATCAAAGGAAAGCCAAATAAAATTGTGACTCTATGCTACCTTTACGGAGTGCAGAGCCAAATAAAAATGTGACTCTGTATTTATTCTTTTATTTTTCTTCAGCGATTGAGTTGAACTTGTTCTGATATTGTACATACCAATTGCAGGGGCAAGGAATGAAGTTTACCGGAGATGTTCGAAGACAGTTATCTCAAATAATGCAAAAGATAGCAAGGAATGAAGTTTGTCCCTTGCTACAAGTTATTTACAATGGTATTTACACCTTGCAAGTGCATTTATTGTTTGCTGCAAGCTTACTATTGTTTCCCTATTGGGTGCCTTGAACTTGCAAAGATTTACTATAATCCCATGATATAGTGGTTTGCATGATTTGTTTGTTCTAATTGTTCCTTCTGTTTGAATTGCAGGTATGCCTTAGTAAAGATAGCTAGACAATTGATGCCTCTGAGTGAATTTTCTAGTCTAGTGGTTGCGGGACTCTCTTCAAGAGACTTATTGTTGAGTTCATTTGTTAAATAAAATATTTTTTTTCATTTTAAATTTTGGTTTAGCTCATTTAGTTTATGTGAGTTAGTTTTAGCTTATGCAAGGAGAAATAACATATTTGTTTTTATTTAGATTGTTTAATATCATTAACTTATTGAAAATGATTATCAATTATCGAGTAATATTAGTTCTAATATTTTTCATACATTATGTAGCTCCTATTTGAGTTGCTATTTCCTCTTTCCTTTCTTGGATTGCTTTGTTGTTAATTATTATAGGCGCACAATTCTTAAAAATATTAGTTAATATTAGATTATTGAAAAATATTTCAATTTTGACAAAAATATTTGTTTTTTTGTATGATTTTGTGAAAAAATAATTTCATTATTATTAATATTTTCTTATTAAAAAAACTTCTCACCTTTATGAATTATTGACAGAAATATTTTTGTCACTATTAGGGCATTAAAAAATATATTTTATCACTATTGAATAATTTTAAAATTTTATTTTTGTCATTATTTTTATATTGTCAAAAAAATATTTGTTGCAAAATTAAATGATTGACAAAATTATTTGTGACAATTAGATAATAAGTGACAATTTATTTTATCACGTTAAAAATTATGCTAAATAAGTTTTGTCACTATTTAAATTGTGACAAAACATTTTTTCTCACAAGATAAATTTTGTCACAATAAAACATATGATTTGTATCTAAAATTTAGATTTATTGTGACTAAATAGTATTTATAGTAACAAAAATATTTTCTTTTACAACAAAATAATTTGTCATAATAAACTAATTTAAGTGACAAAATACTCTGTCACAATATAACTGATGATATTGTGACAAAACTTGGTTTTGTCACAATATCCTTATTAAGACAAGCTTGTTGTGATTAATATGTGACAAACTAATTTCATCTCAATAAGTATATTATGACAATTTTTATAGTTATTGTGACAAATTAATTTATCACAAGAAGCAAAAATTCTTGTAGTGTTAACAACTTGCGGCAGCCATGGCCGCAACCTTCTAGCATGCTCGAGCTGGCTGGGGAGGCCGGTAACGGTTGTGGCGACGGCCCAGCAGGGCGACGATGGTCTGGTGAGATCGTGGCAGTCGGCGGAGGGTAGGGAGAGAGGCCGGCAGAAGGCCAAGCGGCAGCGGCCGCATGATCGTGCGTGCAGGTAGCATACGCAAGGAGGAAGAATGAGAAGAAAGAAAGAGGGAAAAAAAAGAAAAAAGAAAATGAAGAAAAAGGAAAATGGAGGAAAAATGAGAAAATAGGAAGAAAATTGGGAAAAAATAGGAAAAAGCTTTCGAAAATTCCAAAAAAATTCTAAGGATTAATTTGAGGCTAGAAGAGCATGTCGAAGCTAGGAAATTATTTAGACACGCATTTCGAGATCAAAGCGCGTATACCAAGAAAGCCTATGAGGCTAAGTTAAGGTGAGTGGTTCTATCCCAAAAGCTTAAATTGGTTTTGTATAAATTTTTTGTCGGAATTACTCTTGATTCATAAGCATATTGTGCATATCGAAATTCTTGAATATTGCATCAACCAGTTATGTTTATAAAATGAATGGCGTGTGGGTTTTTCATGACATTGTTATATATGAAATCATGTCATTGTTATGATGTCTGGTGGGACGGGATGGGGTCTTCTTGAGAATGTGGCAAGGTTAATCTCAGTGATATGGTGACGTGGATGGGCACTCGGCGATAAAGTATGTCGCGGAAGGTTAATCCCAACAGTGTGTGGAATGGATTTTCCACGGGATGTTGAGTATGCCAGGGAGATTTCTCAAGTTAGATGTGTTGCATGTTATCACAATCTGTATATGCCATGCTCATGTATATACATGCATTCTGCAAACTATTTTTATGCCATCACTTAGATGATTTTGCATCTAATCTGGGTTATGCCTTTGGAACATTCAAATGTTCCAGACGAGAGTTGCAGCAGGGGCAAGGACATGGTCAGTTAGAGCTAATGGAGTAAGAGCACGATAGACGTTGGTTTCATTTCTTAAAGTCATGGAATCTTTATTTGATTTGAATTCAGTTACATGAACGATTGTTTTAATCTATGAAAATAAGTTTGTTATTTCCACTACGTAATGATATGCTTTATTTAGCTTAGGTTTATTAATCTTGATAGTTAAAGGGGCAATACTGGGGTTCTAGGATTTTGTGAGCATCTGAAGATTGTTCTTTGAAACACTGCGTGTGTTGAACTTATGTATGGAAGAAAAATAAAATCCCAGTAAATTCCTTAAAGTGGCATGCCCGGCGAGGCGGGGTGTTACACTCTATTTCTTCATCATCGCCCCTCCCAATGTTTCTTATAATCTTCCACTCTCAAAGGCCAGTTCCACTGTTCTTAGCCTCATCATTTTCACCATTGCCCACAATTCTTCACTAAGGCCACTCATGAGGGTTGACATGAAATAAGCATCCGAGAGGTGGGGGTTGTTGCGGATCATAAATGACCTTAACTCCTCAAACCCTTGCAAAATAGGATTCTACACTTCCTACTTGCTTGAGTTTGTTAAATTCCTCTATGGAATCCATCACGCTCCTTTCTCCAAATCTCTCACATAACTTCTCAGAGAACTCTTCTGTAACATCCGGTGTTACTAATGTTAACAGAATGAGAAAGGAAGTGAGAAACTTTTGAAAATGCCCTTAAGAAAGTGATGGATCCTTGAGAATGAGGGTACCCTATGAGAGGGGCATTTTGATAATTTGGATAGTAAAGTCCAGTAAAGGGTAATTTGGTAAATTGAAAATAATTCCTAGGTGGAATTACGTATGGAAGTGAATTAATTTCCCATTTTTGTATTTATGTGGAGGTAAATGGGATTAATAATTCACAAAGGGCATTTTTATAATTTGGAGTGAAATTCCAAAAAGGAATTAAATTATAAAAAATAGAAAAAATAGAGAATATTCAATTATGAAAGAAAATAATTGATTTTCCCTAAATTTTGTGAATAAATGTGGTGGAGACACATGGATGGTTGAGATAGAAGCTTGGGAGCCAAGGTTAGTGTCTAGAGATGACACTTGGCAAATTCTTGTTCAAGTAAAATGGTGGGATTAAATAAATTCAAATGTTAATGGGAATTAGTCATTCATGTAATGATGGTGATGGATTAAAAGAAAATCCAAATGAAATGGAAAATTAGTCACCATTAATGGTTAGAAAATGTGGGAATTAAATAAATGGGGAGCATGAGTGAAATTAGTCACTCTCTTGTGATGGCTTCAAAATAGTCAAGTAAAATAAATAGAAAAGAAATTCCATTTTTGGGATTTGAAAGGCTTGATCTAAGGGTGGAAAGCTTGTCTTGATGAAATCAAAGGCTTGGAATTAAAATGAGAAGAGCACATGGATTGTGCTTTCTTGTGTGGTTAAGATCTTGTCTTGGAAAGTGAATGAGATCCAAGGGTGGATATTTATCAAGACCTAAAACCCATGGAGTGTGTTTCTTTGAATGGCTAAGATTTATTCTTTAAAAGAAAAGTAAATGGCCAAGAATTATTCTTTATAAAGCACATGGATTGTGCTTTCGGTGGAGGTCTAGGATTTATTCTCTTAAATCCACAAAGATCCCAAGGGTTAGGATCCATTCTTGAAAGTAGGGAAAATTAGTATAAAGTGGCAAGTTGGGAAGTCAAGTCTCCCTTTAGCCATTTGAAGAAAGAAAGAAAAAAAGAAGAAGAAGAAAGAAAGAAATAGCAAAGGATTAAAAGCAAAGAAAGTCTTGAAGTTGAAGATGGTGGATGATCTAAAGGATTTAAGGTAAGGGATAGCCCTATGGGAAGGTGGCTCACAAGGTTGTAAGTATGGTTCATGAACTAATATGTGTGCATTGGCATGTTGTTTGTGTTCAAGGCCTTATGGCCATGAGGTTGTGTGGGGTAGGGTAGGTTTAAGCCTCAAACTAAGGTGGTTGTGAGAATGTGGAAGCCCTAACTTTGTTCCATTGCATGCATTGGCATCACATTTTATATTCATGTTCATGCTTATTGTCATTGGACCCTTACTGAGCTTAATAGCTCATGAGATTTTTACCCTCTAGGTTGTCAAGGCATGGGAAAGTCAAGGCAAAGATGGGATAGCATGTGGATGCATGGGAATGAAGATTCAAGATCATTGTAGGGCTTATGGAAGCCTATTTTGTTGTATTTGATTCATGTGTTGTATGTTTATTTTGTTGGTTTATGGCTTGTAGTGTATCAAGCATAAATGAAGTCTTTTTCGTATATAGTGTTTAATCTCCATTTTTGGGATGTATAATTTTATTTTGGAAGTGAGATAATGGCTTATGGCATGTTGAAGCCTAAGTTTTGGTGTGAGTCTCATTTTTTGTGTGTGTTGTTGGAAGCACCAAAGAAGTTAAATGATATGATTTTTGTTGGAAATGTAGTGATTTTTGGTAATTATTTATTTAATTTAATTTTTGAAAAATTTGAAGCCCAAGAGAAGGAAAAAAAAAGAAGGGGGAAAAGAGTGAGGATGGTAGGTGGCAGGATATGGGGCCTGCAGATGGCCCACAGGGGGCCACAATGGACAGCAAGCGAGGCCCACCGCACATGGACTTGTGGGCGCGGGCGTGCGGTAGGACCCCATCGGGCCCACAGGAGTGCGGCCATGCAAGCAGGCACACTAGCTGGCCCCGCGGGCCAATTTTTTTAAAACAATTTAGGGCTTTTTGGGTGTTTCTTGGTTGATTATGGGCCCCGGTGGAATTTTCAAAAATAAAGGGATTTTGGGTATTTTTGGAGAAAATGTCAAAAAATTTGGAAATTTAAATTATGTGAGTTTTTCTTCCAGTATATTGGTAAAAATCAATGGGTTGATTGGAATTTTGAAATATATGGAGCCTGATGGAATTCTTGGGAAAGAGAAGAATTAAAATGATGATTGGGCAACTTAATGAAAATTAATTAGCCATGTGTGTTGGTTAAAGCCCAAGTCTGCTAGTCGATCCTAGGGTTGAGTTAAGGGAAGGTCGAAGCTTAGATCCCACCTAGGGTATTTCGTGTCGAAACATAGCCTGCCCTTCACAAATGGCTAGGTATGTAAGCAGTTCAGATGATTGTTCACAAGTGGCACCCGTAAGTGGGAGCGAGGCATCACAATTGGTATCAGAGCCATGGTTAAAGTGCCAAGTGGAGGATGCTTGGCATAAAATGGAAGGTTGAACTGAAGACCTTGGAAGTAGGACCACATGTCGAAGGACCGTAGGAGTTAGGGTCGAGGCATTGAGGTCTATGGTGATGTGAAAGGTGTGCTTGGGTATTCCTGTTATAGGAATAGGAAAATATCATGGGTTGAGATGATATCCCGTAAGAGGTATACGGGTCGAGCAATGAAGAATCAAAAGCCCAAGTATGGGTGTCGATAGCAAGGAACTCGAATGTGGGAATTCAGGGAATATGAAGCGTTCTAAGGATAAGAGTTCCTTGAGATGGAAGTGTTGAGACTTTGTGTGGGGACATAAAGCCGAGTCATGACAAGAGTTATGATGGGGCGAGGAGAGCTTGAGGTATAGCTGATCTGGGAAGGGATTAATGGAGCATCCCTATGTTGGGGAAATGGGCAAGCATGTACGAAGGAATGGAGTTGTTCCCTTAGAGGTGGTGCGATAAGGGTTGTGTGCTTGAGGTAGAGTGAGCTAAGGTGGAAATTAGCTTGAAGCTCAAGGAAATAAGTCGTTAACGAGTTGTGTAACGAGCTCCAAGAAGGGAGTGTGTATGTAATGCATATGCATGTCATGGCCAGGATAGGCATGACGTTAGTAGCTTTCAATAGGACTCCGAGGGGGAATCGGGTGTGAGGTATGCATGATAAATGTATGTGGTTTGAAGTGATTGTATTGTTATAGCGATCCCAGAGGAGATGTGCCTAGGGTATGGGTGGACCTCAGCTGGTTTCATGTGGAAACAAGATCTATCCTAGGGAAGGATAGGTGGGTGGCAATTGGACCTTAGCGGGCATGTTAATGAGATGGAAAATCCTTAGTGGGCCGAACTAGAATGCAGGGGAATCCAGATTAGGGATAAAGGAGTTGGGCATGCGTTGGTATGCGTGTGAGAGCCATTGGATTAGAAGTCCTGGTTGTGACGGGCTAAGTGACCGTTCATGTGATTGATGGATGAGGGGCCAATTAAACTCTCATTATGACGCTCGAGGTCGGGTGGGATGTCTAAGGTCGGGAGATGAGAGGTGAATAGACCATCTTTGTGATACTTGGGGTTGGGAATGACGCCTATGGTCAAGAGATCCTTGTTGGGGTGACGAGGAGGTTACCCGATGAGGGGTATGGACGGGTTGTGTGGTCCGAGTGCAATGATGGTGAGTTATGTCAATAGGACATCCATGGGCTATGTGCGCACAGGAAATGCCAAGTCCAGATGCTCGTGTGAGCAGGGGCGTGGTAAGTGAAGTAGAGGCCCCAGGTTGTAATGCCAAGTCAAGGGAGCCTGAGTGAGGAGTACTGGAAGGCTGGGCTGGGCATAGTGACTGAATGCATACGTGAGTGTGCAAGGAGAGACGGGAGGTCTCGATTCACCTGAAGGGTAATAGTAGGTGCTCTGGGTTATGGGTGTCAAAACTTGAGGTGGGCTCAACATGTTGGTTGTGGATTGAGAGATCGTTGATAGTCAAGCTCTGGGATGAGCTGGGTGGCAAAGTGAATCATGATGGACTAGGATCCATTGTTATGGAAAGTTGGAACTTTCAAATGTTGGTTAGAAGCCGTAAAGTATGATCTTGTGGGGTAAGATCATTAGGCCTCAAGAGGTGGAGTGGTTTGAGATTCTCTTAGGTTGTAAGAGATGTAGAGTCTTAAGGAGTGAGGCTCGTGGTGTGAGCTTGAGGTTGTTTTGGTTGAGGGTGGTGGAACCATTGTATCTCTAGAAGGCTTCAACGTAGCATTAATGCTGCGAGTGCAAGCTTCGCAGTGACAGATCTGATGCTATGGACCATATAGCAGAGGACTAATGTGTTAGCTCCTGGTTAAGGTAGGTAACCCATTGGCCGGAGCAACATAGTGAACTGCTGGTGACGATCAGATGCCGAAGATCTAGAGCAGCACCTTAGGAATTTGGTCAAGTGAGATCGATAGTCTCTTGAAAGGGATAGGACATCTAGAGTAGTCCTATGGAGGAATCGTGGAACGTGGTAATGTTCTAACGGATTAGTAGCCGAGTTAGGAAGCTTGATGAGAAAATGGCTGCGAATGGGGTAGGGTAGCCACGATGTTTTTGATATCAAATGTGGGACCAAAAAGCCTGGAGTCATACTACAAGTGCGAAGCAAAGCAGTGTCGGACCTGAGCGATGCTGTTGGAAACTGGTGTTGGGCCAATGTAAGGGAGTAACATGGTATTAATGACTAGGTGTTAGCTCTTCGAAGCATAGGACAACACCTTGGGGAACCAATGTTGGGCTAGTGTATGGGAGCGACACGATAATGATGACTAGGTGTTGGCTCGCCTAAAGCATAGGGATTCCAGTTGATGACACGGGATCATTTGCCAGGGGATGGCACCTGTAATGGCAATGATGGGAGCTTGAGGCTCGATGACTGTGAAGTAAAGCTTTGTCGATTGTCGTGTATGCCACTGAGATGAGGGTTCAGCGAGATCTAGTGGCCAGATCAGTCGGATTGAGTAAGCGATCCAAAGTTTTGAGGTAGTTGGTTGGAGTTGGGATGTGCAACTTGGTTGAGCGTTGCTCCGAAGCGAGGATCAAAGATAGAGGTTCAAGTGAGGTTTGGGTGAGAATTTGAGACTTTCTCTCAAGAAAAGCTGAGCATAAGGCTACAACGTTGGATGAGCTTCCTAAAGGACTACAATTGCATAATGATGGTTCACCTTGGGAAAGCCAGTGGGATCTTAAATGCCTGAGTAGGAGGATGAGTCCTACGGCATGGGGTGAAAGCTTGAGTTCCACAGTTGTGGCTAGGGTGATTTCCAGTGAGTGGTGATCAGTCAATGTGGGGTGTTGATTGTTAGTGCAGTCCCTAGAGGAAGATGGTGTTGGTTGCGAGCCTGACAACTCAATTAAACCCAATCGAGCGGAATAAATGGAAGTTGAAGGCAAATTTGAGATTTCGCCAAAGGGTAACGAGAGCCTAGTTGAGAAATTCAAGAAATGATAGGTTTCCATGAAGGGGATTTGGGTGACAGTAAGATCACCTAATAGCTGGGAGTGGTACAGTTAGAGGAATGTCCTGATGAGAGGGAAATTGATGAGTATTAGCTTCGAGGGTAAAAGCTGATTGTTGTGAAAGAAAACAACTAGTGGGGTTGTTATGGCGTTAGGGCTGTTGTGGTTGTTATCCAAATAAGTGTGAGCTCGAGTGAAGTATGGGGTATAAAAGAGAGTCCAGGAGAAGCTAGAGTCTCCCAGTGATTAGCTAGCTGCTATAAAGATAGCAAGGTAATATGGAAAAGGCTGATCCAAGAGTGGGGTCGTGCTAGTTGAGATGACCAATGAGATTCAAGATGCAGTGAGTCTCTTGAGATGTCATCGTGATGTCATCGTTGTTGCTAGAGAAATGATGTTGTCAAGGAGGTCAAAGGTAACCATTATGCATAGTAGGACCTCAAAGCCAAGTGTTGTTGTGGGCTGAGAAGGAAGCCGAGTACAATGGCCATGAAAGCTGGTGCCTGTGAGGGTAAAGCTATGGCGAGGAATTGAGGAGTTCAAAAATATTCCTATGAGATTGAGGTTAGGCTAGTAAACTTGGCAAGAATACTGTTACAGGGGTGGTGGTGTAACCATGATGGCTTGAGGTAGTGAAGGTGGAACCTGAAGGCCCAGAGTTAAGCTACGGGTGCAATGCAAGCAGTGACGGACCTAAGTCATGCTGCGGGGAACTAATGTTAGGCCGGTGTGGATGTGTTGGAGCAACACAGTTATGTGGACTGGGGTTGGCTCGCCTAATGCACCTGGCAACATCAATCATTGTGCGAGGGGTTAGGGGCCAAAGATCTGTGGTAAGCACGGTAGGCATGACAGGGGCTGTGATTAGAGGATTCCACAACCAAAAGGAGAAATGGTAGGACCACTCACATATGTAAGGTTGGTCAGCCAGGGTAAAGCCTAGCAGGATAGAAATTTGAGGATTGGGTGCAAACCTATTTAAGAGGGGTTGCTAATGAGGGTTCTCAAATGTGGATCAGTGACCCCAGTTGAAGAGGGGTATGGCTAATAAGAAGAGTTTCAGTAACTTTGTTGAGTATGGAAAGAATCCCTAGTTGGGGGAGTGTTGTTGTGCGTGCATTGCTAAACTCGAGGGGGGAACTCGAGTAGTGAAATTTGTTGGCAAAAGCATGAAATTACCCACTATGCGGTGTGGGTATGTGAGTTATGTGTGAATCAGCAATAAGTGAGGGTTAGGTAGTCGAGTTAGCAGACCATGTGATGAATGGTCAAGTATGGCTAAAGGAGCCAAATTGTTGCTTCCCATATTATGCTAGCGTGGTATAGTTGATCGGTAATGAGAAGTTGCCATGAGGATTAACTCAAGCTATGCATACGTATGATTGATGTCGAAATGCCATGGTGGAATGGGTGTTAGAGTGTCTTCTGGGCACTAGAAGTGACATTGTTGCGGATGATCAATGCTAAGACATTGCTATGTAAGATCAGCGTAAAATCGTGGCCATGTGTGATTGGCAGTGGGATACATTACCGTGTGTAATCGACATAAAATCAGGGTAGACTGATTAGTGATGCAATGTTAGCGTGTATTGGTTTCGGTTGATGGGAAAATGGGAATTGGATTGCAAAGCGATGTTTTGAGGCAGAGGAAATCCATCAAGAGATGGACATTATTGCAGTAGGCATAACCAGCGACCAGTGATGTGATTTGGCGGGAGGTCAAAGTGGCATCAGTTGATAAATGTCCCTCGAGAGTCTGAGGACCAAAAGCCTAAGCGATAACCTCAAGGTAGGGATAGCCAAAGCGAAAGGTGAGTAATGGCTAGGCTATGAGATTCTCAAGCATGGAAATTTGGTGAGTAGCCTGAGAATGTGATTGTTTTGGGCAGAAGAGAAAGGTAAAGTGAATTTCGAGGACTAAATTCTTTTAAGGGGGTGGAATGTAACGCCCAGTGTTACTGGTGTTAAGAGAATGAGAAAGGAAGTGAGAAACTTTCAAAAATGCCCTTGAAAAGGTGATGGATCCTTAAGAATGAGGGTGCCCTATGAGAGGGGCATTTTGGTAATTTGGATAGTGAAATCCAATAAAGGGTAATTTGGTAAGTTAGAAATAATTTCTAGGTGGAATTAAGTATGGAAGTGAATTAATTTCCCATTTTTGTATTTATGTGGAGATAAATGGGATTAATAATTCATCGAAGGTATTTTTGTAATTTGGAGTGAAATTCCATAAAGGAATTAAATTATAAAAAATAGGAAAATTAGAGAATATTCAATTATGAGAGAAAATAATTGATTTTTCCTAAATTTGGTGAATAAATGTGGTGGAGACACATGGATGGTTGAGATGGAAGTTTGGGAGCTAAGGTTAGTGTCTAGAGATGACATTTGGCAAATTCTTGTTCAAGTAAAATGGTGGGATTAAATAAATCTAAATGTTAATGGGAATTAGTCATTCATGTAATGATGGTGATGGATTAAAAGAAAATCCAAATGAAATGGAAAATTAGTCACCATTAATGGTTGGAAAATGTGAGAATTAAATGAATGGGGAGCATGAGTGAAATTAATCACTCTCTTGTGATGGCTTGAAAATAGTCAAGTAAAATAAATAGAAAAGAAATTCTATTTTGGGATTTGAAAGGCTTGATCCAAGGGTGGAAAGCTTATCTTGATGAAATCAAAGGCTTGGATTTAAAATGAGAAGAGCACATAGATTGTGCTTTCTTGTATGTTTAAGATCTTGTCTTGGAAAGTGAATAAGATCTAAGGGTAGATATTTATCAAGACTTAAAGGCCATGGAGTGTGTTTCTTTGAATGGCTAAGATTTATTCTTTAAAAGAAAAGTAAATGGGCAAGATTTATTCTTTATAAAGCACATCGATTATGCTTTTGGTGAAGGGTTTGGATCCATTCTTGAAAGTGGGGAAAATTAGTATAAAATGGCAAGTTGGGAAGTTAAGTCTCCCTTTGGCCATTTGAAAAAAAAAAGAAAGAAAGAAGTAGAAAAGAAGAAGAAAGAAAGAAAGAGCAAAGGATTAAAAACAAACAAAGTCTTGAAGTTGAAAATGGTGGATGATCTAAAGGATTTAAGGTAAGGGATAGCCCCATGAGATGGTGTCTCGCAAGGTTGTAAATATGGTTCATGAACTAATATGTATGCATTGGCATGTTGTTTGTGTTCAAGGATTTATGGCCATTAAATTATGTGGGGTAGGGTAGGTTTAAGCCTCAGATCAAGGTAGTTGTGAGGATGTGAAAACCCTAACTTTATTGCATTGCATGCATTGGCATCACATATAATGCATCACATTTTATATTCATGTTCATGCTTATTGTCATTGGACCCTTACTGAGCTTAATAAGTCATGAGGCTTTTACCCTTACATATAGGTTGTCAAGGCATGGGAAAGTCATGCAAGGCAAAGATGGGATAGCATGTGAATGCATGAGAATGAAGATTCAAGATCATTGTAGGGCTTATGGAAGCCTATTTTGTTGTATTTGATTCATGTGTTGCATATTTATTTTGTTGGTTTATGGCTTGTAGTGTATCAAGCATAGATGAAGTCTCTTTCGTATATGGTGGTTAATCTCCATTTTTGGGATGTATAATTTTATTTTGGAAATGAGATAGTGGCTTATGGCATGTTGAAGCCTAAGTTTTGGTGTGAGTCTCATTTTTGGTGTGTGTTGTTGGAAGCACCAAAGAAGTTAAATAATATGATTTTTGTTGGAAATGTGGTGATTTTTGGTAATTATTTATTTAATTTAATTTTTAAAAAATTTGGGTTAGGAAGCCCAAGAGAAAAAAAAAAAAGAAGGGGAAAAAGAGTGAGGATGGCAGGTGGCAACAGTTGGGGCCTGTAGGTGGCCCGCAACGAGCAACAAGCGAGGCCCAACATGAGCTGGCACACAGGTGAGCGCGCGCAATTAGCACATTGTGGGGCCCCGGGCTTGCTAGCTGGCCTCGCCAGCCAATTTTTTTTTAAAAAAATCAAAAATTTAGGGGTTTTGGGCTTTTCTTGGTTGATTATGGGGCCCGGTGGAATTTTCAAAAATAAAGGGATTTTGGGTAATTTTTTGAGAAAATGACAAAATTTTTGGAAATTTAAATTATATGAGTTTTTCCTCCAAAATATTGGTAAAAATCAGTGGGTTGATTGAAATTTTGAAATATATGGAGCCCGATGGAATTCTTAGAAAGGAGAAGAATCAAAATGATTAGTCGATCCTGGGGTTGAGGGAAGGGAAGGATGAAGCCTAGATCCTATCTAGGGCATTTCGTGTCGAAACATAGTTCGCCCTTCACAAATTGCCGGGCATATGAGGAGTTTAGATAATTGTTCACAAGTGACACCCGTCAGTGGAAGCGGGGCATCACATCCTCCCATCTATACTCCCTTCTCACACTAAGGCACCCTTGGAACCACGCATCCACTATTTCATTGAAATAAGCAGTGGCTAAGGATACCCTTTGTGCCCGCGGTATGTTGTACCACTCAAACAACCTCTTGCATTTCCTTAACCATAAACAGGGATTAACTCCCTCAAATGGCAGAATCTCCATCCGAGGCATAGGGTACCCCAGAAGATATTGATTGGGTGGTTCTACCCTGTCCCTACACAACATTCGTTCCAACTCCTCCAGATTTACCTCAATTTCAAATGTCCCAATTCCCCAGTTCATTCTATTTCCTTGCGGAATTGGTTCATTTCTCTCCCTAGAAGGAAAGTTTGGGGATAACCTTATAAGTTCTAGTAAGTAAACATCACCATGAACTATTACATTTGAGCTCCCAGTTCATCTTCCACCCTCACGATCGAAACATCGAACCTTCATTCCAGTCCCTCCATGGAACTCTCCAACTTGCGATCTATGGCTACGATCACCTCATGATTCCTAGTAGCTCCTAGCTTTAGTTGATCGGCTTGGTTCTATAAATCTGCCACCGTTGAGATAACTTATTGAAGCTATGTCTTCAAGCTCTTCATGCGAGTACTATCTGCCATCGTTCGAGATGCTACAGAGTTTTAGCAGAGAATCAGTGGCTTTGATATCAATTAATGTCACAAATATAGGTGACAATAGGATTACACTCTCAATTCGGAGGTATTGAAGAGATGTAATTGGCGTAAATAAAGAAGTGGGAGAGATTGAGAGAGAAAGTTATGAAGAAGAAAAAGAAGAACAAGAAGATAAATAGAAATCAGAATGTAGAATTCATATTCGATAACTTCCCAAGACAGTCCTGGGGCTGATATAGCTGGGTGGCTGCGCTCACAAGCAATCCTCACCCCTCTAACAGTTGTAACCACAAGTTTTGTCCTATTCTAGCTTCTAACAGTTGTAACCACAAGTTTTGTCCTATTCTAGCTTCCCTCCACATGGAGAATCTTAGCTAGCAAACTGGTGCTAGAAATTACAATAATAGCCATAAAGGAAAGTTGTAAAGTAAAACAGAAGAATTACAATGCAAAGAAATTTTAAAAAATTCTACTATTTAGGGATGGTCGTGACATGGGTTATATGTGATCACAACTAGTATATTGGGCTTGGTGCACCTTTATAGGTTTAGGCCCATTTATCTTTGATTTGTGGAATAAGTGTAGGCCCAATAGAGTTTTATGATAGGTAGAATTCTATTGGCATTATAAATAGGAGGCTAAGTCCCCTCTTCTCTCTATTAAATCTATCACACCATCTTCTACCCATTGAAAAACGACTCAGGCAGATAGAAGAGAAGAAGAGAAAAATCTGGCTTGAGACTTGTGCATTTGTGTTTATTGTTCAATCATATTTTTATCACTAATTATGAATTTCAAAGATATGTTTCTTCCTTAATCTTTTGGTATTCTATATGATATGTGGAGCAACTTCACAACAAAAGACATCAGGTGAAATTTTGAACAACCCAGATATAATTCTTCTTGAGCCTTTTTTAAAAACTTCTCAAAACTCTCTTGTGAAATTTGAGGAATATTATCATTAACATAATTATTGTCATCTATAGTCACCACTTAATGTCAAAATCACCAAGATTTCATGAATTCCATCATCTTCCTGTATTCAAAGTAAGATCAAACAGTATACATACTTGAAATATTATCAATAAACCAACAAACTATATTACATTATATAATATGGTATAGTTTAATTCTCAATTTTTTACAAGCAAAAAAACTTTAAGTACTTAACTTTTATGCTGTTTTCACTAGTACAGAATCAAATTATTAACATAGAAGTCCTACCTGAAATCTTGTTCTCTAATTGATCTTCTGGAGGTATTGACAAGTTTCAACTCCTAAACCCAGCAATTCTGATCTGATTTAGCAAAAAAAAAAAGATTTATCAAAAACAGAAAGAAAGACATATCCTCCCCCATAACTAATCAAAGGCTAAATTGAGGCTCCACCACCAATAATGTCGACATGTGCCAATCCTTAAACAATATGAAACATGCTTTCACAAATAACAACTTGTCCATCATAGAAAGATACAAATACATAGAAAATGGGGAATGTGTTTAGGCGACCACTGAAAAATTTAAGAAAGCATCTAAAATTTAAAAGACAGTTAAACTTTAATATTAACAAGGAATATGTCCATTTACAATCAGCGCAATTGTTGTATGGTTAATATTATACAACAAGAAGAATAATTGTTTCTCATATTGCAAGTTCAATTTAATTGACATCAGACTGAAACTTAAGACTCCAAAATTCAAATCTCAATTTCAAACCATAGCTTAAGAGTGGAAGAAACAGAAACAAAAAAATTTGTGTTCCTTACTTCCAACAAATAGCAATTAAACCAAGGCAAAATGGCAGGGAATGGCAGAGGCGGAAGGCAATGGCAAGAACCAAAAAAGCAAAATGGCAGGAGCCAAACGGCGGCAAAATGGCGTCGAAGGCAATGACGAGGAAGAAGAATGGAGGCAGCGTCGGCGACGAACGTGATGGATGACGGCTGATGGTGGAGGCGGTGATAGTGGCGACCGGCAGACAGCCTGCTACGGCTGCAGCGGAGAAGGATGGCAATAGCGATGGTAACGAACGCAAGGGATGACAGCATGGCGCAGGTGGTGACAGTGGCGAGCGGCGGACAATAGAATATTTTAGCAAAAAATTAAGAATAAAGAAGATATAAAGATATAAATATATTTATATATTGACTAATATCTACAAGATAATTAGAAAATATATAATGGACAATAGAATAATAATAATAAGCAAGCTAATTAAAATAATTTTAGAACTTATTTGAAGATGGACTTTGTAATGTTAGTTCTAACTCTATTAATAAAATATTTTTTTAAAATATCTTTTAAGTATTTTGTTTAAAAAATAAAAATTAACTGCATTAACGAGATTTGAATTCACGAATTCACGATTTTTAAATAAGAAATATATTTTGAATTCACGATCTTTAAATAAGAAATATATTTTTTAAATAAGTTTACCACTACATCAGGACTCACCTTATTTAAAATTTTGTCTAAAAAGTTAAAAAAATATAAACCATTACTATCAAATGTAAAAATTTTATTCTCTTTACACATACTTAGCACGGTCAACTGCTATATATATGTGTGCGCGCGCGCACACAAATTTAAAAAATAATCTAAAACACAAATAATGAAAAAAAAAAGAGATAATAAAATAGATATACAAATATATTACAGTAAAGTTGCGTACAGTCAATTTGAAAACAAATAAGCAAAAGATAAATCTCATCTGTTTAAATTTTGAATACAAACTAATTCTTTGATGGAGAATGACTTATATAATCGAATCCATTTTGAAATGGAATATGTCAAATCCTTGTTGTAATATGAAAACATATACATATGCCCAACCAAATTCATGTAGAAATAGGTAAACATGTTTTAGTAAGACACGGTTTGTTCAAATAAGTAATATAAGATTATATTAAAATAAAATTAGAATATTTTTCAAACTAAGATATAGAATTATTAAGATAAGATTAAAAAGTTTTTCAAATTTTTTATTAAACCGTTTGTTAAATTTTTTAGAATACATTGGAAGGAATATGCGTTATTTTTTTTCTTATTTATAAGGTCCAAGATATGTTTATATAAATGAGGAAAATAGATAAACATATCTAAAAAATGCTAGATGAGAAGTTACTTAACTTTTTTTCTAAGTGTTGTCAGATAAATTTAACAAAAATAATAAAAAATACTTTTATCTAAAATGCTTTCTATATTACTGTTTTTTATTTATATCTTTATTAATAAACAGGAACTAAATAAATATAAAAATAAGAATATATATATGTCATACTCAAAATTCATAAAGGAATAGATTTTCTAATTTCAAGTAGAGATATTCATTGGTGGATGTATACAAACACATAGAGGCCTAGATAGAGAGACCACTCCAAGATGAAAGAAGAGAAAGGTACAAAGAAGTCTCTAAGGCATAAATCAAGTGGTCGAATAAGCAATATGTCAGTGTTAATTCAGTGGGTTGTGACTTTGATTCTCATTCTACGCAAGAGCCAAAAGTCCAACCTGCGATTTACTTTCTTTAACATAACCGAGGACACAAATATCAAAAATCATGTAAGAACGATCATCCTAAAAAAAATACAAAGAAGAAAGGACTAGGGAATGAGTCATTAGCATGTTTTGATCTACCTAATTCATCGAAAGCTTGCATCTGAGTTCATTCTTTAAAGTCGAACACGATTAAAGTGAATAGACAACACATGATTGTGAATGATGATTTTTATTTGCTCGACAAATATCATACTTTCATATCATTTATTTCATTGAAATTGCCGTTCTTATGGGGTAAAAACTATTTTAAAATATTTTTACTCCTCTATATCAAATTGTTTATGTTAAAATCACATAGTTTAGTGTATCAGGACAGAACCTTTATTACTTATTTTGTAAAGGCCCATTCTCGAATATTCCTGCTAGCATAGGATATTCGAAAGGAGGTCATCACAGAGATGATATAGAACAAACCATAATAAAACAAACAGCTCAATTCATTATTAGTAGCGGAAACTAAATTAAGGTTCAGTTACACTTCCAATATCTCATAAGTTTGGGTCTCAGAGGCCATACAAAATAAATAAGAGGCTCTAATGTTAACTAACAAAATAAAAATTATTTCATCTCAAGCATCACAAAAATGCTAAACAGGATCTTCAAGTTAGGACACGTCTCCGTACACCATTATCCTTAGGCTTTAGTCCCACTAAATTCGCCCCCAAAAACGACCTTCCTTTTACCTGGAATGGTAAAAAAGATCAAGTGAACCACAAGACTCAACAAGTTCTAGGAACAATGAACAATAAATAGGAATCAAGAATATGGTGATACCAAAAAGAGTAATCAAGAACTCGATAGTTTTATACAAGATTCGCAATTTAAGACTTGATCAATCCCAAGTTAAATGTATCATACCACCATATATCACCATGCAATGTGCATATAAAATTAAGTGTCAGAATCTAATCTCGTAGGCTCGCATGCCATCAATTAACACATGCCGAAGTGCATCGTGTAAATAAAAATTCACCAATAAATATGGAGCCAACCTGCCAAGCTATGGCCACCTCGTCCCGTGCTAGGTGTTCTAGGGTACCATTTTCTTCTGCGCAAAATAATGAGTGTACAAAGATAAATAATACAAAGTATCATAACATGCACATGCTGAACATGTACGGAACATATCATGCATTCCTTTCCACATATATATATAGATATCATGAAATCTCATCTCACAAATTATTTCCTTGCTTATACAAATAATTTCTGCCCATCCCACAATCCTGGGTAGCTTCTCACTCACATCAAATATGCACACGCTATAGTAATTTATTCAAGAATTTATTAAATCGATTGATATTTTACTCTTGAAAAATAAAATAGTTTTGATAATGACTATATGAAAATCAATCTTCAAATCTATAAATAAGTTTGAAGCAAAGTTATGAAAATCAATCTTTCTTGAATTCTATAGGAAGTAAGGTTGAGTGTTAAGATTCAAAATTACTAACCTTTTGATAATCTCAACTTTCTTTCAAAAGAAAAGAAACTAGGAAATGTTAAGCGTTCAGATTTTTCAAATGGATAGTCGACTATGGGCTTATGGTCTGTCGACTGTGCCTATGGATAGTCGACTATGGAATTATGGATACTCAACTCTGGGCTTGTGAATAGCCGACTATGGGTTATGATCTGTCGACTATGCTCAAGCTTCTGTCGACTATGAATCTTCTCTGCCGACTATATATGAGGACTTTGTATATATATATATATAAGTGAATGTAAATGGGTTTGCTTTGAGTAGGGCATCCAGTAGCTTGGGTGTGGGTAATTATATGTACATATCTATATATGTGTGTGTGTGGGCTTCCAAATATGCACAGGGGCCTGGGCATCCGAAGGCTAGTTGGGTATGCATATATGTATAGATATATATGTGGGTGAGGGGCTATCAGATCATGGGTATATATACATACCTCAGGTAGTTATTAAAATCAAACAGAAAGTATACATATGACTATCCCAACATTATAGGAGGTTGCACGAAACATGGGAGAGTTCCTAGACTTGTAGCTTTTCTGGTTACGCATACGTATGTATATATATATATATAAGTGGGCGGTTCGAATGGGGTGCCGAACATATGTATATGTATATGATTTGAATGAGGCATGGGGAAAAAACACATTCGATTATAGCTTAAAACTTCCTTTTTACACAGATACAGAACGATCAAGGATTCTGTATTAATTCAAACCTAAATAAATGCCATTCACTGAAAGAACCTGGAGATGATTAAATCCTTTTTAGAGACATCAACTAAACCCACAACTCATCGGGAATCAAAGATTTAAGTTTACGAAATAATATAATAGTAAACAATGGTAGCAAACCAATATATATATATATTCCACACAAAAGCTCAACAGAAAACAAAGACGAGATAGATGAAGAAAAGAACTTGCATTGGAATAAAAATGGGTAAGAGAACTTATCTGAAGATGTTCCAATAGAAGAACTTGAAACTCTCTCAATGAGCTCCAGCCGCCAACAACAAAACGGATGAAGAAGAAAAAGGTGATAAACTAGAAAAAGAACACGAAGAAGAAGGAGGCTATGTAACAGTTGGAGAAGAATGAAAGCAATGGAAATAGAATCAGGGAAGAAAATCACTGCAAAAAAAGGAATAGAATAAGAGGACAGGTGTACCAGAGGATCAGGTGCACAGAAACAAGAAGCAAAAAGTGAGAGAGAGGGCTGCAGGTTGCGCTTGCTTTCAAAAATAGACATATTTGCCCCTCTAATAGACAGTTTTTTCTAGGGTATTTTAGGCATTAGACGTTTTTATTTATTTACTTTATTATTATTGTAACATCCCACTAATTCAAGGGCAGATAATAATCATTAAATTTTGTATTCAAAGTTAACTATGATCTATTGAGATCTTGTGGATTTGAGAAATTTAGTGGAGAATATTAAATGTATTATATTTTCTTTTTAGGAATTAAATTACCGTTAAGTGTTTATAGTTAATAAAGAAAAATATTAACACAATAGTTGATGTGTTGCATGGGATATACTTAAAAAAATAATAATAATAGAATAAGGGAAGTGAAGGGAATCTTAAGTGGCCGAGCATAGTGATGTGCATATATGTGAAGATATAGTATAGTGATAGCAAATATTAGTTTAAGTTGACACAAGTTATGCTAATACCATATTTTATTAATTTAATAAACATATCATGTGTGTTATAAAAGCAAGGAAAGTGGGGATGAAGGGGACTTCCACGGGCTGCCACCTCAATTAATATATATGTGTGTGTGTGCCCCTAGCATGTGAAGGTCAAACGCTGTGGCTGGGAAGAAATGAGGGAGAAAAGTCAATTGAAAGGGAAAATTGGTAGGAGCATGTGACTGTGTTTGGCGGAAGCTGGGATTTTCTAGCAAAGAGGTGCCCCAAACGACATTGTTTCGGAGGTGAAAGGCGGTGGGGTAAAATTGGGCTGCCACGTGGCCGTCGCTGGGCGCCCCTCTTTTGCCTTTTTAAGGCAGTAAATCAGGTGCAATCGGCAAGAATCAACAGCAACAGAAGAAGGAAGAAATTGAAGAAGAAGAAGCTGCGCGCACAGCAATGGAAATTGAGAGAAAAATTCAGAGAAAAATAAGAAAAATGCAGTTAAATTAAAGTTTGAATATACAGGTAAGTTAAGTAATTTATGTGAATAAAATTTATATGATTGAAATTTAATTTAGGGTGCAGTTTTATTAATTTTTAGTTAAATTAAACTAATTTGCAGCTTATGGTAAATTAACGGCGTATGGGCGTATAGATACCGAAATCAGTTAATTCAAGGCAAGCTCTTTACTCTCTTCGTGATTCTCATTCGATTTATGAATTCTATATCCTTCCTCAACCCGATTTGATTATAAAAATTAATTGTGTATGTTATAGTTAATTATTATGCACGAATTTTATTAAATTAAATTAAATAAGAGACTTTCGGGGTTTAATTTTGTAAGTGCTTATGGGGTATTGTATCGCCCCCACTTCCTTGGAAATGATGCCGAACCTAGTTGGGGTTAGGTTCTTAGTGAGTTAATGATGGTTGTCGATACCTCTTGGGGTAAGTTGTTGTAACCAGAAGTCTCAGAATTTTCTTATGTGAGTTGTAGGGTGTGGGATATACAGGTATTGACCATCGATCATATGGTCGTGGCAGTTGATGGTTGGATGTATGGGTGTCAGTTATCATCTGTTACGATAGATTATAGACAGGTCGGGCAAGCTGGTACCACCAGACACCCACTTTCGGTGTTGTGTCTATCATGATGTGGTTATAGTTTCATGTGGGCGTAAGTGGTAGTGACAAGCAGTGTGAGCTGTCGTCCAGTGAGGTAACGTATTGATTGTTTGTGACACTGGAGCGAACTGTCATCTAGCCGAGGGCGGCTGTTGACCGGTTATTCCTAGACTCAAATTGTCGATCGGTACTTGATCACTGTTGATCGGTTCTGCCATTATGTGACATATCGCATGACATTATAGTGCATGGGTTTGGGCTTACATTCTTTGGGGGGTCATGCTTTATATGAACAGGGAAGTGTGCACACTGGAATAACCCGGTTGGCCTGTTGAGTGCCGACTTGGGTACGATAGGCGAGCATGTGCATTTAGAGCATTTTGCATGTGTGGGTTCCTATATGGACGTAGCATGGCCTAATGCTTGGTTTATATGGAGGTTTTATCATCACGTTAATGCTGCAAGAACTATTGCATTTATTATCTGTTGCATTGCATGGTTACCGATTGATATGGTATGTGGTTATGGATTGTGGTAGGGAGTTGACCCTCGATAGCTATGAGTGTGAGCTGGGCTCTAAATACCTATGACTCGGGAACTCCGATTTGTGGTTGTGATGAGAGCCTCAGGCTCTCGTGGATCGTGTTGTGGGAGCCTCGGGCTCATGGGTTTGATGTCAGCCAGTTCATGGCTGTAACGGGTTTGTGTGCTAAAACTTGGGTGCTAGGATGTGCATTTCTTATGTGGGCCCCAAGGACTGTTATGTGCTTTGTTTTATTTATGCGAAGTACTAGTTTTTATGTTGCACCATATGGCATGCCATGTTCATATGCTGCATTGCACTTCGTGCGGGTGTACTTTGGGGTCAGGGATGTATTCTCATCTTTGTTATTGTTATGTTGCGAGATGTGCTCAATTGTGATTTATTCCTGGATTACCTCTGTCTAGCAAGGCCTATGTCGAGTATGGTTATTTCTGGTTTTGGTCTATCTTACTTGTTGATAGTGGAATGTGTTCCAGTGTGAGAGATTTGTGCTTAACCTTACCTCCATTTATTTATTATGCTTGCTGAGCCTTGTGGCTCATTTTGTTTTTACTATCATTCCAAATGTGGGAGCTAACGCAATGGCTAGACCATTTGGCGTGTTAGTCTTGGGTGGCTATGTGTACAAGGCAATTCCGACTAAAAGATCCATGAGGCATGAGATACGATCAGGGGCTTAGATATTATGTTTTGTCCGATTTGTCTAGTTGTAATGTTGATATATATGATTAAGCCCCTAAGTGATTGGTTTATGACCATTTAGTTTCCGTTGTTATACTATTCTAGGGCAGAACCTCAGCCCATGTATTTGGTGTGTTGTATGATTTTGGTTAAATTGTAATTAAAAATTGAGAAAAAATTTCAAATTGTCACAATTATTATTATTATTATTATTATTATTTATATTTTCTTTACCATTAGAGCCAGGTCCAACTCAACAATTTATTGGCCCATTTGATAGCCCATAACTCATCAACTAACTAAATGGAGTCCAAAATATTAATTTCTCAAATTCTTAAAAATTAGACCCATACACTTAAATTCATGATCGTATGCACCAAGAAAATTTCATATTAATCCAAAATCATATTATGCCATCAAAATAATTTATCATAAATTGTTAAAATACTTCGAACCACATTTAGAATGCCCTTAACCTAAAATTAAATACTAAAAGCACCTAGACCCAATTTAGGGTCATTACATATTTTGTTTGCTCAATGGCATATTTCACTAAAGTAAAACGATTTTAGACATGAATTTTAGAGAGAGAATTTTTTTCCCTCTCAAAGACAAATTTGGAGATAGAATTGGAAAAAAAGTTTTAGAGATGAATTTAGAGACTAGTAGAGACGGAATTAGAGAGGGCTTTTTTCATTTTTGATTTTATTTTTTGTACTCAGAGACGGATTTAAAGACTGAAATTTTTCATCTCTAATGTCAGAGACAAAAGTTTTTCCTTCTCAGTGTTTTTATCTAGAGAGGGACAGAATTTTTTAGTCTCTAATTATAGAGATGAGATGTTTTTGGTCTCTAGATTAGAGAGTTGACTTTAGAGATGATTTTTTTTTTTTTTGTCTTTAAAATTTGAGACAAAATTTGTTCTGTTTCTGAAGTTAGAGGCGAGTTTTTTCTTTCTCTCTGATTTCAGATATGGAATATATTCCAGTGACGAATTTTTTTTCTCTCTAATTTCAGAGATGAAATATATTCAACATCTAGCTCAGATGTGATAAATAATTGTTATATAGAATGATTCGGCTTAGTATACTCACATGAAATTGAATGTATGGATTTCTTGACTAGTTTCAAATAGAAAATAATTTACATAGAAATAGAATTTTCTTGAAAATTTTTTATTTGTTTTACCATGAAAATTCTTGCAATTAGTTTATAAAAAAAAATATTTTTTATATAAAAACTCGTGCATATTCCTTGTGCCGATTCCCCACATGATATCCCTTTTGTGCATTGGAGTTCAACTTATTTCAGATTTTTTAAAATTTTTAAGTGAGAGTTCAATTGTGGAACGGGTGCTTCAAATGGTGTGAAGGAAGAAGTCAATTCAATTTCTCTCAATTAGATTAGTCGCTTCCCTTTCGTGTCTGCCAAATTGTTCTTGTGGGCAATAGTAGTTTTGTCTCCATATGCATTTCATTATTTTCTGTAGTTTGCTCTGAGTCTGTTACAAATACTTTTTCAGTTTATTTTTGGAATTAATAATTGTTCTGATTTATTTATTAGTTGTTATTGTTGTCATAATATGATACATACAATAGTTTGTCCAATCCTAATGGATCTTTAGTTCATTAAGAGTTAGACAATTGGTGTGGGTGCCCAACGGGTTGAGAGACTAGGCAATGTTGAGCTTGTTCCTAAGAAAGGAACCTAATGAATTATATTATAAATAAAAGACTAGATATCCTTTTCACTTGCACAGTAAAAGGCATATTTTGCTATTAATTAGTACTGCTTCAAAATCCAAATACAAATTATTCAGACTGATTATCAACGATCGCTAATAATTCAAGTACACAATTATGCTTGATTATATATGCTTGATTTTTTAATATTCATGTAAGTGAAGAAAGTGTCCAAATAAGAGAATCCCATTCCATCATAGGCGGATTCGGGAGCAGATTTGAGAGAGGGCTATCTCCAGATTCATAGGTCGTTTCAGCCCCTTCCCCAAATGAGCTAGATGTGTAGAGAAAAATGAAAAGCCAGACAATCACTATATATATATGAAAATACTACATGTTCATCTTACATGCATATGTGTGTATATAAAATATAAGCTCCGCAACACAATACAGTCAATACTGCTCCCTCCGTTTCACATGGCAAAACAAAGCCACACTGAGTATCCACTAGTCTGTCTTATTCGTAGGCGCCGGCAAACCAACCGTCACAATAACATACATACATATATATATATATATATAGATAAAACAACAATTAAGAACGTCACGTTGTTCATGGTCATCCCCATCTTCAAAAGCAGCAAAACAAGTAGACACCACGGATGGATGGATCACCTACTGTTCCCCAAGAAGTTACGAACTCTTGAGTCCAGTTGAGCCGAATCGTTTGGCGAAATCCAAACCGGCGCATCCCCTCCATATCTGTATAGTATCACTGTCGGCACATTGTCGTCCGTAATCCCTAACTGGTTGGCTACCGACTGCATAAATTATGTACGCATGCCACATTTAGATAGCGTATGATACTAGGATTAGCCCTTGTCCACTAGAAAGATTAATTAGTCTAATAAATATAATATTATTATTATTAAAATACAATAATAAATTTATTTGAATGAAAATGTTATCGTCTGATTACTCGAGTCTGCTAAGAAAGAAACAGTTAGAAGATACAGGGAGAGTTTTTGTACAAATACTCTAATACTTAAGTTAGACACTAAAAATATTGAAAACCGTAAAAAAGCGTTTTATTGGTATTAGAGATATATATATTTTTTTAAATAAGTGTCTATTTATTTATAAAAGAATATGAAATAATCCTAAGTAGTATAGAATTAGGATTGTTATAGATAACATCTATCTTAATATTTTTTTAATTCTATTAGAATTATAATTCTCATAGATGATATTTATTTGAAATACTTTTAAAATTATAATTTTTTATGAATAATTATTTATTTATTTCATGAACTTTTTTAAAAAAAATTAAATATTAAAATTATCTAATTTTCCCATAGGCGAAACTCCCCATATTCAAGAAAATATTTTGACAATTTATTGATAATAATAAATTGTCACTAAATATATAACTAATATTTACCTTATTTCTTATATTTGTGTTATTTCCTTGCGTTCTTAACAGGGTCTGTAATGGAAATTTCATTATTATTAGATGCATATAATATTATATTTGAAGGCATTAATTTAAGAACTTTTATTTGACTCTAAAATATTGACACGACCCCAATTAATATACTTGGATTATTAGTCATTAAATAACAGATATATATATATATATATATTAATTTTGCCTTACCTTCACGGCAGCCACATCCAAGTAGAGGAAGTTCGCAGTAGGGTTTTGACCCATTAAAGTGTCCAGAATACGTAGTGTACCACCTTGTTCAGCAGCTTTACTTCCACCGTGGAACACAATAATTTTCTGCATGGAAATTGAGCATTTATAGTTTTGATAATTAAAAGGGGTCTGACATCTCAGGAAAAGAAAAGTAAAAGGGGTCTGATACACTGATAATTCAAATTAATATATGCCTTTCACTATTTTTCAAGTCTTCATTCCTTTCACATGCTTAAATAAGCACCGAGTTAAATAATATGACAATGGTCCCTATTCGTTTGAATTTCTCCCTACCATTATAAGTACCAACTAATTAACATCTGTTCTCATCAAAAAAGAAAAAAACAAATTGGCAAATACCATCAAATAAAATGTTTATAAACCATATGTTTTTGGATCAAATTAAAAAAACAAACAAACAAACAAACAAAGAACTCAGCTCACCGCTTTCTCGGTCTCCTCTCGCAAGTACTTAATGAAGTCCCTGCGGTTGTTGCATTCCTTCCTGTTTCTGGGTTGCTGGGCCAATGCCGGTGATGCCATTAATTTTCTAAATAATTTCTCTCTCTCTCTCTCCGAGATGGAATGGAAATGCAAAATCAAACCTAATCCAACACCTCGATCTGTTTCTCCTTGTTTCCTCCTCCCTCACTCCTTATATGGGAATCATCTCGTGCCAGCCGTCGCCCATGAGTTCCTTTTATCCAACGGCAAAGAGAGAATTGGAATCCCTTTGGCCGGTGTTTTACACTTTTTATTCTCAGAAGATAAGATGAACGTTAGTGCAATATATATATATATATATTTCAAAGGATAATATATTACATTCCCATTATATTCTTTTCCACCATCAAATATATATTTTCTGTAAAGTTCTTTACATCTCAATCCCACGATTATTTCAACACAATAATCTGGTAAATATTTTTTGTAAATAACAAATTTTCTTACATATAATTAAAAATGTCTTCCTAAATAACATGTAAAATATATTATTTCAACATGCATATTTTACACTCACAGTAATGGAAGTTATATACCTATTGAGGCGCCTAATGAAAATATATCGGGATCATTAGAAGGATCTGCATATGGTGTTTATAGATCTAGAAAATACCTATAATAAGGTCCCTAGAGAAATATTATGGAGGATTTTAGAGAAGAAATGAGTCAAAATATCCTATACATAAGCCCTTAAGGACATGTATCACGGTGCAGAGACAAGGGTCAGAACATGCGGATGAGATACTGAACCGTTTACAACTACAATAGGACTGCATGAAGGTTCTGCACTAAGTTCATACTTATTTGCTCTAGTAATGGATGAACTCACTAAATATATTCAAATAAAGGTGCCATGGTGTATGCTATTTGCAGACGATATAGTATTGGTGGATGAAACAAAAGAAGGAGTGAACACTAAACTTGAATTGTGGAGAAACAATTTAGAATCTAAAGGATTTAAATTAAGTAGAAATAAAACAGAATATATGGAATGTAAATTTAGTAAGAATGCAAGAGTGGATGATATTATAATAAAATTGGAAGACCAAATCTTACAAAGAAAAGACCATTTTCGATATTTGGGATCAGTGATTCAAAAAGATGAAGAAATTCATGAGGATGTCGCACATAAAATTAAGGTAGGTTGGCTAAAATGGAGAAATGCATCGAGGGTGTTATGTGATGGTAAAATTCCATTAAAATTGAAAGGAAAATTTTATAGGACAACTATAAGACCAGCCTCGCTGTATAGCTCAAAATGTTGGGCAGTCAAATACCAGTATGAGCAAAAGACGAGTGTAGCAGATATGAGAATGTTAAGATAGATGTGCGGCCATACAAGAAAAGATAAAATTAGAAATGAAGTTATTCGTAATAAGGTAGGAGTAGTGCCAATCGAGGAGAAAATGAGAGAGACTAAATTAAGATGGTTTGGTCACGTGAGAATGAGACCAAGAGACGCTCATGTGAAGAGAGTTGATGAAATGGAATAATTAGTCAAAAAAAGAGATAGAAGCAGATCCAAGAAAACTTTGGGAGAGACATTAAAGTTTGATATGAAATGTATAGATCTAAATAAAGATATGACAAAAGACAAAAATATATGGAAGTCTAGAATTCATGTAGCCGACCCCAAATAGTGGGATAAAGGCTGGATATGTTTTTATTGTAGTACTGCAAAGCTAACACTTATATGCATTTAGAAAGTAGATTTTATTTTTTTATTTTTGATTTTTAAATGCAAACACAATACTGAAAAATAGTATGAAATATAAAGATAATGTTTATAAACTCTTTTTGTACGAAAATTATTTTTAATGTAAAATATTTTACATTAAAACAAATAGAAGCCAAATTTCTTACATTTCATCCATTTCTTCCTCATCTATGTTATTAGGTACATTTTATCTTTAATAGTTGTTAGTAACTTACTATAAATAAATAAATTTTAATTTTGTCTTTTCTATTGGAGATTTATATATTTAAGAGTTACACAGTACATTGTAAATTGGCTTTAGAGATGTAGTTAAAAAAAAATAAAAAAAGGAACATTGTTAAACTGTCTAACATTCCTAAATTATATTATTAATTATATATATACCTTCCTTGTTCTCTAATCCATAGAAAATACAGGTGGCTGTCAAATCCTCTACTTTTCTCTTGTCGTGCTTTTCCTCCTCCCTTTTCCATTCAAATTATTCTTCCACGTGATCCGTTTGAGAAATTAAATAATTGATGGATGAGGTTAAGGAATTAAATGGGTGAGCAGGTAATGTATATCAAAAAAAATGACAAACTTATACCTCTCTACCGACATATTATAATGATAAAATACTTAAAATTTTACATAAAATATTAGAATTTAAATCAGTACGATGATTTATCAGACAAAATTATTGTTAAAAAATAACAATAAAACTAAAAAACAATAGTATGGTTGGAAGATAAATCCCGCATAAACTACACTGAGTGTCCAATTCTAAGTGTGTATAGACTATATCAACATCTAAATTTATCTAAAGAGTGCATTAGGGAAGAAGGTCACTCACCCTTAAACATTAGTCAGACGAAACTCAAATATGTCAAGTAAATAAAAAAAAATGATAACCTTGTAACATTCTTACCATCTAGTTGCTTGAAATTTTTAAATTTGAGGAATCTTTCAAGGTTATCTAGACAACACATATAACCATCGTGAAAGAATATATATTGTTATTAAAATTATCATCTTTTCTTGACGTCATTCATAATAAAAAAAGGAGTAAATTGGCAGGTTTATTTCCTTTCGTGAGTTATTTGACGTTGCTGATTAAATATTTAATTTTATTTATATTTGATGATGATGTGATTAATTTATAAAAGTTTTTTTAAGATATAGAGTTGAATGGGGATGCAATAAGGCAATATTTATTCTATTATAAATAATATATATTTCAAATTTTCTCAAGAATTCTGATTCACAATGTTACCTTATACCTCTCTCTCTCTTTTAGCTTTTTTTTCTCTCCTCAAATTTAGTTTTTCACTCGTGAAGAAACAATTTAGAATCTAAGGGATTTAAATTAAGTAGAAAGAAAACATAATATATGAAATGCAAATTTAATAAAAATGCAAGAGTGGATGATGTTATAATAAAATTAGAAGACCAAATCTTACAAAGAAAAGACCATTTTCGATATTTGGGATCAGTGATTCAAAAAGATGGAGAAATCCACAAAGATGTCGCACATAAAATTAAGGCAGGTTGGCTAAAATGGAGAAATGCATCGGGGGTGTTATGTGATGGTAAAATCCCATTAAAATTGAAAGGAAAATTTTATAGGACAGCTATAAGACCAGTCTTGCTGTATGGCTCAGAATGTTAGGCAGTCAAATACCAGCATGAGCAACAGACGAGTGTAGCGGAGATGAGGATGTTAAGATGGATGTGCGGACATACAAGAAAGGATAAAATTAGAAATGAAGTTATTCGTAATAAGGTAGGAGTAGTGCCAATCGAGGAGAAGATGAGAAAGACTAGACTAAGATGGTTTGGTCATGTGAGAAGGAGACTAAGAGACGTTCCTGTGAGGAGAGTTGATGAAATGGAACAATTAGTCACAAAAAGAGGTAGAGGTAGATCCAAGAAGACTTTGGGAGAGACATTAAAATTTGATATGAAATATATGGATCTAAATGAGTATATGACAAAAGACAGAAATATATGGAAGTCTAGAATTCATGTAGCCGACCCCACATAGTGAGATAAAGACTGGATATGTTGTTGTTGTTGTTTACTAAAAAGAGTAAGATGACATACTCAATGGCATCTAGCGTGTTGGTAGATGGTGCTTAGCTCTTTATTCCACTTAGGGTATGGTTGATTAGAAAAAGAAAAAAAAAAAATTAATTTTATGAAAAATAATTTTCATCTCCCTAATTATAATTTCTTATAAAAAATGGGCCAAAATATATCTCAATGTATTGTACCATAAAAATTTTTAATTTTTTATGAAAAATGAGCCAAAATATATCTCAATATGTTGTAACATAAATTTTTTTTATGAAAAATATTAAGTAATCAAAGATATAAGTATGAAATTTTTTTTATCGATGCGATATTTTTCATGAAAAATAATTTCAATCAAACACACCTTTAAGGTTTGTCTTATTGATCTCGACAACCCAATAAAAGTCATAGGATTCGTTAGCACAAATAAGCTATCTTATTAAGTCATAAGTCTTTTTCATCCTAAAATCAAGAAAACAAGTTTGGCAACTCTTTGTTATCTGAGTGAAGAAGAATATGGCTAAGACTCATAATATTAATCCATAAAACTTACAAACAGTGTCCATGGGACTAGAACATGGCCTATGATGTATGAAAATTTTTTGGAGGAGTCATATCGTTGTTTTTGAAATATTGTTATTTTTAAAAAGTTAAGAAATATTTTTGAATTATTTTTGTAATTTTAGAAACTTTTTATGGCCGTAGAAAAATATCGAAAACATATTTTTAATTTAAAAATGAATTTCTATCCATGAATATAGATGACATTTTTTCCATCTCAAATTCAAATTTTTAATTTTTTTAGAATTTATTTTCAAAATTTGTTTAAATATATTGTGGAATTTATTTTTTTTTAAATTGAATAACTATTTTTTTATAGTTTTCATATTAAAAATTATATTTATAAAGAAACTTTTATATTTTTTTATTTACACATTTACTTACATTTTTATTTTTTATTTTCTTAAAAAATATTTTTTCTTATTTTCATTTCATATTATATCTATTTTCTACTTAGGTCAATGGAACTTAGATCCTCACCTAGTATTACATTTACGATTAGATTGATGTGGAAAGTATGGGCGCCGAGCGTTATTCAGACGCCATTTACCTTTGTAGCTTTTTTTTTTTTGATCGAATACCTTTGTAGCTTTACTTGCACGCGTTGCCTATTTGGCTCATAGAGGGGACGACAATTCTGTAGGAGGATTCGCTGAAAAAGATGAAAGGAATCAATCCTTTAGAGTGGCGTGCCTTGCGTGAAATGTTGAGAGAGAGAATAGAAATATCATCCAGATACCATGCTTTAATGCTTTATTAGCCGACACCGGAAAACAGGTGTAATAACTGATATTCAAATATAGAGACGGTGGTAGAAACGGAAACGCAGATAGGGATCAGGGGCCACCAAGTGGCTTCCTGATTCAATTTGCTTAAGACTCCAATATACTAATAATTGATATTCAAATCAAATGAAATTCCGATTCAAGCAAATACCCAAATGAGAAGCTCTATGCTGGATTCGGTTCACCGGTACCAATGGTGGACCAGGCAAATAGGGGCATGCCACGTTTCTTGTGCACCCCCGGCCTATAAGAAATTTAATGAAATAGATAACACATTTATTTTAATAGTTAATACCATTTATAGTGCGTTTGATAGGGGTAAGAAATGAAGTGAAATTCATTTTCTATCCTTATGTGTCATTTCTCTCTATCCAATTTCTCTTGTGTCTCATCTCTTCTTTTGGCGTCTCATCCAATGTCTCATTTCTCTGTCCGACATCTCTGATGTCACCTCTCTCTATCCAATGTTTCTTGCATCTCATTCATCTCCTCTCTATAAATCCTCAATTACATCCCTCTATTTTCCAAATTTGTCATTCCTTGACTCTTTCCGCCAACATTGATGTTTATTATAAGGAAAATAGAATTTCAATTCAAGAGGTAATTTTCTTTATTGTCTATTATTTATATTAATATTTATTTTCAATAGAGATGTTAAGTTTAGAGTATCGAACTTCAAGTTGCGGAGTTGCTATTTGCTTTGATAGTAATGACAATAGTGTTGTGGCATGGCTTTTGAGACAATTCCCCTTGAGAAGTCATCGGGATACGTGCCATAGTCCTTGGGAAGTGTGCCCGTGGCTGAATGTTCACCCATCGGGGTACCACCCTTTAAAGCCAAGGGAAAAAGCCAAATATATCAAAATATATCACACACACACACACACACACACATATATATAAGAGGAGAGAGAAAGGCCAAGGCGGTTGGCCTTGTAAAAGGGGTCAACCGCGCCCTAATGCCCCTTTCTTAGCCTTTTGAGGCCATTTCGAATGTCCAAGAGATTCCTTATAACGGACACCTAGCGCCTTGTAGCGCCAGCCTTAGCCATGAGTGGCCCCGCAGACCCATCTAGCCCCGAAGACTCTCTCGAGTCCCCCAAAGCCCCAATTGGGTCACCCAATGACTTAACCCAAAAACCCATCTAGGTCCTGGAGACCCATTTGGGTCATCAAGTGACTTGGTCCCGAAGAGTCCCAAATGAACTTGGCCACACCTTGCGCACCCCACACTCAACCATGCATGGCCCCATGAGCGCCCTAGCACGCCAATCATGCAATGTCGTTCCCCATGTTCGCCCCATGCGACCTTCGCCACTACCATGTGGCTTTGTGCCATGCCTTGCTTTGTGCCATGAGTATTTCCATTTTAGGTAATCTGTGGATAACCCTTTCAAGCAACTGCGTATATATTCGCTCAAGCTTTGCATGTCAAGGCTCGGGGCTCACCTAGAGTCTCTGTAACATCCCGAAATTTGAAGATAAATAATAATTATAAATATCAGTGTTGAGGTCGTTATTGGGTATTTAGAGATTTAAGGAAAAATAATAGTTTATGTTGTTTTTAGGAAATAGGAAATTAGGGGTAATTAATTAAAATATTTGGGTAATATAGGAGATGTTGAATTATTTAATGGTAGGTGGAAACAATTATTTATTAGGTTAATTTAAAGAAAAATATCCAATTATTTTATTTTTGGTGGGTAGGTATTATTTGGAAAGTGTTAGGGTATAAGTGTTATTAATATCTGGGGTGCATGTGATAATTTTCGAAAGTTAGGGGGGGTCTAACTATAAATTCCAAAAGTGGCTGAGAGTTACTTTAAATTTAATTGGAGCGCATATAGGTTAAAGGTGATGGCTAGAGCGAGGGGTCGCGCAAGCGTGGGGGCTTGCAGCAAGCCACAAGTTCGAGGCCTGGGGCTTGCGCATGCTGGAGGGGAGTTTAGCTGAATTTTCAGTTAAAACTTTGCCCAAAATGGTGTCATTTTGGGCAAGGCGGTGGGTGAATTGGGGCTGCCACGCGACAGGCGCTAGTGGTCCCCTTTCTCTTGCTTTTTAAGCTGTAATTTGCAGCAGAAATTGGAGGAATTGGGTAGTAACGAAGAGGAGAAATTTTGAGAAGAAGAAGGTGCACCAGTGGGAAAATTTGGGAAAAAATTGAAGATTAAACTTGATTTAATCGATGTTTAATTAGCTAGGTGAGTAGAGAAATATGTATTAATCATTCTATATGGTTGGAATTTGATTTTGGGTGCTATTTGGTTAATTTTGGGAGCTTATGTTAATTTGTAGCGTGTATTAATTTGGTGGCGTGCGAGCTTGAAAACGCTGGAAATAGCTAAATAAAGGTAAGCTCCCTTCTACCTTTGTGAGCTCATTCCATTTTATGAATCCCACGCCTTTCCTTAATTTGTTTCTATTTTGCGTATTAATTATACGAATCTAGGATTTTATTAGCACGAATTAATTTAAATTAAATATGAGACTCGTTGGGGTTTTATTTGTTGCGTGCCTACGGGGGTTTGTACCCCCCCATTCCTTTCGGAATGATGCTAAACCCAACTTGGGGGCTAGGTTCTTAGAGGTGCGGGTTTATTTATGGATTTCTCGGGTGTGGGTTCGCTTGGGCTATCGAGCAATGGGGTAGGGGTTGGCTGTTTGGTGACGTTAGAGTAGACTATTGTACGGCCCTGAAGTGGACCTTCAGGTGGACACTCCTAGTCATTGACCGTTGACCGGTGCTGGACACTACTGATTAGCTCTTCCATTATGTGATTTTCTATATGATTCGATATGTTGTATTACCGTTCATGATTTGATATGCACATGGGTATGGGATGCACGTTGGGGTGTTCATTTATTGAGTATGCTTGGACACGGACATTCTAGCATGGTTAGATTGCATCTGGCACAAGCATATGCATCGCGTGTGATTTACTATGTGGGCGGAGCATGGCTTGATGGTTAGATATATGGGCACCAGTGTATCACGTTGATGCTCACTACGCTGTTGTATTTTTATGTACATTTCATTATTACCGACAGTTCACAGATTTCGGATGGGAGGACCGTTTCGAGGGAACCTACAGCTCGACTATTCTATAGCGCGGGTGTCAGGAGGACCGACGAGAGCACTCAGGTGACAGAAGCACCGACCCGGGACGACGCACATAGGTTTGTGGAGGTATATGTTGCCTTTCAGGGCAACGACAGGTTGGTATTGGACTTGGGTGCCATGTGTCTTGTGTGAGCCCCGAGGACTGATATGTACTTTTATTTACGCTTTTATACTGTGTTGGGCATTTCGTGGCTTGTGTGTGCTTGGGGGTTGGTGTTCTAGGAAGAGTTTACTGGATATGTTCAGCTTACTACCTTTCTTTCCTTATGCTTGCTGAGGCTTTCGACTCACCTTGATTTCCATTATTCTAGGTAGTGGTAGCGCGGGTCAAGGGCAAGAGAGATAGCATCTAGCGGTAGAGTTGGTATGGTGTACAAGCAATTTCGTCAGTCCCCGTCATTTCCCCGTCAACCCTAGTTAAATCTGATGTTTGAGAGGGATTTACTCTCTTATTTTTTACTGTGTGAGGTTATTCCTCGTGTCTAACCCTGTATTGTCACTTTTTATACCTTTTCTAGTTATAACACAGATCATTTAACTGCTCAAATTATCAAAAAGAGTGAGGCATTTAGACTCGCCAGTGCACGAGTGTAATCGTAGTAGAATATTAAATTTTTTGGGTAAGACTGGGTCGATTCTCAAGGAGATTACTCATGAAAGGAGGTAATCACACCCAATCAATCAGCTTAAAGAATATAAGAAATGTTCAGATTGATGATGATAATCTGAAGTCTGGATATGGAGAAATCTTGGGTTAAGACAATTCAACTGCCAAGCTCAATTGATTCCATATAGCTTACTTAAGTATAACAAAATATTTAGATTGCTTGAGGTTTAGTCATTAAGTACACAATTGAGATAATGATAACTCTAGGTTAAGCAATCCCCATACATGGCATGGAGGATTCTTTATCAAGTAACTATCATAAATCAGTGTGTAAATAATGTTTTGCAAAGATAATCGTTCAACTTGGGTATGAGGACATTTCCAGGTTAAGTAACCTTCATATATGGCATGAAGACTCTAAGTTAGGCATAAGAATCAATCCAAGCCTAAAGTGTTAAATGAAGAACAACTCTCAAGCTTTCTTGGTTTCTGCTATTGAACACATGAAGTTCGGCTACTTTGGAAAATCAGAGGCATTGGACACTGTCCTTGCCTTGCCCAAAGTTTAGAGTTAGCTGCTCATCTTTATGGAAAATAAAACAACTTGTATGAATAAAATGATGAATAAAATAGAGGCAAACAATAACAATAACTAGAAAATGAAACTACTGTTGCATTGAATACTTGAACAAAACTACGACTGGTATTGAACTTATGGTAAACTCGAAGAACAAAACAAAATAACGAGAACTGGAATGCTAAAAAGTATAGACAGACACGCAAAATGTAAAGACTATGTTATTGATTCCTATCTGGTTCTAAACACAAAAAGAGATTTATGTTCTTGTCCCTACTGCCTTGATTCCGAGGAGGATCATCCACTTTTAAACTTGTCGCGCATGGAGGAGGGGGGCCACTTGGTGAAAAGTTGTTCAAAAAGTTCACGGATTATGCCATCATGTTCATTTACGCTTCTGAAGGCTTGCTTCGGGTGATCATTCGAATGAGTGAGCAGAGACATTCGAATAACTGGCTTGATTTCCTTTGGCTGCTTGCATCATTCGAATGAGTTCAAGGCTTATTCGAATGAATTTCATGTTTACTGTTCATTTGCACAACGATTTCCTCTGTCATTCGAATGCAACAGTAGCCAAATTCGAATGAATTTCTAATTTTACTCTTTGATTTCTTCTACACATTCGAATGACTTTGGCAACATTCGAATGTCCTTATTTTCATCCGAATGATCTTGGGCTACATGAATTACCTTGACTTATTGAATTACTGCTTCACATTCGAATTAGGCCAACCTCATTCGAATGTATTCCCGATGATCTTCACATTCGAATTTCTTGAAGAATTCATTCGAATGATTGTAGGGTTCATTCCAATGTCTTTGATTTTCTTCTATCACTGCCTTCCATCTTAATTGCTCGATCCTCATTCGAATGACTCTGTAAGCACCCCCGCTTGGATATCCCAACCACCCGGACTACCCGAACGAGAGCGCCTATGGAAGGAGAAAGAATAAAACACAAGACAGAAACTACCGTGGCATGCATACACAAAAATAAGAACAGCGGAAGCAAAGCTAAAGACATGCATGCACTACGGGGACTTCGCTAACATAGCGGTCACAAGATAAATAAATGCATACAAACTCCTATGCCAACATACATGAGATACGAGGAATAACTAGGCACTGTCAAAACTAATAGAGTAAATCCTACTCAAACATCAGAGTTGACGGGGATTGACGAAGCTGCCTGTACGCCATACCGACTATGCCGGTAGATGCTGACTCCCTTGCCTTTGACCCACGCTACCACTACCTGAAATGATGGAAAGCAAAGTGAGTTGAGAAATTCAACAAGCATAGAGAAAGAAAGGCAGTAGGCTGAACACATCCAATAAACTCTCCCCAGAACACCAATCCCCAAGCACACACAAGCCATGAGACACTCAACAAAGTATACAAGCATAAATAAAAGCATGTATTGGTCCTTCGGGCCCACACAAGACACATGGCACCCAAGTCCCATACCAACCAGTCGGCCTTGAAAGGCAACATATATCTCTAACAAACCTGTGCGCGCCATCCCGGGTTGGTGCTTCCATCACCAGTGTGCTCACGTCGGTCCTCCCGACACCTGAGCTGTAGAATAACCGAGTTGTAGGCTCCCTTAGAACGGTCCTCCCGTCTGAGACTAGTGAACTGTTGGTAACCATGCAATGCACATAAAAATGCAATGGCATAGTCAGCATCAACATGATACAATAGCGCCTATACATCCAGGCATCAGGTCATGCTCTGCCCACATCGTAAATCACACGTGATGCATATGCTCATCCCAGATGCAATCTAACCATGCTAGGATGTTCGTGTCACAACATACTTAGTAAATGAATACCCCATCATGCAACCCGTACCCATGTGCATATCAAACCATGAACGATAATTCAATATACCAAATCATGTAGAAAATAATATAATGGTAGAGCTAGTCAGTAGTGTCTGGCACTGGTCAATGGTCAGTGACTAGGAGTGTCCATCTGATGGTCCACTTCAGGGCCATACAATAGTTTACTCCACGTCACCAAACAACCAACCCCTGCCCCACTGCTTGATAGCTCTAATCGATTCATACCCGAGATATCCATAAATAAACTCGTACCACTAAGAACCTAATCCCCAAGTTGGGTTCAACATCATTCCCAAGAGGAGTGGGGGCGGTACAAACCCCCATAGGCTCACAACAAATAGAGTTCTAGCAATCCCGGATTTAATTTAAATCCTACCAAATGAATAATAACTCAATAAATAATGCTAGACGCCGATTTGGCGTAAGGGGGGGGGGGAAAATATGAGAAACCACAGAGTCTCTCATGAGAATTAAAGAACAGGAGGAGAGGGTTAAGAGCTTGCCTTTATTCGACCGATTCTCTCCTTCACCATGCTCTTGCTGCGAAGTACAACGCTTCCTAGCAATTAATAAAATCATACATTAAGTAAATCTAACCGTGTAATATAAATAATTTAGTCGTATAGCATTCTTAAACATATAATGCTTTTAATAATTTTTACCCACGTAGACAATCCCGAAATCCCCTCATTTTTCTTCATATTTTCTTCCTTTTTCTTTCCTTTCTTTATCTTTTCTTCTTTTTCTTCCCCGCGCTTCTTTCCCTACGCGCACCAGTGGCCACCCACCGCTGCCTAGCCCCACCAGCCGTCGCCGTCCCTGCCAACGGCACCTTCAGCCACCTCCACTATCGACGCCGCCACCGACGGTCGCGCGCTGCTGCCCGTGTTGCCTCCTCGCTCAACTACGGAGCTCGTGGCCATGGTCGCGGCTTTGCTTGCTTCTGGTCGCCACCGACCTCACTAACGAACGCACCGCCACTGACCGCACCGCATCGTTGCAAGGCTGTCGTCGTTAGCTGCCCCCCCTACGCTGCTGCTACCTTGCTCTGCATTGGCCATGGCCACCGGCGGCCGCAGCAGCACGCTACCAGCGCCACCTCACGCTGCACCCGGTTGCCTCCGGCCAGCCCTCAGCCACAAGCTCTCTCCTAATCTCCTTCTCTCCATCACTTGGCCGAGCTCTCTCCCTCTCCCAATCTCTCAGCTCCTTGCTCACTCACGAGCTCTTTCTTTCTCTTTCTTTTCTGTTTTAGCTTCAAAGAAAAGACCACTGTGCAATACTTGGCCTCCAAGCACACGCGCACAACCACACAAATATAAACATATTAATTTAATTTAAATTAATTTTAAGTTAATTTGATTTACTCTTTATTATTATTATGATTATTGTTATTATCTACATTATTTCTATTATTATTTTGTTTCCTTAAATCCTCAAATACTGAAATTTGATAATTATTATTGTCTCCAAAATTTTGGGATATTACAGTTCTCCTCTCCTTAATAGAATTTTATTCTCGAAATTCGCATTCAATCCATGTCCTCAAGATACGCTCAGAACTCTCATGATATTACCCAACATCTCTTCAAGGACATTCCATATCATCATTTTTCAGTATTCCCACAAGTCTAAATGTACTACGCATCATACTTGACTTAACACACTAGTACATCTCCCCAATCTATCACCTCAACTGAACCACGTTATGACCACTAATACCTTAACCAACTTAAGGAGCGTCATCAATAAGATTACATACAACAATAAGGTTCTTTTATTACAATATCATAATCTAACCATTCCCTAAAGCTATATCGACCACATATCAACCTAAAGGCAACTCAAAATTCAAAGGTATTCATCCCAATGACAAAGGCGTTCTTACTCGTGGTAGAGATGAAGCTTTGAGCCATGTAAGGGATAACCCCAAGGGTGGTGGTTTTGCATACATTTGTAAATGTTTTTCTTATGAGTTGCATGTAATGGTTAACACTTGCATGATATGAATTCTAGCGTGCCTATGGCCATATGGAGGATTAGTGTTGTGGGAAGGGTTGGTTGATGCCTTAACCTATGGAGGTTATGAGGGTATGGAAGACTACCCATTTTGCATTGCATTTTTGCATTTACATGCTCTTTAATGCTTTATTTACTTATGCATTACACCCTGTTAGGCTAATTCGCTAGCGTACGAATTGCGCAAGTAATATAATGAATAAGTAAGAGTGTCGATCCTACAAAGATTGGATTAAGTACCAAAATTTGATTAACTTTAATATTATTTAGATTATAAAAAGAAGATGAATTTGAATAAATTAAACTAATGAGAATTAAAATTAAACGCAAATTTAAGAAAACTTAACTTGGATAAAATGGAGGCAACTAGGGTGTTTCGAATCAACTTATTAATTCGTCTTAATTTTTAATCAATTGGGTTTCTATCAATTCATTGGGGGTGAATATCTAAATTGGTTAGTTTTTTTCCCAAGATTTACTAACTTAATTAAATCTCAATTTGTTAACAATCAACCTATTTCCCAATAGTTATAACAAATCAAAGTTCATTGTTAACTTCTAATTCATTATCCCTCGTAAGATTCAAATATCAAATCTCTTATTAACTATTTATCTTATGAAATTTATTACTTCAATCTATTATGAAAATCACCTCTTGGTCTCAAATCATAATATAAAATCAATTAAATGATGGTTAAATCATTCAATCGCATTAAGAACAAGTAATAAATAATTGAAATCATGATAGGAAGCCCAATCAATAAAAATTAATAATTCATAACAAGCTTCATCTCAAACCCTAGTTAAATAAAATTATTTCATGATGAAATTAATGAAATCCATAAAAATAAAAACAGAAATTAAAAGGAAAATTGGAGCTCCCTGCACCGCTACAATTGCGCAAGCGACCTTCATGTGTTCGCCATTCTCTTATTGCTCTCTGTTAATTGCCTCATTCCTTCACGTGCCCACGCCTTGCTTCCAATTTCTGCCCAGCCTCTGTCTTCTCAATTCCATCCCCCCATAACCTTTTTATATTATAAAATATATATGGGTATGGAACCCTACTCCTCCATGTTCACGCTATCTTCACGCCACTTTATAATATAATATATAATATATAATATAATAAAATATAATATTTAATATATTATTAATTATATTAACTTTAATTATATTATAATATTAATTATTTATAATACTTTTTTTTATTTATATTATAATATTAATTTAAAATATTAATTTTATAATTTCTTTTTTTATTTTATTTTTAACCCAAATACTAAATAGTATTTCTGCAAAATAACAAGAATTACTAGAAATTAAATATATGTAAAAGAAACTCAAAATACTAGATAATTCTAAGTAAAACACGTATAAAATATTAAAAATACTACTCAATTATGGCCAATAAATATGTAAATAAATTCTCACATCAAATACCCCCAAACTTGAATTATTGATTGTCCTCAAGCAAAGAAAAAAATTTCTACACTCAAAGCACAAAATTTATGGTTGGAATCATTCATCACATTCAAATCCTTCGTTATGCCCACATTTAAATTCTCAATCCAGAATGCAACAAAAGCAAATAAAGAAAATTAAGCATAGTTGCATTCCTAAGTTAAAAAATCCATACAAAATTCTAAACTCAATAATGCTTTGTCATGTACCCCGCACGATCGAATAGTGCAACAACCATTCTTGTAACAATCCCTTTCACTACTACAAACAAAGGTAGCAAAGTAGGGTTTCTTTTTTTTCTTATTCTCTCTCTTTCTATCTCTATTTTTTTTTTTTCTAATTGAACGAGTGCATTTTATCCTCCATCTCGTTTTTTCTTTTTAACTGAACGAGTGCATTTTATGCTCCATCTCGCTCAACATCAGTCACCCTATTTACTTAAACCCTGTTTAGGCCTAGCTTAGAAGGAACAATCACAAGAAAAGCATTACATTTGTCTTTCATGTATAGTCACACAACTTACACAACTTTGCAAAGAACAAGTACTTCAATGATCTTAGAACCCAAGTATACTTAATCTTACTTTATAAGATATTGCCCATTCCAAATCAGAGTTTTAATGTTAAACACAATAAATAATCCAAATACAAATCATGATTCCAAATAACAAGTTCTGCTTATTTTATCTTTCACAAAATTTTCTAGTTTAGGAGTTAGCTAAATATGCACCTGATATAAGTTTCGTAAAAAAATTTCATATCAAAAACACCCAAGCAAAACAAATATCATATATCATGTACGGCCTGCTTCCAAGTATTCTCGCTTAGCATAGAATACTTGAAAAAAGGTTACTACATAGATAATATAGAACAAAACTGAACTTAAATAACAACTCATTTCATTTCTAGCAGTGAAAATTTAAATGAGATTTAATTACATTTTCAATATCTCATGACTCTAGACTCGATGGCCATACAAAATAATAAGAGGTTCAAATGCCAATAACATAAATCCTCATCACTATAATCCTCACCAAATCACTAACTAGGATCTTTGAAGTTAGGACGCGTCTCCGTGCACCACTATCCCTAGGCTGTAGTCCTATTGGATTCGCCCCCAATAACATTATTTTCTTCACCTGAAATGGCAAAGAAGATCAAGTGAGTCACAAGGTTCAGCAAGTTCAAGAAGTAGGGAACAATATATAGGATCCAAGAACATGATGACACCAAGAAGAGTAATCAAGGACTCTACAATTATATACAAGATTCATAATTCATGAATTCATCAATTCAACTTAATATATCATGTCACCATGTATCACTATGCATTTGTGCATAAATTTCAATGTCATTATCAATTCTCACAGGCTTGCAAGCCATCAATCAATACATGCAAGAGTGCATCATCTCATTATCAATATCGATCTCCCCAGATCACAAGCAAATAAATCAATGCATGCAAAAGGGCATAGTTTCAATAAAACCTCACAAATAAATATAAAGCCAATCTATCGGGCTATGGCCACCTCGTCCCGCGCTAGGTGCTCTAGGGTATCCTTTCTCCTTCCGCGCAAAATAATAGGTGTGAAAAACATATCTATATGCAACATGTACATGTATGCATCAGGTATGCATTTGTCAACCACATGCATTTAAATTTTTGTTTCCGCAATATTCATACTTTCAACATCATTTAACCATACCGGGTATTTTTTCATCATCAGATAAATTCAACATATCTTACTTCATACCGTTTACCACATTCAAGATGTAATTTATGACACATAAATGCTTGATATAATTTATAACATAGGAACAATTTCTGAGAGATGCTATTTAATATTAAATCTGGATTCATCAGCTGAGGAGTATTATAAATTTCATAACTATTTTTCCCATCATATGATTGTTGTGATTTCATTTAACTAGTGACAATATGCATTTACTTGCATTTGTGCTCATAGCTCAAATTCATGATTAGTCCCCATATAATCAGAATGACCACACCACGTGAAATTGATGGTCAAAACAAATCTAAAATTTTTCTAAGGCGAAGGACCATCTAGAACAATTTTTTTGTAAATGTTTTCATTTTGACAAACTAACTCCCGGTATTTTGATAACTAACATTCATTGTTGTAAGAATGATTTTTAATGATTTTTTCAAGAAACATAAGCTATGTATTTCGAGGGTGGTAAAATCGCAATTTCTCGAGTTTGTACTAAAACCAAAATTCTATTTTTTATTGTTATGGATTTTAATTTTTTTGATATTTTTATTGAATCCAAATAGGGGGTACTTTCTTATTTACATTTATGTATTAAAGTAAATGAAAGGTAAAATATAAATTAAGGAAAATACAAACATTTACTTAAGTTCAAGGAATGTAAATGAATGGGGTGTGAGCAGAGAGTTCGCAATCAAGGGCTTATGGGAAGAGCTCGGGACAAGCTCGAGGTCATGATGATTCACGGCTTACGGAGACAGCTTGAGAAAAGGACAAGTGGAAAGAGCTCGAAACGAGCTCGAGGTCATGAGCTTGCAGCTTACAGAGAGAGCTTGGGAGAGCTCGCGGAAAGGAAGAGCTCAGAACGAGCTCAAGGTCATGACCTCGCGGCTTACAGAGAGAGATCACAGAAAGGACGAGCGGAAAGAGCCCGGTATGGGCTCACAGCCAAGGCTTGAGGGAAAAGCTCGTGGGAAGAGCTCGCTAGAACATAAATGCAACCGTACATGCATATATATATATATATAGGTGGGTTGGCCGAATAGATCAGGGCACTCAAACGACTGTTTAAGCATAAATACGTGGTACATTGGCTAGGCAGGGCCTGGCTCGAATAAGCTTTACAAATCTGTGAGAGGTATCATCTCATTACGCATGTTGTATATGTGTATTTACAAGTGGGTCTCATATATGGGTGAACAGTATATATTCTCAGTTGAGCTTTTGTTGTTGATACGAGACCTCCAAATACCTTAATGAAATCATTCGAATGAGTGGCAGATGACTTAGCATTTTACATTCCGACATAGCACATATAAATATAAGAGGCATTTGGATGGCGGGCTCATTCGAATATGATATACACGTATATATATATATATACATTTAACACTGCTTCTTTGGATGTAAAACGAGCAAAGGTTCCCATCCTCACCTAGCTATATAAAATGCCATTCATAAAGAAAGTTTGGGGTGAAAATAAACCCCATTTTGAGACCACAAGGAGACCCACAAAGAGATACAGAAACAGAGGCTGAACATAGTGAGCTAAAATGAATACAACGAGCTAACATGAACACAACAATAGTATCAGCAGAAGATGATATAGGCTAGCTTGCATAAGGATATAAGAAGATATATCAAGGAACTTGCACTGAAAATCAAAGGGGAGTGCAAGAAGAACTTGCCTGATGAAGATGCCTCCATTAGCGAAATGGAAGCCACGCCGCAACAACAATTGAACAGCGAAGAAGAAGAAAGATGCTGAATAGGAAGAAGAAGAAGATGAGGTTGAAGATAAAGCTATAGACAAATAAGGAAAGAATATAGGTGGGGACGTTGGACGCCAGAAATGATACACTAAGGAGGAAATGCTTGGTGTAACAGAGGGGATAAAGAGATGGTTGCAGCTCTACCCTTGCATTCCATGACAGATTACTTGATTGGCCCTCACCTTTACAATGGTCAAAAGGAAGACCAAGGGCACTATTGACATTTGTTAGCCAATTTAATTATTATGATTTTCTTTCAAAAATTTCAAATCTCATTTCCCAATTGGGCTCAGCCCATACTGTGGGTCATTCCCTAGCCCAACTCATTGATCCAATTAATTCTCAACATCTAAGCCCATTCATAATTTAATTAAAATTTTAGACACATCTCAATAGCCCAATTCACTTAGGCTTTCCCCCATAAATTCTAGATTCCATTTAAATAGGCTACCAAATTCTCATTTTCACTTACTCTTCATTCCATAAGTAAAGAAAAATATTTTCAACCCTTAATTAATTAAAGCAAAAAATTTTGAACCCAAAATAAAATACTCGAAAACTTCTAGACCCCCTAACGGGTTGTTACATATCAACAATTAATAATTCCACCGCCCAAACTTATTTAACACATTATCCTCAATATGAAAGACAAAGAAAAAAGAGAATGAAAATGAATACTCCCCTAGACACATAATTGAACACTACGAATACCCATACCAGTCCAAACCGAATCAACTTTATTTTCCTTTCTTTTGAACCTGCACAACATCACAAGTATGGGTTATTGGTCATATTTATTCAACAAAACTAAAATGAAATAATAAAAAAAAAAGAAAAAAAAAAAGAGCTTGGGTTGCCTCCTAAGAAGCATTTGTTTATAGTCATTTGCTTGACTAAGTTTCCATCTTCATGGAGGCTTGAATCCTTGTTCCGTTAAAATTTTGTGCATGCTGGTTGATGGACTTATTCCTTGAATGTTAGCAATTTTCCATCCAATTCCCTTCTTTTGCTCTCTAAGCACCCTTATCAATTTTTCCTTTTCATGACCTGGCTTGGCTTTTGAAGAAGAAGAAGAAGAAACATCCAAAGGTACCAATTTGTCTCTTTTGGATGGACAACCTTTTTCCCTTTTTCCCAAATAGCCCATGACCACGGCCTTGTTCTTGGCATTTAAAATTTTTTCCTGCTCATCAAAAAAGTTAGTAATGGAATTTTCTATAGGCTCATCTAATTTATTTACTGAATCATCAATGCCATCTATCCTTAAAACTTTTTTTTCATTGTCATTAAAATGTTTCCTAACCTTAAACACATTGAAAGTAACTGTCTCATCATAAATTATAAGGCTAAGTGTTCCTTGCTGGACATCAATCAAAGCTTTCCCTGTGGCAAGAAGATATCTCCCTAAAATTAGGGGCATATCATAATATTCTTCCATGTCTAGAACAATGAAGTCAATAGGAAAAATAAATTTATCTACTTCTACCCAGACATCTTCCACTACTTTACTTGGATATCTGATACTTATATCAGCCAATTGAAGAGATATAATAGTGGGTGTTGGTTTTTTTAATCCAAACTTCTTGAAAATAGAAAAAGGCATCAAATTAATACTTGGACCAAGGTCACATAAAACTTTATCAAAATTAATTTTGCTAATAGTGCAAGGAATAGAAAAGCTCCCTGGATCCTTGAGTTTTGAAGGCAATTTGTTCTGAATCACAGCACTGCATTCTTCAGTCAAGGCAATGGTCTTATAATCCTTTAGCTTCCTCTTGTTTGATATAATTTCTTTCAAAAATTTTGCATAAGAAGGAATCTGCACTAAAGCATCTGCAAATGGAATGCTAATGTGCAATTGCTTAAAAACTTCAAGAAACTTGAGAAAATTCTTATCTTCATTTTGCTTTTGTAATCTCTGAGGGAATGGGACATATTTCTTCATATTTTCAACCTGACTTGCATCTTCCTCTTCTTTTTGCTTCTTTTCTTCCTGCACTATTTTCCACTTTGTAGTTTCCAATCGACCACTGATCTTCAAATTTTAACTTTTTTTATTCAGTTGCATTTCGATCAAGATCACTGATGGCCCAATTGACTGTTTCTGAAAAATTCTGTCCAGCTTCTTCTGGTTTAGGTTCTTCTTCTTTTTTTTGCCCCACTTGCTTTCTACTCCTCAATTTTATTGCTTTACACTTCTCTTTTGGATTATTTTATGTGGTGCTTGGCAGCATTCCTTGAGCTCTGTTGTTCACCATATTGGCTATTTGACCAATTTGCATTTCTAGATTTCTAATGGTAGCTTGTTGATTTTGAAACATAGTGTTTGTCCTAGCCATATAATCTGAAGTCATCTTAGCCATGGTAGCCACTAAATCTTCCAATGAAGGCTTTTTTTCCTACTGTTGGAATCCTATTGGAGGCTTAAACACATTCTGATTATTAGACCATGAAAAAATGAGGTGATTCCTCCATCCTGGATTATAAGTGTTTGCATTGGGATTGAATTGTCTTCCTCCTTGATTAGCCACATAATTGACTTACTCAAATGGTTGAGGTACAAAAGATATCCTAGCTTGACACTCATGGGTAACATGAGGACCTGCGCAAATCTCACATACTTGCACACAAGATTGAATAGAGTTAATATTTAACTAGTCGATTTTCTTAAAAAGATTATCTACCTTTGCATTCAATGCTGTCATCGCATCAATCTCATATACTCTAGCTATTCTTCTTGGCATAGATCTTTCAGATGACCATTGATAGCTGTTGTTAGACATCTCTTCAAGAAGGTCATAAGCTTCATCGATCTCTTTTCCCATTAAAACTCCTCTTGCAGCTGCATCAATAGTAATCCTGGTGTTATGATTTAAACCATTATAAAATGTTTGAACCACTAACCACTTTGGAAGCCCATGATGAGGACATCTTCTTAACAACTCTTTAAACTGCTTCCATGCTTCATATAAATTCTCCATGTTTTCCTGCATGAAATTGGTTATATCATTCCTCATCTTTACAGTTTTTATAGGTGGAAAGAATTTATTAAGAAATTTCTATGCCAAATCATCCCATGTTGTAATGGACCCTATAGGCAAAGAGTTCAACCAACACTTAGCTTTATGTCTTAATGAAAAAGGAAATAGCCTAAGTCTAACCACATCATTAGAGACACCATTTTCCTTAAAAGTATCACAAATCTCCAAAATATTATCCATGTGAGCATTAGGGTCATTGTTCGATAACCTGCTAAACTGAATAGAGGTCTGAATCATTTGAATAATAGTTAGCTTAATCTCAAAATTATTTGCCCCTATGGTTGGTCTGGTGATGCTAGAGGGTGTTCCTTGAATAGAGGGCATATCATAATCCCTTAAAGCTCTAGCTTGCCCATTCCTTTTCTCCACAATTTTGTCTCCCATGTTTTGTTGAGATTCCAACGTGATCTACAAAGAAGAAATAGAATATCACAACAGTTAAAAACTTGATTTTTTTATTTCTTTTTTTATATTTTATTATTATTATTATTATTGAACACTCAAAAATGCAATAAAAGAGAACACAAAGATGAAGACAAACAACTAAAAGAAATTAATGTCTAAATTAATATTCAAGTTAATTAGTATTGATATTAATACCAATCCTCGACAACGACGCCAAAAACTTGTTAGGCTAATTTGCAAGTGTACGAATTGTGCAATTAATATAATAAATGAGTAAGAGTGTCGATCCCACGAGGATTGGATTAAGTACCAAAATTTGATTAACTTTAATACTATTTAGACTATAAAAAGATGAATTTGAATAAATTAAACTAATGAGAACTAAAATTAAACGCAAATTTAAAAAAAATTTAACTTGGATAAAATGGAGGCAACTAGGGTGTTTCGAATCCACTTATTAGTCCGTCTTAATTTTCAATCAATTGGGTTTCTATCAATTCAATGGGGTGAATATCTAAATTGGTTAGTTTCTTTCCCAAGATTTACTACCTTAATTAAATCTCAATTTGTTAACAATCAACCTATTTTCCAATAGTTATAACAAATCGAAATTCATTGTTAAGTTCCAATTCATTATCCCTCATAAGATTCAAGTATCAAATTTGATGCAAAGCTAATCACCTTCTTTTGTCTCAAACCAAATACCTACAAAAAGTGTCGAGACTTGCTCCCCATGATCCCTCCGACGCTCAAGTAAATTCACGGATTTTCGAGAAGTATAATAGTAATGGAAGATAATAAAAGAGTCCCTTAGGAGTCAGATTCCTCCATACCTGTAGAGGTTGTCCTCTATTTATAGATGTCCCGTGGCCTTTCCAATAGGAGATAAGATACCTTTCAAAAACAGATGCCGACCCACTTTCCATGGGGAGAAAAGATAACCTTCCCCAATGAAGATAATTCTTGGGATGTTGGAGATATTCTTGATTGACTGAATCTTCCTCTCTATCTCTTTCTAGTTCAAAATCATAATAGAGATTATAAAGACACGTGGAGCTCCTAGGACTTGACACGTGGCGATCGCGTATTGGCTTTTATTGGCACACATGGCTCCAAGTTAATGGTAACCTCCCAAGGGTAGTACAGTAAAATTTCCCCTGTAAATATTCCCTCATCACTTGCCCCTACTCCTTGAGCTGATCGAGCAAGGAGGTTGGGCAGCTGAAGGAGTAGTCGTCATTATTTTTCTGAGCCTCTGTAAAAAAGTTCTACTAAAAATTGGGTTAGCAGTCTCGGATACTGAATTTGCTTTTTAAGTCTCCTAGTGCCCTTTCACTCTTCCCATGCAGAGGGTGATTAGGTCGCTTGAGGTGATAAAGATGTTCGGGGATTTTCCTATGGTAGAAAGGGGCCAGCTCTTAAATTAGTACATATATATATATTGTTATTTTTGGCCTAGGGCCGAGGCTATGCTGGTCGAGGCTGCATTCCTCATCTTTGGGGGCCGCTGGCCGAGGTTGCGGTGGTCGAGACCGCATGCCTTATCTTCAGGGTCGCTGGCTGAGGCTACGTGCCTCGTCTTTGGGGGCCGCTGGCCGAGGCTGCTTGCCACATCTTCGGGGGCTGCTGGTCGAGGCTGTGGTGGCTAAGATTTCTTTCTTTCGCTTGCTTTCCAAAGCTCATCAAATCTTAGCCCTTAATCATTTAGGTGTACTAGGATAAGCTCTGCTATCTTGATGAGGCAACTTTTCATGTAGCGCTGCTTGCTTTAGCGAGAATCTTGATCTTTCGACTTTCGTTGGAGGTTTTTTTCGAATTGATGGGGGGTTACATCGAACCTTCTTTTTGTTTTGGGAGTGATTCCTAGAATTGATTCCTTAATTGTTAGGGGTGGTCCCTTTTCAGCCTTCGATGGTCGAGGTTCGTAGCACCGAACTCGTTCCTTAATTATTAGGGGTGGTCCCCTTTTGGTCTTCATTTGGCGGAGGTTCGTAGCCTTCAAACTGTTGCCTTAATTAGTAGGGGTCATCCCCTTTGGTCTTCGGTGGTCGAGGTTCAAAGCCTCAAACTCGTTCCTTAATTATTAGGGGTGGTCCCCTTTTGATCTACATTTGGCGGAGGTTCGTAGCCTCCAAACTGTTGCCTTAATTAGTAGGGGTGGTCCCCTTTGGTCTTCGGTGGTCGAGGTTCAAAGCCTCGAACTCATTCGTTAATTATTAGGGGTGGTCCCCTTTTAATCTTCATTTGACGGAGGTTCGTAGCCTCCGAACTATTGCCTTAATTAGTAGGGGTGGTCCCCTTTGATTTTGAGTTGTCAGGAGTTCGAGGATCATATGTGATCCTTTTGTCTTGAGTTATCGGGAGTTCGGGGCCCCCAAGGATCACTTCTGATCCTTTATTTTTGAGTGTTCGGGGGTTCGGGGCCCCCTGAGGATCACATCTGATCCTTTGTTTTTGAATGTTCGGGGGTTCGGGGCCCCCGAGGATCACATCTGATCCTTTGTTTTTGCATTGTCGAGGCCTTTCGGACCCTCAGTTTTCGTGTGCACATGCTAGCTTGGATTTGTTGTTGATGATGAGATTTTAAAGAATATCCATATTTTATTTTCGCAGTTTGACGACATGCCTACATCCGCAATTAAAGAATAATAATATTTTGTTTTCGCAATTCAGCGTAACGCCTACGTCCGCAATTAAAAAATAACAATATTTTGTTTTCGCGGTTCGGCGTAGCGCCTACGTCAGCAGGTGTTCGGGGCGAGTCTTTCGTCTGTTAATGTTATTAACCCCGAACATTTTAACAGAATTAATTAAAATTCAAGTCATTGGAGCATAAATAGATTAATTAAACTTGGAAGAAGAAAAGCTCCCCTACCCAATCTGGCACAGATCTGGAACTGGATCCAAATCTGCTCGCCCGCTTGCTCGTTTTGCCTTCTGACTTGTGGCTATGTGGCCTAGAATATGATATATATCACGTCTCTCCAAATAATAGAGATGTCCACGACTCCAAAATAACAGTGATGATAACTCTTTTGTTGGTAAGCAAAAAATTCCATTGGAAGCGATAATTGGAGAAATACGCAAAAGCAAAAGGCAATCACACAACCACCCCACGCACAACAAGCCGCAAGGCTCAGCCCACGCAACCACTCACGCACTCAGCAAAACAGTAAGGCATTTGCAAGGCTCACGCAAGAGATGGTGGCAGAAGCAAGCAGGCTTATCTGTACATACATTATTGCATCAAAAGTCGTGATATTTCTCATAGCATGATATTATTGACATCTTGATACTTGTGCATGGGATGCGATGTCGTCTTGATAGTGTATCCATAATTCCCCAAGGGTATTGACGGAACAACGTATAGGGGTATCCCGTTGCCTTGTGTGTATGTCGGGATGACTGCCTAGGGTTCCATGTCGGGCTGGTTTGCTAGAGAAGTCACGCTAAGGTATCTGTTATATATGTCCATGCATCATTCATTCATATTATTTTAACCTTCTCTTAGAAGATTCATCTTTTAATGTTGGACATTTGTCCCTAGACTATTCCACGTTCCAAGCGAGAAGAGCAACCGGAAGGGCAAGGGAGTGATCGAGGCATGAGCATGATGGAAGTTTTTATGTGTCCTATGCTAGGGGTAGGACCAGTATTTCGGTTGGCTTTGTATTTGGTTTTTAACTGATATTGTAATTGTTGTTGCCCAAAATACAATAATTAAATTTTATGATGTGGGGTCTGCTCAAGCTCGGTGTTAGGTGAAGTGAGGTTGTTGTGAGAGAAGTTGTCACAAGGTAGTTTACCATAAGGATGCTTGCCACAGTGGTATTTGCCACAAAGACCTTTCTCACCGCAAAGATTTTGCCACAAGGATCTATCTCATCACAAGGTTTTCGCCACAAGGATCTTGCCTTAAGCTCTTTTGCCTTAAGTCTCTAGCTGTAAGGATGTATCTTCGCCACGAGGATTTGTCTTGCCACAAGGATTTTGCTGCAAGGATCTCGACTCAAGCACCTTTTCCTTCAGTTTCTCGCCGTAAGGATTTTACCACAAGGATTTCGCCACAGGGATCTTACCTTAATCTCCTTTGCCTTAAGACTCTCACCACAAGGATATGACCCTGTTGATATTCCAAGATGGGTTAGAAGGCTCGCGGGAATCCTTGCCTGCGACTACCCTCTGATGCCTAAGTCAGTGCCAAATCAAGATAACTATTCACAAAAACTATAAAAATACAGTCAATATGTCAAAATTTTATCAAAATCGGAAGTGTGCATCAATGTCCTATAGTTGGCTATTTATACGGAACAATTCTCAAGGATGTCTAGTGCTGACACATGGCACTTGTTGAATGGAGTCTGAGTTTCATCGAGAGGAGGCTCCTGTCGCAAGGCCGCTTGCGGTAAGGCTGTCGCATGCCCCTTTACGGCAAGCCTTTAGCCGCGAGGCCTCTCGTGGCAAGCCTTTTATCGCGAACCTGCCGCGAGGCCTCTTGCGGCGAGGCCTTTGCCGTGAGGTCCTTACCATGTAGATTCGAGCACACTGTCGCAAGCCTTTAATTTTTATTTTTGATTAAGATTTTTCATTTTTCTTTCTTCCCGATTCTCATGGATTAACATTAATATTATGTTGGATGAAGTGATATGAATCTTTTATGTGTTAATGTACGAGATGATTAGGTTTTGATTCTGCTTCTGTTTATGCTTAAGTTTACCATTCCTTAGTTATATTTTGGGAATGCTATTCTTATATGGGTATGTTGAGGATTTTAGTGTGATTTGTGTATATGAAAAAAAAAATCCTAGCATAAATACAACGCCCTGAAAAGGCGAGGCGTTACAGTGGTTGTTTTCCTGCATCATGATTAAGCACCATCTGTGAGAGTGAAGGTTACTCACAATGATCTTCACAAAAAAAAAAAAGTAATTTCGAACACTTGAATTTATTCAAGGATTATTGCTCGTCCTTAGATTCCATTCTTTTGCGTATGTGTGTGTGTGATATCACCTAGTATCTGGTACACTAACTAAATCAACACTTGACTATTATCACACTTTCAAACTCTAAATGCCATGATTAGAAGCCTTTTGATCTCAATCTTTACTCTAATTCTTAGACGTTTAAAGAAACCAAATTTTGTCGTGAACACCTCACCAACCTAGATTAGAGCTCTCAAAAAGCTACAATGTGAAAGGTATTATTTCTCATCATGTTGTCAAGCATGAGACTATAAACCTGAATCTAGAACTAGGCCTTGTAGAAGCTAAAAAATGTATAGGTCCCATTCCTTCAGCACTAGTAGATTCCTCGTGACTTTTCAAGGGGTTTTTCTCATCACAATACACATAATTTTTCTCTAAAAATTGGATGAAGAATATGTTTTAGCCATTCCTTATGACCTTCCATGCCTGATGAGTTTGTAATGATGGATCATAGTACATTAGGATTAACTATTTATTTGGTGATAAATTTTGCTACTTTACCAGAGAGTTACCGAGAGGCTTACCGACATGCGCCAAAATGATGAAAATGCTCTCGCCCAATTGCAAAATTGCTTTCCCTTTCATTGGCCGCCTCCTCCTTCCTCTCTCTCTCTTTCCCATGGCTGGCTCCAACAAATGCATCTCTCTGCCTCGTCTCTCACGCACTGACCGTCGCTGCATCCTCTCTCCGTCGCAGCGGTTGGAGCGAGAAAGGCTAGGCGAGGTGGCAAAAAGAAGGCAGTTAACGGAGGTGGCCATGGGAAAGGGAGAGAGGAGAGAAGAGGTGGCCAAAGGAAGGGTAAGCAATTTTTTTTTTTTTTGGTAGAAAGGTAAGTGTATTAAGAACAAAGAAACTATACAAGGACACTGGGCATACCCAGACAAGAAATGAAAGAAAAATAATCAATGACCCAAAGTAAGGGCCTCAAAATGAATCAAAACATGAGGATACAAAGAAAATGAGACTCTGTATACTTGTGTTTTGATCCTATGAATGACCGAGTCCACACAAGGCCTATGGCCTTGAAAAATCTTCCTATTCTTGGTGTTCCAAAGATAGTAAATAGTGCGGGAAAGAGCAATTCTCTTGACCTTGGCTTGCCATGATATTCCTCGAGCTTCCTTCTTCAGCCACTTTAAAGGGCTAGGCACTGAACTCATCAACCTGGAAATGCCTAGCCACTCACGGATAATGCCCCAAATAGATGAGCTGAACGGACAGTGAAAGAAGATATGTTCATTGGACTCCTCGGCTGCCCCACATAAGACACAATTCCTGTCAATGTCCAAGTAGAGCAACTTGTCCCTCGTGAGCAATCTCGATTTGGCAGCAAGCCTGAGGGTGAAGGCATTCTTGGGAATAACACTCAGATGCCAAATAGTAGAAGCCCAGGGCCTTTTTTTTACAGAAGAAATCATAAGCTGGAAAAATATTGAACCAATCACAATGGACCCAACTAGAAATTTTCAATATGGCAGCATCTGTCGACCCTACCTCATGCAAAATCTGGTCCCTGATCCAACGAGTTTTCTTTAAGAGATGGGAATCATCCCTCTTGCCAGACCATGCCCAGACTGGTTTCCCCTTGAGATACTTGTGAGAAACCCATTGGACCCATAGGGAGTCCTTTTTCTGATGGATATCCCAAAGGTTCTAGTAAGAAGCGCTAGGTTCCAAACCTTGATATCCTTAAAGCCACGGCCCCCCTCCACCTTGGGAAAGCAAACATTCATCCAAGGAACTAATGGGTGCTTGGAGTTCCAAAGGAACACACGGCATATCTGAACAATACAATCAACAACAATAGACAGGATAGGCAAGATTGAAAGCTAGAAGCATTTAACGCCTTGAAGCACGACTCTAATCAACTCGACTCTACCCACATAAGAAAAGATGGCCGAAGACCAAGCATTGATGTAGCCTGCAACTTTGTCCACAAACAGAGGATAATGGGAAACCTTCATCTTCTCTACAGCGAGCGAAATCCCTAGATATTTGAAGAGCATGGACCCTCTGGGAAAACTAGTGAGATATTGGATTTCCTCTAAGTCGGAAACCACAATACCAACAGTGTAAAGGTTTGATTTAAAATCATTAGTCGAGAGGCCTAACACTGCCCCAAAGTCATTAAGGTATCCTATAAGAAATTTAATAGAAGTAGGATCTCCTCTCACCATAAGTAATAGATTGTCAGCAAATGCTAGGTGGGAAATCCTCAAGCCACATCTCAGGTGGAAATTAAAATCCAGATTGCTTGTCGCAGCATTGACAGCCCTAGAAAAATAATCGAGGCATAATATGAATAAGAAAGGGGATAAGGGATCACCTTGACGGAGACCCTTCTTGCCTTTAAAAAACCCATGCATGTTGTCATTTATAACAAGAAAGTAGGAAGGAGATGAGACACACTGCATGACCCAATTGACAAACTGCTAAGGGAAGCCCAAACCACTCATAACAGCCTCAAGGAAGTCCCAGTTGATGAATCAAAGGCCTTACGAAGGTCAACCTTGATCATGCACCAGGGAGAGATTTGCTTTCTATTATACCTTTTGAGAAGTTCTTGAGCAAGGTGAATGTTCTCAACCATGCTTCTTCCTTTGATAAATGCAGCCTGAGTTCGATCAATGATGGAATCCATAATGGGGGTCATTCTCGCTGCCAAGATCTTGGAAATAACTTTATAGGAGACGTTGCAGTTGTTGTTGTACTTTTTGTACAATAGTTTTAATGATGAAAAATATATATTGGTTTAATCCCTAAGTCATGAGTCAAGTATGTGGTTTTCAATAAATATCAATTTCAATATCATGTATCACTTTGTGAAAATGAAAACCCTGTTTTGACTAAGTCTGAAAGGTTAGCACCTTATAAAGAGACATATAAGAAAGAGTTTTCTTTTTGAAAAACTATCTCTCGGTAATTTGATATCTAACATTCATTAGTGCTAAAACGATTTTTAATGAATTTTTCAACAAATAGAAAGTATATATTTTGGAGGTGGTCAAATCGTAAAATCGTAAGTTTGTACTAAAACCCAAAATCTACTTTCTTATATTTTTGAATTTTGATTTTTTAGATATTTTTATTGAATCCAAATAGGGGCTACTTCGTCATTTCTAGAGAGGTATGTTTCAAAACCTATCATGTCATGTTTCGAAACCTCTGACATTCTGTCATTTGAAAACCGAGATGCATTTGTTTTGCAATTGTGTTTTATTCTCTATCAATTGTTTAATGCATTTTGCATAATAAGGAGATTCAAATTTGAATGTGAAAGTGGAGACCATTGTTTATTCTTAATGCCCATAAGATTCTTTAGAATCTGTCTCCCACTGTTTGTTGTCTCGAAGTGCTTATCCTGCTATAAAGTGTTGTATGTTTCGAAACCTGTTGTCTATGTTTCGAAACCTACTTTCCTGTCTTGTCTCTAACGGTTATAAACGGCCAGATTTCTATATCTTGGTATAAATAGCAGGTATTTGAAGACAAGAAGAGATTGATTGAGAAAGAACAAGATACAACAAGTGAGCACATACTAGAGACACACACACAAGCACATGTGATCTAAATCCGTTTGACAAGCTTTCAAAGAGGATCCATTCATCCATTCCTAGATGTGCATTGTGATGTGAAAAAGGAGAAGCAAGTGCAAACAACGAGTATCATCCTCCAGCTCTCCTCACCTCAAGTTAAGAGGTTTGTACAACCATGTGGTAAGGCATTTATTTCTCTTTGGGTTGTAAACATAAAACGTTTATTATCTTGTAAATGTTATAAAGGTTTGAGTTTAACCTAAAACTCATTTGGTGTAAAGGTTTGAGTTGAGCCTAAAACTTATAGTGTCAAAGGTTCGAGTTTAGCCTTAAAACTCACTTGGTGTAAGGTTTGAGTTAAACCTAAAACTCACTTAGTGCTAGGTTTGAGTTGAGGCCGTAAAAACTCACTTTGTAAGGTTTTTGGTGAACCGTGGTAAAACCCTTGTTGTGGTGATCACTAGTAAAAGTGATTGGGACTGCAAAATCCTTCAAGTGGGTAAGCTTGAAGGTAGTGGAGTAGGCAAGTGCTGAACCACTATATATCTTGTGTGCAAAGTGTTCTTTAGCTTTCATGTATCACTATTGCCTATTGCACATGCTTGCATAAGTTTTGTTATTAAAGTCTAAAATAGTTTTCTTGAGAACAAGTTTATACATATACATAGAAAACATATCTTTGATATACAAACATCTTTGGTATACTCTTAAATATATAAATCATTTTTTCCAAAGATCATTATTTTGAAATACAAGGTAAATGTTTTCGAATCAAGCAAAACAGTGAAGTAGATTTCGAAACATACATTTCATATTTCGAAACTTGTAAAACAGTGAGCTATATTTGGAAACATATATAGTAGGTTTCGAAACCTACTTAATAGAAAGGTTTATTTTGAAACATATAACCTATATTTTGAAACCTAGTATTCTACTAACAATCAAAGTTTTAAGTTATTGAAAATCTATACAATCCCAATTCACCCCCCTCTTGGGATTTATTTTCCATCATTAGGAACCAATACCAGTAGGTTATAGGCCTAAAATCCCCCATTGAAGGCGAATGGTTAGACTTAGGCAAGAGAACAATAGCAGTGTGGTTGACTTGCTTAAGGAGGAAACCATAACTGAAAAATTCCAAGACTTCCTCAAAAAATTGTTCACCCACAGTAAGTCAAACTTTCTTAAAGAAACAAGATGAAAACCCATCTGGCCCAAGGGATTTATCATCCCCAATGCCGAAAAGAGCCTCCTTGATTTTGTCATTAGAAATGGGCCTTGACAGGCTCGCTGCTTGCTTAGGAGAGACTTTCGGACCTAAATCAAGAACGTTGCTAGCAATAGGTTGACAAATGCTGGATGAGATTTTCATAGAACCTTAAGAACTCGTCAGCCACCTGTTGCTGGGACGAAGTAATTGAACCAGCCTCCCTTGTAACTACCGCAATGAAATTCCTTTTGGCATTTCTCTTGACGAGGGCATGGAAAAATTTAGAACACCTGTCACTGTTCTTGATATAGTTGCATTTAGCTACCTGCCCAAGGAACTGTCTTTCAACTTCTTTGAGGAAATTGGCAGATTTCCTTAACTCAAGCACCTTACATTAAAACTCAAGGCCAGGTCATCATCGAAGTCCAGTTGGGCTGCTTTAAGATCACTCAAGGCCTTATCGACTCTAGAGGAGATGTGGCTGAAATGCATGGAATTAAGCTGCTTCAAGGGCTCTTTTAAACTTTGAAGCTGCTTACAAAGAATGAACTACTTGGACCCAATAACCTACCGCGACCATGCGAGGCTGACCAAAGACTGAAAATCCGCATGGCCTGTCCACATATTGAAGAAACGAAATGGCTTCTTGCTTAGCTTAATAGGCTGAAAGAGAGAGACCAAACATGAGGAGTGGTCAGATAAGAATCCAAGGGCCAAGAAATTGGCATGACCATACAGCCCAACTAGAATCCATTGATTATTAACCATGGCCCTGTCAAGCTTGCTCCAAACTGAATTATTGGACCATGTAAAGAAACACCCTGAGGACTGCAGATCTGAAATCCCTGAAGAAGCACAACTATCTTCAAAATCCTTAATTTCGCAGGGAGTAATCTCAGATCCATTGCTCCTGTCTCCTATTCTTAAGGTGTTGTTAAAATCACCCAATACCATCCAAGGAGAGCAGCAATGTGCACCAAAGTCCATGAGACTTCTCCATAACGGTCACCTGGAAAAAATTGAATGCATAAAACATACACAAAGCTAATAGTAAAGGATATTAAAGATACCTTACAGGAAGCCTTTGTAACACCCCCTCTCCTAGGACTGCCCAAGAAGAGGTGCTATGGAGAAAATAGATAAAATAAAATAAAATTCTCTGATAAACGGAAAACTGAACATCTTAATCAATTGAAATAAAAACTCTAAGTCAAATAACTAAAAGCCATAAACTCTATCTAAGGGAAAATCCCTCACCTGAAATATAAACTAATACTAAACTGACAAACACTATAAACTAACAAAACTCTCAGACATCTTTAATCTCGAGCGACTCCACGTACACACACTACTGACCACTATTATTAGGCCCCACATCTGGTACTCTCCCTCTAGGACCTAGAATGGTGAAGAGTACAAGGTGAGCTACAAAGCTTAACAAGTAATAAGCTGGAAAGAATAACTGAAGCTGAATCGAGAAATATCGATACTCATAAAAATACTAACTATCCTTGCATTGAGAGTTATAATAATCACTGTAAGGTTGTATTTATGAGATGTAACACACATAAACTGTAAAATAAATATAGGTATGCAACTTTGACTCACAGGCCCACATAACTGTAATACATACTTGACCAATCTAAATCCTGCAAACATAAAAGCTATAAGCATATATTGTGGGCAATATGCCCTTAGCCCCCTGGTGGCCACGAAACGGGTAACTCATAAACTGAGTTGTAACTAAAACTGGTGGGATCTCCGCGGACTAGCCGCCTGGCGCGCATAATGTAATGCTCATAGATATGCTGGCACACAACATGCAGTGCTCCATATAAAGTCATGCTCAATGCTCAAACCAAGATGTATGCACATAATCTCACGAAATAATAATGAACATGTCAGAACTTCACACAAAAATATAAAACGCACAAGTTATTCTTACTATTATTGGAAACCACATATTCCTCGTATTTTCCCTTGAATTACAAAATTTACTGATGTTTATTTATTTATTTATTTAATTATGTAATTTTGAGGGTGCAACATGAAAACTTCCTAGGGGGGTCACCCATCCTATCACTACTCCCACTTGAGCATGCTTAACTTTGGAGTTTCTAGCAATATTTGTTGCAAAATCGGGTGTAGAGCATGGAAATCTAGTGTGAGTGACTTTCACACTAGTGTCATTCGAATAACTCTCAAATTCATTCGAATGAATTTGGAAAAGCTTAAGCATTTTGAACGAGAAACTGCAATACATTCGAATGCTATAGTACCCCCATTCGAATGAGATGAATGGAATATACAAAGGACATTCGAATTACAGAAGTTTCATTTGAATGCTAGATGATACAAAACAAAGGCCATTCGGATATTTCAAGTACTTATTTGAATGACAAAAAAAACTCATTCGAATGACACACTCAAAACCTCAAGAACACATTCGACTGATACAATAATATTGAGAACTCATTCGAATACCACAAAAACTAATTCGAATGGCACACAGCTCATTCGAATGTTTGAAATCTCATACTAAATAAAGCTTACAATAATAGAGACCACATCTTGAATAAAAAATTTAACATTACTACACCATTCCGAAAGAAATCCTGGGAGAACAATCCCAATTGATATAGAATAACATCAAGATGAATCAACAATCGTATTGGGAAGGAAACGCTTGTGAGAAAATCATGCATAACTTATCAAAACTCACTATATACGCATATATAACTATATATATACATATTGTCTGAATAATCTAAAAACTCAAATGAAGGGTTACTGAAAGTTGAGATTAATACTGAACATGATCATGCAATAATGGTTTATAGGGATAGATACTTGCTCATGACTTGACTGTTATACACACACACACACACATATATATATAAACGTATCTGTTTACTGCTAAAATACTGAAACTTCAAACAAGAGTTCTTGGATAATCTGAAAACGAATTAACAAGAACCTGTAATGGAAGGGATTATAGGGAAGATACTTGCCTTGATAATTCTGATCAATTCAATGATTACAATGCAAAACTCCCATGGACTACACTCTTGAACTCTCTGTTGCAACCTTCTCAACTCTCTGTTCTTCACAGCGTGAAGAAAATTGTGTGCTATGAATCTATATAGACAATGGAGAGGCAGCTCTAAAGCTCACATCTCCTTCTCACGTATGAACTCCCAATCTCCTAATAACTCCATGTAACACCCAGTGTTACTGGTGTTAAGAGAATGAGAAAGGAAGTGAGAAACTTCCAAAAATGCTCTTAAGAAGGTATTGGATTCTTGAGAATAAAAGTGCCCTATGAGAGGGGTATTTTGGTAATTTAGATAATGAAGGCCAATAAAGGGAAATTTGGTAAATCGAATATAATTCCTAGGTGGAATTAAGTATGGAAGTGAATTAATTTTCCTTTTTTGTATTTATGTGGAGATAAATGGGATTAATAATTCACAAAGGGTATTTTGATAATTTTGGAGTATAATTCCATGAGGGAATATAATTATTAAATAGAAAAATTAATTATAGTGTGTTAATATCTAAGAAGTAATTTATTTTTCCCTAAATTGGGGATTAAATGTGGTAAAGCCACATGGATGGCCAAGATGGAGGCTTGGAAGCCAAGTTTGGTGTCAAGGAGTGACACTTGGAAAGCTCTTGGCTAAGAGAAATGAAAGAAATTAAATAAATGCAAAAGAATTGAAATTAGTCTTTCAAGCATTTAATGAGAGGCATGATTATATGGATTAAAGAAAATCCAAAAGGAAAATGAAATTAGTCATGTATTAATGGTTGGAAAATGGCCAAATTAAATAAATAGAAAAGAAATTCTATTTTTGGGACTTGAAGTCAAGATCAAGGGTGGAGGAATTGTCTTGAATTTTCCAAGGGTTGAGATTAAAAGTTAAAGAGTACATGGATTGTGCTTTCTTGAATGGTGGGGATTTGGTCTTGAAAACGGGAAAGAAATCTAATGGTGGAGGTTTAAGAAGACCAAATGGCATGGATTATGTTTGTTTGTGTGGATGAGATTTGCTCTCCTAAAGTAAATCCAAAGGTTAGGATTTAATGTGGAGGCTATTAGATATAAAAAGTGGAAAATCTCTCAAGAAAGAAAGGAAGGAAGAAAAGAGAAGAAGAAGGAAATGAGAAGAAAATGATGAAAGGTAAGGTTGTTACCTTGTAGTATAGATCTTTTTTTTTATGGTGCCTTAGCTTTTTCATTTCTTTTCTAGTTTCTTTCAAGAGGAGAGTTGGAATCAAAAGAAAGATCTTGATGATTAAAGTTTATTGAAGATCTTCAGGAGTCAAGATAAGGGATGGCCCCATGGGAGGGTGGCCTTGCAATGTGCTGTAAGTATAGTTCATAAATGTGTATGTTGCATTTTGCATGTTCTATTGTGTACATGAGACCTATGGCCATAGGGTAGATTGGGAACATGGTGGGAATGGTGGGTTGATGCCTTTAATCTTGGTGGGTTATGAGGGCAAAGAGATCTAGTCATACTTGCATGCATTTGGCATCATATAATCTTGTTATGTTCATATTTACTTTGCATTGCACCCTTATTAAGCTTTGAGCTCATGAGGTTTTTTACCTCACATATAGGATGCTAAGAAATGGGAAAGCGAGATTTTGGATGGAGAGCATGGAAGATGCATGGAAAGTGCTTCAAGAAATGCATTTTGTTAGTTGATGACTTGATTGAAGCCTAAAACATTAATGTAATCTTTTTTTTTTAATGTATGTTATGTAATTATCAAGGTGGTTGTGTAGTCCTTATTTATGGAAAAATATAGGCAAATTGAAATAATTGAGATGTGTATGTATTGTATTTATGTTTTGGAAAATATGGGCTTAAAAGCCCAAGAGAAAAAGAAAAGAAAAGATGGTAGCAAGAGGCAGGCCGCAGCCGTGCACTGGCGGCCACCCTAGCGATCGGGTGCGTGTGCTAGTGGCCAAGCGCACTACCAGCGCGCAGCTAGGCCCCGAGTGCGCCAGCGGGCCCTGCCATCCATTTTTTTTTAAAAACTCTAAAAAATTGGGGATTTGGGGGGCATGTCTTGGTTGAATGTGGGCCCCAAGGGAATATTCAAAATAAAAGGATTTTTAGGCATTTTTGAAGATAAATGCCGAACTTTTGGAAAATGAAAATGTTGATATTTTCCTTGAAATTGGTGAAAAAATCATTGGGTTGATTAAAATTGTGAATTTTTAAGCCCGATGGAATTCTTGGGAAAAAGAAGAATTTAAGTAATAAATGGCAATTGGGCAAACTTAATGTAAATTAATTAACCAAGTGTGGTATGGTTGAAGCCCAAATCTACTAGTGGATCCTAGGGTTGAGGGAAGGGAATGAGGAATCCTAGTTCCCACCTAGGACGTTTCGTGTTGAAATATAATTCGCCCTTCACAAATGGCTGGGCATGTGAGCAGTTCGGTTGATTATTCACGAGTGGCACCCGTAAGTGGGAGCGGGGCATCACACTCCAATTAAATAATTCAATTCTAATAAAAAATTCTTAAATGACCATCATGTCCTTGTATTTAATTTTCACATAATTAAATATAATTAAATGCTATTCTTTTCCTTTAAAATCTCTGAATTGCCACATTAAAATAATTAATTGACAAAATCTCTTAAACACTAAATAAATAGGAAATTAGATAATTTCTAAATAATTTCTAGACCCTTTAATGGGTCGTTACAGCCTTGTAGTGAATAACCTGAGGAGTTATCTCAATAGGCTCAAGAGTCACTCTTGAGGGGTCCCACAAAATCAAAATACGGCCAACTTGATGAGTGTGGAAATTATTCAGATCTCTCCACCCTTGAAACTTACTAGCCATGATCCTCTGCAGCTTCTTAGAATTCAGCTTGGACTCTAAAATACCCATAACAGTGATATTATTGCATTTCATGAGGTCTCTAACCCCGTTATGCTTTAGGGGCAAATTAAAGCCCCTAATGTTCCAACTTGCACAAATCATGGAACCTTGAGAAGGGCTCGCCCATTCTTCATAGTTTTCTTCAGGCAAACGGGCTTAATCTTTACAGAAGGACCCTTTGGCTTTTGGCCTTCTACAATTCTAGAACTCTTCCCTTCAAGCGTGCCTGACATGTGGAGTTTTTCCTCTGGCGAAGTCTTATGTTTGTTGTTTTTCTTCCTAGAGCGGCACACCACTTGGAATAGGGGTTCAAGATCACTTTGGTCCCCTACCTGATCCACTAGGGGATGCTCCACCTGAGTGAAAGGTTGATCCTTGTCATGCTAATCCACCTAAGGAGCTGGCTGAGGGATCTCAACATTAGAGGGGGTAAGCAAGAGAAGCTCCTCCTGATGGGGCCCATCCTTACGGTAGCCATCTTAACAAGGGATAGAAGCCTGAAGCTCATTCCTAGAGGGGGCGTTAGCATCCTCAGAAGGACCAGCCAGAGGGGACTGATTTTCTAGGGGATGAGCTTTCATCTTGCAAGTAGACGAAAGATGCCCAAATGTCTTGCGAGGAAAACAAAACCTAGGCTTATACTCATAAACAACCGCCTCCATTCTGAGCTTCCCATCTGGGAGGGTCAAGGGGATGGACTAGACCAGGTCTTGTGTGGCATCAACTTCAACCATAACTCTAGCATATGAGATACGCTTCCTACGGGCTATTAGTTTATTTGAGGCAATTGGCTTGCCTACCTTAGTAGCAATCTTGCTCAACGCCTCTGACGTCCAACAATCCAAAGGAAGACCTAGAAATTTTATCCAAATTGGCATGGTTGAACCGCTTTTATCATCAAACTGAAAATACTTTGGCATAACCTTAAGCAGCAATGGTTTGCCAAACACAAAATAAAGGCCCCCAGCCAGAACTTGGTCCCTCGCTACTTCATCTTCAAACTTAAAAACTAACCAACCATTAGAGTACGCAAGGTAGTTGAAATGAACCTTCCTAGATTCACACATCTTGAGCAGCGTTATCTTGCCTAGAAACCTTCCCGTAATTAAACCCATAAGGTAGAAGCCCCAAGTTGCTTCAACTTCTTCCATGACCTTCTTTTCCAGAATGAGCCCAAAACCAGGGGATTCACTAACATGAAGGGAAAGCACCTGTTCGCTCTTCATGTTGTTTTGAAACAAACCGACCCAAGGAGCTTTAACAGTGGTACCCATTTTTGCATCGCCCTATGCTTCAATAGGGATTATTGAGGACCCTTCAGTGTCGGTGTCTTTCACACATGTGTAATGGAAATTCCAAGCGAAAGGGGACACGTGATGGAAGACGCCACCTAAAGCTTGAGATAATCTTCTGAAGGGTTACCCCCTACATCGCTGTTGCCTTCTTGCCAATAGAAGGGGAAGCAATTTTGCTATTGGGTGAGGGTATTTTTGTCATGTTGTAACACCCCAGCCTCTTCCGGGCGTTATATCATATGCTAGGATTTTTTTATTATATATACATGAATCAAACTAAAATCCTTAACATATTCGCATAATAATAACAATTCCCAAAATTAATATTAAAGAAATAAAATTCATAATTACCAGCGGAATAAAATCGAGACCTAAAAAAACCATAGTAATGAATCATAACATCCACGAGTTCATACATATTACTTAATCAGCATAACATTACAATAACTGAAATAAAGTAAATCAATTAAAAGGATAACTTGTCTTAGCCCTGGCTTAGGACCCATCACAATCTCCATCATGCTCATGTCTCGATTACTCATTTGCCCTTTCGACCGCTTAACTCGCTTGGAACGTGGAATATTCCAGGGACATGCGTCCAACATTAGAAGATGAAACTTCTAAGTGAGGGTTAAAATAACAATTACATGAATGCATGATGCAATAATGTAAATGAATACATACCCCAGTGTAACTTCCCTGGTCCATCGGCCCGACACAGAACCCGAAGCAAAATCCCGACCTGCTTTTAAGATAATCTTAATGTTGTCCAATCATTTGCCCTTAGGGAATTATGGCTACACTATTAAGGTGACATCCCAATCCCATGCACGAGTATCAATATGCCAATAATATCGTGCCATGCAAAAATCATATTCCATCAATGCAACAATACATATATAAATATGACAGAATGCTCATATAATATATATATATATATATAACTTAGCCACTATCATGCTCAACATAGACAATATATAACATGTATAAGCTTTTGGAGTAAAACCACCCACCTTAAAACAAAAATTCAACTTGCCTCGATTTGCATGCCAACCTCGAAAATAATGCAAATTGTTAAGATCCTTGGCCAAATCACTTACTGGCCAATAATTTCCAAAGAAAATCAATAATATAATTTTTCATACTTTTTCTTATTTTTCCTCTATTTTTCCTATTTTCCCTCTATTTTTCATAGCCATAAATTCTTACAAAATTCCTAATAAAGTAATTTATTCAATTTTTCTTGAATAAAATACCTAAAATAATACTTCTAATCTCCATAAATTTTCTGAAAAGTTTCCAAAACCTCTTCCTATTTTTTTCTGATTAAGTTTCTTTTCAAAAATTTAAAATAATAAAAAAATTTCCAGAATAAAATAATATTCTTATTTTTTCCTGTATTTTTGAATATTTGTTCAGAATTTTATCCCTCTTATTTCTATTTTTTACTCTATTTTTCTTTATTTTAAGCATTTAAAAAATAATAAAAAAATTATCTCCAGTCATCTTCTTCGGCACCGGCACACCAAAAAATTAAGCGGACTATACGAGAAGATAACTTACCTTGATTCGATCACCCTAGCCAAATTTAAGCTTGAAACAAAAATCAGTCTGGCTCCGGCGAGATTCGATTTTTTTAGCAAAACTTCGATCACCCCTCAAATGAACTTCAAAATTCCTCAAAATTTTTAGAAATGATCCTCACCTCCTGGGCAACAAAAGCCCTATGTCTTGGTGACTCAATTTGTTCAAAAAAATGAGGTCGTTTTGAAGCTCAAATATTGCAAAACCCTAGGCTACTATATCCTCTGTTTATAGCCAAATTCGAATCCCAAAATGACGGATCTTGCTTCACCCAAAGCCACTAAGGCTTTTCCATGCCCTAGATGGGTCCAAAATGCATTGAAAGTTGCCCAAAAGTCAATTTACAAAGGATAAATTATAGTTACTTTCAGCAAAAAATTTGGTCATTTTAGACCAAGCCAAGGCCGATTGTCGGCCAAGATCGATTATGGGGTCTTGCCTCAACGTCCCTTACTACTTTCTTGGGTCTTCCACAACTAAATTCGGTTATGGGAAGGGTGGCCAGAAGCTTGGTCTGCCATGGCAGCTTTTAAGTTTTGGAAATTGTACTTTTGCCCCTTCATTTTGACTTCTTTACGTTTTGGCCTTTCTATGAAGCCCCTGAACTTTCTATAACTTCCATTGAGTCCCTCAATGTAACACCCCAATTTTCTTGAGCGTGTTATAACTTAGGATTTCGGGAATATAAAAAGTTTTCATATCACAATAGTTGTCACACATCACATAATATCCCCAATAACCCTAATTTTTACATTCTTAGCTTAACAAACCCAATAATTGAATAGCTAAGACAGGCGTTAAAATTTTAAATGCGGAAGCTAAATCGAACCGAATATGGTTCACAACCATAATGCTTTATCATAAAATTGTTCAAGACGTCTACAAAATGTATTATATCATCTCTCGCAAATGATAACTAAACATCTTAAATATATCCAAAGTTACATAGGTTCGCACATAAGCAAGAATATGCTAAACATACAACAACAGTAAATTAAGCTTATTCTTCAGCTACCTCATTTCCCTTAGAGTCGCTCGTCGAACCTGGAACGTTTGAATATTTCAGGGACATAGTCCAATTAGAAAATGAATCTTCTAGTGAGAAACTCCAAAAAAATAGTTTATATCGATGTATGATAAGGTATAAAATGTATAAGAAGACAAGGAGAACTACTCCGAAGTGCTTCGTGAACATGTCAGCCTCCTCCAACGAGAGATTTTTCAATGGCGCACGCATATCGCCTCTCGAGAGGTCTCTAACCATGTCACTTTGGCCCGACTTCATAGCACTCATGCAAGCACTACATCCGTTGTTCCTTAGACTCACGGTCTTCCCCACGAGAGCTTTCTCGATGGCGCATACATAACGCCTCTCGGGGGATATCCGACTTTTTCCCTCGGCCAACAACAAATAGGTACAACGGTATGGCCACACGAATTTTATAAATGTAACAGTTAAAAGGCCAATAGCATATATTTTCAGAAAAATACATTTCATATATGCAACATGATTTCACGTAAGAGAATAACAAGAGTTTATGTATAAGAACTTCACGAAACACGTCTCATGTAATAGAAGTCTCTCATAAGAGAATAAAAATAGGATTTGGAGTATAGGAGTCTCACCTTGTTGGTTTATCTCTTCGACGGTATAATTTCACAGCGAACGGCCTAGGTTTCTGTAGAAAATATACGTTTCGGTAAACTTAACCTCAAATATTTTTACATAAGTTTGAGGGTCATTAAATTAGGGATAAAACTGAAAAAATTGAAGGAAAATACACCCCACACGCACCATCACGAGCCCCAGGAAGGTGGCTCACGCGCCTTCACACGCAGCCACTTCCGGCGCGTATATCTCACGCGCTGCTACCAGATTTCGGACAACATTGCATCATTTTCGTATTTCGGCCATATCTCCCTCGTTTTAACTCCAATTCGACCCCCGTTTTAACCTTTGCGACCCTCTCTTCCCCCTCTACAGGATTATAAAAAAAGGGACTTACCTCACTTTTTTTCTGACTGATTTTAGCGAACTTCGGCGAAGGTTCATAACTCCGATGAGGCTCCGTCTTCCCTGGCTTCTCCTTCGATTTCTTCCCGCCTTCTTATCGAACTTCGTCCTCTCTCTCTAGAGCAAGCTCCTCCTCTTAGAGTGCCTCAACTCTCAAACTTGTACGAAATGATTTGAGAGCAACCCATGGTGCCTTTTTATAGATTTCTTCAACCAATCACATTATGCCACTTGTCACAATCTAAGCCATGGACTCCAAAGACTCAAAGATATATTTGAATGGCTTTTGAAATCAAAAACTAGAATGGATTTAACTTTTTAAATCCAAGCCAATTCCCTAACTTCTTCCAAATGACATTTTGGCCCTTGTTTCAAGTCCTCAACTTTAATATTTACCACATAAGCTCTTAATTTTATCCTTATTTCGTTTGGATAATTCTCTAATTACAATTACACCCTCAAACATCAAATTTATCGAGATACTTAAAATCTCAAATTAATAACTCAAAATTACTCGATATGTACGATTTCCTGAAGCCCCTTACCATCATTCGGCTATTTTAGGCTACAACTTAGCTTAACCGAAAAACCATCTCTGATTTGATTTCTTTCAGCGTTATAAATCTCACCTCGAGACGCTCGTCAAAGATATACTTTTGTCCTTAGGTATCTAAGCTCCAGAGCACTCCCTGCAATCGATTCAGTCACTTGTTATCATTTCAAACATATTTTTTGGTATTTTAAACTCACTTAAAATACGTGGCAATTTCACGAAAATATGGTGTATTATATTCTCCCCCCCCCCCTAAAAGAATTTCATCCACGAAATTTGAAACATACTCGAAATTATTGAAGGTTAAATAATTATTGCATTATGGAATACAATTTTTGGAAGAAAATATAAAAATTCCCTACTCTATTTCCATTTCCTCGAACAGATGAGGATATTTCTTTCTAATTGTTTCCTCAAGTTCCCACGTTTCCTAATCATCCGAGTGCTTTCCCCATTGAACCTTCACTAACGGGATCTCTTTATTTTGCAACACTTGAGTTTCAGTGATCTAAAATTGCTTCAGGTGACTCCGGGTAGGTCAAGTCATTCCTTAGCTCAATTGTCTCCACCCGAACTTCGAGGGTTGGATCTGGCACATGCCTTCCAAGTTGGGAGACGTGGAACACATTATGAATCCCGGACAAGCTTGGCGGAAGCTCCAATTGATTAGCCAAAGGTCCAACTCTTTCCACAATCGGATATGGTCCTATATACCTTGGCTTTAGCTTTCCTTTACCACTTCCACGCGTCACCAAATGTTGGGGTGACACCTTGAGATACACTAGATCCCCTACCTCGAACTCTAGATCCCTTCTTCTTTGATCTGCGTAAGATTTTTGTCGGCTTTGCGCAACTAGAATCCTCTCTTGGATTATTTGAATCTTGTCGGTAGTTTGTTACACAAGCTCGGGCCCCAACATCTGTCATTCCCCTACTTCAGTCCAACAGATAGGCGACCGACACTTTCTTCCATACAAAGCCTCATATGGAGCCATCCCAATGCTGCTGTGGTAACTATTATTGTACGCGAATTCTACCAATGGAAGATGCTCCTCCCAATTTCCTCCAAAATCAAGGGCACATGATCTCAACATATCTTCAAGCGTTTGAATTATCCTCTCTGATTGCCCGTCAGTCTGGAGATGATAAGCCGTACTCAATTTTAGCTGAGTCCCCATGCATTCCTACAAACTCTTCCAAAACCTTGAGGTGAACCTCAGGTCCTAATATGAAACTATACTTACCGGCGCACCATGGAGTCGTACGATTTCCTTCACGTACTACTCGACAAATTTTCGTACTGGTTGGTTCATCCTTGTAGGCAGGAAATGCGCTAACTTTGTCAACCTGTCTACCACCACCCAAATGGCATCATAACCCTTTCGGCTCTTCGGAAATCCTGTCACGAAATCCATCGTGATATGTTCCCATTTCCACTCGAGAATTTTCGAAAGCTCTCATCAACCCTGTAGGTTTCTGATGCTCAATCTTTACCCTTTGGCATATATCACATTGTGCCACCCTTCTAGCCACACTAGCCTTTATCCCAAGCCACCAGTAGATTTCCTGAAGATCTCGATACATCTTCGTGGCTCCTGGGTGCACGGTATACTTAGCTCTGTGGGCTTCATCCAGAATTTTCTGTCTTAACTCCTGTAGGTTTGGCACGTACACTCTACCCCGAAACTTGAAAATGCCATTTCGCATCTCAAAATCTGAACTCTTGGGCTGGCCTTGCTCGTTTACCCATAAACGTATATGCCGGTTACTCCCACTAGTCTCCTGTATTTCGATCTCCAGATCCAGTTGAACCTCCAGGCTAGCTACTAGGACAGAAGATCCCTTCGGTACTACACTCATCGTCATCAGGTTAAAAGCCTCAGTCAACAGCCACTCTTGGGCCATCAACCCGGCCATAATAGTAGGCACAGTCCTACTCAAAGCATTAGCTACCACATTGGCATGCCCCAGGTCATACAAAATGGTGCAGTCGTAGTCCTTCAGGAACTCCATCCATCATCGCTGCCTCATGATCAATTCTTTCTGCGAGAACACATACACTTTTGTGGTATATGAACACATCGAACGTCTCTCCATATAGGTAGTGCCTCCATAGCTTCAGTGCATATACCACTGCTGCCAGCTCCAAGTCATGCGTTGGGTAGTTCACTTCATGTCTCTTCAACTGGCATGATCCATATGCGATCACCCAACCATGTTGCATTAATACACAGCCCAAACCAACCTTCGAGGCATCGGTGTATACAACATATCCACCGGGCCCACTAGGCATTTCCAGCATAGGTGCCAAGGTTAGTCTATCCTTAAGCTCTTGAAAGCTTTTCTTGCACTTAGCAGTCCATTTGAACTTGACCTCCTTCTGTATGAGTTTCGTCATAGGTGCAGCTATCTTCGAAAATCCTTCCACAAATCTTCGATAGTAGCCTGCCAATCCCAAAAAGCTTCGCACTTCAGTCACGCTCGTCGGCTGCTTCCATCCTCGAACAGCCTCAATCTTGGCTGGATCCATTGAGATTCCTTCAGGTGAGATCACATGCCCAAGAAACGCAACTTGGGATAGCCAGAACTCGCACTTCGAGAACTTAGCATACAATTGGTGTTTCCTGAGGGTTCCTAGCATTATTCTCAAGTGCTCCTCATGGTCACTCTCATTCGTTTGGATAATTCTCTAATTACAATTACACCCTCAAACATCAAATTTATCGAGATACTTAAAATCTCAAATTAATATCTTAAAATTACTCAATATGTACGATTTCCTGAAACTCCTTACCATCATTCAGCTATTTTAGGCTACAACTTAGCTTAACCAAAAAAACCATCCCTGATTTGATTTCTTTCAGTGTCATAAATCTCGCCTCAAGACGCTCGTTAAAGATATACTTTTGTCCTTAGGTATCTAAGCTCCAGGGCACTCCCTGCGATCGATTCGATCACTTGTTGTCATTTCAAACATATGTTTCAATATTTTAAACTCACTTAAAATACGTGGAAATTTCACAAAAAATATGGAGTATTATACTCAAGATTTTAACTCTTCATTTATTCTTCTAAGATTCCGAAAAAATGTCATTTCGACCTCCCTCGGGCAAATTCGAGAAATTGCACTTAGGCCCGAATCTTCATTTTGGTCGTAAATCCTTTTGTTTCTTCCAAAAACCACTGAAGGGTTGTTTTACATACTAAATATTAACTTTCTTGGGGTTTTGTTAACCTCTTGAAAGTCTCATGTGATAATTCAGTTTTCAGCCAGAATCATAGTTGTATTTTAGTTGTACCGAAAATCATTCATGATCTAATTTCTCTCGATGCTAAAAATCATTACTTGAGATTCTTAATCGGAATATGCCTATTTCCTTAGGTATATGAGCCCCCGAGCATTCTCTCTAGTCGATTCGGATATTTTCTCGGGCTATTTTGATACCGATTTCCTTTGAAACCTCATATTTCTTACCTGAAAGTTTTTCGGGTGTTACATTCTTCCCCTCTTTAAGGAATTTAGTCCTTGAAATTTTGCTTTTGACGAACCAAATTACCAACTCAATACATTAGTCATTGATTGTCTTTTTAATCATCCAAATTCATACAATTTTACGAGCAATACCAACTAGGCATGCCATGTATTTCACGTAATTTTTCATTGTAGCTCCTTATCTATGGTCACATACATCAAGAATAGTTCATTCTTTTCAAAAATATTTCTTTACTTCACAAAATTCTTGATAACATCTCTTAGAAAACCATGAAAATATGTTATTCTATTCTATTTCCTCGAACAACTGGGGATATTTTCCCTTAATCGTATCTTCGAGCTCCTATGTGGCTTCTTTTTCGATGTGATTTCTCCACTGAATTTTCACTAAAGGAATGATTTTGTTCCTCAAGATTTGGTCGTGACGGTCCAGGATCCGTTCAGGCGACTTTGGATACGTCAGATTGTCTCTTAGCTCGATCACTTCTACTCGAATTTCTTGAGTTGGGTTTGGTATATGCCTTCGAAGTTAAGACACATGGAAAACGTCGTGGATGTTGGATAGGAAGTTCTAAAAGATAAGCCAATGGTCCAACTCTCCCTATTATTGGATAGGGTCCTATAAACCGTGGTCTTAACTTTCCTTTCTTCTTTCCTCGTGTTCCCATATGCTGAGGTGATACCTTTAGGTACACATGATCTCCTACCTCAAATTCCAAATCCTGTCTTCTTTTGTCCGAGTAAGACTATTGTCGAATTTGAGTAGTTCGAAATCTTTCTTGAATCTGCCTGATCTTTTCTGTTGTTTGTTGTACCAACTCAGCCCTAATATTTGTCTTTCTCCTACCTCAGTCCAACAGATAGGTGAGCGACATTTCCTCCTGTATAGAGCCTCATATGGCGCCATTTTGATGCTACTATGGTAGCTGTTATTGTAAGCAAATTCCACCAGTGGTAGATGTTCTTCCCAATTACCCTTGAAGTCTAAGGCACAGGACCTTAACGTATCCTCAAGTATCTGAATTGTTCTTTCAGACTGTCTATCAGTTTGCGGGTGATAAGTCGTACTAAGGTTCAATTGAGTTCTCATGCATTCTTGTAGGCTTCCCCAAAACCTTGAGGTAAATCTCGGATCCCAATCCGAGACTATGCTTTCTAGTGTGCCATGGAGTCTGATTATTTCTCCAATGTATTACTCCGTAAACTTTTGAATTAGTTTATCCATTCATGTTGGCAAAAAGTGTGCTGACTTCGTCAGTCGGTCTATGATGACCCAAATTGCATCGTTGCCTTTTTGATTTATGGGAAATCCCGTCACAAAATCCATTGTGATATGCTCCCATTTCCATTCCGGGATGTCCAACAGTTTCATGATTCCTGCTGGTCTTTGGTGCTCGATCTTTATTCTTTGACATGTGTCACACTGAGCTTCCTTTCTTGCTACACTTGCTTTCATTCCCAGCCACCAGTAGACTTCCCAAAGATCTTTATACATCTTTGTGGCTCCCGGGTGCATTGTATATAGAGTCTTGTGGGCCTCATTCAAAATCTTTTGCCTCAAGCTCTTTTGGTTTGGCACGTATATCCTTCCCCGAAATCTGAGTATACCATCATGCATTTCAAACTCGGTCTTCTTGGGCTGGCCATGCTCATCTACCCATAGAGGCATTTGCTTATCATCCACGCATGCCTCTAGTATTTCGTTCACCAAATCTAGCTAAACTACCATGCTAGCGATAAGGACGGATGATTCTTTCGACACTACACTCACTGTTAGTTGGCTAAAAGCCTCTATCATCTGCCACTCACGGGCCATCATCCCGACCATAGAAATAGGCACGTTCCTACTCAAAGCGTCTGCCACCACATTGGCACGCCCCGGGTGATATTGAATGGTGCAGTCGTAGTCCTTGAGAAATTCCATCCATCGTCGCTGCCTAAGGTTCAACTCCTTCTGTGAGAACACATATTTCAGGCTTTTGTGGTATGTGAACACCTCAAAGGTTTCACCATACAGGTAATACCTCCATAGCTTTAGAGCATGTATCACGGCGGCTAACTCCAGATTATGAGTCGGGTAGTTTACCTCTTACTTCTTTAACTGTCGTGACCCATACGCGATCACTCGATCATTTTGCATTAATACGCAACCCAAACCTATCTTCGAGGCATCCGTGTATACAATGTATCCACCTGGCCCACTAGGCATTGCCAGAACAGGTGTCAAGTTAGCCTATCTTTGAGCTCCTGGAAGCTTTCCTCGCACTTGATAGTCCATTCGAACTTGACTTTTTTCGTATGAGCTTTGTCATAGGCGCGACTATCTTCGAAAACCCCTCTACAAATCTTCAATAATAGCTTGCCAATCCCAAAAAGCTTTGTATCTTGGTTACACATGTTGGTTGCTTCCATCCTTGAACAGCCTCAATCTTGGCTGGATCTACTAAGATTCCCTCGGCCAATATCACATGACCCAAGAACACAACTTGAGATAGTTAAAACTCGCATTTCTAGAACTTGGCATATAGTTGATGTTTCTTGAGAGTTCCTAACACTGCTCTCAAGAGCCCCTCATGCTCACTTTTGTTCGAGGAATACACCAATATATCGTCTATAAACACGATTACAAACTGATCTAGGTAGGGTCTGAACACTCTATTCATGAGGTCCATAAATGCTACTGGAGCGTTCGTTAATCCAAATGACATCACCAAATACTCAAAATGATCGTACCTTGTATAAAATGCTGCCTTTGAGACATCATCCATCTTGATTCTCAATTGATAGTATCCGGATCTCAAATCAATTTTTGAGAACACCTTTACTCCCTATAGCTGATCAAACAACTCATCAATCCTCAAGAGTGGATACTTATTCTTGATTGTGGTCTTGTTTAATTGACGATAGTCGATGTACATTCTCATACTACCATCTTTTTTCTTTACAAATAATACTGGCGCACCCTATGGAAATGTACTTGGTTGGATAAACCCTTTGTCGATTAATTCCTGAAGCTGACTCTTCAATTCCTTCATTTCTGCTAGAGCCATCCGATATGGTGGAATTGATATAGGTTGGGTTCCTGGTACTAGCTCGATCGAGAACTCGATCTCTCGAGACAGAGGTAATCCCGGTAGGTCTTCTAGAAACACGTCCTCGTACTCTTGCACCACTCACACCTTATTGAGTTTTGGTAATTCTCCCTTTTCTAATTGAGCATAGGCTATATACCCATGAGCTCCCTGGATTATCAATTTTACTGCCTTCATAGCCGAAATAATTTTTCTAATCTTAGGGTCACTTTGTCCCTAAAATTTGACCCACCCTCCCTCAAGCTTCCTTATGGTCATTATTTTTCTTCGACAATCTATATTGGCATCGTTCTTGGATAGAAAATCCATTCCTAAGATTATGTCGAAGTCAAATACTTCTAATAAGATTAAATCAGTCTGGAATTGAATATTACTCAGACTAATTTCACATTCTTCTATTATTTCTAACATCTTCATGTTTTTACCCATAGGTGTTGATACGACCATCGGGCAACCCATAGGTTTGGTCTTTACTTCCAAACTCCTAGCCAAAGCATGTGACATAAATGAATGCGTTGATCCAAGATCTATCAATGCATGCACAGGGGTTTCCATTATATAGAGCGTACCTTGAATGACTGTGGGATTTGACCCCACATCTTCTTTTGTCAGGTTGTAGACACGTCCTTGATGAGTTCCACGAACTTCTCCCACTTTTTTAGCTAGCCTATCTGCTTGCCCGACTTTCATCCTTTTTGGGCAATCCTTTGAGAAGTGTCCCAGGTGCTCACATTGGAAACACACGCCCTTCATAGGACCCTTCATCGAAGGTGCTTCCTTCCTCTTGGGACAGCTGCCCTGCATGTGTCCTGTCTCTCCACATGTATAACAACTAGATGTTCCCGCCAAGCATTTTTTCCCTGGGTGATTTTTCTTGCATTTAAGGCATTGCTTGCTGCTTTGGAGATTTTTATTTCCAGATTTCTGCTCAATGTTCCCTTTCGACTCTTTCGATCTCATCAGTCATACTTGCAAGAGGTTATTTTCTGTCGTTAGAGGTTTATCCAAGGTTTCCTCATAAGTATTAACAGCCAAAGTGCTCAGGGCCTGTTGCAATTCTACCCGCAATCTAGATAAGAATTTCTGCACCTTTTCCCACTCGTCAGCGTTGTGCATTGACACATACTTGATGAGTTGGTTGAACTTGGCGTCGTATTGAGTCACTGATATCTCCTTAGTTTGCTTCAGGTTCATGAATTCCCAACTCTTTTCTTGCCTCCAGCTTAAAAGGAAATACTTGGCGTTAAAGGCTTTCTTGAACGCTTCCCAAACTGCTATCGGAGTCTCGTCATCCTCTGACTCTTACCTTGAATCGGTTTGCTGCAGAGTTCGCTCCTGCCTTGAACAGGTTTATTACAGAGTTCACTCCATTATTTGCCACCATCTCCCAGCGTCTTCTTTTAACATAAAGGTGGCACAATTCACCTTATCTTGGTCATTGTATTGTAAGTGTCGGAGTAGCTTCTCTGTTTGCTCCAACTAGTACTTAGCTATGCTGGGATTGTCCCGGGTTTTCCTTTAAATGTTGGCGGCCACTGTCGTCTATACTATTCTAGCACGTTATCTGGCTGCCTAGTCGATTCTCCCCTGGTCACATAGGTCATGAGATTCTCCATGACTCTTTCCATGTTGTCCAATTGCCCTTCAGGGATTATAGACTCCATTTCTTGGTCTTCACCCCTGATGCCGCTATTACCAATGTGGCCGTAGTGGCGAATCCCACTATCTTTGACACCCTCGTTCTTCTAATTGGGAGTGACGAGAGCCCGACTCCTTTGTCACCTTGTGGTTACCATCTAAAAGAAAATAAAGGATAGCATCTCATTCTACGAGAAAATCTTTTCAAAAGTTTCGTTTCATTATTATGCCGAAGTACAACATTGCTTAAACAAACACCACACTGGCACACTAAGCGAAAAGAAAAAAAAAATTGCCAAGACTTCTTCTAGTGGTTGTTTGACTTCCAAACCCAAGTATCGTCATCCGTTGCCTCGTCTCCAGACTCGGCTTCTGGTATGTTTTGATCATCAAATGTAATTACGCCTTCTTTCTCGTCGTCCGAGATAAAGAGGTCGGCACCTATTTCATTAGCCTCGACTGCCTCGTCAACATCCCAATCTCCATCCGAATATTTTTCTTTTATTATGGATCCCTCGAACATTTCAATGACCTGATCGCAGAATCGTATACAGAAGAAATGTAGAGACGCGTAATCGCCTTGCTGGCAAATCTCTTCAGCTATGGCTCTCCATTCTTCTTCCGTTTGATTTATCAAGAACTCTACCTGGGCATGCATTAGGCTTGATCTCACGAAGCTACTTGGTGGCACATCCCTCAAGATGCCTTGTATTATGTCTAGGAAATCGAAGACGTCTCCCACAATTGGTTCATTGTCCGCCCATCGACTGGCCTAGTGAGTCACCCAGAATTTCTCAAGGTAATCTCCTTCCATTCTGACATTGAAAAATCGATCAGATTTTCACAAACGGACACACTTAAATACCAAGTCTTTTCTTAGCCAGAACTTTCCTAGACATGCACTTTCACTTCAGCCCACTTAGGTCCATAACCTCTAAGACTTCGATCATCAATCTTTGAATCTCTAAATAGGGATTTCTAAATATAAGTTTTTCTAAACCTCGGGTTCATAGACCCCTGATGATCTTTCCTAAATTTTCTTATAATTTGCTCCAATACCAACTATAACACCCCAACCTCTTTAGGGTGTTGTATCATATGCTATGATTTTTTTTTTATATTTATATGAATCAAACTAAAATCCTCAACATATTCGCATAATAATAATAATTTCAAAAATTAATATTAATGAAATGAAATTCACAATTATCAGCGGAATAAGATTGAAACTTAAAAAAACCTTAGTAACGAATCATAACATCCACGAATTCATACATATTACTTAATTAGCATAACATTACAATAACTGAAATAAAGTAAATCAATTAACTAGGGTAACTTATCCTAGCCTTGGCTTAGGACCCGTCACAATCTCCATCATGCTCATGTCTCGATTACTCTTTTACCCTTTCGACTGCTCGACTTACTTGGAACATGGAATATTCCAGGGGCATAAGTCCAACATTAGAAGATGAAACTTCTAAGTGAGGGTTAAAATGACAATTACATGAATGCATGATGCAGTAATGTAAATGAATACACGCTCTAGTGTAACTTCCCTGACCAACCGATTCAACACGAAATCCTACGCAGAATCTCGACCTGCTTTCATGATAATCCTAACGTTGTCCCATCATTTTGCCTTAGGGAATTATGGCTACACTATTAAGACGACATCCCAATCTCATGCATGAGTATCAATATGCCAATAATATCATGTCGTGCAAAAATCATATTCCATCAATGCAACAATACATGTATAAATATGATAGAATGCTCGTATAATACATATAACTTAGCCACTATCATGACTATCATGCTCAACATAGACAATACATAACATGTATAAGCTTTTGGAGTAAAACCACTCACCTTAAAACAAAAATTCAACTTGCCTCGATTTGCGTGCCAACCTAAAAAATAATGCAAATAATAAAAATCCTTAGAAAAATCACTTCTTGGCCAATAATGTTCAAGGAAATTCAATAATCTAATTTTTTTAGACTTTTTCTTATTTTTCCTATTTTTTCTCTATTTTTCATAGCCATAAATTCTTCCAAAATTCCTAATAAAGTAATTTCTTCAATTTTTCTTCATGAAAATTTCAAAAATAATATTTCTAATCTCCATAATTTTTTTTGAAATTTTCAAAACCTCTTCCTATTTTTTTCTAATTAAGTTTAGTTTCAAAATTTTAAAATAATTAACTTATCATGAAATTTCCCAAATAAAAATTCACAAAAGTAAGCTGTTATTCTTTCCTGTATTTCTAAATATTTTTTCAGAATTTTATCCCTCTTATTTCTATTTTTACTCTATTATTTTTATTTTTAGTATTTAAAAAAATAATAAAAAAATTATCTCCGGTCGTCTTCTCCAGCACCAGCACACCGGAAAATTAAACAGACTATACTAATAGATATCTTATCTTGATTCAATTACCCTGACCAAATTTGAGCTTGAAATAACACCCGAAAGACCTTACTCTGAGCAAAAATCTGTTTGACTCCAACGAAATTTGATTTTTGCTGCAAAACTCCGATCACCCCTCAAATGAACTCCAAAATTCCTCAAAATTTTTAGAAATGATTCTCACCTCATGACCAACAAAATCCATATGTTTTGGTGCCTTAATTTGTTAAAAAATGAGGTCGATTTGAAGCTCAAATCTTGCAAAACTCTCGGCCACTATATCCTCTATTTATAGCCAAATTTGAATCCCAAAATGACGGATCTTGCTTCACCCAAAGCTACTAAGGCTGTTCCATGCCCTAGATCGATCCAAAACACATCAAAAGTTGGCCCAAAATCGATTTACAAAGGGTAAATTATGGTTGTTTTCGGCCAAAAATTTGGTCGTTTTCGACTAAGCCAAGGTTGATTGTCGGCCAAGATCGATTCTAGGGCCTTACCTTGACGTCCCTTGCCACTTTTTTGAGTCTTCAGCCACCGAATTCGGTGATGGGAAGGGTGGCCAGAAGCTTGATCTGCCATGACAGCTTCTAATTTTTGAAAATTGTATTTTTACCCATTCATTTTGACTTCTTTACATTTTGACCTTTCCATGAAGCTCCTGTACTTTCTATAACTTCCATTGAATCCCTCAACCTTTGAACTCTTCATTTCTTCTTTTATGATCCCGAAAAAAATGTCATTTCGACCTTCCTAAGACAAATTCGAGAAATTGCACTTAGACTCGAATTTTCATTTTGGTCATAAATCCTTTTTGTTTCTTCCTGAAACCATTGAAGGGTTGTTTTACATACTAAATATAAATTTTCTTGGGATTCCGTTGACCTCTTGAAAGTCTCCTGCGATAATTCAATTTTTCAGTCAGAATCATAGCTGTATTTTAGTTGTATCGAAAATTATTCCTGATCTAATTTCTCTTGATACTAAAAATCATTTCTTGATATTCTTAATAGGCATATGCTTATTTCCTTAGGTATATGAGCTTTCAGGCATTCCCTCTAGTCGATTCGAATATTTTTTCGAGCTATTCTGATACTAATTTCCTTTGAAACCTCATATTTCTTACTCGAAAATTTTTCGAGTATTACAGGTATGGTAGTTGTTGTGCTGATTGTAAGAAGGATGGTTCACAGGGTGTGAGGATCTTTGTCAATATTTAATTTGGAGATGAGAATAGGTTGAGGGATTCTGTTGAGATAGCGGTCAGATTTAAGGTTTATGGTATGCCTTTGAGCTGAGAGAGAGAGAGAGAGAGAGAGAGAGAGAGAGAGAGAGAGATGAAGTTTCAATGATGGATCTTATGACCTTCCAATGAAGGACATCTAACTACATGGCAACATTTGAAAAATTCTTCCGTCTTTTTTTATTTTTCGAATTTCATATTGATCAATCAATCCACAGTTAATTCAAGCAGGATATTGCATTTTGATTATTAGGATCCTAATATTATACCATTTTGTATTATACCATATGTATGCCTTTCATGAGAAAAACTTGGCAAGCCGGCCGGATGATTATTATGACATTCAGCTTATACATATCATAAGAGCTTAGTAACAACCAGAACTAGGTAGCCCATTTCATGGATTAAATAACAACAATCTAAATAAATATAATCATATTCAAATTAAAGTGTATCTATAATTAATTAGATCAAACGGGCATCCTCAGACGTAAGATAAACAAGGCATTAAAAATTGTTAAACATTTGCTCCAGTTCTCCATCATCTGCCCCCGAGAAGTGATACACAGTCTGGCCATCTTTCATGAATAGGATGGTTGGCAGTTCAAAAACTTCCTTTTCAGCGATGAACTGCAACCAAAATAGAAAAAGGAAGAAAAAATAAAAAATAAGGTTTCCTTGTATAAAACAATGGTAATGTATTCGGTATATATCTGCTTGAGTTTTGTGCTTCAATTACCTCTAGGTTATCGGCATCTCCGAAGACAAAGGTAAGGTCTGGCCGTTTCCTGACCATACGATTCAGATAAGGTTCCATGAAGCGGCAGGGTGCACTCCATGTAGTCGTGAACACGACGACTTTCTGCATAAATAAATCCCTATATAAATATTATTCTTTTTTAAATTAAAAATTAAAAAAAAAAAAGGAAACAGTACTTGAGTGATGCCTAGTGGTGTATAACTAAAGGAAAAAAATAAAAAAAAATCATTAATGTATATAAAGGGAAAACCATATTTACCTTTGTGGAGGGATCAGACTCAACGTACAGATTCCATTCCCTCCTATTGCGGCATTCTTTTTTCATTCTCTCTCTCTATATATCTCTCTCTCCAATCTAAAATGGAAGACGAAGCCAAACAGATTCCAACGCAATAAGCAACTGCTACTGGCTTGCCATCTCTTTCCTTTATATAGGAATCCTTGGGCCACAGAGCGCCCAATCTTTCAAGTTATAAGGGGTCTACTACCTGCTCCAATACCGTCAAATCATAACCAATCCAACACAGTTAAATCATAGCCAGCATTAAGACAATCTACTGTTTGACTGTGGAGACGCATAACGAATCTGTCCACTTCAAGTTACTAAATAGAATAGTTTACTCTAATTGATTAGTTGAGAGAGATAAATAGAGAAAAAAAGTGAATAAAAAACAAAATCACAATTTATTCAATAACCTAAGTGGAAAGTCATAATTTAAACGAAATCTAATACATATTTGAATCTCAAAAGCAAAGTAATTTTTAACTTTTGAAATTAAAAGTACAAATATAATGTTTTAACATTTAATCAAAAACCATATTTATTAAGCAAAAAATATTTAACTCCTTGTGAATTACTTCACTTCACGATTGAAAGATAAATTAGAGACTAATTTGTTTATCGGATTCAAACATTGATTGGATTTTGCATTGGCTATAAACTAATTATCTTTGTATTTCTTTGGATATATTAATAGAGAAATTGTTTAATTAGTTTTAAAGACTGATTAAGGTTACTAGTTACATTTTCTTACTTTTTTCTTTGTTTTTTTTTTTCTTTTAAACCATCAATTGGCATAATTTTTTTCCATCTAAAGGTATATATATATATATAGAGTTAAATTTATTTATATATATAGTTAAATTATGCAAATATATAAATCTAAACTAAATAAATATATTATTTGATATACAAAAATTTATTAATTAAAATCATAATATATATGTCATACTTTTGTTACAAAATAAAATTAATTATGTGTTTTCACTTTTTAATGAATTTATTTATACGAATGAAAATGAAATGTTCTTTTTGATTATTTTCATCACTTCTAACAACTTTAAGTTTTTGTTTTACCAAACCCATATTTATATAAGTGACACCTTTAAATACATTTTATTCAAACAATTTTCTTAACCGAACACACTACATAATTTAAAACTTTAAAAACTCAAAAATAAAGATAAATTAAAGAGTTTTTTTTAGAGGATTTATTAAATTTTAATTTAAGAAAAAAATATATATTTAGTACTTTACTTGTTGAGGATAAGAAAAGAGCATGTAATATCGATCCCCTCAATAGATGCCATTAATTCTTTTTCTTTTATGGATGCCTTTGGTCTGTGTCCCTTAAGAAAAGAATGTATACGTAGTACTTTACTTGTTGAGGATAAAGAAAGAGCATGTAACATTCCCTCAGTAGATGCCATTAATTCTTTTTCCTTTATGGATGCCTTTGGTCTGTGTCCCTCACCAATATCTTATCGTCTTCGTGGACCAGATAGCTGGCGGCATTTATTCTTTGGATTGCCTCAATGACAATTGCTACCCCAATGAAATCATGATTGGAAATGCTTTCTTCGTAGATAAATTTGTTAAATAAATTTTATATATAAATTTATAATAATTTTTTTATAATTCATAATAACACCCAAATCTATTGTTAATTTTAAATAAAATTATTATGAATTATTATTAATTATATTTCATCTCTACTCGGGTTAATTATACCAATAATCACTCAATTTTACATTCTGTTACTATTTGGTTATTGAACTTTAAAATGTTATTTATTAGTCACTGATATTTCAAATCTGATAGTAATTAGTCACTCAGCTTTAAAATATTACCTATTAGTCACTAATATTTCAAAACTATTTTTCATCTGCCACTTGTGAACTTAAAGTTCAGTAACTAACGAGTGACAAGTGAGAAACGATATTTTGAAATATTAATGACTAACAGATAACATTTTAAAATTCAGTGACTAAGTAGTAACAGTTTTGAAATATCAGTGACTAATAGGTAACATTTCAAAGTTCAATAATCAAATAATAATAGAATACAACGTTAAGTGATTATTAGTATAATTAACACTCTCTACTCTAATGTTTCATTAATTGTACTAAAGAATATGACCATCCCGAATCTAAAGTGAATGAGCCAAGTAACGAATATTAATTAAAAGCCTTAATGCTTCTCACGAGTTAGAACAAAGCTGCTTATCTAAGAAAAAGAGTTAGAATAAAGCTGGATAGATGCTTTACTTTTTTGAAAGGAAAATGATCTTTCAATGAATTTTGGGTATTAAAAACTCAGAAATTGAATGTAATAACTATATTTTATAAGTATAAATTAGTTTAATATATTTTTCCTTTTCAATATGAATTTAATGAAATGTGTTATTGTATGTACAAGTTTTATTTATAGTAACATTATGAAATATTAAAAAAGATTGTTCCAAGGTAAGATGGAATAAATGGTTTAAATTTCACAACGTTTTATATGCATAATAATTATTTGTAGTACGATCAAATGATACAATCTATACCAAAAGTGACATGACAATTTTTCAATTGTTCTTAATGTCACAAGGTGTTATTGTTTACATATACAATAATAAATTTATAATTGTGAAAGAGTATTCTTTTTGAGATTTTAATCTTTAAGAGATTTGTGAAATAGCAAGCAGTTAGGGGTGCCAGGTGTCTTTTGTGTGAGCCTTTCGATATTTAAGTTAATTTATGTAAAAGAGTATAAAAAATCAAGAAGATTATAATATAAGTTGAGTTTTATTCTTATCTTAATTAAATAAATCACCTCTTGTTTATAGAAATTGAACTTGCCAGGTGGAGAAATATCCATATCTTTCAACTAATTTGTTTTGGATTTTGAAACAAAAACATCGAAGGTAGGTTTTTTAACGACCCAGATTTTCATCTCAATCTTTATTTACAACAGTGGAAACAAATTAATTAAAATTACACATTTCAATGGCTCTTACTTACATTTTATAGCATCACCTAATTAAATTTAGCAAAACACCCCATCTGAGTCCCTGTTTATACTCACCTCTAGAGATTTTTTTAGTCGGGAGAGCCTTGTATACATATAACCTAAAGAAAGGAATAAAAACCACCATATCATCCATCCCCGAGCACCATTCTTCTCAAACTTGAAATAATGATAAAACAAAGTGAGTCATAAGGCTCGGCAAGTATAAACCCAAACAAAGGTTAAGGCTTTGAGAGAATAACCCAACATAACCCACACACCCCATGCCCAAAACATGCACGTGCATAGCATGAACCGCAAGTCAAATGAAAACCACATAAATAAACATGCACATAATGGTCTTTGGGGTCCACAAAGAAGACACCAGCACCAAGTCCCGAACAAACTTGTCGTTGCCATGAACTAGCAAGCATGCACCACGAGCCAAAGATAACCTCAAGTTGGTACTCTTGCCTGAAACGGAACAATACTTCCATGCGTAATGCCAACCTTAGGTCAGTACACTCGTCTGAAATGGAACAATACCTCCGTGTGCAATGCCAACCTTAGGTCGGTACTCCTGCTTGAAACAGCACGATACTCTCGTCTATGGTAATAGCACTAACCTCAAGTCTGTACTCCTACCTGAAACAACAAGGTTCTCCAGCCCGAAACAGTACGGTCCTCCCACCCATGATAATAGCCTTGAATCGGTACTCCCTTCCAAAGGAGATACCTCGAGAAAATAGAATCACCGTACACATAGAGCCATGCAATGCAACACATAAAAATGCAATGGTGTAGTAAGTATAAACGTGATAAAAGGCCCTTATAAAACCAGGCATCAGGTCATACTTCACCCACATAGTAAAACACACTCAATGCAGTGCTTGTGCAAGACACACTCTAGACACTCTAAGATGCCCGTGCTTAAGCACTCATAAGATATGGCCTATTGATGCAATTCCCTAACCCCAACACACACAATCAACACCAAACTGTAAATAAATAAATATTAAATTCCCCCACAAGAGACCCAGAACTGTCTCACAACCACCCATCTGGAACCTAACCCAACTAAGTGCGACATCATTCCTAAGGAAATGGAGCAATAGAAAGCCTCGTTAGAGGGACCTAGAATTATTGAGAATTATTTAATTTATTTAATTAATTTTTGGCTTAAGAGAATTGCCAATTAAATATTTAATGTAGCAATTTAGAAATTTTAAATAAGAGAATAGCATTTAAAGGCATTTAATTATGTGGAAATTAATGCAAGGACATGATGGTCATTTAAGATTTTGTTATTAGAATTTAACTATTTAATTAGAGTTATTATGTGATATTATGAATTGAGGAGAATCCATGCGTGAGAAGGTTTAGGATTGAAGTCTTCAAGTTATAATAGGAGAATGAGATATGGCTTTTAGGGCTTTTTATGTGTGTATATAAGTCTCATAAGCCCTAACTTTCTTCACGTTGCGTGAAGAACAGAGAACTCAAGATAAGCTAAAGCAGAGTGTTGCATAGGAGATTTCCATTGGAAACGTCGAAGTCGATTAAGAAGATCATAAGGCAAGTATCTATCCTTGTAAACCATTCTTACGGGATCATATTTTAGTATTATTCTCAGTTTGTTCAAGAACTCTTTGCTTGAGATTCAGATTATACAAACAGTGTATATATATATATATGCATATTCAATGAGTTTTTGGCAATATATGCTTGATTTCTTATGGCGATTCAATCAAATATAATCCTTGAATCATCCTTGATATTGTTTCTTATCAATTGGGACTTGTTTTCCCAAGATTTTATTTAAAATGGTGTAGTAATGTTAGATTTTGATCAAGAACAGAGTCACTGTAATCGTGTGTGTCTGTTAAAAATATATGCAGACATCCGAATGGGTTCCTGCATATTCGGATGGGTTAATCCAAGATTGTGAGTGACATCTGGATAGGCTAGAAGATATCCGAATGTTTTAGTTGTTATCTGTGAGTGGTATTTGGATAGCCCTTGGTCGTATCCGGATGGTCTTGTAATGTCCGGATGCTTTGTGTTTGTATCTGAATATGTCCAATGTCTAATGAGAGTGATATCTGGATGCTTTGAGCCATATCCAGATGGAACTAAAAGGTTTTATGAGTTGTATCCGGATGCATCAAATTGTATCGGAATGTGTCCCATATCTTATCCAGATACCTCGTATCGCATATGGATGTGTCCAATATATTATTAGTGTGATATCCGTATGGTTTTTTTCATGCATCCGGAAGGTCTGCTATATCTAGATATCTTCTTCTATATCCGGATGCCTCTCTCAAGAGTTGAATTTCATTCGAATGAAGCCTCCTGTAGCATTCGAATCACATAATAAGATATCCGGATGGCCTACATCATATTCGGATGTCCAATACATATCCGAATACCTCTTCAACATATCTGAATAGTCACCCCAATGTATTATGATGAACCTTCAACATATCTGGATGTCTCTCCCATATTCAAATACCCTTCCTTCTTATATGGATGGTTTTTCCAGAATTTTAAATATGCCTTCCAGTGAGCTTAACCAAGTTATTACTTAAATAAAAGATTAAATATCATCAAATATTGGAATCTTATGTCTTTTATGATAAATTTATCATGCCCATAACGCTTAAATCCTTGTATTCCAATATAATTAATGATGATTACATGGCATGTTTAGCATTATTACGTGACATTATGTGCATACATCTTAGTATGAGCATGGAGCATAACTTTATATGGAGCACTTCATATCGTGTGCTAGCATATATGTGAGCATTGCACTGTAGAATGAGCACTAAGCGGCTAGTCCACTGGGATTCCATCAGTTTCAGTTCAATTTATGTGTTGCTCGCTTGGTTACGACCAGGGGGCTAGGGGCAAATTGCTCACAGTATGGGCTTCAATTTATATGGGCCTATAGCCAAAGTTGCATTACCTACATTTAGTTTACAAATTACATGCATTGATATTTTATTCGTGCATTGTTCAGTATTCATCAGCCCCTCAGTACAAGATTAGTTGGTATTTTATGAGTATCGATATTATTTAATTCAGCTTCAGTTATTCTTTCAAGTTTATTACTTGATGAGCTTTGTAGCTCACCTTATACTCTTCACCATTCCAGGTCCTAGTAGGGGAGTACCAGATGTGGAGTCTAGCAACAGTGGTTAGTAGTGTGTGTACGTGGAACTGCTCAAAAACCAAGGATGTCCAGGTGTTGGTGTTATTTAGAGTCTTGTTAGTTTAGGAGTATTTTTTATTTCCAATCGAGGGACTATCTTAGTTAGTGGTTTAATTTTCAGTTTTTGTTGATATGAGGTGTTACATAACCCAACTAGGTGTGGCATTATTCCCAAGGAAATTGGGGGATAGAAAACTCCGTGTTGGTTAGTAAAAAATATAGCACAAATCATATGGTGGTTACCACACGCAGTTACATAATGAATGTGTGGAACTGAACAACGATAAGGGAAGGAATAAAATATATAAAATGACAGGAACTTGTAGAGGGATTGAAGAAACACGAATAGAATGTTAGGAACTTGTGGGGCTGATTCTCGACCTTCTTACGCTCTCGCTGCAAAGTAAAACATTTTATAGGAAATGATAAGATTGCAGCTCAAATTAATTAAATATAACCGCGTAAAATATATAATTTAACTGTGCTAAATTTATAATTTAAACGTACGATACTTCTAATAATTTATACTACTTACCGGGCCACTTCAAATATTGAATCATCCCAAAATCCTTTATTTTTCTCCTTATTTTTCCCTTTTTCTTCCTCCTTCTAGAGCTACTCATGACCCTCCTCTCCTTTTCCCATTTCCATTCCATTTTTTGCTCTTGAAATGGCCGAAAATCGACCTCAGGAATGGCTAAGATTGGCTTAAAAATGAAGCAAAATGGAACAACTTGGTGAGCAAGGCAAATGGGCAACCCAGCTGTCACCATGTGGCATGCCTGCAACTATGCATGGCTGCCACAATCCCATCCCGAAACAACATCGTTTCAAGCTGGCCTTGCTGATAAAAATCAGCAATTTCATTACCGCACACCTCTCCCCTCGCTCGAACCCACGACCTCCACCTAAACACGCGCACGTGCGACTGCTGACGTTACAAGCCACCGTTAAACGACATGCACCTTAAATTAAATTTAAAGAGACCCGCAACCCCTTTTTTGAAATTACACCAGTGCCCAAAACTTTCAAAACTAGCACTTACACCCCATATTTCATTTATCCCTTATTTCACTTACACCCCAAATTAATAATTACACTTTTATCCCAATTTTACCAAATATTGTCCTATTTTCTTAAATCAATATAAAATAATATTGCCTTGTAAATCCCCAAATATTTCATAATTACCTCAAATACCAGTATAAATAATTATTATTATCTCCAAAATTATGGGATGTTACAGATTTGACACATTCTTGAATTGGAGAGGGTCTCATATGAGATACCCTGAGAAAGACGTCCCAGACTTCCCTTTTTGGGTTTCTTCCTTCTGAGCCTATCTTTTACTTAAGACTGAGTCCACTTTCTTGCATACAACACATGGTAATTCCATATTAACTCTCTTTTCATCTAAACTTTTTTGCTTTTATTTATTCACATTTGATTATACAATAAATTTATAATAAAAAATAACCATTTAGAATTTTAACATTTGAAATTAAAAATTGGAAGAAATGATAGACGTCCAAGAGAGGGGTTAATTGAGTTTTAAAGAATTTTTCTTGATTTAAAAGGACTTTAAGAAAAATAGTTTGGACTTTTACAAACTAATGCTTCAAATAAATCCTTGACAAAAACTAATAAGAGAAATCTAGAATAAGTTTTATGTAAGAAAAATGACCCTCTTAAAGATTTAGAAAATTGTTGTTTTAAGAATTAAAACTGAAAATAGATTAGCAAAGAAAAATTGGAACTTGTTAAAAGCTAAAATGAGAGTGTTGAAATAGAAGAAGTAAAAACAATACAATACACACAAATTTATAGTGGTTCGCCCAACAAGCCTGCTCCATTTCTTTAGTTTTTCGCCAAGGATTTAACAATCCACTTAACTTTTCCAAACTCAATCATAACCTTAGTTTTTCATAAGTGCAATTGTAACCTCTGCTTTTAACAAGCTCAACAGTACACCAATACAATGGTTTTTAAAGGCTCAACTGGAACCACTACCTTTAACAGGATCATGCATAACCTCTTGGATTTTCAAAGGATTAGGTGCAACCTCTTACATTTTTAGGGCTCGGGTGTAATCACAACTGAAAAGGAATGCCAACTATTGCAGTATCAATGCAAGGGTTTAAGCCATTTTCAAAAATGATTTTCGAAAACATCAAAGATAGCAGCGAAAAAAAGAATGAAAAACATCTTACAAGACTTGTTTCCAATGTCTATATGCATATCAAAACTAAACCATGCCATAGGGGGTTTAGTTATTTTATCTTTTAACTATTGAAAGTCGATGTAGAGGTTGAAATCCTTTGGTAGCAACAACTCCTTGCTCCAAACATCTCCCGAATAGCTTTTTGGTTAGATCAAACTGACTCCCGAAAACACGGGAGGCCTAGTTAGGCCACGCTCCAGCAAGATAGTGATTCCCACTACTTCCTCTTTGTGCTAGACAGAGAGAGTAAGGGAGATTAAGGTTGGAAATGAAATCGGTTCGAATCAAAGTGGCTTCTTATGCTTGATAGTCTTACTATCAAGAATAATGAGCTACAATAGTTATGAAGAAACAAAAAAGAGCAATGGAAAGAGAGCAATCAAAGAGTCTTTCGAGCTCTCTAGAAAGAGAAGGATTAGGGCTAGGGTTGGGAGAAATCAAAAGCAACAACTTACCTTATATTCTTAGTTTGCTAATATATGTAATACCCAAAACCTTAGCTGCCCAAATCTTCTCATAATTGACAAAGGACATAAAAATCGGGCTTGGAACATGGAGGAGACAAAAAGGATGCATCCTGTCCATCCCTCGTCTACCCTTGCCGTGTCCTTTAACCTTTTCACCTCATGAATGGACAAACGATCATGCAATCTGTCAATGCAGTAGACAGTTTGTGAGGAGTTGTCGACCGTTTTGGCCTTTTATCCAAAACTTCTAGAAATTACATCTAAGCCCCACCAAAAACACTTAATGATACTTTCACCATTTCATGATGAAATCAAGACCCCCGTTAACTCTTAATGGCATGCCTGTTAAATCTTAACAAATGCTCCTTATTAATTTGATTATTGAACCCGATCCATTAACTCTTAACAATAAATGCTATTAATTCTTAATGATGGTTTCAGCCTTAATCGCTTAATCTACCATCATGCCCGGATATGCATGTGACCTTTTAGGTTCACTACTAAGTAGAAATTAGGATATGTTAAACTCTCTGACATTAACCAAACATTTTGGCCTACAATGAGGATCTCTCCATCTCCTCGAAGTACCTCGAAAGACCTTGAGTGACAACAAGCATTATATCAGGGCAATTTTGTAATACCCGAGAAATTCTAAAGGACTCAAGGGTAAATTATCTTGAGGATAAAAATGGAATTTAAGGATAAATGAAGGGTATAACGGTAATTTATTACCGTATAGATGATCGAATCGACTGTCGGGAGTGCCCTGGAGCCGAGATGCCAAAAAAAATGATGTGACATTAACGAGCACCCCAAGATATGATTTATAGCATCGAAAGAAATAAGATCGGGAACAGTTTTTGGTGCAGCTAAAATGCAGCTGCCAATTAGGCTGCAATACCGAATTGTTATAAACGACTTCCCGAAAGTCAACGGAAGCTTGAAGGGGCTTCATTTTTTCATAAGGAACAACCCTTCAATGGTTTCATGAAGAAACAAAGAGTTTTAGGGCGAAAACGAAGATTCGGGCCTAAGTGTAGTTTTTTGAAATTGCTAGAGGGAGGCCGAAACGATATTTTTTCGGAATTCTCAAGGGTCAAATTGATGTTTTAGGACTTGAGCGTCTTGAAAGAAATTATCAAAAGTCAAGGGGCTTGGTGAAAGAGGCCCAAAATGAGGAAACCAAAATTAGTGTTGTAAAAGTGCAAAAACTCAAAAATGGCAACATGGGCAAATCTGACCAGCACATGGCCAGTCGGCCATGGCCGATTTTGGCCACAGGGTTGCATGAGGAATAGTCAGGGGAGCAACTTTTGCAAAGGAAGATCTGACAAAGGTGATCGTGGTGGCCGGATTTTGAAGAAAAAGCGGCCGAAAGTTGGCCGAAATGGTACACGCCTGCAAATGGCTATTTTGGTCGGTTAAAGCCGCTTGAAGGTCGATCTAGGGTAGGTAAACCCTCCTAAGGCAATGGGCTAGCAAATCTCGGGCATTTCCAGCATCGATTTCGCCTATAAATAGGCATTCGAAGTGGTCAAAAGTTGGAAGGAATGGAGCTTCAAATCGGCCTCAAAATTGAATGAATTGGCGCTCTAAAATAAGGGGATTTTTAAGCCCATGAGGTGTAGAGAATATCTGGAAACTTTTGAGCATTTTGATGCCTGTTTGATGGCCGTTCGAGAGCTCGCCGGAAAAGGAGGCGGACGACCAAGCCGAGGCTTTGGCCGCCTAATTGAGGCACCTCCGGTGCTCCTTTCAGCCTCTAAGGTACGCCATGTTGATTGACTGGAGGAGAGGAAGAGAAAGGTGGAGGCATCTCGAATCGCCGGCATGGCCGTCGTCGGAGAAGACGACCGGCGCGTGCCGGTCATGCGTGGTCCTTCACGCGCGCCTACTCGCCCTAGCATGTTGGGGCGCGTGCAGGCGCGTGAAGCTCGGGAAAATTCTAAAAAAAATGTATAAAAATCCATAAAATTATTTTATGAAGGTTTGTGCAAAAAGATTGGGATTTGGGATTCCCGATGTCTCGGATTCCGCATCAAAGAACCTTGTTTTGAGTGAAAGCGCAACATCCGGGTAAGTTCAGTATTTTTCCTTTGATGTTCATAGCATATTATGAATTGTTGTGAAGATATATTTGAGAAAATGGTCCCGATGTATTTATTGAGATTTTTAGAAGGAAAAATGAAGGAAAATAAAGGAAAAAATGAGATAAATGAAATATTGAGATATTTAGTGATAAAATATCTTTTTTATGCTTGAGGTAATCGAGATGATGTGATTAGTGCAACTTTTGAGAGTTGGCACGAAAATCGAGATGGGGCACACATATCAAGGCGATGCACGCTTTTCAAGAAAATGCAATTTTATCTCAAAAGATGAGTTTTCCTATCCTACGTGATATGATTGTTTATATATGCATAATATTTACCAAAGATATGATTCATTTTGTCATATTGCATTGAAAGTCGTGATAATTGCATGGCACGATCTTATTGTCACATTGATATTTGTGCATGGGAATGGGATGTCGCCCCCAGAGTGTAGCCGTAATTCCCCAAGGGCATTGAGGGAATAACGTTAGGCTTATCCTGCAAAGGTTCGGGATTTGCCTAAGATTCTTAGCTGGGCTTGCGGGCCAGGGAAGTTACATTAAGGGCAAATGTTGTTCATGTTATTGCATCATGCATTCGTATATATATTTTGAACCCTCACTAGAAGTTTCATCTTCTAATGGGTTATGCCCCTGGAACATTCCACATTCCAGTTTTAGACTTGCAGTTAGGGCAGGGAGCAGGTTAAGATATGACGGCACGTGATGGCGTAGCCGATGATTCAGCAAGCTGTCTCGGAGATGTTTTAGCTAATGCTTTATTGATGATTAGCCTTGTTAGAATATTATGGATTCTCCATGTATTTATGTATTTCAATATTGAGGATATGATGTTAACTATGGTACGAATGAAGGATCATGAACGAGGAAACAAAGCATGCAACGAAAGCGTTTTAAAATCAAAAACGTTCCTCGTATTGATAAGAATCTAGGAGACTTACTTTTACGGCGGATTACCGGACGGAATGGAGCGATGGAAGCTTCTTCGCGTTGTGGAGACGACGGCTGTCCTGCTAGCCTTCGGCTCCGTCGCATCAGAACTCAAACGCACCCTTTCGATCTTCCGGAGTATGACTCGAACTCGTGGCCTCTCTTCGGTGAAGAAGAATGAAAAACGACTTAGATGAAAAAATAACTAAAGAGAGATATATATAGGGAGAACCCTAGGGTTAAAACCCTAGTGGGCCAAACCCTAATGGGCCAAGACCTTTTAATTAATTTTCTAATTGGGTTAGCCCAATTAATTAATTAAAAACCCTAATGAACTATTATTTTATTCTAGCCCAATGGACCATTCTGAATAAAATAATTCTCTCTCAATGTAATTCATCCAACAAGCCAAATGTATTAAAAAATACATGAGTTACATCGAGCTACCCCGGGGACCAAAAGACAAATTATTCACGGCTACTAAAATGACCAAAATATCCCTGCTACCTAGTAGCTATATTTTGTCATTCTAAGTGTTCCAACTATCACCATATGGTAACACTGACCCCACGAATAATTTTGCATATGCCATGTCTTTGACCTACTAGTGTAATGACGAAAATACCCCTCTGCGTAACACCCATCATTTAGAAAGGAATAATGTACTAACACCTTTCTAAATGACTTCTACCATCCTTAGATCACTAGTCCAATAATCCGTGACTACTCGAATGTACTTGCTTATCACTGGGAGCTACCCAGAAGCACACACTCTTAAGTCACGTTCCCAGGGCCCTGGATTATTCGATTATTCTTGGACAATCACAAGGGGGTGAATCACAGAAACTATCTTGTATTAGTCTGTCTTAGCTAATTAGAAACCATACTCCCAACTCAAAAGGATATTGATCTTTGACAGACCTCACCTACAATGAATCTAAGAATATAGCTCTAGGTTCACTAGACCACCAACTAATACTCAAGTATTAGAGTACTCGTCCACGTAGTAGCAGTGATAGACTAGCTCCATGATAATTAGTACTTTGTCATTAGCTTCTATCACAGGTCCACTCTACGCATTCCAAATGCGCTTGTACAATTAGAGTAAACGGACTGTTTACTGGCTAAGGCAAGCCATCCTCCATTAGGATCTATTGCACAATGATCTTATCATGATAGAATGCCCAGTTCTATCAAAAGATCAAGAGTTATATTTTCTTGCTTATTAAGTACCCATGATTCATGCCTAACTGTGAAGAACGACCCATCACATGAATCACTTACTTAATAGCATAGACACCTTTCCAACAATTAAATGCAAATAATATATGTGCCATAAACTGAATAAAAGAAACATCATTACCATAAATTAAACAAAACGTGTCTTTAGGGCATACATTTCCAACAACGAATTCTTATGTTATAAATAAAGTGAATTGATTATGTACCATATCAAGTTTCGATTATTACTTCCGCATTTTTAATGATTTGCTGGGGGTTTTGTTCGAGACTCGATACTTAAGGTTTAAGTTATGTACCGAGAAAGAAAGAAAAAAATAATTTATGTATATTTTGGGCCCCAGCATAGTGACACGCTCGGTAAGAGAAAAGCGGGGTGTTATAGTTGGTATCAGAATGGACTTTTTTTTTCGAAAAGAAGTCCGATTGGAAGTCTTAAGTGGTTCTGATATAGTTGATATTAGAGCAAAGCTAAGGAAAAGGTCGCGTGTGGCTATATAAGTAAAGCCATTGTAAGATTTGGGTATTGACTGTTACTGGATAAGTGTGTTGTAGTAGAAGTTCATGTCTAAGAAAGTTCTGGCTAAGAAAGACTTGGTACTTAAGTGTGTCCATTGTGACCCACTTATCTTTCCTGGGAACTTACCTAGTGTACTATTCACGAGCAGACACTATTTTAGTAGACGACTACTATTCCCAGTGAATAGTAGAATGCCTGATAGAAGCTAGTACTAGAAGAATGATCTAGCTATTGGAATAAGGATCTGATGAAATGATTTGGGAGTAAGGTTGACTCGGTAACCGTGATTATGGATCCGAGAGATTTAGAGACTGATGATTTGATGTCATTAGTCAAAATCCTTGCAATGAGAGATGAGATAATTGCGGTTATCAAAGATGATCAGATCAGTGATGATTAGTCCGATATGGCATGGCTTAGTTGTCAAGTTAAGGATCGAAGGATAAGGATTTTCGAGATCATTTGGTATCTCAGAAATAAAATATGGGATCCCACGGATTGGGACGAATGAGAGGCCAAAGATGGCGCGTGAGTGCATCAATTGATGAGTTGAAAGTGGTGCAACTGATGTGACTCGCAAAGATGGGATAGGAAACCCTAGCAGCGTGACGGCACTACTAGTCAGTGTTCGCAGTGACAGATCTGGATCTAGGGACCAAGACAGAAGACTTGTGATGAGCTTATGATCAACGTACCGGGGAAGCTAGTTGGTTGTCTCACGGTATGGGTCTGGGACCCAGGGTCTAAGTTTCTTAGTGAACTTCCGAGAAGACGATTAGATGCTGAAGATCTGGGGCATCCCAGTAGGGTCTATACCTTGTGAGGGAGATATAAGTCCCAATGGTCTAAGATGCGAGGTGTGCCACTAGCTGTGATTGATAGAGGCTGGAAGCCTTGTGAACCGAAATGAGATGGATTGAATATGGACTGTGTGTCCTATTTAAGGAATTGCAATAGGGTTCGTGGTCATCTTGGGAGTAGGTGACACGATGAACAGTGTGAGACTTGAGGGATAGAATACCTCGGTGTCTAGTATGACAAATGGGATCATGAGATAGTCGTGTTGGGTGGCTCAAAGGAAAAGCTACCTGACGTATGAAATGGAAAGGAAATATGCATGCTCGTAAGCTATGTAGGCGCTACTTATGAGGTGATGGAATCACCAGGCCATGATGAGGATCTAGAATGAAGGTTCTTACAGAAAAAGTTAAACTCAGGGCAACGACGACGAATGATAGTTCTTGAAGGACTACGACAAGATCGTGCAGTTTTCACTCGGGACGTACTCGAGTGAGGGTCGACATATGATGTAGGAGTAAACTTACCATATGATGGGGGTGATGATAACAGTTGTGTGCTGGCTGATGGAAAGAGTAGTGCCTAAGAAGAACTAATTTAATGGTCGGGTGCCGATAGTCAATTGGATCTGAAGAACGAAATGCGAGAGTCAGTGGATTCTCGGTAAATGAGATTTCAGGTAGTGGAGCATAACCGGTCCAAAGGCTTAACTGATGAGTTTTGAAATGGTAGTCTCGACTCAAAGTAAAGTTCAGGTACTAAAAAGGAAAGAGGTGTTTGATAGGTCGTATTGACTCTAAAGGAATGATAAGGAGACCTAGTCAATAGAGGTTGTGACTACGTTTTAGGGTGCCAAATGAACCTGCAGAATCAGGTAAAGTGGTTGGTAGTCAACCCGACAAGTGGAGCTTGAAAGTACCGTGATGAATGGTGGATAGAAAGCCATAGTGGCAAAGGAAATCGAGTTCTTGGAAGATGATTGGAACTAGGTATCACAATCTGATTCAGGATCTTTGAGGATTGATTGATATGAGATTTTTGAGGAATTTCCTTGAAAGAATTGATTGAGGATCTAAGGAGTCGTGATGGAACTTTAGAGTTTCAGAAAGAAATCCAGTGAGGATTGGAGTACCGTGGGTAACGTAAGTACCTGCCTGCTCTAGTTGGTAGCATAGCTGTGGATTGATGTCTTGAAAATTGTGCGAATCTTTAACGTGATTAAGAGAATCAAGATGATGGCAAATGTGCAAAGATGACGAGTCGCAGTAGAAGAAGCTGTAGGCCCAAATTAATTGAGGATCCGATATTTTCAATTTTGGAGATTGAAACTCTTGTATGATTAGACGATTGGTTTAGGTAGCCTTGATGGGCAAATTGGGTGATGTATCGCTAAGTGATGTCAGCAAGTTATGGAAATAAGTAGCTTGTCGAGATATGGTACATGCACTTGCGGTCAATGAAAAGCCGTAAGAAGAATTGGGAAATGGCAAGATATATTCTCGGAAGATTTAGCGGGATTATTTCTTAATGAAATTTCCAATGATAGCTTAAGGTTATTGGATGCTTAGTTATGTGTGACTTGATTAAGGATGTAAATTATCAGGTGATAATCAAGATTCGATGTTTTTATCTCGATTGATACAAGAGGTTAAGGTATTTGATGATCAATATGCAGTCAAGGGTAAAATAAGGGAATGGAACGTTAAAAGTGTCAAAAGCATAATATTCATTCCATATGTTCAAACAGTTACAAGGGATCAAGCCATACAATTGCTTAAAGGCAAAAAGCAAACCATAAAACTGATGATGATGATGTCAATGCTCAGTGAGGACGACGGTTGCTAAACACGACAGGTCCCAGCTTATCGATGTCATTTGGGGGTGGCATCTGGCTACTGCTGGCTTCACCAGGGTAAGATGGAAGAGTAGCCTCTAAGAAACCAGGATAAGGGGCATCCTCTGGAATAATAGGAAGATCAAAATTCCAGCTTGGGTTTTGATTAGGTTGAGGAACAGGCTGGGGATGTGAAGAATAATATGCAAATAGTAAATCCTGTAAATAAGCTTGATAAGCTTGCAACTCACTAACCTGCTGCTGAAGGGCAAGAATGTGAGATACACAGCCATAGACGGGATCTTGAAGCCGGGCTTGAGCTTTAAAGAGAAGTGTATTGGAAGCCCAAAATCAGTCGCTAACCAGAATCGAAGCTAGGATGTTGACGACATTCTTAATAGTAAAAATATCGCGGATGGCAGCAAAACGAGTTGTACCATCCTCACAATGGAAGTAAAGAGAAAAGATGCACTGTGAATTGCATCCTCTATTTAAGACTATGCAGGCACCGCATCGAGACCGAGGCCTTGGTATGTTGCCCCATGGCATGACCGACAAACCAATTTCTAATTATTGAACACCCGATGCATGCAAATCACTTATTCTAATCCCATACATCTGCATTTTTAAATAAGAAATTAATGCATTCATGATTCATACTGCAAATGCAACTGGCTATCAGTATATAACTCCAAAGCTTTAGGGATATCATTATTTAAAGCACACACAATTTTTTTAATTTTTAATCGGAGTAGATAAAAGTAAATAATTCACATAAGACTACAAGCATGCAGTTACAAATTCATAGTTAAACATGGACTAGATAGTTCATAAATATACCTTACTCCCCCCAACTTGAATTGCAATAATAAAATAGGGTTGTTAGGAATACCTATAACTCCACGAGTCTGTAAGTTTACTGTGAACTGCTAAATCTTCAACAAACAAGTGAGAATACCCTACATATATTTTTTATATTTTTTTTCACACCGAAATAAGAAAAATTCATGCAAGTCATATAATTAAGAGATGCGTCTCAAGAGTACAAAAAGTACTCCTTACTCAGCAATCTTATCATAGACTTGCCTAATAACATTCCATAATTTTTGAAAACAAAACATAAAATAAATTCATGCAAGTCAAAATAAAAAGATGCGTCTCAAGAGTACAGAAAGTACTCCTTACTCAGCTATCTTATCATAGACTTACCCTCCTTAGAGGGATAAATCTAAATTAATCGGACCCTTTTGACGCTTGCTTCCAATTGCCTTAGACCAGTCTATCTGAGGCTCGTAAGGATCATGTTGTAGAACATAAGCGTGTAATTTCTCTAGCAGCTCCTCAATGGTGGATGGGGAAATGAGAATATTTCTTGCAGAAAGAGAAATGAACTTTTGTTTCACAGCCTGATCAAGAAAAGAGAGCAACTCATCAAAAAAATGGTTAATATTTAAAAGTCCAATGGGTTTGGTATGGAGATTGCTCTTAGCCGAGGAGATTATACAAAAGATTTCTTCAAGTGTACCAAAACCTCCCGGCAAAGCAATGAAGGCGTCTAACTGATAAATCTTACAAGCCATGCGCTCAGACATAGAAATCGTTCTTATAAGTTGACCTCGTGTATACCCAAAAATCTGTGGATCAGTCAAAGGGATTGGCATAACACCTACCACATATGATTGCCCAAAATGTGCAGCCTGTGAAACACATCCATTCAATCCACGACTTCCCCCTCCATAGGCCAAATTAATTTTTCTCTCTCCCAATTTTATGCCAAGTTCGCTTGGTGCAAGTGTGTAACAAATATCGCTCCCAAGTTGAGAGTCACATAGTACACATATAGTATTGATTCAATGAATTGGCTGGCCTTCCATTTATGTTAGTTCTTTATGTACGCCCTGAAAGTAGAACTGGTTAAAGAGGTTTGGAAATCAAAAGTAACTACATAGAAATTCAACAATAAATAAACATAAACAAAAATCATGCGTATATACAAGTCGTTGTGATTGTGGCTCACATGTTCCTCTGGTTTTACGTCCAGAAACAACTTAAACACCTTCTATGAAGTGGGGATAGGCTTCCTATCCAATTTTCTTATAGATTGGCAAATAGGGTTAATTATAGTCAGATTCCCAAGACTATAGCATTGGTGGTCACTTCTAAATTAGGTCCATAAAGCAAGAATTTCTCGCTGCACTATTCCACACGGATGCTTCTCAAGAGTCAATCGGATATCATCCAAAGACTCCTTACTCAGCCCATCCTTTATGAAACAAATTTTATCATCTCGATTTATGGAATTAAACCCTATAGATTTGCATCGTGTGTTACAAGTCCATCGAGCACATTTGTGACAACCATTTAATCTTTTCGCTCTTCTTTTTTTTTGAAAAACTACTCTTTCCCAATCCTGGAAAATACTTAAAGCTAAGTGAGGTTTCGCCAAGAAATCGAACTTTTGCTTCAATTAACCAGCGAATATCCTTAGTGATATTTTTATACATCAACATACGAAGTCTTTCACAACTAGTGGCATAAATCTTTTTTAAATCATTTTGTGGGAGAGATGGATAGTACTTGCAAATTTTCAAGAGCTAAAGATCCATTTTTTAAAACAGAACTATAGTAAGAGAAAAGTAAAACAAAATAATGAACCTTACAAAAGGAACGAGAGTACCTGATTGGAGAACAACATAAAAGAGAGAAGACTGATCTCAAAGAAGTGTGACTTGCCTCATGCAGATACGGGGTCTCTTATAGGGTTGTGGAAGTCACCATTCCAATAACCACACTTGGCTCGAGGCGTGCCACAAGTGCAGGGTCACGTCTGGCGTCTCCTTTTTCAACATTCGACATTTCTTTTTCAACACTTGGCATTTCTTTTTCTTTATAGGGTAGTGTGTTGTTTACTTTATAGGGCAGTGTGATTGCTCTGCCCAAAAAACAAAAGTGGTTGTCATCAGCGTTAAGTTTATCTCCCTCTTATATCGTTATATATATATATATATTTTAAAACGTAAAGTTTTTATTTTATTATATATTTTTTAATAATTTTTTTAATTTTTTTAGTTTTTTTTTTTTGAAGGGGCCCAATAAAATCACATATACCACACAAAACAATTCCTTAAGTACACCTTACCCCCCAACTTGAATTGCGCATTGTCCTCAATTAGCAATAATAGAAAAGATAGAGGATAGACATACCTGGCTATCATCAATGCATGAATATGTGATGTTTTCTTCACCCTAAATAGCTACAGGGGTTGTTATTAATGTCTTGGACCTAGAGACATCCATTTAACCTAAATGGAAAGGTGGTCTTTTAACGTCAGATTCCCAGACGATACGAAACCTCTTTTACTCATTTGATGGTGGATCCCCTAAATCCACATTTTCTTCGTCTTCCTCATAACTATACTAATAAGGTTTCAACCTATAACCATTGACCTTAAGGCATTGCCCTGACTCCTGATTTTCAATTTTGAAAGCCCCATATTCCGAGATGGACTTGATTATGAAGGGGCCAACCCATCTTGACTTTAATTTTCCCAATAATAAATGCAATCAAGAATCATACAAAAGTACCTGTTGCCCGACATGAAAGCTTTTCCTAATGATGCGTCGGTCATGCAACTCTTTCATGCGAAGCTTGGCTAGTCATGCATTTTCAAATGCATCATTTCTTATTTCATCAAGCTCATTTAATTGGAGCTTCCTAGAGAGGCCTGCTTCAGTCAAACTCTTGTTAATTCTTTGAATTGCCCAATATGCTCTATGTTCAATTTCTACGGGTAGATGACAAGGTTTACCATACACTAATCTATAAGGAAACATTCCCAAGATCATTTTATATGCAGTCCTATATACCCAAAGAGCGTCCACTAATCTCAAAGATCAATCTTTGCGATTGGTGGCAACAGTCTTTTCTAGGATATGTTTAATCTCCCTATTAGCTAACTCAACCTTACCACTTGTTTGGGGATGGTACGGCGTGGAAATCTTGTGCAACACACCATATTTTTTCATGAGACCTGCCAAGACCTTGTTACAAAAATGGAAACTCCCATCACTAATGATCGCTTGTGGCATCCCAAACTGACTGAAAATGTTCTCCCTTAAAAATTTCACCACAATCCTATGGTCATTGCTCCTTGTCGGGATTGCCTCGACCCATTTGGGCACATAGTCGACAGCAAGTAAGATATACTCATGCCCAAACGAACTAACAAATGGACCCATAAAGTCTATACCCCAACAATCAAAGACTTCTAACACCTGGATTGGTTATAATGGCATCATGTTTCTCTTTGATAGACTGCCTAGTTTTTGACATCGATCACAACTTGAACAAAATCTGTACACATCCTTAAATAGTGTTGGCCAATAAAATCCACTTTGTAGAATTTTTACAACTGTTTTCTTGATGGAAAAATGGCCTCCACAAGCAAGAGTGTGACAAAAATTAATGACACTTTGTTGTTCATGATTGGGGATGCATATGCGAATGATTTGGTCAAGACAATACTTGAACAAATACGGGTCATCCTAGAAAATGTCACCACTTTCCTGAAAAAATTTTGTTTATCTAGTTTGGACCAATAATCTGGGATCTGTCTAGTGACTAGATAATTTGCTATGTCAGCGTACCATGAAAGGTGAGTGGTTCAGTTTGAGTGTTTGTTTGAAACAATTGTTCATTAGGAAAGGAATCTTGGATTGGGTTTTCAAATTGATTAAGATTTTGGCATGGTAGACGAGACAAGTGATCGGCCACCACATTTTCTACCCTTTTTTTGTCTCTAATCTCGATATGGAATTCTTGTAACAATAAGATCCATCTAAGGAGGCGGGGTTTTGCATCCTGCTTTGTTAATAAATATTTAAGAGCAGCATGGTTAGTAAAAATAATCACCAGTGACCCCACGAGGTAAGACCGAAATTTGTTAGGGCGTAGACAACTGCTAGCAACTCTTTCTCTGTCGTGGTGTAGTTCTTTTGAGCCTCATTAAGAGTTTTGCTAGCGTAATATATCACATAAGGTTTCTTGTCTTTCCTTTGCCCTAACACGACTCCTATTGCGTAATCACAGGTGTCACACATTAGCTCAAATGGTAGGGACCAATCAGGGGACTGAATGATGGGTGCGGAAACGAGTGAGTTTTTCAATTTCTCAAAAGCAATTTAACACCTACTGGACCACTCAAAGGGTATGTCTAGGACCAAAAGGCGACATAAAGGTCTGGTTATGGCACTGAATGAAGCAATAAAGCACCTAAAAAACCAGCATGGCCAAGAAAAGACCTAACATCCCTCACATTCTTCGGGGCGAGTAATTTTTGAATTAATTCAAGTTTAAGATCAGCCTCAATACCCTAAGAAGAAACAATGTGTCCCAAGACATTTCCTTGAGTGACCATGAAGTGGTACTTCTCCCAATTTAGCACTAAATGCGTTTCCTTGCACCTTTCCAAGAGTCTCTCTAAATTTTTCAGACAACTGTTAAAACTGTCTCCATACATTGAGAAGTCATCCATGAAGACTTCCACCACATTCTCTACTAATTCACTGAAAATGCTCATCACGCATCTTTGAAATGTTGCAGGGGCATTGCATAGACCGAATGGCATTCGTCTGTAAGCAAATGTCCCGAATGGATAAGTGAATGTGGTCTTCTCCTGATCCTCTAACGCAATTTCAATTTGATTATACCTAGAGTACCCATCCAAGAAGCAGTAGAAGGCATGTCCCGCTATTCTCTCTAAGACCTGATCCAGAAATGGAAGTGGAAAATGATCCTTCCTTGTCACGGAGTTGAGTTTTCTATAATCAATGCACATACGACATCTAGTCTGGATACGCGTAGGGATGAGCTCATTGTTCTCATTTGCTATCACAGTGACTCCTGATTTCTTAGGTACAACTTGAGTCGGACTGACCCATTTGGAATCTGATATGGGGTAGATGATACCTGCATCTAATAGTTTAAGAACCTCTCCCCGAACAACTTCTTTCATGTTCAGGTTTAGACGTCTTTGCATTTACCTTATAGGTTTCACATTTTCTTCTAAGAATATCCTATGGGTGCAGGTGAGGGGGCTAATGCCATGTAAGTCAGAGATGGACCATCCTATAGCTTTTTTGTGCATTCTGAGGAGATCTAGTAATGCTTTCTCTTTATGCAATTCTAGGCTTGATGAAATCAATACTGGCAAAGACTCCCTTTCACCTAAGAATGCGTACTTAAGGTGATTCGGCAATGGTTTTCTCTCAAGTTGGGGTGGGCAGACCTTTCATTCCCAGGTAATTTCAATGGCTCTAGGCCAAGCATCAATTGTGTGATCACCCTGGCTGACTCAACGTCAGGCTCTATCCCTTCCGAAGTTTGCTTCTCTAATTTATAAATAACCTGCTCATAAAGAGCCTTCTCAAAGTATTCTTCACTTAAGGTCTGGATTAAATCAACTTCCTCCAATTCCATTTTGTCATTTGGTTGCTTAACTACCTTGAAAACATTCATCTCCACCATCATATTCCGAAATGATAGTTTCATGATCCCATTCCTACAATTGATGATAGCATTCGAAGTAGCAAGGAATGGTCTTCCTAGGATAACGGGAATAGGCGACTGAGGACCCTGGTGAGGCTGGGTATCTAAGATAATAAAGTCCACTGGGAAATACAATTTGTCCACTTGGATTAGGACATCCTCCACAATCCCGCGAGGAACTTTTATTGATCGTTTAGCTAATTGAAGAGTGACCCTAGTGGGCTTGAGTTCTCCCAACCCTAGCTGTTGATAGACACTGAAAGACAACAAATTGACACTAGCCCCTAGGTCAAGAAGTGCTTGGTCGACTTTTTGGCTTCCAATTATGCAAGTAATTGTAGGACATCTTGGGTTCTTGTACTTTGGAGGGGTCTTGAATTGAAGGATAGCACTTACTTGTTCCGTCAGGAATGCTTTTTCCCGCACATTGATTTTTCCTTTGACTGTACAGAGATCCTTCAAAAACTTAGCATACGAAGGTGTTTGCTTAATTGCACCCAATAAAGGAATGTTTAATCCAAAAAGAATACAAAAAGTGAGAAATGCAGGGTGAGTGATGCAACAAATTTTGGCGCCGTTGCCGGGGAGATTAAGGTAAGCCAAATAATCATCCCTAGTTCTTTTTCTTTTTTTTTTTTGTTTTGTTTCTGCTCTTTAGTTTCTCTTCTCTGTTAGTTTGGCTTGATGTATGAGACTTAGATCCGGTAGAGTGGTGGAACAAGTGTTGCATTCAGAAAATACTCCATCTGATTTTGAGTTTTCATTATCGCACTCATTTATGGCCCAACCAAACAACATGTCTGAGCATGGGAGTGACCATGGTAATCCTGATCCTGTTGATCAAGAATTGATTAGACCTCTTAGAGAGTACCTTCACCCTCCAAGACAGACAACACCCTCATGCATCATCCTTCCCATCAATCACCAGAGGTTCAATTTCAAACCTGGCACAATCCAATTGTTGCCAACATTCCATGGCATGGATTCTAAAAATCCATATATTCATATGAAAGAATTCGAGGAAGTATGTAGCACTTGCATGGACCATACAGTAAATGAGGATGTTATAAGGTTAAAACTCTTTCCATTCTCACTGAAAGATAAGGCAAAAATGTGGTTAGGTACTCTTCCGCCTAGATCTATAGGAACTTGGAGAGAGATCCAAGCAACTTTCTTAAAAAAATACTTCCCTGCCAATAGAACTGTCACTCTTCAAAGATAAATCATGAACTTTGCTTGTAAATCAAATGAAAATTTTGCCCAAGCGTGGGAAAGGTTCAAAGACCTTCTTCACATTTGTCCGCACCATACCTTTGCGCAATGGAGAATAGTTAGTTTCTTTTATGACTCACTCACGCCCCAATTGAAAATGCTAGTTTCTACAATGTGCAATGGAGAATTCTATGAGAAAACTCCAGAAGAAACTTTTCACTTCTTTGACACATTGGCTGAGAATACAAGAAACTGGGAAGTTAGTCCAACATCTTCTCTTGATCTAAGAGAAAATCCACAACCAAGAGGGAGATACCAATTGAGTGAGAATGATGATTTAAATGCAAGACTAACTACCTTAACAAAAAAAGTTAAAAACATGGAGCCCAAAAAGGTACAATCTGTTAAACAAGTGGAAGCAAAATGTGCTGTGTGTGAAGCAATAGATCATGCTACTGAAGAATGCCCTGCTCTACCTGCTTTCAAGGAGGTATTGTATGGGCAGACTAATAACAACCATACACACAATTTTGAGGGGAGATAAAATCAAAATCAAAGTGGAACCTATTACAGGAACAATCAGAACTACAATTCATACCATCCCAATAATAGGAATCACCCCAATTTTTCTTGGAGACATGATTCTGGAAATCATTCTTAGCCTCCCTTCCCTACACATCAACAATCCTTCCAACAAAATCAAGCTTCTTCATTCAATACTTACCAACCTCCTCATAGGAGATCTTTGGAAGATACCTTCCATCAGTTCATTCAAAATCAAACAGGCATCAACAATCAAGTTGCCCAACTTACAAAAAATCAAGATCAAACAAATAGGGCCATGGAAGATATGAGAAGCCAGATAACAAAGTTAACCCAAACCCTAAGTGTGAGAGAACCTGGAAGATTTCCTTCTCAAACTAACTCTCACCTAGTTAGGCAAACAAATCAAGTGGAATCTTCTAGTGGTGAAAATAATACACATGAACAAGTTCAATCAATGACTATCCTAAGAAATGGAAAGGTAATTGAAAAACCAGATGATCTTAGGATAAGCCAAACTGTTGATGAAAAAGAGAAGATAGAAGAGCATGAGCTAATCATAGAAAAAAATGAAAACAGTGAAAAAGAAGAAAAAATCAAGCAAAAAAAAAAAAGAAGATGGAAAAGGTAAGAACATTGAAAGGGAAAGTCAATATCATCCTAAACCTCTTTTTCCTCAAAGACTGACTGTTACAAAAAAGGAATAACAAAATGCTGATATATATATGAGGTGTTTAAACAAGTGAGAATAAATATCCCACTATTGGATGCAATTAAACAGACACCCTCATATGCAAAATTCCTGAAAAATCTTTGCACTGTAAAGAGAAAAGTAAATGTGCATGGAAAAGCATTGTTAACTGAGCAAGTGAGTTCCATTTTGCAATTTAAGACTCCTCCCAAATACAAGGATCCAGGTTGTCTAACCATCTCATGTATAATAGAAAGCTAGAAAGTTGATCAAGCACTCTTAGACTTATGAGCAAGCGTAAATCTATTGGCTTACAATGTTTATCAACAATTGGGCTTAGGAGAACTTAACCTACCAGAGTCACTCTGCAACTAGCAGACAGATCAGTTAAAGATCCAAGGGGCGTTGTGGAAGATGTCTTAGTTCAAGTGGACAAATTCTACTTTCCAATAGACTTCATAGTTCTAGATACTCAACCCCACCATGGTCCCCAACCTCCTGTCCCAATCATTCTCGGTAGACCATTCCTAGCAACTTCCAATGCGATAATTAATTGTAGAAATGGAGTCTTAAAATTTTCGTTTGGAAATTTAACTGTGGAGATGAATATTTTAAGAATTTCCAAACAACAGAACACTAAAAGTGAGATAGAAGAGGTAGATTTGATTCAAACTCTATTTGAAGAGTATTTTGAGAAAGAATTTGTGAGTGGAACTATGGAGAAAGATAATAATTTGGAGAATAGCAGAAAGGAAAGTGAGATGCCCATGACTCAATGGATTCCTAAGTTAGAGCCTGTGGAGCCTTTGCATAAACCATCAACCTCTATGAGTCATCCACCCATTCCTGAAAGGAAGCCACTGCCGAATGAGTTGAAGTATGCCTTTCTAGGAGAAGGAAAGACATACCCAATAGTCATTTCTTCCAGCCTAACCACCCAACAAGAAGTGCAATTGATTGAAGTATTAAGAGCACACAAGAAGGCTTTAGGATGGACCATATCAGACTTGCATGGAATTAGCCCTCTGATTTGCACCCATAGGATCTTCTTAGAAGAAAATACAAAACAACTGAGGCAAATTGTAACGCCCCGCTCCCACTTACGGGTGTTACTCGTGAACAATCACCCGAATTGTCCACCTGCCCGGCCTTAGCGAAGGGTGGACTATGTTTCAAGACGAAACGCTCTAGGTGGGAACTAGGCTCGTCCTTCCCTTCGCTGAATCCCAAGATTCACTAGCAGAATTGGGCTTTAGCTACACTGCATTGGCTAAGTAGAAAATCTCCTTCAGGCGCCTAATCGCCATTTTCTCATTTTATTTGATTCTTTTCCGACCAAGAATTTTACCGGGCTCCAAAAATCACCATTTAAACCAATCCATTGATGGATCACCAATTTTGGGGGAAAAACTCATCATTTTCAATTTTCTAAATTTTTGGCGTTTTCTCCAAAAATGCCCGAAAATTCATTTATTTTGAAAATTCCTCCGGGGCCCAAAATCAATTTAGAAATGCCCCTTAATTTCCCAAAATTCCAAATTTTTAAAAAAATTTGGCCGGCGGGGCCCGCTGGCCCGCGCGGGGCCCCGCTGGGCGCTGGCCGCGTGGGCTGGCCCCGTCCGCGCGCGCCTGCCCGCGCGCGCGGCTGCGCGCCTACCTGCGCGCGCGGCCGCCCATGCGGCCCTGCCCGCGCGCAGGCTGCAGGCTGCTGTTTCCAGCAGCCTTCTGCAGCTCCTTCACTCATTTTTTTTTCTTGGGCTAATAAACCCCAAATTTTCCAGAAATTTCTTTCCACATATACACATCAAATATACCCTTTGGGCTTAAAGAAACCCTTACACAAGGCATATACAAATTAAGCATAAATTACACCATTTAAAAAAAATATTCAATGTCTTCATGCTCAAGCCTCTTTCTCTTGCCAAACCCTTCCATAGCATGCTTCAATACCTACAAGAGGTCAAATAAACCTCATGAGCTCCAAGAGCTCAATAAGGGTGCAATGACATAAAGTATGGAAATTAACAATATAGATGCTAATGCCATATGCAAGTGCCTAGGGTTCCAATACCTCAACCCTCAAGGTTAAAGGCTTCAACATACCCACACACAATTTCATGGCCATGAGTCTCATACACACAAGCATATGCGAAGCAAGCACAAAATGTTAAAATGCATACAAAAGTCATGCTAGCCACCATCCACTTGGGGCTTTTCCCTTACCTCATTCTCCATGGCTCTTCAAGTTTCCAACAACTTCAAGCCTCCAAAATCACTCCTTTTAATTTCCTCAAACTCCTTACATGAAAAACAAGCCTAGGATTATAAAGAAATCCTTTAATAATGAGAAATACAAGAAAATTATGCAACCTTTACCTCTAGGCTTCTTGGATTTCTTCTTCTCCTTTTTCTTCTTCTTTCTCTCTTCTTCATTTCTTTCTCCAAATGGCCAAAGGAAACCAAGACTTCCCTTCTTGCCATTTTATACTAGTTCCCTCATATTTCAAGAATGCATCTTAGCCATTAGATTTATTTGATGAGAATAAATCCTCACCATCCAAACTAACACAATCCATGGCATTAAGTCTTGCTTAAAATCCACCATTGGATCTTTTCTCACTTTACAAGACAACATCTTAGCCATCCAAAGGAAGCACAATCCATGTGCTTTGCTAGGTTTTAATCCTAGCCTTTGATTTAATTTGGAGATTAAATCTCCACCTTCCAATCATTTCTCTTTAAATCTCTCCACTTATTTGGCAATCCATGCCAACTTCCAAGATTTAATGGCAACCTTTGGATCACTTTCCCATTTCAAGAATTAATCTCATCCTTTGAAATATCATTTCTTTCCCATTTAAATTAATGGGACTATTTTCATAACTATCACATTTGAATGACATAAATAAATTTCTTTCCCATTTAATTTAATGGGACAATTTTCCACCATCACATGAGAGACCACTTTGAAATACATAAATGCTTTCTTTCTCATTTAAATAAATCTCATAATTTCCAAAGCATTAATGGGAGACTATTTTCCCATTTTCCCTTTTCATTTATTTAATTCACCATAATTTCAAACATTAATGGTGACTATTTTCACATTTCATTTGGATTTTCTTTAATCCAACACAATAATGCCTCTCATTAAATGCTTGAAAGACCAATTATCCTTTCTTTTTGCATTTAATTAAATCATTCCCCAACTCATAAATCCACATATATAATTTCTCTCAAATTTCCAAGATTATGCCAAGTGTCACTCTAAGACACAAACTTGGCTTCCAATTTTGATCTTGGTCATCCATGTGGCATTACCACATTAATTCACCAACTTAGGGAAAATACAATTATTCTCCTCAAATAAATTAATATCCACCATTTTCCCTATTTTCCATAATTAATTTCCTTTAAGGAATCACTCCAAATCACCAAAATTCTCATTTCATGAATTATTAATCCCATATCTCCACATAAACACAAATTTGGGATTTAATTTACTTACTCACCTAATTCCTCATAGGAATTATTTCCAATTTGCCAATATACCCTTTTATTGGATTTTTCCTATCCAAATTACCAAAATACCCTTCTCATGGGCATTCTCAATCTCAAGGATCATCACTTCCTCAAGGGCATTTTTGGAAGTATACTTACTTCCTTTCCTATTTTCTTAACACCGGTTACACCGGGTATTACACAAATGCAGAGAAGACTAAATCCCAATATGAAAGAAGTGGTTAGGAAAGAAGTGCTCAAATTACTGGATGCAAGTATCATTTATCCAATATCTGATTCAAAATGGGTTAGTCCAGAACAAGTCGTTCCTAAATAGTCTGGAGTTACTGTGGTGAAAAATGAGAAAAATGAGTTAGTCCCAATTCGCTTCCAAACAGGTTGGCGTGTGTGTATAGACTATAGAAAACTCAATTACATGACTAAGAAGAACCATTTTCCTCTCCCATTTCTAGATCAAACACTTGAAAGGATAGCAGGTCAAGCATTCTACTGCTTTTTGGATTGATATTCAGGATATAATCATATTGATGTAGCACTGGTAGATCAAGAGAAAACCAACTTCACATGCCCTTTAGGGACATTTGCATATAAACGCATGCCATTTGAGTTGTGCAATGCTCCTGCCACCTTTCAAAGGTGCATGATGAGTATCTTTAGTGAAATGGCTGAACATATTATGGAGGTGTTTATGAATGACTTCTTAGTCTATGGAAGTAGTTTGACTTGTGTTTAAAGAATCTGGAGAAAGTTTTTATTCGATGTGAGGAGACTCGTCTTGTGCTCAATTGGGAAAAATGCCACTTCATGGTTAACCAAGGCATTGTCTTAGGACACATAGTCTCATCTAGGGGTCTAGAAGTAGACAAAGCCAAAGTTGAAGCCATTAAGAAGCTTCCAGCCCCTAGAAATGTCAAGGACATTAGATCTTTTCTTGGTCATGCTGATTTTTATAGGAGATTTATCACCTCATTTAGCACAATAGCAAGACCTTTGTGTTGTTTGTTATCTCAGGATGTTCCATTCGAGTGGACTTCAAATTGTCAAAGTGCCTTTGAGAAGCTGAAACATACACTTATCTCTACACCCATCATACAACCTCCTGACTTGACTTCACCTTTTGAACTAATGTGTGATGCAAGTGATTATGCCATAGGGGCCGTGCTAGGACAGAGCAAAGAGAAGAAGCCCCATGTCATTTACTATGCTAGCAGAACCTTAAATGAAGCTCAGAGAAATTACACCACCATAGAAAAAGAATTGTTGGTTGTGGTATTTGAGTTGGATAAGTTTAGGTCATACCTGGTAGGATCAAAGGTGATTGTGTACACAGATCACGCTGCTTTGAAATACCTGCTCACCAAGAAAAACACCAAACCACATCTCATTAGGTGGATTCTGCTCCTCCAAGAGTTTCACATAGAAATTAAGGATAAAAAGGGAGTAGAAAATGTTGTAGTTGACCATCTGTCTAGAATCCCAGGTCAGGATCTTACTGAGGGTCCCATTCATGATAATTTTCCTCATGAACATCTTCTTCATGTGAGCACATTGACTTCTGCCCCTTGGTATGCTGATATAACCAATTATTTAGCTGTAGGATCAATTCCCAGTCATTGGACTAAGCTAGATAGACAAAAGTTTTTCAGGAAGGTCAGAACATTTTTTTTGGGATGAGCCATATCTGTTTAAATATTATGCTGATCAGATCTTGCGAAGGTGCATTCCAGAACATGAGAACATAGTGTAATGAACTTCTATCACACCCTTGCCTGTGGAGGTCATTTCTCCACCCGGAAAACTATAGCAAAAATCCTACCAAGTGGATTTTACTAGCCTACTATGTTTAAGAATGTACACCAGTTTTGTTTGTCATGTGATAGGTGTCAGAGGTTAGGAAGTCTGACTAAAAAGAGCATGATGTCTTTGCAACCCATTATGGTACTTGAAATTTTTGATTGTTGGGGAATGGATTTTATAGGCCCTTTTGTCAACTCACTTGGACACGAATACATCTTGCTGGCTGTAGACTATGTCTCCAAGTAGGTTGAGGCAATCCCAACAAGGACAAACGATCACAGGATTGTAATGAAACCCCCCATCACTTATGATACTGTTTAAAATTCATTCGAATGAATTTTTTCACATTCAAATGAGGTGTCCGATCCTTTAAAAGCTTTCAGCAATCATTCATATTCTCTCTCTCTCATTCGAATCTCCTGTTGCCCGTTGTTCTAATGCTCAAACCATCATTCGAATCTCCCAGTTATCATTCAAATGACCCCTTTGTCAGTTTCATAACCGTCCATCAATACGAATCAACGCATTCTTCTCCCTCATTCAAATCTCCTCATCAATCTGCACGACCCTTCATCCATCCCACCTGAACCATTCGTATAAAAACTGCATCATCCGTTCCAAATCATTCTTACTCATTTTTCAAGCATGCATGCGAAGATCATTGCGGGTTGCCGAAGTGGAAGAATAGTAAACGTTCATTCGAATACGGACTGTTACATTTGAATGCATTAGAAGAGAACATCCAAGAGGTAAGGGTTGTTTCCATTGATTAAATTTGAATTCTATTGGTTGGATAAAGGAGTTGTTGGCAAGAGTGAGTGAAGGAGATCAGTGTGAGGAAAAGAGAATTGGTTGGGCGATTGAAAGAAGAAGAGAAGGGAGGAACCACATTGTGCCTACCAACTGTTCGGAAAAATTCCAAAGCCAACTCCCTAGACCAAACAACCCTCAATTAGCCATGTCTCCAAAGCAAAAGCGCCCTAAGGTTGTAGGAGAATGCTCCAGGGCCTCAAAAAGGCAGAAAGGAAAAGAACCCACTACCACCCCAACCATTGATTTGAACCCTCCATATTCCAATGTTAGGTTCATTAGCCCCACTACTGAAAAGAATTATAGTGAAGGATATGCTAAAAGACCAGTGCTTTGTGAGAGGGGAATCATGTTGGAACATTTTGAAGAGCCCCCGTGTGATTTGTTGTCATTGATTACTGCCAAAGGATGGCAGTCTTGGGTTAAGTTTCAACACAAGGCCATAGTTCCTCTAGTCAAAGAGTTTTACTCAAATGTAACCAGTGACAGAGATGACACGGGAAATAGGTGCTTAGTTACTAAAGTGAGAAAGGTGAAAATAGAGTTAAAGCCCTCCGATATTGCTGAAACCTTCCAAATCCCAAGAGAGGCATCACCGAGGGACCTTGAGGAGGCAAGTGTGGACTTGAGGAAAGAAAACCTGGCTAGGATTTTGATAGAAAAAGACGATGCTATTTGGTTAGGTCCTACCCTCCCAAAAAAGAATTTATGCCCTAAATGCATCATCTTGCATAGACTTCTTTGATCTCATTTCATGCCCCACATATTCACTAGTAGTGTCTCGATTAAGCAAGCCACGTTCATGGGAAAGATGATCCTAGGAGTACACATAGACTTGGCCAAGCACATTTTTTATACTATAGACCTAGTGGCCAAGCATGCACATGGGGGTGGAGGACTACCCTTTGGAGGACTGATTACCTACTTTGTGTTGAGAAACGGGGTAAAAGAGAAGACAACTTTTGAAGTCATCAAGCCAATGGATAGGATCAACCTAGCATCTACACGAAGAAGCAGTGGGCAGTTGAAGAAGCTTGAGGTAACAACACCCGAGAAAGGAGAGGCATCAGGTCGGTAAGCTGAAGGACAAGAAGAACCATCTCAAGAACCGCCATTGCAAGAGAACCAGATAAAGAGACAAGAGGGAGATCATTCACTTAGAGATTTGTATGAGTTAGTCAAGGAATTGCAAGAAAGGCAAGAGAGACATGAAACCTTAGTGGAGCAATCATTGAAGAAGATCCAGGAAAGGCAGAAGACCAATTTTGAGGAGCTACAGGTGAGGCAGAGAGTCATCTATTCAGGAGTGATGGCCATGAATGAACGTTACACTGTATTGAACCAGAAGGTAGGTCAGCTTCTAAGCACATCTATAGAGGAGCCACCCCAGAAATCCTCAAAGGCCAAGTTGGCCGATGTTGAAACTTGCATTCAGGCAACCATTGCAACATATGCACCTTCCACATCAGGGACTCATCCACAGCCTGACCATGCTGCCCCTCTACACTCTGACATTCCATCATCTTCCATTATTCCTCCTCCTGCCGAGCCTTTGTCAAAGACCTCTTCTGGAGACTCCACTGAGGAGAACTCCACTTCTGATGATGCCACTGATGGCACTGAGTAGTCATATGATTTGATTCTTCATGCTTAACTTCTATACCTATGAACTACAAAGATTAATTACATTTTCCTTTTCCAATAAAAGTGACTTTGCTTACTCTATGCTTCAAATTATTATGCTTAATGCTTTAGATTCACAACTGGTTATTTATATGATAATCTTTTATTTGAAAACAGAACTGTATGAGATTTAGAACCAGGACCAGGACTACTTAGGATGCTTTATTTTTGTTCATTTGCTTGGATGGTGAAATGGTCAGCAAATTGCCCAAATTCTCAAATTAAGTGGAGATTTGTTACCCAAGTGAGTGTTAGAGCTTCATAACTGTTTATTCTAAGTGAAATAACAGCTATTCATAAAATAAAATACTTTGTTGATTCTCTCATCTTTCAATAGCTTCAAAACAACATTTTGCTTTGAGTGTCTTTAATGATAACAGCTAAACTTAACTGACTCTAAGCTTGGAACCAGTTGAATGGATAGCACTGTTTTATGGAACATCATAGAGGGATCATTTTCTTATCACTTGAGCCAATTGACCTATTACTTTTTGATCAATTTCCATTTATAACCCATTGAAGCTCTATATAACCATTTGCCTTATTGCCTCCTTCCAAACCATCTCCATGAAAAATTTCTCATCCATTAGTTAAGTCCCAGGAATTATTCTGTAGGCTTAGTCTAAGTATCAAAAAATAAAAAATCCTCTAGGAATCTGACGTTAAAATACCACTTTGCCATTTAAGATAAATGGTTGTCTCTAGGTCTAGGACATTAAAAACACCCCTGTAGCCATTGAAGGTGAAGTAATGGAGGCTTGGTCATTATCAATTGGAATAACAGTTAAATTCAAGTTTGGATACGACCAACTGAATTTAGATGTCCTGATACGATTTCAGCTATTGATGCATGAATGCATCACATGTGTATATTTATTTCCAGTATTTAAAAAAAAAGTTTAAAGTTATTTATCTGTTCTTACCTGAGTTGAAAAATTCCTGAGACCTAAACACTCTTTTGATTTCCATCATTCCCATTGTTATCCCACATCACCATATGGCCCCATTACTTCCCAGTAAGATCCCTCTTGGTTCTATGAATCATGCAATTTCAGGATATAATTTCAAGAGCAAGGAAACATGGCTAATTTTAGATGTTGTTCATTGAGACACTATTTTGATCATGAAGCTATGTCAGGTCCTTTCCTTCCTTAATTACATTCTTGATAATTGATGATACCTTTTGAACTTGAATTACATCTACTCCAAATTGAGGTACATCCTTTGAGAACAACTTTGAGTTATCATTTTATTAAAGAGAGACATATCCAGTGAGGTTTGCAATCGAAGCTTAGAGAATTGAATGTAATATGCTGATTGATTTAACTTAAAAATATGCCCTGGACAAAAGTTCAAATAATAAACATTTCTTTGAATGTCCAAAGTCCCTATGCTATTGATCATACATTTTTGCTTCACATACGAGATTTAACCTATCAATGAGTTTGTGAATGATGAAGTGTTCTTGCATTTAATTTGATTGCTAAGGGACTAGCAATGTTTAAGTTGGGGGGTGTGATTGATGTTCAAAAATGCCAAAAATTTGTTATATTTTTATTACCTCTTAATCCATTTAATCAGCTAAAAAATATCAAAGATTGCTTGTTGCAGCCCAAAGGAAGGAAAAGAGATGAAGGGTTGAATCAATTCTTCAAAGGCATGATCAAATGAGGAAAAAGAAGCCAATAAATGAAGATGTTCTGACGAAGTCAAATTCATTCGAATGAAAGCTGAGTAATTCGAATGAGTCTTCAGAAGATATTCAAATATGGAGCAAATCGGATGGAAGCCAGTCAATCATTCGAATGAATCATTCTAACATTCGAATATGCAGACTATTAGGAATGTATTCGGATCAGCTTATCCCAATTTGGATAAGAAGTAGCAAATCAAGAACTCCAGGTAAAATTGTATATATTCGAATGTCTCCTAAGTCATTCGAATGAGCTGAGAATGAGAAGATATTCGGATGAGCATATTGTATGGAAATAATGAAGATATATCCGAATGAAGATCAAGTCATTCGAATGTAATTGAAGGAGAAAGAAGAACTATTCAAATGAAGGCTAAGTAATTCGAATAAGAAGCAACTCAAGAACTCAAGGTGATTTGTGTTATCCCAAGAGCATTCGGATGAAAATAATAGCATTCGAATACTTCTCCAGTCATTTGAATGTTAAAAGGAAGTAAAGAGGAAAATTAGAAATTCATTCGAATGAAAGTATTGTTGTATTCGAATGACAGAAGAAATCACCGTGCAATGAACAGTAAAGTATGAAATTCATTTGAATGAGGTTAGCATTCATTCGAATGACCCAAGCCGCCAAGTAAAACTAAGTGTGCATTAGAATATCCCTGCTCACACATTCGAATGAAGATCCGAAAAAGCTCTGACATGCGCAAATGAACATGGTAGCTCTAAGGTAAATTCAATGAATTTTTTGAACAACTTTTCACCAAGTGGTCCCTTCTTCCATGTGCGACAAGCTTAAAAAAGGACCAACATTCTTTGGAATCAAGTGTGTGGAGAGTAGAGAATACTCAGAAAAACATAAAAAGAAAAGGATCGTTGGAAAGTTGCAAGTCTTTTCATTCTTTCTATTTTTAGTTTTAGTTCTTGTCTGTATTTTAAATTGGTAGCACTTTAGTTATTATTCTTCGTTCCTAGTTCTGAACTTTTTCTCCAGATATATTACAAGTCCATTTATTTTCTTTTCAAGTTGTAGTTCGTTTCAATAATCAATACAGCAATAGTTTATCTATTTCTTATTGTTTGTTCCCGTTTATTTTCTCTGTAAATCTCGTAATCATCTGTTGAGATTAGTTTTAGTCATGCACTTCCCATAAAGATGTGTGGCTAATTCAATCCTTGGGTTAAGGCAAGGACGGTGCCCAAAGCCACTGATGAATCGATATAGTAGAACCTCAGATGTTCAAGTAACAAAAGCAAAAATAGTTTGAGAAATGTTCTTAATGAAAATCTCAGGCTTGGATTGGTTCGTATGCCCAACTTAGAGTTTCCATGCCACATATGGGAATTGCTTGACCTGAAAACGTTCTCATACCCAAGCCCTGAGTAATTATTTTGTCAAAACGTTATTTATACATTGATTTATGATAGCTACTTAACATAGAGTCTCCATGCTATGTATGGAGGTTGCTTGAACAAAGAGTTATCATCATCTTAGTAGTATATCTAATGGTTAAGATCCAATCTATTTGAGCTTTTAGTTACATTAAAGAAAGCTATATGGTGAATCAGTTGGGTTTAGCACCAAATTTGTCTTGACCCAAGACCTTTCCACATCCAGATTACAGTAATATTGCATTTAGTTCGATCTCATCTTATCGTCTTATTAATTAAGAGACCTAGTGTGGTTATCTCCTTCCATGAGTAATCTCCCTGTGAATCGACCCGGTCTTGCCCGAAAAAAAAATATGTAAATTTTTTGCTACAATCACACTCGTGCACTAGCGAGTTTAAACGCCTCACCCTTTCTGTAAACATAAATAGCTGCTAAACAAGTTGAGTTAATCCAAAAAGAATACAAAAAGTGACAAATGCAGGGTGAGTGATGCAGCAACACCATTTTAGGTAAAGTCAAAATGAAGGCTGAAAGAAGGTTCGGTAAAGGCAGTTCTTTGAGGGATTAAATGTGTACAGAGCTCACCTAAGGTCTGGGTCTTGGGATGCTTATGTACGTATGACTGGTGATGGTTGGACTATTGTGTTGTGGAGACTTGTGTATATTTTGTGGTCACGACTTATTATGTTATATTTAGTGGATGCCTATATGTTATGTATGTATGTCCTGGTTGGCTGTATATGGTGGCGACGTAAATGGAGATTTATGTATTCAGCTAATCAGTATAGTTTCCATGCTTAGTCCTATACTAAGAGATAGTAAGTCCCCGTATAGATTGTTACTATATCATTATGAGTGATGACCTTCTCATGGATCCCTTAAGCTAACGGGGGCTCTAGGAGGCGGGCTGTCACAAATTTCTTCATCAACTGCTGCATTTGTGATCTACCACCTTTCTCTATAAGTTTGTATCTTTGGCACAAATTATATATAGTTTTGATAATAGTCACATTATCCTTATCCTCTGCCTTTTAGGGTCATCAAAATATTTCTAGATTTCACCAAATTTCTAGACATTGTTTTCAAAATTATTTTCTCTTTTTCTGTAAGCCTCCCTACATATGAATGACCCTCAAGTTGAGCTGATGATGCATGATTGTGCAGTCCACATACAACTTTCAACTCCCACTGCTCAAATTTCATGCCAAGTAATTCAAATGGACAATTACACTTTTTTGAACATATGTACTTGCATTTTAATTCTCTTATTGTTTCTTATTTCTTTTTTGACAATCTATACTTCCCACTACATTCACAAACAAGATGTATTCTAGGTTCTTTTCTAGGACCCCTAGATTCTGAACTCTTTATCCCAATAACAATTTCATTGTATTTTCCAACTTTCTTAGCCTATCCAATCAATGCTTCTCTAGTATCTAAGAGTTAAAACAAGCATTTAGATATATTTTTTCTCTAATCAAAATAATAATTTCAAAAAATTTATTAAAAATCTATCATACGTCATTAGTAGTAAATTGTTGAATAACATCAAATGATTGGTGAATTGCAAAATTGGTTTCTTGAAAAAAATGAACAAAATAAAACACCAATTAAAATAAAGATTTCCTAAAACTTAAGATTCGGGAAATCGACTTCCGTGAACCCCAATGTAATACCCGGGAAATTCTTGAGAATATAAATGGTATTTGATGAAGGGTATAAATAGAATTTGCGAAAGAAAGAGGCTGTAGGGTACACTATCATAGTTTTAAGAAGCCGAATTGATTGAAGGGAGTACCCCAGACCCTAGATAGTCAAGGAAAATGGAATGGTATCGACGTGTGGTTCGAGTTATGATTTAAGGTGATAAAAGAAATAGGATTGAGAATAGTTTTCGGTACATCTGTCGACCGGGCTGAGAAAATTGAATCGACATAGGAAATATCCAAAAAGTCAATGGAGTGTCTTGAGGACTTATATTTTATGTATGAAACAACCCTTGAGCGATTTTGGGGTGAAACGAAGAGATTTAAGGTCAAATCGGTCAACCGGACCTAAGTGCAATTTTTTAATTCTGTTTGAAGGAGGTCAAAATGATAATTTTTCAGAAATTTCAAGGATAAAATGAAGAGTATAAGACTTGTGGGCCTTAATGGTGTAGTTAGATAGATCAAGGATGTCTTGAAAGGGGCCAAAATGACATTTGAAGAAGTTAAGGGGTGAAAGTGCAATTTAATAAAAGTTAGCAGTGTGAACGCACCAAGGAATTCAATCGCCCCAAATCCACCACACGTGGAGGCTATCTCCGGCAATGGGACGGTCAAGGGAGGTTTGGGGAAGGTGGTATACGGCGCAAGGAGGCTTGAGGGCCAAGCCTTGGCCGCTGATTGGTCGAAATTTGGCCAAAAACTTGCTATAAATAGCTAGGTTTTGGCTGAGATTTCACATTCAAATTGCTCACGATTGGGAGTTAATCGAAAGGAGTGGTTAAGGGGCTTTTGATCCTTGCATCAAGAAGAACATTTCTGGAGCATTTGGGAGCAGTTGGAGTACGTTTGGTGGTCGTTTGAAGGTCGGCCGAAAACTGGAGGCGGTCTGCCTCTACCGGCCTGCAACTCCCCGATCGGGGCCTTTCCGGTGGTCTTTCCGCCTGAGATCAGTACCATCGTGATCGACTAGGCTAGATCATGAAGAGGGTGGCTTCAGATCTTCCATCGGAGCCATCGCCAGCGGTTGGAAATCGGAGAAGAATGTGGTGCGTGAACTGTACACGCCACACTTCATGCGCAGGGCACGTGAGGGCGCATGGGGCAGGGGCATTTTTGATACTTTCTTCCATTATTTTTCTAATTTTATTTTAGGAATTATTATGTTGAAATATTTGGAAAAATTGAGTGTTTAGTATTTATTATGATTTTTTGAAGTGAAGAAATGTTTGGAAAAATAGGAAAAATTGAGGAAATTATGGGAAAAATAGAAATATTGACTTCTATAGTCATAATGGTAAATAGGAGACGACTGGACGGTTAAAGGAAAAGGTTGCACATTTTTTTCGAGGCACGACACATTTTTCGAGACAAAAATTGGACTTTTCCGAATACGTTCGAGGTGTGTGATCTGATTCTAGTCTTACCATTGCTTGGAAGTGTCTTGTTGTGCGTATAGTGAGTTCAAGTGAGTGGTTTTACTAAATTATTTAAATTTAGTAATTTACATTTCTGTCATTTAAATTTTGTCATTTAAATTCCTGCCAGTTAATTTTTATAAATGAAGATATGTGACTAATAATTCTTAAGCCAATGTGAGGACAATGTCCAAAACCAAAATTTCCCAAGTTAGCCAAACTTCATTAAAAGTTGAGGAGTTTAAATTAATTTTTAAATTCTTGCCAAAACACTTGAATTTGGATTGAGATATTTACCTAATTCAGAACCCTCATGCCATGTATATGGGCTGCCCAACTTGAAAATATCATCCTTCATCCCCGAGCTTAAGTGTATTATATCCATTTCGGTTTATAGTGGTTGCTTAAGTTAGAGTCAGCATGCCATATATGTCAATTACTAGAATTAGAACCATTATCATCCCAAAATGTAATCAATAGCAAAGATCTTAAAATTAAATTAACCCGATGACATTGTCTTTTGTGAGTCTTGGGAAATATTTGGATTGGCACTGAAATTGTCTTGACTCGAAATGTTTTGTTTTCAGTACCAATTTAGTAATTTTTTAAAATTAATTAATCGGTCTTATTGCCCACACACTTTGATTTAATTTCTACATTTTATTTTACTTGCAAAAATAAGCGAATTGGCTTAACAACCCAATTCATATCATGGCTTTATTTTCGTTTTAGAAAAGATCTCCCAGTGAATCGATCTGGAGTCTTATCCAGTAAATAAATTTGTACTACAACGCAAACTCCTACACTAACGAGTATAAACGCTCTGTGCTTGCATGTTTGATTTCCTTCTTTATTTGTTTGTGTGTTTGTTTAATTAATTGCGCAGAGTTAAGCGTAGTCAAAATTTTGGCACCGTTGCCGCAAAGATTGATGACGGAATTATTGCTACGAAAAAAAATATAGCTGTGTAGTTTAATCTTGTTTATTTTCTTTTCAATTAATGCAGAAGACAACGGTCAAGTATAATTATTGAACCATTAATTGATTTTATCATTCATTGGCATCATTATCTACCGCTACCGTTGAATTGTTATTTCCACATTCTTTATGTCTCAGTATTTTGGTGTGTCTGTGTTTTCTAATGCATTTGGCTATCCCAATTCCATAGAGCAAAATGAGTCTAGACCCCTTAAAGATTATTTGCACCCTCCCGAACAACTAACTTCACCATTCATCAAACATCAAGTTAGTTCTTATAGTCTCAAATTCAACCCATGTATTGCCCAATTGTCACCCTTAGATCATTTAAGAAATCATGACAATTCACAATCGAGTTTCAATGAGGATGATGATCTTAGTGCTAGGTCGGATTCTTTAACTCGGAAGATGAAATTGTTATAAAAAGTAAATTTTCAAAATTTTAATGAGATAGATGTTAGATGTTTGGTGTGTGAGTCGTCAAGTCATAAAATAGATTTTTGTCCCAAAATATCTATTTTGAAGAAAATTATGAATAGGAAAAATTCTGATTTTCATCCACCCCACATCGAGGATAGGTTTCATTCTTCTCAAAATCTAGGGGATAATTTTCATTTGTCGAGTTACGGCCCAAATTTTTACAACTACCCCAACTCACATGATCATCTAAATTTTTCTTGGAGTGATAATTCTGCATTTCAATCTCATGAACCTGTTCCCTTACCACCTCATCAATTTGAAGTAGAGCAATGGTTTACATCCGATGTTTATCAACCTCTGTATGAGAAATCTTTAGAGGATACCCTTCAGGAGTTCATGGAAGATAAAAAGGTTTTAAATGAGTAAATGGCCGAATTTCAAGAACAAACCACTAGGGCCATGGTGACATTTTAGAACAATTGACCAAGTTTACACCGACCTTGAGCATGAGTGAGCATCGCGAGTTTCCAACCCAACCCAATCAAAATTCTGTAGGTCAATGTCTTGGTAAGAAACTCCCATCCAGTGATACCATAGGTCATGACTCGGTCCAGCCTATGCCCGACCCTAGAAATGATGAACCATTTGAAACACCTAAAAACCCTAGGACGGAACAAGCTATTATTGAAGAAAAATTTGACCAAAATGAATCAAGTTTAGCAGAAGAAGCTTGGGAGGAAGAAAAGGATAAAACCAGAGAGTCGAAATGTGAAGATACCATAGGTCTATTATCCAAACGTGAGCCTAAATTTTTGTCCCTTAGGCTAGTCTGTTTGGTGAGGAATCACATAAAAACAGACATGTCCAAGGTGTTTAAAGAAGTGAGAATCAACATTCCACATTTAAATTTAATAAAACAAACACCTCAAGTTTATGATTCAAAAGATGTATGTGCTTTAATTAGAAAAATCAATTTATATCTTTTTCAAAACAATTTTGTAGGTAGTTTACGGTGGATGCTTAATGTTTTGATTCGAGGCGTGACCATTTATTTGATACTGAATTGGAAAAAGCGAAAAAAACAATATAATGCAAAAGCACATATATTTCTTCCTATATGCTCATGTGATTTGTTAATTTCTTATTTTTGTGGTATTAACAAGGAAGAAAACAATTCTGCTACTTGGAAATTGTTTATTGCCGTAAAGCGTATCAGGTAGTCTTTGCCCTTATCTTTTTTTATGTATAATTCAAGTTGGGAGGGAATTATCATATATAAGTAGAATGATCCAGATTATGTTAGTATCATACCTTATTTCATTTTTAATTTTGTTACTGCTTGTGTTCATTTAATTTCATGCTTTTTGATTTTTGTGTTTTGTTAAAAAAAATAAAAATAAAATAAAAAAGTAATTAAAATTAAATTTAAAAAAAATGAAAAATGAAAAATTTTGGGGATCTCTTTCTATTCTTCTATATGTTATCTAAATATGCCTGCATATGTTCTAATTTGTATAGGCTTTTTGTTAGGAGATTACTGTGCGCTAATGACATTAATCTTATTGCATTAGATTTTTATTGCATATGTTCTAATTTGTATAGGCTTTTTGTTAGGAGATTACTGTGCGCTAATGATGTTAATCTTATTGCATTAGATTTTTATGTTGTTAGCCAATTTAAGCTTGCAATATGATACATGAATGTTTTGATTCCTTATTTGAATACATGAATGTATAGGATTTAGAATAAGTGATCTGTATGCATAGATTGTTCTTTGATTAGAAATTTATCTATAGGTAATGAAATCTAAAGAGATCATAGTGATCAATTGATTAATGTACCACATGAATCCTCAACTTAAGTTTATTTTGGCATGCATAGGTTCTTCTTTTCTGATTATTTTCCCTTCTTAGCCCCATTGAACCAATTAAATTATTTCATTTCATTTACCCTCATCTAACCCTTTAACCCTATAATTTTTTTCCCTACCTAATGTGTTAAGGAAATAGTCTACCTTAGCACAGTGAATCCAAAAAAAAAAAAACTGGTGATCCTTGTATATTTTAAGTCAAAATAGCATGCCAAAATAAACTCTCTCTGCTAAGGAGATTATATATGATTGTGTGTCGTTATTCGCATTCTTAAATTTTGAAAAAAAAAAAAAAAAGAAGAAAAAAAAAAGAGTAGATCCATCTATTCAAAATATGTTTATTTGCTTAGATAATCAATTTCCAAGCACACGTCTTGTTGTATCTTTTATTCGTCTTTTGTTCATCCATCCACCCCTAAGCCCCCTACAACCTATATGCAGTCCCTTTAGATTCGATGATACATGAAAGTTTGGGATTTGAATTTTAGAGTTGAAATTTTGTTTAATTTATGAAGTTGTGCATTTGTGTATTATTCCGATCATAAAAATATGTCAAAGTCCATTTTCTTTCGTATGATTTTGATTTTCATTTTTGGATGACACTGATTTGAAATTTGCTTACATTTAATCTTATTACAATGCATCCCCGAGAGTAACCATGAGGGATTAATTTTCATTAAAGAGTATGTCCAAGAGAATTGAAGTCAAAAGCTTAGAGGTTGTAATGTGGGTATGTTAATTTATTTGATTGTTTTTTCTATGATTGAAAGTGTCTTATGACGAAAATCCAACAAAGGATGATTGATTGCGAGTAAGAGTAATGTGTTCTTATTTTATATATTTTAGTTTTAAATTTGAAATCTATACATTAATAGTGACGTTGTGAATAAGAATTCGCCACCATGAAATCTAATTACTATAGGACTAATAATGTTTAAGTTGAGGGGTGAGATTAATGGTCAATTTTGTAAAATTTTATTATAATTATACCCATATTTTAATCTCAAAATTAGATTTAATTAAATATTTTGTGATTATATGCAAATTTATATGAGAAAAAAAAAGATTAAATTAATATCAAGACATATTCAAAGAGTTGAAAACAAATATAAATAAATAAATAATGATAAAGAAATAAATATAATATATATATTCAATACATATTCATGCATAATAGATAAATATAATACATAAACATATAGTCATGCGTAATTCATATATATATATATATATATATATTCCACACGCATATGCGTGCATGCTATATAACCATATATAATATAATAATATACCTTAATATACTTACATGCAGCGTGAAGCCCAATTGAAGGCCAGCCGCAGAGTGCACTTGAAGGCTCATGTTTAAAGCCTAGCCAACTGATTATTTAAAGCCCAAACAAATGCAGCCCATGAAAGAATTAAAGTGAAATAGAAGCCCAGCAGTGGAAACAGCAGCACGCGGCAGTCTCAAACGCGGTCCCTGGCTGAAAATTAATCATCAATCAAAGGGGCAATCCGGGAAAACAAGCATGTTATATATATGAAAAATTCTATTCCCAGCCACCTATTTTGCTCTTCCTAGTCACTAAAAACTCATCTTTCTCCTTTTACCCTTTGCAGCTAAATTAATAATTCTTTATAGCCAAAATTTTCTTAAAAATATCCTCTTCTATCACTATCGCACATAGCAACAGCCATCCACACATAGTCATCTCTGAACACATTCTCAAATTCCAACAACTCGAATTGTCGGCTGGTGTTTCCCGACTGGCTATTTGGGCATGGGTGTAGGCCGCCTCTACCAAATCAGATGCGGCATCACGGCAACCACCATCATAGTAGATACATACATATATATATATATACACACAGGGACACTACTGGGCATGGCGGCTCATTCATGGCCCCCGGAACCCCAAGGTTCGAGCCGCTTTAATGGCCCCAGAACCTAGGGTTCGAAGGTGCCTAAAGGGCCCTGAACCCTAGGGTTCAGGTCTTTTTTTTTGTGGAGAGGGGGAAGAGGGTTGCTGCCAACCGACAGTCACCGTCGACCGGATAGCCACCGCCAATTGTGCGTGTGTATGTGTGTATATATATATATGTATGTATGTATGTGTATATATATGTATGTATGTTTCTATATATATATATACGTGTGTATGTGTGTATGTATATATATGTACGTGTCTGCGTGTGTGCGTGTACATATATGTATGTGTGTCTCTCTCTATATGTGTGTGTGTCTACGTGTATATATATGTATGTGTATCTACATGTGTATATATATGTGTGTGGACGTGTGTGTGATTGTGTATTTTTATTTTTTTATTTATTTATTTTTTATCTTCGACCTCCCGTGAATGGGTAGTCCACCGTCAAATTTGTAAGAAACAAGAGAAAAAGTGGCTGCAATAAGGAGGGTAAAAATAAATTTTTAAATAAGGATATTTTAAGTATATTAAAAAAAATGGCTGCGAAAAGTAAAATGAGTGGTTGCAAATAGAATTTTCCTTTATATATATATATGCAAGACTCGCACAGAGGAGAAACCCTAATTCGCCATTTCTACCAAAATAAGGGGGAGAGCAATACAGAGAGGTTGGGGCGCTGGGATTAATTCTCGGTACATAGAGGAGAGTGAGGTTGTGCGTGAGAAGAATAAACAATAAGTGAGAAAGATAATAGTGAGCGCACAACAAGGGGTTTAAATTTAACGCATAGTACTTCCATTTTATGTTTGGATTAATTTATGTTCTTTCATTTTCAGTGATTAATTTATGTTCTTTCATTTTTAGTGATTAATTTCTGTATTAGAATTACTGTTTTCTTTTACTTTTAGCAACCTTAAATTCAGTAAAGTTTAATTCTACCTTTACATTGATGCATTTTAATCTGCTGCAATTAATTTATGCTCTTTAAATAATATCCTTTAATTTCTACAATTAAATTTCAGCTACTTTAATTCATGTCATTTAAATTTTATTATTTAAATTTCGTTATTTAAATTTCTGTCATTCAAATTTTGTAAATAAAGATGTATGGCTAATAATTACCCGGCCAAGGCAATGATGGCATCCAAAACCAAAATTTTCCAAGTTAGTCGAATTTTATTAAAAGTTGAGGTGTTTAAGTTAATTTTTAGATTCTTGCCAAAACACTTGAGTTTGGATTGAGATATATGTCTAATTTGGAACCCTCATGCCATGTATATGGGTTGTCCAACTTGAAAATATAATCATTCATCCCCAAACTTAAGTGTACCATATCCATTTTTTGTTTATGGTGATTACTTAAGTTAAAGTCGGCATATCATATATGTCGGTTACTAAAATTATAACCATTATCATCCCGAAATATAATCAATAGTAAATATCTTAAAATTAATTTAACCCGATGATACTGTCTTTTGTAAGTCTTGCAAAATATTTGGATTGGCATCGAAATTGTCTTGACCAGAGACGTTTTATTTTCAGTACAAATTTAGTAATTTTTTGAAATTAATTAATCGGTCTGATTGCCCACATACTTTGATTTAATTTGTGCTGCAATGCACACTCGTACACTAACGAGTATAAACACTATGTGCTTACATGTTTGATTTCTTTCTTTATTTGTTTGTGTGTTTGTCTAATTAATTGCATAAACTTAAGTGCAGTCAATGAATAATAAACATATTTTGCCGCATGCAGCATGTTTAGTTTGTCTTTGATTTTGTGCAGATCTATATAAACCTTAGTATGTTTTGATCATGTTTAAAACGTTCAATTATCATTTCGAGCGATGATATCCCTATAGTTTGTTTCGTAAACATCTTGAACAATTTCTCATATGATAAATAAAGCATTATGATTATGTATCATATCAGGCTTGATCTAGCTTCCTCATTTGTAATTATAACACATGTCTTAACTATTTGAGTTTGATAGGCTGAGAAGATGAAATTAGGGTTTCTGAAAATTTGTGTTATATGTCAGTCATTATGGTGTGAAAAAAATATATATATTCCTGAAATCCTAAGATATAACACACTAGAAAAATTTGGGATGTTACAGTTAGTATCAGAGCAAACCTAAGAAAAAGTTCGCATGTGACTAGATGAGCAAAGTTGCAGTAAATTCTAGGAATTAGGTTAGAATTTTTGAAATATTTAGTCACATACTCTAGTTTCTTATTTGATTTGAATTACATCATGCCATGGTGATTTAATAAATCACCTTGTCTTCTTGCTAAATGGTGAATACAAGAAAAAACAAGCGCGAGAGAGGCAATGGCAAAGAAAACAATACCAACCCGCATCCAAGAGATGGTGTGGGAGGACAAAGAGATGCATGAGCTAACCTTAGTGAATGTCAGATGGCCAGGATTGAGATAATCCTAAAAGGCATGGCTGGACAAATTTTGGAGTTGCAGACCGAGCAAAGAAAAGTAAAAGCTCTAGAAAGGTCTCTGCAACAAAATCCACTGGTGTTTCGAGGAAGACCAGTAGACGACCCCCACAATCAGTGAATACTGGTTGGACCAGACCGAGAAGATCCTACATAGATTGAAAATTTTGAATGAAAACAAGATCAAGTGTGCAACCTATATGCTAGAAGAGGAAGCAGCCTAACGGTGGAGGACTATGCAGTGATGGATACTAAATTAAGTAAGATCTCAAGCATCGGCAATAGACGTAAAATTGGGGAAGGCACCCCGGATGTCATGTGAACGGTTTAAGGAACTGTTTAACGAAAAATTCTTTCCCACTTGCTGAAAATTGGCTAGAGCTCGAGAGTTTATGAGTCTACGCCAAGGGCCAAATATGTCTATGGCCCAATACGAAACTGAGTTTTTGCGGTTAATCAAGTATATGCTATTGTACAAGATGGACAATGTGGAGAAATGACAAAAATTCTTCCAAAGCTTGCGAATCGAATTTCAACAACTAATGAGCCTGATCCACGTGGAGTCTTATGCAGACATAGTTTTCAAAGCTATGAAGGCTGAGGAGAATATGATACATGTGCCAGAACTAAAGGCCACGACAGCTCAAAGTGGAGGATAGTTTGAGAAACCCAACCCAACTCTAGGACCTCGGGATGGTAGAATCATGAAAAAAGGGCAAGGCATGCTCTAGATGCAATAAGGAGCACTCAAGAAAAAGGTGCAATGGGTAAAGCATTATTTGCTACGCCTGTGGGCAGCCCGAGCACATTTTCAGAAATTATCCAAAGAATGTGGTCCAAGAAGGTAAGGTTATAGCAGCCACACTAGTGGGCGTGATTTGTTACAATTCCAACCAACACGGGCACATCTCGAGGAATTGTCCAAAGAAGAAAGAGAAGCAACTGAAGATCTAAGAAGGAAAGAGGACCCGATAGGGGTGGGTCTATAATTTGACCAAGGAGGACGCATAGGTTAATTCGACGGTTATCTAAGGTACTCCCTTCATTTTGGATACTCCTGTGCATTCATTAATAGATCCAAGATCTACTCATTCTTTTATATCGCATGCATTGGTTGAGAGTTTAAGAGTAGAAACCGAGCCTATGGGTGTCTAATGTTGATTTCGACACCTATGGGTAAGAGTATGAAGTCCTCAGAAATTGTAAGGGGATGCAAAGTTAACCTAAGTCATGTTTGGTTCCAAGCTAATCTGATTCTGTTATAAGTATACGACTTCAATGTAATCTTATGGATAGACTTCTTGTCCAAGTACGATGCCAATATAGATTATCGTAGGAAGATAATGACTATAAGAAAACCCAAGGGAGGGTGGGTCAAATTTTGGGGGCAAGGGGACCCCAAGGTTGGAAAGATGATTTTGGCAATGAATGCAAAGTTGTTGAGTCGAAGGGCTCATAGATATATACCTTATGCTCAGTTGGAAGAGAAAGGGACACCAAAGCTCAAAAAGGTGTGAGTGGTACAAGAATATAAGGACGTGTTTCTGGAAGAATTATCGGGGCTACCTCCACCTCAGGAGATCGAGTTCTTGATTGAGTTAGTGTCAGGAGCCCAGCCAATAATAATCCCCCCGTATCAGATGGCACCAATAGAGATGAAAGAATTAAAGAGTGAGCTGCAAGAGCTAACTGATAAAGGGTTTATTAGTCCAAGCACGTCGTCATGGGGCGCGTCAGTGTTGTTCGTAAAGAAGAAAGATGAAAGTCTAAGGATGTGCATTGACTACCGTCAGCTAAATCAGGCCACAGTAAAGAACAAGTATTCGCTCCCGAGGATAGATGAGTTATTTGATCAACTGTAGGGGTGAAGGTGTTCTCGAAGATTGATTTGAAATTTGAGTATTATCAGTTGAGAATTAAGCCAGATGATGTTCCAAAGACGACATTTCGGTTAAAGTATGGCTATTTTGAGTATTTTGTAATGCCATTCGGATTAACTAACGCTCCAGCAACATTTCTAAATCTTATGAATAAGGTGTTCAAGCCCTACTTGGATCGGTTTGTGATCGTTTTCATAGATGATATATTGGTATATTCTTCGAATGAGAGTGAGCATGAGGAGCACTTGAGAATAGTGCTAGGAACTCTTAGGAAACATCAATCATATGCCAAGTTCTCGAAGTGCAAGTTCTAGCTATCTCAAGTTGCGTTTCGTGGGCATGTGATCTTGGCCGAAGGGATCTTGGTGGATCCAACCAAGATTGAGGCTATTCGGGAATAGAAGCAACCAACGTGCGTGACTGAAGTACGAAGCTTTTTGGGGTTGGCAGGCTACTATCGAAGATTCGTGGAAGGGTTTTCGAAGATAGCTGCACCTATAGTGAAGCTCATACGGAAAAAGGTCAAGTTTGAATGGACTGCCAAGTGTGAGGAAAGCTTTAAAGAGCTCAAGGGTAGACTAACCTCAGCACCTATTCTGGCAATGCCTAGTGAGCCCGGTGGATATGTTGTATACACTGATGCCACGAAGGTTGATTTGGGTTATGTGTTAATGCAGCATTGTCGGGTGATTGCATACGGATCATGCCAGTTGAAGAGGCACGAAGCGAACTACCCAACACCTGACTTGGAGCTGGCAGCAGTAGTATATGCTCTAAAGCTATGAAGGCACTACCTATATGGAGAGACGTTTGATGTATTTAAGGACCACAAAAGTCTAAGGTATGTGTTCTCGTAGAAAAAGTTGAACATGGGGCAGCGACGGTGGATGGAGTTCCTGAAGGACTAACTGCACCATCTTGAATCACTCAGGGTGTGCCAACGTGGTGGCTGACACTTTGAGTAGAATTGTGCCTACTGTTATGGCCAGGTTGATGGCCCAAGAGTGGCTTCTAATTGAGGCTTTTAGCATGATAACGGTGAGTGTGGTACCAAAGGGACCATCTGTCCTAGTAGTTGGCCTAGCGGTTCTGCTGGATGTGGAGATCGAGATACAGGAGGCTAGTAGGGGTCACCGACGTATACGTCTATAGGTAGATGAGTAGGGCTAGCATAAGATTTCAGATTTTGAGATGTAAAATGATATTCTGAGGTTTTGAGGTAGAGTGTACATGCCAAACCTTCGAGAGTTGAGACAGAAAATTTTGGAAGCCCATAGTGCTAAGTATACCTTGCACCCGGGAGCCACGAAGATGAATCAAGATCTTCGAAAAATCTATTGATGGACTGGGATGAAGGCCAGCTTGGCTAGAAGGGTGGCACAATGTGATATAAGCCAAAGAGTAAAAATTGAGCACTAGAAACCCGCAAGGTTGATGAAACCCTTGGAAGTTCTCAAATGGAAATGAGAACATATCACAATGGATTTTGTGACAGGATTTCCAAAGAGTCAGAAGGGCTATGATGCCATTTAGGTGGTAGTAAATAGGTTAACAAAGTCAACGCATTTCTTGTTTACGAGGATGAACCAACCAGCGTGAAGAGTCGCAAAGTAATACGTAAAAGAAATAGGAAAATTATGTGGGTAGGTAAATTTCTTGTTTAATGCATTTCCAATAAATTATGTGAATTATGTGGGTATAATGTGGGGATGGAAAATTAGGAGTTAGTCTACTTATGGTTGAAAATTCAAAGCAAAGTCAATGGTGGGCTTGGAGAAAAAGTCTAAGTCTAGTGTAGGAATGAGGGAAGTGGAAAAGTCAAGTATGAGGAGAGTTGAAAAGTCAAAAAAAATGGCCAAAATTGGAATGGAGGAAGTGGTGTTCTCGGAAGACAAAAAGGCAATTGAAGTTGGCTTCTAGAAGCTTAGATTTGGGAAGAGAAAAGTCCAAGATTTAAAAGCTAGGTTGGAGATTTAAGTTAGGACTTAAATAAATATAGTTAAAGGAATTTATGTGGTGGGAATTAAAAGGAAATTGGGGAAAGCATATAAGCATAGAAAATCTGAAAATTTAAGAGAAAAAGGGAAGCAATTGTGAACGGCTCTCGTGGGTCTCTCCTCCTTCAAAGTTCAAGTTTCTCCTTCCAAGTTTGAGGCAAAATCTCTCTCTTAAGGCTCTAAAATCATCAAGTGCCCAAACTAGAAGAGAACTAAGGCAAGTTCCTCTTCCTATATCGTCTCTATGGTCATTTAAATTCTCTCTTGGGGATAGATTTGGGGGTTTTAAAGTTATGGTTAAATTCCCTAATTTGAAACCTTAAAGTGAGAAATCGAAAGTGTGTAAAGGTTGTAAAGTATGGTGTTTATGTGTTGGTAGTGGTTTTGGGGAAGAGAAATCAAGTTTTGGGTGAAATAGGGTTTTGGTTTTATTTTGGGTAAATTCTTGAATTTGAAGGCTTCTAAGTTTGTGTATGTTTGTTATGAGTTTAAGTGGGGTTTGTATTCTCCCACAATTCCTAAGGAATGGTGTGTTCTTGAAATTAAGCATGGTAGAGAATTAGTTTTCTCTCATGCCTTGTGTTTGTGTGTTCTTGTCATGGTTGGTCCCAAATGATTAAAAAATGTGTTGAACCAATGCTAGGGTGCATATCCTTATAATTCTAAATGCCCAAAGTTCTAATGAAGTTTTAAAGAAAGAATGGAAATGATGATGGTATGTAGATGTCTTTAATTTGATGAATGCAAAGCTTTGGCATGACATGATTTGGAAAGAGTGGTAATTGTGCATCATGGACATGATTTGTATGAGCTTACCACATTTCACACATGAGTGAGCATGGAGCATATACTTTATCTGTTGCACGAGCATTTGAATGTGGCCATTGAAATTGTTGCATTGCATGAGCATTATAGTGCGCGGTGTAGAGAATCTCCACCGGGATATCCCCCAAAATCAGTGGGCATTAGCCAAACTGGGGTTTACACTCCTTTGGTGACGATTGGGGAGTGCGTCCATTGGTGACGACCATGGGCGAAGGTTTATGTATGTATAAATATTCGACTATAGTCATAAGTATGGCAGGACCAATGGTCCCCAGAGTTATTACAGTTTCTGTGGATGCAGGTTTCAGTCACGGGCCTGGTATGTATTATGATTATTATGTGGGCCGGGAGGCCATGTATGTGTTACAAGCTTTAATGTGCATGTTGCATGGCATAACTTGCATTGGATGTGTGTGTGATAGTGTATTGGCTTGGCATTTCAAAACCTAAGCAGAATGTTTCAAAATAGCTAAAACAGAGTCATACATTTCGAAAAATGTCATGCAAGTTTCGAAATATAATATTCTGTTTACCAAGTTTCGAAACATGTCATGTAGGTTTCAAAACATGTATGTTTCCCAACTTGCGCACCTTGTACGATTTTTGCCATAACTTTTTATGTAGATATCCGATTGATGAACTGTTTGAAGTGTTGTAAACTAGACTCGATAGGCTTTGAATGTGTATAAGATTAAAATCATTTGGATAAGAATTAGATGGTTTCCCTTTGGTTTCAAAATGAGTTAAAACTTGCATATCTAAAATTTTGAAACATAACAAAACAACATTGTATATTTCGAAACCTATGTCTTGTTTTCAACTTTATCATTCTTTTATACTTATTACTTGCTGAGCCTTGTGGCTCACTCTTGTATTTCTTACCATTCCAGGTAAGGGAAAGGACATAGCTGATGCTGGTCCAAGTAAAGTGATTGGGTAGTACCATGTGTGCCGGGGCGCCCTCAACAAAGGTCTTGGGAGTTTTTTGGGAGAATAGTATCTTAGGATTTTCCTCCTAAAGTAAATGTATTATTTTGTGAATGTATACTTGTAAAGTGATGAAAGTCTCCATGCATGTTTTGGTTTGTATAATGATGAATGCTATGTAAAGTCTAATGTTTATTTTAGTTTCTCTTATGCACATTATAATGTGAATATTTAGGTTTCTACTCTCTCGTGTGACGCTCCCTGCCCGGGGCTCATTAGGTGTTGAGGATGCCCAGGGGAAGGGTGTTACATGTTCCATGTCTCCTAACTTTTGAAGGCATATGCCAAATCCAACCCTCAGAATTCAGGTAGAGACAATTGAGCTAAGGAGCAAATTGACCTACACAGAGTCAGCAAGAGCAATTCTGGATCGTCGAACTCAAGTGTTGGGGAATAAAGAGATTCCATTAGTGAAGGTTTAGTGGGGAAAGCACTTGAATGATAAGGCAACATGGAAACTTGAGGAAACAATTAGGAGGAAATATCCTCATTTGTTCGAGGAAATGAAAATAGGGTAGGGAATTTTATATTTCTTCCAAAAATTATATTCCAAAGTGCAAAAATTATTTTACTTTCAATGATTTCAAATATATAGCAAATTTCGAGAATGAAATTTTTGTAAGGAGTGGAGAATATAATATCCCATATTTTTGTAAGGTCGCCACATGATTTAGGCAAGTTTATGATACCGAAAATTTGGTTTGATAATAAAATAAATCATTGAATCAATGGCAGGGAGTGTCTTTGGATTTAGATGTCTAAGGATAAGGGTATGACATCGACAAGCATCTCGAGACGGGATTTATGACGCCGAGAGAAATCAAATCCAAAAGGGTCAGGTCTCATTAGACTCTCGAAAAAAGTTGACCATCCCATGGGGAAGAATAGGGAAGAATATTGCAAATATCACAAGACACGTGGTCATTCCACTAACTAGTGCCGAGAATTAAAAAATCATATTGAAATGCTCATCTAGGAAGGGCATTTGCAAATATATGTAAGGAATGAAGAAGAGGAAGGTAGGGAACCTCGACGAAGGGAAGACAGGCATAAAAGGTAAGAAAGACAAAACCCAAGACAACAAGAGAGGATGAGGGATCACAGGCAAGACCTCCATCCAGATAATGAACCAATCCACTAATCCATGTTATTTCGGGGCAGTGAAACTCTGGTCGGAGACATTTTAGCCTCACAGAATGCATATACCCGTCAGGCTTACCAAGTTAATTCAATCATGGAGATTAGAGATGATGAAGAACAAATTACATTCACTCCTACTAATAAAGGAGATATAATACTTCCACATGATCTGATGGTAATTTTCGTGGTTGTTGCAAAACACCCTATCAATAGAATTCTGGTGGACAATGATAGCTCTATTAACTTCATCTACTAGAATTGTTTTGAGCAAATGCGTATATCCCACTATTAGTTAAAGAAAGTGTCCTGCCCCATGTACTGCTTCACTGGGAAGTTGTCTCAATAGCAAGGTCCATTCAATTACCAATCATGTTGTCCCAAAGTGTGACTCGGCAGGCGAACTTTATGATGGCTTTAGTGACATACAACATAATCCTAGGTCGACCTTTGCTCCATGATACAAGGGTTGTTGTGTCGTCTTGTTACTTATTAATGAAGTTCCCCATGCTCGAAGGAGTAGGACGGGTTCGAGGAGAACACAAGAAGGCACGCACTTGCTATGTGTTATCCATAAAAGGGAAAAAGAGCGAAGAGACTTTATCCATTGCCAAGACAAGCCACAAAAGGACAGGCTCTTAGGAGGAGGCGGTCAACTATAATTAATGCCCATAGAGAGAAAATTGGGAGCAAACTTCAGACACATTCAAGAGGGACTATGTGAAAGACTGAGAGACTAAACTGTTTGAAATTGTGCGTGACCTACGTATCTCGTGATTAGTGGCAGCGATAAGACCCCAAAATGAAACGATGGATGTACTCACTTATTTACTAAACCATGCAAAAAGTGTTGGCTTTTTTATTACTTGCACGTTACTTTATGGGAATTTGTTGTGTTTTGCTTTCAGGAAAGAAAAACAAATTTAAGCTCGTTGCCCTGCTTAAAACCCAACAACGAGAGAAAAACAAACTCAAGGTCATTGTCCCGCTTAAAGCCCGGCAACGAGGGAAAAACGAATTCAAACTCGTTGCCTTACTTACAATCCGACAATGAGGGAAAAACAAACTCAAGCCTAATACCCCGCATACAACCCAGTAACAAGGGAAAAACCAATTTAAGTCCGTTGCCCTGCTCATGGCCTGGCAATAAGAGAAAAATAAATTCAAACCCGTTGCCCCCCTCATGGACTGGTAACGAGGGAAAAACAAATTCAAACCCATTGTCCCGCATACAACCTCGCAATGAGAGAAAAACAAATTCAAGCATGTTGCCTTGCTCATGATTTAGCAACTAGAGAAAAACAAATTCAAGTCTATTGCCCCTCGTACAGCCCAACAATGAGGGAAAAATAGATTCAAGCCCATTACCTAGCATACATCCCATCAACGAGGGAAAAACAAATTCAAGTCTATTGCCCCGCTTATAGCCCAACAATAAGGAAAAAAAGAACTCAAGTCCATTGCCTCACTTATAGCCTAACAACAAAGGAAAAACCCAATGTGAGCCTGTTGTCCCGTTTAGGGCCTAACAATAGGGAAAAACAAATTCAGGCACATTGCCCCGCATACAGCCCGATAAGGAGAGAAAAACAAATTCATGCCCGTTTCCCCACATACAACTCGACAATGAGGGAAAAATAAATTTATGCTCGTTGCCCTGCTCATGGCCCGGTAATGATACGAAAACAAATTCAAGCCCGTTGCCCCGAATGCATCCCGGCAATGAGGGAAAAACAAATTCAAGGTCGTTGCCTATTTTATGCCTTGGTAATTAGAGAAAAACATATTCAAGCACATTACCCCGCATACAGCCCGACAACGAGGAGCAAGCCCGTTGTCCCTCTTATAACCCGACAACGAGGGAAAAATGAATTCAACTCTGTTGTCCTGCTTATAGCCCGACAATGAGGGAAAAACGAACTCAAACCCGTTATCCTACTTATAGCTCAACAACGAGGGAAAAACAAATTCAAGTCCATTATCCCGCTTATAGCCCGACGATGAGGGAAAAACAAATTCAAGCCTGTTGTCTCGCTTATAACCTGACAACGAGAAAAAAATTAACTCAAGCTCGTTATCCCATTTATAACCCAATAACGAGGGAAAAATGAACTCAAACCCATTGTCCTACTTACAGCCCGACAACTAGGGAAAAATTATCTCAAGCCCCTTACCTCACTCAGGGGCTTGAGATGTCCTGAATAACGAATACAAGACCTGTCATGCATGCACCTCACATTCAAATATACCTGATCATGAATCTAAAAAATTTGAAAAAAAATCCAAAACACCACAGGCCCAACAAGGTTACATTTACAATCCCTGGCCAAAGACAAATCCAAACCAAAAAACAAACCACAACCCGCCACAGAAGACATCGTAATCCCCAAAGTCTCAAAGTACAAAAAGCCATAAGATAAGGCTAACTCGACCTGCCCTATACACCATCTACGGAAAAGTTAGACTTCACTGGGACCATCCCCAATCTTGCCCTTGGCCTTACCTAGAATGAAGAGAAGCAAAGGAGTGAGTCACAAGACTCAGCAAGCTCATACAAAAGGATCGGACAACAAGAATAAGCACTACAGAGTACCCTGCACCTAACATGCAGTATCCATGCAAAGCATGTCCATGTCAACAAACAAATGCCAGGTATCTCGTGCATAAAAGAAATGTGCACATACAGGGTCTTGGGGCCCACAAAAGAAAACAATGGCGCCCAAACCGATGATATATACCTAAGTGAGCCAGTGCAGACTGAACCTGCAACCTGTAAAGAAAACCTCAAGTGGGAGCGACCTCACCGAGTCACAACACGCTAACCCAAAAGAACTCGCGTGTGTGGAAATATAACCAGCGTGGTGTACCCGACACTGTCATAGCTGTGGTCTCAGTCTCAATCAAAAGCCGGCATCAAACAACCAGTAAATGCACACATATAAAATGCAGTGGCACATGGGAAGAAACCTGATACAAGGCCCCCATAAAACCAAGCATCAAGTCACACCCGCCCACATAGGCAAATACACTCAATGCAGTGCTCATGACTAGCTAACTATTGGATAAAATAAATAGCAATGTATGCACGTGGCCAAACATTCAGTCACATGAGTCCCCCAATGGATGCAGCCCAAATCCTTGCACACAATACCCTGATATGCAAGATGTCAAAAATGTGGGTGACTGACAGTATTAGCTGCCCTGGCTCGTTTGTGGCCAGTCGTAATAGTTGATAGTTGGGCCCATATCACCAACCATCATCTACCAGGACGCAACGGTCGACAATCAGTAGCTTAACACTCGTCACCATAAAAGACTGCCCTCTCGGAGGGAGAACATGACCACACCTAGAGACTTGGCTAACCCTGAAATCAAACTCGACCCTAGGTTGGATACTACCCCGAGGATAACCTAGCTTCATTCCGCTTAGGAAGTAAAGAGTGAACAAGCTCTCTAGAAATTCAACCAAGATACGTTGAAAACACTTACAGCAGCCCCTATTATCTTATGAAATTATACTTTTATTATAATAACTCATTGAGTTAACACCTATAATACATATCTATAATTAAAGCATTATTCATAATTAAGTATAAAATTAACGAATTAAGATATATAATACCAATATTATTTACTAGTATTATAACATATAATAATAATTGTAAATTAACAAATATATATATAGTTACTAGTATTAATTACTAAAATTACTTACTTATTTTTTACACAATATTATATATATATATATATATATTTATGTAACCCCTTTAAACATCCAATGAACTAGGGGGAGTTGCCTGCCACTTCCGTCTTCACACAACCATTACCATGACATGAATAAATATATATTTATATATATATCAAGTCCCTTCTCCAACGAGTAGTAATTAAGTGGAATTCTAAACTTGAGTAAACAATTAATTATATACTATTAAGGAACACCAATAGGCACCATATATATATATATATATAAGTTGTCCATTTGCAATATACATATAAACATTAGTGTGCAGCACATGCCGAGTGTTCATATAATAGGAGTATATTTATATATATATATATCAATCCAATCTCTCCCCTAGTGATCACACCCAGCAACCTCTCGGCCAAGGGCCTTCTCCTATGATATCAAACCTTGAATACACTCACAATGAACTCCACGGCTCACGGTCTCACTCCCGCTCGCTGTACACGCCCGTATGATTATATATTTATATATATATATATATATATATATCGGCATCCATGGACACACATATGCACTTACAACCACCTCCCTTGTTGCACAGCCCACCTGCTACGATACATATATATATCCTCTTCATAGAAAATATAACAGCAAGAGGGAGGATGAGAGCTTGCCTGGAAATTTCTTCTTCTTCTTCCTCTTCCCTGTTTCTTTTTCTTCTTCCTCATTGTTCTTCTTCCTCTTTGTCTTTCGGCCGAACACACTGCTTTCTCTCTCTCTCTCTCTCTCAAATCTCCAACTCAATACTTCACCACATTTCCGTATGAACCTCCACTAATCCACCGCCTCAGTTGGCTTGGCTTTATGTAGTGGCCTAGGAATTGAGGCTAATGGAAGCTTTATGATGGTTCTCAGCAGCCATGGCAGTGTATGGCTCAACATATAAATAATAACAAAAGTAATAGTAATAATATTAATAATATTCTCAATGGTAATAAACATAAAGTGAGAATAGTAACAATAATAATACTAACTATATACTAACTATAATAACAATATTAATATTAAAATTATTAACAAAATTAACAATAATAGTAATAAATAAATTTTGGTCATTACATAAATCCAAAGTCATTGTCTCGCGCATAGCCCAGCAATGAAGGGTAAATCCAAAATCCCTTGTCCTACTCATGGGCCAGCAAAGAAAGAAAAATGAACTCAAGCTTGTTGTCCTACTCATAACCCAACAATAAGGGAAAAACAAATACAAGCCTATTTCCCTATGCATAACGCAATAACTGAGAGCAGAATCAAATTCATTATCCGGTGCATAGTTTGGCATCTATGGAAAACGAACTTATCAGTCTATCTATCTCATATTTCCATAAAGGAATTGAAAAGCACGAGAGCCCAGAAATTCAATGGCACACTACATAAACAAACTTGAAAGAATATGCAAAAGATGAAGCGGCTAAAAGAGAAGTAATGTTCAAAAAGTTTACAGGACAAGATACTATTCCACCCAAGACTCCCGGCCAAAAGAGTGGGGGCAATTGATACGCCCTGCAAACTTGGAGAGAGATAAAGCTATAAAAGAGTCACGAGACTTGAAATGATGACGAGAGTCATGGGACCTAAAAAAGTTGCAAGACATGGACATGAATCCCAAAGAGAAAACGGGTTTCAAGAGATCAAGGAAACAAGCTGAAGGAGCAAGAGGTCTAACCGAGACCAAGTTAGGAACACCCACTCGGTCATAAAACCGAATGGGTGTGGCTTCAGCGCTACTTTCGTCTTATGGGTATAACTTTCTCGTCCAAGCTTCGATTAAGCTGATTTAAAATCCTATGGAAAGTCAAGAAAAATATATATAACTTTCATGTTTTCCATTTTGAGAGATACTGGCTGCATAAAGGCTGAAATCAGGCTTGAAGTTGATGCACCTTCACACCCACTTGGTCATAAAATCGAGTGATTGTGGCTTCAACATTGCTTTGGTTTTTTGGGCATAACTCTCTCGAATGCGCAATCATGTGACTCTCAAAATGGGGCGCAAAACTCTCAGAATGGCCACCACGTGTCCCCTCTCTCCCTTCTCTATAAATAGGAGGCCACACCTCCGACCTCAAGTATGCTCTATCTCTAGCACTTTGCGTTCTCACTCTCGGGAACTAACTTAAGTATCGAAGGGTTCGTGTGGGGATACTCACTCGCGCCCCTAACCGAGTGCTTGTCTTATAGGTCACTAGGTTATCAATACTCTCTCAGTCATCAAGGGTTACTCGGTCATCAGGAAGCCTTCTGTTAGATCCAAAGAAGTCTCCCTCTCTTCAGGTCTCCCGTTCAAAAGATCACGAGAGTCTACCATCACTCCACATTCCCAAGACTCTTAAGACACTTTGGTGGCAAGACTCTCAAGACTGTTAGGATCCCTGATACTCATAAGACCCAATTAGACACTCCTGTCAAAAATTCAACATTACCTATGAATTTTTCATTCAATTTTCTCCAAGTTATGCTACTTTGTAGATGTATTAAGAGGCCTTTTAAGGGTTATTTTGGTTGCCTATTTCATGAAGAATTAGGCCCAATTAGACCTAAGAATGCTAGCCCAAAAGTTTAATCAAATTAAGCTCATATCTTACAAAAATCTCTAAATTGTATTGAATATGGGATCTAAACTTTTGAGTAGACATGAGTGGCATGAAACATGGAGAGAAAAACATGAAAGAGGAAAACATAGAGAGAAAAACATGGAGAAGGAAATTATGGAGGTAGGGTATCCCATGTTTTAAGGAGAAAATTAAGGAAAAGAAGAAATTAAGTATAAATTGAGAATGAATGTTGGAAAAATAGAAGAGTTGGAGGTGAGAGAGTTTGAAGGATTGGAGAATTGGAGCATTTTTGGTGAAAGATTTCTTCAAAAATTGGTGACATTTTTGGAGAAGGAAATCCTACACATCAAAAGAGTTTTATTCTCTTTTCCCATTTTCTTTAAATTCTATATTTATGTTCATTTGTTTTGTTATGGATTATATCATTTGTAATATGAACTAAACTCTATAACTAGGGTGTTTTGATGTAGTCTAATAATAATAATTTGATCTTCATAAATTGATTTTCTTTATTCATGCAAGTGTTTATTATTATACTTAATACTATCAAAAACTTGGCCAATAATTGATTGATATGTTGATATAGATTTAGGCCAGAAGGAAAAATCTATAACTTGATCTAGATAATAATTTACACTACAAGAATATAATTGGAACGAAAGTAAAAAATTGACTTATGTGGTTAATTATTATTGCATGAATAATTAAATTTGGACTATCAACTATTTAAATTAAATTGGATTAATTAGGTGAAATTGAAATACCCTAATGCTCTCCAATTCTTAAAACTCTCCATATTTACTTTCTATGTTATTATTTTATTTTCTTAAATTAATTCTCTTTAATCAATTGTTTAAATAACATTTGGGTTAATATAATTTTGATAATTATTACCCGATCCTCGTGAGATGATACTTTACTCATTACTCTATTACTCCATACACTTGCGGAAAATCACCATCAGTGAGCCTAAAAGATTATCGAATGGAAGATTATCTAAATCCTCAACTTCACTTATGGCTATAACTTTAGCCTCCCAACTTTTAGGTAAACTCCTCAAAATTTTTGTTACCTTTTTCACCAGTTGTATAGGTTTTTTCTAGAGACTCTAACGTCATAACTGTATCATTAAACATAATATACATGTCCTTAATGGACTCATTTTCTTTCATGGAGAATAATTCATAATCATAAACAAGTAAATTGATTTTTGTTTGTTTTACCTGTTAGTGTTGGTGCCCTAATACTAGATTTAGATAGCAGCTAGAATTTATATTTATGGAACTAATGATGTAATTTTTAAAATTTGTAATAAAATATATTTTCATATTTAAGGTCATATCTTCATTCATAACTCTCTAATCATTAATATGAATGAATCTTTAGATTTCATGTTAAAAGTCTTAATCTTAAGTGTTAAGAATATGTAACAATTGACCTTTCACTATAAGAAAAGTAGTTTTTAGTGGCCACTTTTAGTGACGGCCAAAAGATATTTGTCACAAATACAATTATTAGTAGCGGCCATAAACTGTTTGTCACTAAAAATGCATGATTAGTGGCGCCGAAAAAAATTGGCCACTAAAGAGCTCATTATTTGTGACGGCCACGATTTGTGGCCACTAAAAGTGCACTATTGTGACAGCCGATCGTGACGGCCACTAAAAGTTTTGGTTACCAATCATGTTTATTTTGTGAGGAGTCGCATTAACAATCACTAAAAGAAGATTATTTGTGACGACCATATTGTGTGGCCATTAAAAGTGGATTATTTGTGACGGCCATATATGGTGGCCATTAAAAGTGGATTATTTGTGATGGCCATGTGTGGCGGCCACTAAAGGTGGAGTATTTGTGACAGTCGAATATGGCGGCCACTAAAAGCTTGGGATGTGGAAGTCACTCAAACAAGCTTATTTGTATGGCGGCCACTAAAGGTTTATTAGTTGTGACAGTCGTGTGGCGGCCACTAAAAGTGTAACATCCCGAAATTTCAAAATAAGTAAATAATTATTAATTTTGGTGTTTGAGGTCATTATGGAATATTTGAGGAATTAAGAGAAAATGTTTATTTATGTTATTTTGAGAAGTATTAATTACTAATTGTTGTGTTTGTGGTGATTATTGAATATTTGTGGTTTAAAAGGAAATATTAATTTATTTGTGTAATTGAAAATTTAAGAAAAATATTTATTTATGCAATTTTGAGGAAATAAGAAATTTAGGTATTTAATTAAATTATTTTGGAGTATTTATGAAAATAGGAAAATAAATTAATTTAGTGATTTCTGGAAATTTTGGGGTAGAAGTGAAATAAGTGGAAATGGAAATTCGAGTGTGTAATTATTGGAAATTGGGGGTGTTGAAATGTGAATTGCAGAAGTGGTCGCGATTCACTTTAAATATAATTGGAGTAGTTATATGTATGAGGGAGCAATTGGAGCGAGCTGCTACGTGTGCAGGTGGCTGGTACGGGTTCGAGACCAAGGGGGAGCTGCGCGTGGCTGGGGAAAATGGCTAATTTTTAATCAGCCTTAGATGCCCAAAACGACATCATTTCATCTGAGGCAGTGGCCTCCCAACAGCTGCCCCAACGGCCGCCACGTGGCTTCTTCCTAGCCACTCTTTTTGCACCTATTTTAAGCCCATTTCGGGTGTCTCCGACCAGCAAAAGCAGCAAGGAAAATTTAGAAGAAGAAGCAGCGCGCACAAAGCCATTTTGAGGAGAAAAATCAAGATTAAATGTGGTTTAATCCGTGTTTTAAGTATCCATGTAAGTTAAATAAATTATTTGAGTATTATACACATGGAGATATTAGTTTTATACGGATTAAATCTTATTTTTAGGCTGCATTTTAGCTTATTTTAGTGTTAATGTTATTTTGCAGTGCGTGAGCATTTAAGGCCAAAAATCTGCGAAATAAGGCAAGCTCTCCTCACTTTCTAATTTTTAGTGACCTCGTATACCAGTAATAGCCTCGATTTTATACCGATTGAACTAAATTATTAGAGATACGTGTATAGGCTTTGAATTAAAGCTTTGTGTGATTAGTAAAATTTATTAATTTGCGTAGCGGTAGAGCAAGGAGGTGGGAACCTTCTATTAAAAGGCAAGCTCCTAACCCTCTCCTCATGTTTTTTAATTCCCGTGAGAGACTCTGTGGTTTCTTATATTTTATCCCCTCCCTTACTCTAATTTGGCGCCTAGCATTATTTATTGAGTTATTATTTATTTATTTTAATTTAAACTAAATCCGAGACTTCTAAAATTTTATTTGTTGAAAGCCTACGGGGATTTGTACCACCCCCAATTTTTTTGGAATGATGCCGAACCCAGCTTGAGGATTAGGTTCCTAGATGTGCAGATTTATTTATGAATTTTTTGGGTTTTTTTATGGTTCGGTTAGGGCTATTGAGCAGTGGGACAAGGGTCGGCTGTTTGGTGATGTTGGGGTTGACTATCGTACAGCCCTGAAGTGAACCGTCGGGCGGACACTTCTAGTCACTGACCGTTGACTGGTGCTGGACACTACTGACTAGTCCTGCCATTATGTGATTTATTACATGATTCGATATGTTGTATTACTATTCATGATTTGTTATGCACATGGGTACGGGATGCATGTTGAGATATTCATTTATTGAGTATGCTTGGACACGGACATTCTAGCATGGTTAGGTTGCATCCAGCACGGGCATATGCATCGCGTGTGGTTTACTATGTGGGCGGAGCATGGCCTGATGCCTAGATGTATGGGCGCCAGTGTATCACGTTGATGCTCATTACGCCATTGCATTTTATGTGCATTACATGGTTACCGACAGTTCACAAGTCTCGGACGGAAGGACCGTTCTGAGGGAGCCTACGGCTCGACTATTTTACAACTCGGGTGTCGGGAGGATCGACACGAGCATTTGGGTGACGGGAGCACCGACCCGGGATGACGCGCACAGGTTTGTTGGAGGTCTTTGTTGCCTTTCAGTGCAGCGACAGGTTGGCATGGGACCTGGGTGTCATGTGTCGTGTGTGGGCCTCAAGAACCGAGTTTTTATGCTTTTAGTGACGGTCCTGATCGCCACTAAAAGCCAAAATTCTTGTAGTGTTAGTAATAAGAATGTCTTAATGATTATTCCCAGTCCTTAGACTTCTCAGATGAGGACTATGATTAGTCGAGTATGGACTAGCATATGGGATACTATCTTTGATTAGTATGAGATGCTAATGATAAAGGATGGTGAGTTGCATGCCATAATCCATGGATATAGTATATATTTGGGTAAGTGTTAGTATAACATTTGTTGAATGCGACGCACATGATAGATCACATGGCTCAGAGGATTTATGATCTATCACAAGCTTCAATTGTGTTACTGGTCATTTGATCGGAGATAACACAATTGTCTTGTGTGCCAGTGCCAAGGATTTGTCGTCGCTAAGAACCATCTGGTAATCGGGTGGGAGATGCACTGTGTGATCCCTGTGTAGTGGCACATGGAGGCAGGGTGATTGTTAATGGGATCCATCGACCTTCGACATAAGGTGAACATCCTATGCAATCAGTGGTGGTCTTGATTGTAGAAACCGCTGGCTAGGGTATACTTGATTGGAAAGTATTCTAATGTTGGAAAGAGTTCTGATGTGTCGCCTCAATCTCACCACACTGATTTTGGCATAGTCATTGAGTTAGTGACTTTGATCGGTCTATGATTCTCACTCGATCGGGATGATAACTGATAGATAGATTATAGTACATGGGAATCGAAAGTCCAAATAGGTTCTATTCTGAAGTAAGACTTCATTACTGGTAGGATTACCTTGACATAATACTAGTTGTCACTCAGTCTTTCGAGGTATTTCGAGGAAATGGAGAGATTTTCGTTGTCGACAAAAAATATTTGGTCAACATCAAAGAGTTTGACATGTCTTAATTGCTACTTAGTAGTGAACCAAGAAAGTCACACGCATATCCGGGTATGATGGTTAACTAATCAATTAAGGCTAAAACCATCATTAATAGATAATGGCGTTACTGTTAAGAGTTAACGGATGGGATTCAATGATCAAATTAATAAGAAGCAATTGTCAAGACTTGACGGGCATGCCGTTAAGAGTTAACGATGGCCTTAGTGTCATTATGAGATAATGAAAGTGCTATTAAGAGTTAACAGCGAGCCTAGATGCAATTTTCTACAAGTTTTAAATAAGGGACAAAAACGGTCAACAGCCTTGGGAAGCTGTCGATCGATTTCAAGAGAAACGATCGACAACTCATTGCAAGCAATTAATCGGTTGTGTCGATCTGTCTGCCAGATTGCACGATCGCTTGTCAATTCGTGAGGCAGAAAGGTTGGGACATGTGGCAAAGGCAGACGAGGGAAGGATGGAGTGCGTCCTCCTTGTCTCCTCCATGTTCCCAGCCCGATTTCCATGTCCCTTGTTAGTTGTGAGAGGATTTGGGCAACTAGGGTTTTGGGTATTTGATATATAAGCTAAATGGGAGAAGAAATTAAGTGTGTGCTGTTGCATTTTGATTTCTCCCAAACCCTAACCAGAATCTTTCTCACCCTAAAGAGCCTAAACCCTCTCTGATTAGCCTTCTTCCATTGCTCCCCTTGCTTCCTCATATCTATTGTAGCTATTGCTCTTGATAGTAAGACTATGAAGCATAAGAAGCCCCTTTGATTCAAACTCATTTCATTTCCAATCCTAATCTCCCTTACTCTCTCTATCTAACCGAAAAACTATTTGAGAGCTATTTGGAGCAAGGAGTTACAGCCACAAGAAAGATTTCAACCTCTACATCGACCTTCAAGTGTTGAAAGGTATACCCTCTAAACCCCATGTGGCATGGTTTAGATTTGGATAGCATATGGACATCAAAACTAGTCTTGCAATGGCGTTTTTGGTTTATGTTTTCGCTGCCATTTTATTAATTTTTTGAAAAAAAATTGAAAATCTGATTAAACCCTTGCATTGATACTCCAATAGTTGGTGCTCCTCTTCATTACCTGACTTGTACCTTCATATGTTACATCTAATTTGTCCCATATTTCCTTAGCTATTTTGCATGTGGATATCTGATTGAATTCTTCGGGCAAAGAGCACAAATCAGGGTATTCATAGATTTTGCATTGATCTCCATATTCTTCATTTCTTTCGCAGTCGAAGTATCCATTTTCTCCTCATCAACCATCTTAGTTTCCTTCTTGATTGCTTGCATAAGGCTAGAATCATGCATGAGATAGATTAACATTCTTTTCTTCCAATAGTTATAGTTAGTACCATCAAAGTAGGTGGACAAGAGATGCTTTGACCCTCGACTTGGAATGAATTAGCAAAGTGTGTCGTGTATGGATCTTTTACCCTAGGTTATTAGACCTTTTAAAAATGGAAACCTCACTTTGATACCAATTGATATAAATGTATAGCACTGGCACCAAAACCCAAGAGGGGGGGTTGTCTAAAAATTTTGCTTGAAAAACTCGAAATCCTTTTATGAAAAATAAGATTTTAATGCAAGTAAAGATTACAGAAATACTTAGAGCAATAAATGAAGCAATGAACACAATCAAAAGAGGGACGCAATGATATATAATGGTTCACCTTAAACCAAGCCTAATCCATTCCCTCAACTCCTCACTAAGGAATTTAAAACTAATTTACTATAATCCTCTGATCACTCCGAATAGGGCCTCTAGTACCAAGTTAGGAATTTACAACCTTTAGTTTAAACAAACAAACTCTCTAGCAACAAGATAGGAAATGCAACCTCTTACAATTGATATAGGCTCTCTAGCAATAAGGTATGAAATCAAGAATGATACTAAAGAGATGATCTAAGAGTTAACACTCTTACTTACAAATTCTCCCAATAAAGAAACAAGGCTTGGAAGTAAATTTACAATTAAGAAAGCAAAGCCTTAGAGAACAATAAATGCAACAAATGAAGCACAAAATGGACGAGCACTTGAGAGCTTACAACGTAATCATTTAGGCATCTTGAATCATCCATATGATCAATATTTATAGAGCTTGAGGAAGTCTTGCAAGAATATTGCCATTGGCAGTGGAAAGAGCACTTTGGAAGAGTGGAGAAACTAGTCGTTGGAAGATTCTGGAATAGAAACTGTCAATAGTTTGAGCAAGGTTATTATTGATAGTTTTGAAGAACTATTGACATCTTTGATGCAGGGATTGTCGACATTTAAAAACTAAGAGCAAGATTTTAACATGTCGACAATTTATGAAAGACTGTCAACAGATTGAGCCACAAACCAACAAAATGGTCGATAGGTCAAATGACCTTATCGACATTTTGGTTTTAAGTTTCAAAAGAACCTTAGTTTAAAAGCTCCATTTTCTCCACTTCTTGAAATCCAATTTTGAAACTCATTTTTAGAAAACGTATTCGTCGAAAGAAAAACATTATTTCCAATCTTTAATAAGCTTCAATTGATTCAGATGATAGTTTAAGTTTTAGAGATTATTTGAATTTTTATAGAGATTAAAATTGATTTTTAGGTGAAACCAAAAGTAGTTCAAAAATTATATCAACTTGTGTCATATGGTCCAATTAGTTTTTCATCATCAAAATCAAAACAAAGAGCATAATATCAAACCCAGAGAAGATTAAGGCAGTGGTTGATAGGCCTAAGCCCACGATAGTGACAGGGATCAGTAGTTTCTTGGGGTTGGCTGACTATTATCAACAATTTATTGAGGGATTTGCTCGTCTATCTTCGTCAATCCGCTGACGAAACTGACCCAGAAAGGAGTGACATTTGAATGGAATGAAGCTTGTGAGCAATGTTTCTAAGAATTGAAGCAACGATTGACTACCACTCTAGTGTTAACCATTCCTAGGAGTGGAGATAAATTTTACAATATATAGTGCTTCTTACTTAGGACTGTGATGTGTTTTGATGCAAGATAAACGTGTAATTGCCTATGCATCTTGACAATTGAAAAGACAAGAGATGAACTACCTGATGCACAATTTGGAATTGGCTGTTATGGTATTTGCTTTGAAAATTGGGAGGCATTACTTATATGGCAAAAAAGTAAAAGTTTACACCGATCATAAAAGTTTGAAATATCTCTTCTCCCAAAAAGAGTTGAATATGAGACAACATTGGTGGGTTGAGTTATTTAAGGATTATGATTGTGATATCTTATATCATCCGAGAAAAGCCAATGTTGTAGCGAATGTCATGAGTCAGCGAGGAGCTTTCATGGCTACTATGATGGTACAAGAATGGCAGTTGTTGGAGCAATTGAGTGACTTAACTATTTTCACTTTCGAGGGAAGACCTGTTATGTTTTATGGTTTTATGCAGGTGCAACCGGATAGGATCGAGCGTATTCAGGTATCTCAGCCTAACGATGAAAAGTTGGCTACGATTTTATCGAATATAGGGAAATTTGGTGCTTTGGGATATAGTCAGAGGGATGACAGGTTATTGTTATATCAAGGAAAGATTTGTGTGCCTCAAGATGATGAGGTGAGACGGGAGATCCTGATAAAAGCTCATAAAGCTTGTTATACTATCCACCCAGGCACGATGAAGATGCACCAAGGTTTGCGGTGTCAATTTTGGTGGAATGGCATGAAGAGAGATGTGGCTAAATTTGTTTCACAATGTCAAATATGCCAGCAAGTGAAAGCAGAACATCAGAAGTCCATTGGTTTGTCACGATCTTACCCAGGACTTAAAAAGGGCACGATGTGATATGGGTTATAGTAGATCAACTAATGAAATCAGCTCATTTCCTCCCAAATAAGAAGACTTTCTTTGAGTCAATTGGCTAGATTATGTATTGAAGAGATTGTGAAGTTACATGACGTCCTAGTTAGTATTATGTTAGATAGAGACAACAAGTTTTCGTCCCATTTCTAGGGAGCTTTACATGAGACTTTGGGGACTCGGTTGAATTTCAGTATCGCATTCCACCTACAGTCAGACGATTAGACAGAGCGGACTTTACGAACACTAAAGGATATGTTAAGAGCTTGCGTGCTCGATTTCTGTGGGAATTGGATAACTATTTGCCATTAGTGGAGTTTGTGTATAATAACAGCTTTCACTCTAATATTGGGATGCTGCCTTACGAGGAGTTGTATGGTAGGCTATGTAGGTCGCCCATTTGTTGGGAGGAGGCTGGAGATAGAGTTTTGCTATGACCTAATATGATTGAACAGACTAATGACAAGATTCGACTCATCAGAGCTTGAAAAAATGCTACCCATGATCGTCAGAAAAGTTATGTTGATAGACGGCGTTTAGACTTGGAGTTTGTTGTAGGAGATCATGTATGGCTATGGGTTATGCTTATGAAGGGTGTGTGATCATTGGGAGTTTCAGGGAAGCTCAGTCCACGATATGTTGGCCTTTTCGAGATTTTGGAACAGATAGGGCCTTTACCCTACAGTTTGGCCTTGCCACCATAGTTTGCTGGTCTATATGATGTTTTCCATGTATCAATATTGCGCAAATACATACCAGACCCTCAGCACATCATTGTATACCATACCCTTGAGATTCAGGAAAATGTGACATATGAGGAATTTCCTACAGAAATTTTGAACCGAAAGGAAAAAATGCTAAGGAATCAAACTATTCATTATGTGAAAGTTCAATGGGAACGACACTACCCAGAAAAAACCACATGGGAGTTAGAGGAAGACATAAAGCAATCTTTCCCTCAGTTGTTCGAGCAATCAAATACGAATTTGGAGGACCAAATTTTTTGAATGGGGGAGAATCTGTAATGACCAGTTAATGGGTCTGAGTGATATATCTTGGAATGGAACATTTATTTTATTAAGTAATAATTTTTGGGGAATTATTTGTGGTATTTTTAAGTGATGTGCAAGAAAGTGAAAAGTCTAATATTTGACTTTAATGGTAATGGGATCCAAAATAAACCAAGGTATGTATGGAAATATTATTTGGAGTTGTGGAGTTTAATTAATGTCTAAATTATTACTTGAAGTATAGATAATTCTCATTTGAATTATGATGCAATAAGGGCATTTAAGTAATTGTGTGTATGTGCATAAATGAAGGCTTATTTTACATGAGAAAAAGAAATTGAAAGGCAAAGGAAGAGAGAAGAAGAGGGGCGTGGCCATCGGGAGAGAGAGAGCAAAAAAGGTTAGGGTTATTTTCTCCTTCTTCTTCCTTGATTGGTTGAGCTCCAAAGGGGTTGTGAAGCTAAAGACTTCTTCTCATTTTTATCCTCTTATTAGTTTCTCTTTTTGAGTGTGAGAAGTAAAGGGATCTTGGAAGCATATCTTCTCAACTAAATCATCAAGAAGAGCTTCTTAAGGCAAATTTCAATCCCTCCCATCTCTTTAAAGCTTTTGGTCATGGTGTTTGAGGATTCAAGCATAAAAACCCATGTTTTCTTAAAAGGGTGGCTTTTGTTGAAGTTTATGTTAAAACCTCTGTAAATATCTTTTGTTGATAGTTTGATCTTGTTGTCTCCCTTGAGTTTCAAAGTAGGACTAGTTTCACCCTACAATTCTAAAACAAATGATTCTTTCGAGTTAAGGGGTTGGTTGTATGAATATCTTGAATTTGCATTTGGTATGAATGAAGAAGGGTTCTATTCTACTACCTATCAACCATTTGTTGAGCCTGTCAATCGGAGGCTCGAGGTTGTTGACCGTTTGCTTCAGGTGAGGCAACTGTCGATCGTTTTGGGGGAAACTATCAACTGCTTCTGCTATTTCTTTTGAAATGGGTTTAAGTCAAGTTTTGATTATTTCCTTCTCAATTCCAAAGCATGTTTAAATGTTCTTGTAAAGAGTTTATGCATTCATTGGCATGGCATTGAGCAAGTTTGGGTCCCTCTGAGGTTGGGTTTGAAGGGCATACCATGAGCATGTTCTTATATGTATATATTGTCTTATGTATGTCACATGGGTGGACCAAGGCATTGGGTGGGAGCTGATTGTCCTCAAGGGTTGTATGTACTCGTGAGCATATATACATACATCTATTTTATGGCATCATTGATGGAGATTTTTCGCAAGTGTACAGATCGCACAAGTAATAGAGTAGTGAGTAGAATATCGTTCCCACGAGGGTCGGATGATAATTACTAAAATTATATTAAGTCAAATATTATTTAAACAATTGATTAAATATGGAGAATTTCAAGATTTGGAGAGCACTAGGGTATTTCAATTTTACCTAATTAATCCAATTTAATTTAAATAGTTGACAATCCAAATTTAATTATTCATGCAATGATAATTAATCACACAAATCAAATTTTTGCTTCCGTTCCAATTATATTCTTGTGGTGTTTATTATCTAGATCAAGTTGTAAATTTTTTCTTCTGGTCTAAATCTATATTAATATATTAATCAAATATTGGTTAAGTATTTGATAACATTAAGCACAATAATAAACACTTACATGAATAAAGAAAATCAATCTATAAAAATCAAATTATCATATTTATGTTACATCAAAACACCCTAGTTATAGAGTTTAGTTCATATTACAAATGATAGAATCCATAAGAAAATAAATGAACATAAATATAAAATTTAAAGGAAATGGAAGAAGAGAATAGAACTCTCTTAATGTGTATAATTTCCTTCTCCAAAAATATTGTCACCAATTCTTGAAGAAATCTTCCACTAAGAGTGCTTCAATTCTCCAATCCTTCAAGCTCTCTCCTCTCCAACTTCTCTATTTTTCTAGCCTCCCATCTCAATTTATACTCCTCAATTTCTTCTTTTCCTTAATTTTCTCCTTCAAACATGGGATACCCTACCTCCATAATTTTCTCCTCCATGTTTTCCTCTTCCATATTTTCCTCTCCATGTTTCATGCCACCCATGTCCACTCAAAAGTTTAGGTCCCATATTCAATACAAAAAAGTTATTCAAAATATCAAGAATTACAATTTAGAGATTTTTGTAAGATATGGGTTTAATTTTATTAAACTTTTGGGTAGCCTTCTTAGGTCCAATTGGTCCTAATTTTTTATGAAATAGGCAACCCAAATAACCTTTAAAATGCTTCTTAATCCATCTACAAATTAACCCATTTTTCGTAATTTTTTGACATTCCAATTGGTACAGATTTTATTTTTAATCGAACCTTTAAGTAGCGAAAAATCATAATTTTTGCTCTTCTTTCTCACTTTTCCTTGAAATCCTATCCATATGATAAATTATCTAAAATTAATATAGAAAGCATATATAAGCATAAGAATTAAGCATAAAATCAAGTAAGAATGGTATAGAAAATATGTAAAAAAATATTATCACGTAAATCATCATCTGACTTAGGTATTGGAGGGCTCGCATAGGGAAACTCTTCACGTACATTCTAATTGTTCCTTTGCTATAGACTCATTCGGTCGCCACCCATACGACCCATCAAATCCTACGAAAGACTAGCCATCTGAAGACTCAAAGCAAGGTCTATGAAGACTCTTAGGAGCCATCCGAGGACTCCTTGCATCCTTATAGCTTTCCTAGATAGGAAATTGAGCCCAACACCCATTAGCCCCCTTATAGTGCCACGAACCTTGACGTCTCACCTGGACTATACCTGAGTTGTTCTTTATACAAATAAATTTAATTGTTGTATTAAGGCAACAATAATTTGTATGAAAATTGTTTTAAATTTCTTTATGTTTTTGAAATACATGTTGCAAGTATAAAATATTGGAAGTGCTTGAAATATGAAAATCGAATGCAAGTAATAGTATGATTGATGAAATCGATTGTTTGATCCAAAGGTTATATAAGTTAAAAGAATAATGAATCAAATAGTTATTTGCCATCATCATTTCTCTATCTATCATGTCTGGTTCATGGACCAAACCCTCATCCAACCACCAAACCCCTACTCAATGCTGCATTTTCTCTTTTTGGTTATTGCCAATGTAGAAACCTAGAGATGGGTTCCATCACTACAAGAATTTTGGATTTTAGCGACAAATATATTCCATCGCTAAATCCCAAAAATCCATTGCTAAATTGATTTAGCAATAGAACATATCCATCACTAAAGTGCTCGTTGGTAAATTTTTCTAGCAATGGATTAGCAACGAAAAATTTTCGATCACTCAATGTAATTTTTTTAAATTTAGCAAAAAAATTTATGTTGCTATTCCATCTCTAATTCAGTAGTCCAATATGGCGACCAAACAAAACAGCAACGAATTAGTGATGGAATATTCCATTGCTAATAATGTAATTTTTTAAAATTTAGCGACGAAAATTTTTGTCGCTAAAACATATTAAAAATTTAAAATATATATAAAAAAATTAAAAAATTATTTTAGAGAAGTAAATTTTCGTAGCTAAATTTTAAAAAATTACATTTAGGAACGGACATTTCTGTCATTAAAACATATTAAAAAAAATTAAAAAAATATTTTAACGACGAACTTTTCCATCACTATATTTAGTGATGGAAATTTTCGTGACTAAACATATTAAAAATTTAAAATATAAACATAATTAAAAAAATTATTTTAGAGACATAAATTTTCATCACTAAATTTAAAAAAATTATATTTAGGGTGTGTTTGATAGCATTTAGGTGGAAAGAAAAGTGTTTTCCAACTTACATGGAAAACAAAAACATCTCCCCCTATATTAAATTTTTCATGAAAAAGAGTTAAAAACATGCTTTAATGATTGTACTATGGAATTGAATTCCATGGAAAATATAGTGTGTCAAACACCAAAAATAAAATTCAATTCCTTGGATGAGACATTTTCCATGTTATTAAACACACTCTTAGTGATAGACATTTTCATCACTAAAATATATTAAAAAAATTAAAAAATTTATTTTAGCGACAAACTTTTTCATCACTATATTTAGTGATGGAAATTTTCGTGGCTAAACATATTAAAAAATTATTTTAGCGACAAAAATTTTGTCGCTACAATAAAAAAAAATTAAAAAACTATATTTTTAGCAACAGAATAGCGCCGCTAATTCTGTCACTAAAATAAATATGTTTTTCTTTTTTAAAATATAATTAATTATTAAATTAACCTAATTAATTTAAAATAATTTTAATTCTAATATAAATTAAAATGAGAATTATAAAATTTATATTTACAAAATAAAAATTAATATTCAACCAAAATATTAATAATATTTGAATCAAACAAATCACTTTAAATCACCACATCCAATTTCTTCCACTTTCTTATCCTAAATTGAAGCAAGCATCTCAATGATCATTAACCCTAACAGTGATCGTCTCAGGAAGAAGAGAGAAAACAAATTTTCAAAGCTGAATCAAAGATGAAATATATATTTTGTCCGCTAAATATAGGTACGAGTGAATAAAAATCATTCTCGGTTGGGCTAATAAAGCAAGCAAACAAGGATTATTAAGCTCTCACAGTCATTCATAAAAAAATTTCAACACAAAAAATATTTAAACAAATAATCTTGGTCAAATTTAACACAACAGAATAAAGTTTTTTTTGCTTAGTGTGGCGGCCTGTTTGATCTTAGGTGCACAAGAATACCTCGGGTAGACCAAATAAAGGGGAAAAATGGATAAATTGGGTTACCGTGTCAAGAGAGTCAGCCCCACGTGTCGCAAACGTAGAGTCTCCAGTGACAGAAGTCTGATCAGCTGGAAGAGCCAGCTGCTTCCTCACACTTTCTGTACGGTCCCTGGTTTGGCCTGTTCAAACAAAACAGCAATTCATCCCTGGTCAAAGCATTTTATATCTATATACCAAAACCAACAAACTTTATGCAGCATAATTTCCAAATTTAATCTAACAGCGTTTGAACACTGCAAAAGATTGGACTTGCACATTGAGCTTGAAGTTTTCAGACACCAAGATAAATCTCCCTCTGCATAAAAAAATTTTGTGCATGCGTTGACCAGACAACCTTGTTTTGCTCCATATTACAAGCTTGCAAATAATAATAATACCAATTAACAAATCCAGAAACTCCCACATAATACAGGGCTGCACACTCAATTTTGGACAAAGAGGTGGCCAAACTTGAGAAATTGTTCTTTAAAATTATATAACCAGACGGCCAAGATGGATTTACTATTTGTTATGAAATATGACCAAATTACACAAAATGGCTTACTCCAAGAAAAGTATGAAAATTGACAACAAACAAAGATGCTAAAGGTTACATTGTCCCACATTTACATCTTATGATATCCTCATCATAAATTGTTAATGAACAAAACAAACCTCCTGAATTGTGGTATTCCATTATCTGCTTACTAAGCCCCTGATACCACCAATTCAGATTCTGGACTTTCAATAAATTGTACATAGAATGTAGGTTCGCATACCCATGGATTTGAAAAATGAGACTTCTATGCTTACAATATGTGAAATCATGGTTAAAGGAACATACATACCGCACATGAAACCTTAAAGCGATGAGCCACTGTTTGCAACCTGATTGACAGAAAGACTTTTCCATTGATTGGCAGTGATACCGAATTCAGACTAGAGATTTGACTGGGAACCTGCCCAATCAAATATCAATTTCTTTTAGCCAATCCAAGAAATAAAGAAGCAAGTGCGACCAAATGAATTAGAACTTTAAGATTTTGTTTTACTGTGCATTTATGGAATAAGGTTTCTATCCTTTTAGAAAGTAAAAGGCACCAATAGAATGCGCAAAATCCAAATTTTTCTGATCCAAGTGCCCCCCTTAGAAAGGCTATTTACTTGAAAATGTACTAAGGCTACAAAGCTCAAGACTACAAAAATTGAAAACAAAATTCATACAGCAATCAATACAACCTACTAACAATTCCAACTATAACAAGATTTCATTAACAATCAGTAACTCCAAGTCCAGCAAAAATATGAATCGAAGCATCCAAATAACATGCAATGAATATAACAGAAGGCATATGCATATGCAAGAACTTAAGGATATAAAATTCAAATCAATAATTGCTAATAGAAACTAAAAATCAAGAAAACTAGCAAATTCATTTTCTTCTGTTCTAAAAAATAGTTTCGATTATAGGAGCTAACAATGCCAACATTAACCACAAATAAAAATGAATTCAAATAAAAGGCCAAGGTATGTTTGGAACTTGGATTCCTGGATATGACAGAAAAGAAAGGAAAATGTGTTTTTTTTGTTTCCCCCGGGGGAGGGGGGGAAATGAATAAAGCTGGATTTATTTATTTAATTTGGTTGAATTAGAAAGTAAGAGGGAAATGAATAAATCCTTGCGAAATAATCATTGCCTGGTTGAAATCCACAAGAAAACACACTCGCACACACACATAGTTACTGATTTCATTTTTCTTTCCCATGAGAAAACCTAGACGTCCCAGTACACAATCTACCGTAGAAAAAAAGTATAACGCAAGATTAGGTTAATAAAAAATCTGTCGGTAGAGACATTTATACAACAAAAAAAAGTTAAGAAATTAACAACAAAATTTTCATTAGGAATATCCGTTTCCACCAGAAGAATAAACAGCGCATTACTGATGAAATGGATCCTATGTTATATACTATTGAAATAGATAACCAAACTATATGCAAAGATTAAAATTACATCTAAAACAGTTCCACTTCAAGGGACAACGTTTTGTACTGACCATACCTTATGTAAGGGTCCAAAAAACTTGAATTGCAAAATTTCACTTTAATAAAATAGAAAAATAAATGAGTAAAGTAAATACTTTATCCAATTCAAGGTTCAAATGCCATTAGAATAAAAAAAAAAAAAATCCTAACAGAAACAAATATCATCAATCAACAGATCAAAACTTAAATTAAAAGCACATGATCTTCCTAACAGCTACCGCTTAATCAGGTGTTTTTCCGTGTAAAATTTAGCCTTCTATGGTAAAAATAAATGACAGAAGCAACACAGCAAACCTACTCCTTCATTAACCCCCTAAAACAATTGGACGTACATAACATATAAATATTTATACATATACGGGCAAATGTGTATATATATTTCCAAACTGTAACACTTTGGTGGGCGGGAATAAACCAACATGGAAGATGTGGGGTTCGGAAGAAGAAATCAACCACTACTTTGAATGATAATTTCGCTTATGATTGGAAGAAAGACATACATGAGTACAAAAAACTGTGGCAGATTAATGTATCCGCAGTAAAATGTGAGCGAGAAGAATCAAACCTCGTACATGGGATGAGACTGGCTGCGGAGGCGGGTTTTTGTGGGTGGGGGCGAGGCGGTGCGAGCGGCAGTGGCGGGGGCGACGGTGCGAGTGGCGGCGGCCATGCGACACAGAGAGGGAAGAGAGGGATTTTTTTTGGGGGGGGGCTGGGGTTGGGGGCTGTGCGAAAATATTTAATAATTAAATAAAAATTAATATAATTTATAAAAATAATATAATTTAAAATTATGATAGTTGACAAAATAATTTAAGTTGTGATAATTATTAAATAATTTAAATAATAATTTATTGTAATCATTTAAAATGTGATTATAAAATAATTTAAATTATTGTATTTTAAATTAGTGTTGATTAAAAATTTAATTATATTTTAAATCTAATAAATATAATAAATTAGTTTGATATATAATTTTTAATATATTTTATTATCAATAAATAACTAATGCTCAATTATAATGTTTAATAATTATATTTATGCATTTATAGAAAAATATAATTATATTAAGAGTTGTTTATATAATGTTTGTTAAATATTAATATTTTTATTATTTCATGATTAGAAATAAAAATTCTAGTCAATAATAACAAGAAAGTTCTTTTGTATCGACAATTAATTTAGGCTGTTATAATTTAAAAATATAAAAAATTATGATGAATTAATAATTATAAGGTGGATCGTGACTTTGATCCTCATCCTGAGCAATTAAGTAAAATCTCACACCTTCGATTTATCTCCCTTGATATAATCTAGAGCACGAGCATCAAGTCTGTGCGAGGACAGTCATCCCAAAAATGCAAACTTAGTGAGATTAAGTTAAACTCATTATATTTAGTGTGTTCTATTTTATATAGTTAGAAGAAACTTTTTTGTATTTAGTTTACATTTATATATATATATATATTAATAGTTCTATTCAAACTTATCATTACACTAAAAATAATAATTGACATTATCCAAAAATTAATTAAATATCGAATAGTATACTAAATATATTACTAAATAAATTATATTTTAAACAAATTCGAGATAGATTTTAAGACTGATTTTAAATCATATTCCGTCACTATTACTAGCAATGGAATATTTCAACTATTGTAGCCCAAAAACTACGACAATAGAAATTTGTAAAGAGAGAAAGCTAGAATCAAGGTAGAGCGAGGTTGACAGTTGATAGGAGCTTGCCAATGGAGATAAGTGTAACAGCTCACTCCCACTTATGGGCCCTACCGGTGAATAACTGGTCGGATTACTCACACACCACCAAACTAATGAAGAGATGGACTATGTTTCATTGGGAAACGTCTTAGGTGGGGCTAGGCTTCGTCTTTCCCTTCGCTCTACTAGAGAAGTGGGTCCCAAAACATAAAAAGAAACATAACGGATGAGACCCAAAACTCGAGTGAATTTCACCTTTCTTTAGCTCGTCTCACCACAAGTCAAATGTGAGACCAGACACAAGACTAGCATAACAAATATCTACTAAGTATTGGGGATTTATGGGAAATACCTCTTTGATTCTTACCTGATCCTAAAACTTGGCTCCAACAAACAAGCCACTAACAACCAAAAGTCTACACAATCATATACTACATTATACCGATTACAACAAACTGGATACCATCCAGCGCCCAACAACATACACATTCACCCACAAGGATATATACATATTCACATACAAGAGATAATACAATTTACGATGCGACAACGCTAGTCACCACTTTAACCTCCCGATATAATCCTTGCTTGCATCTAGACTTGCAACATCTACAACACGAGATAAACTTATGAGTCACAATGATTCAGTAAGGGTGCAAATGAATGTAAACAAGATAATATATGAAATGCAATGACAAATAAATATGCATGAATGACGACGCATCACTGTTCTTCGAACCTACTTGTTCGAGGCACTTACCTCTCATATTATCCCTAACATACATCTAGTCTCTCCCATGGCCATAGGACTCCACTAGACTACCTATAGAACATGCACAACACACCACTATAAACAACATATATTTAACCATATTACAAAACATTCGCATGGCCGCCACCATTGGGGTCGTCTTTTACCTAGCTCGAAACCTGATCTCTGCCATGGACGAGAATGCTAGCCCGAACTTCGAACTCTTCTAGGATCACTGCCTCCTAGGTCGACCCTAGATGCAATCACAAACCAAACAACAAAATTAAACCAGGGTCTATTTTACTATTCACCGCAAAAGACCCACTAATCAACCACTTCCAATAGCCCCAACCGAGGGTCTAATCTAACCAACAATTCACATTACATCATCTCACATAATGCAAATAATTAGAAATAAATAATTATTTTACCTCATCGAACCTGGAAAAGAAAATCGGCCAAACGCTCGCACCGGCGTCGCCTTATGGGACATCACCTTATGCTCAAAACCTTTTTTTCAAGCTTCCGACACACTCCTCGAGTCCCAAATTAATTTTCAGAATTTTCTCCCTTTTTTTGAATTTTTTTGATATTTTTTCCCTTATTTTCTCCTTTTTTTCCAAATTTTCTTATTTTCTTTAATTTCTTATTTTCTTCTCTTCTTCCTCCTTTCTTTTCATCTCTCCTGCGCGCCTGCTCCTTCTTCTTCTTCTGCGCGTCTGGCCCGCCTGCAACTGCACATGGCCCGGACGGCCATTGCCATCCGGCCCTCCGACCACCGCTGTTTCCCAAGCCGCCATCACCGGCAGCGCTACACCGATTGGCCTCTGCTGCAAGCAGCACCACGCGCCGCTCTGCGCACTGCCATGGTAGCTGCAACCACTGTCGTTGCAATCCAGCATCATCGGCCGGCCAAACAGCCTCTTGTAACTGCTCGTCATGCCCTCGCCGGCTGCCTCTGCGCATCCCAGTGCGTTAGCTCCGTCGGCCTTCATCGTTTCATCGCCCAGCCTCCATCTCTTCATGCCATCGCTGCCATGGCCGATTCACAACCGCTATTTCAAGCTACACCATCGGTCGGCCACGACCACTACGATCGACCGCTGCCGATCTCATCTTTTCTCTCTCTCTCTCTTTCTGATCTCACTCTCCCTTCTCTTCTCTGTTTCGAATCCAAGAAAAGCTACTGTTGATGGCTTGCGCCAGCGCATCCAATGCATATATATATATATATATATGTTACGTAATTTACATATTAATCCACCATTTTCTCCATAATTTCACTTAAGAAATTTTAAATACGCTTGAAAATTTTTTATAATTGCTCTTGGACCTTCCAAAGCTTAATTTAACATTTTTTTTTATTTCTTCAAAATTAATATCCGACTTCTACTTGGGAATACCGATTTCATCCATACACTTGCACGGGGCCTTTATTCTACCCAATGACACCTTAGGGTTTCCTCATTTGCAAAACCGGACCACCATTAGGGTCCCATCAGCCTCCCGGAGGTCCCCTGCAACCATTCGGTACTGACACCCATTTAGGCTTATACAGAATTTATTTCAAAAATTATTCCCGATCTCATTGCTTTTAACGTCATCAACCTCACCTCGAGACGCTCACCAATCTCATGCCATGTTCCCTAAACATCCAAGTCCCGAGGCACTCCCTGTCGTTGATTCGATATTTGCTAATTCATTTATCAAAACTGACCTTAAGGCCTGTCGGATCGCTCACTATCCAAATTACCAAAATGCCCATCCCAGAGCCCATCATTTCATTTCCCGCCTTTCTCTCAAAAGCAATCTTAAAATTTTATTTTATTTTCTAACATCGGTAACACAGGGTGTTACAATAGGCGTCGAGTAACTCTGGTCCCTGAGGTCATAAATGGTCTCTTAAGGGCACATTCGACATCGCTCGAGGATTGGCCTCCCACGTGCTTTGGGCACATCTGCGCTCACAAGAACCAGTTAGCAGGTAAGCGAGGATTCCTCATTCGCGTATGCCCTTCGATACCTAAGTCAGTAAGGGTAGGAAAGAGGAACAATATACAAGTAAAGTATGTTATCATTGAATACAAGATAATCGTACCTTACCCAGTCAAAGAAGGTTAATCACAGTATTGTTACAAGGAACGGGGGATAAACATACATGTTAGTAGTAATTAGATGGGCTTAAGATGAATCATTCCAGGAGGACTGGACTGCCTAGGGGGTCATTCGGGAAAAGGTGGGCCTCATGGCAAGCTACCGAAGTAGGGTCTCAACCTCTAAGGGACCTAGCTAGGTGCAACTTCGGGCTTAATGAGAGATGTCTCGAGGTGGCTCTTACTTGACCACCGTTCCCTTAAGGGGTATATCGTGTTACATGAATATCGATATATTACATTACATTCCCTAAGCGTATCACACTCAGAATCATATAAGCATTATATACATTATCTAACATTATATACATTGTCTCGTGACCATGCCCTTGGCCAAAGCTGCATGCTCACTTTACACATTACATGCCAGCCTTAACATATTATATAAGGCCGTCCCAATCCATAAAGCCATATGTAATGACCTGCTCCCATTTTCGGGCATTACTTGTAATGCCCCACTTTCCCGAAGTGGGCGTTAATCACGAAATTTTGGGGATACATTTTTTTTCCTCAACATATACACAACATCATTCAACATAAATTAAATCCTGACAATCCTGATCCATTATCTCAACATATTAACTTAAGAATAAGCTAAGACTAGCAACATCACATCAGCATAAGCAGAATCGAAACCTCGAAAATACATAACCAAATTCATTTTATTCATAACGTAGAAATTGTTTGATAAGACATTTCAAAACAAAATACATAGAGTCTCATCTCTCAACACTAACTACTAATACCTCGAGCAAAGACAAAACATATGATAATGGTTACAATACAATTAACAGCTACATCTCGATAACGCCCTTCCCCTTAATGCCACTACTTTCACTTGGAACGTTTGAATATTCCAAGGATATAGTCCAAATTAGATGATGAATCATCTAAGTAAGAGTTTAAAACATTTTCATGAACATATGCAGACATGAATAACATTGACACATCCCGACATTCCTCAGCCCAAGAGAATCCCACATAGCACTTAACTCTAATCGGGGAAAATGCAATCTCTCTAAAGGCAACATAACTACATCAACACATTGGCACAACGCGATCCTGCTTATGAGGGACAACCTCACACATGAACTCAGGTACCACCCCATGTCATTTCTAAGCATTAAGCTCACACTCAAAAGCATCCAGATCTAAAGATAACCCTAGCCACAAGATGATCAACACTATCCCTGGGAATCCACATCCACCTCGAGAACAATACTACCACTCAATGGTCCCGGGGTGGTGTCCACTCGCAACCCTGCCACTTTGAGCAGTCCGAGGTGGTGTCCACTCGCAGCCCCGCCACTTGGGTCTAGTAGGGTGAAGTCCAGTCTCAGCCCCGTCCCAAATAGGTATTTTCCTTTGGCACGCTTCCCTAGTGCTATCACTCAAGTACCCCACACAAGTTGACAACACATCCCACATGGACATCACACAAACATGCCAATGCCAACATCATCAACTATGCATCATTTAAATATCATTTCATGTACATAATTTATCGCACAAAAATTCAATGCACATGCAGAAAACGTTTAGAGACGAACCGCCCATATGAAAACAACCATCACATGTTAAAACTGTTCATATGCAACAAAACCTTTTGCAAGTAATCAAATCACGTTTGAAGTAGACATTTTCACATGCAACAAAGTAGTTTTTCAGTTGAACTACTCATAGTAACCCATTTGCGTGCAACAAAACCAGTTTTTTAGGTAGAACCACTCACATTCGACAAATTTCAGAATGCCTCGATTAGTGCGCACTACCTTGATTCACGCACCAATCCTCAAGTAATCGAACTAATGCTCAACTTCAAGCCTCAACAGTCCCTAGACATCATTTTCTTTCAAAAGCATATCAATATCTATTTTTCATAATTCTCTTCCTATTTTCTCTCTATTTCTCCTCAAGAATTTCCAATAGATACCTACTCAAGGTTTTTCCTCGATTTTTCTTCACAATAATTCATAAATCAATGTTCCTAGCCTTCTAGAATTTTTTGAAAATTTTTCCATATATTCTCCTATTTTTGATAAGCCTTATTTTCCTCGAAAATTACAAAATGACTATTTCCTCCAACATTTTTCAAAATTTTCCTCCACCATAAATTCTAATTTATTTTTTCAAAAATAATAAAAAAAATTTTGAAAATACTTGGCCCTTCACGCTCCCTCACGCACCTGCATGTGGGATGCACGTGTGAAGCCACGCGTGCATTGCACGCAGGTCGTCTTCTCCGGCGACCAGAATCTGCCCCCGATCACACCTCTTGGAAGCCCTCTGCAAGTTAATCCCAATGGAACCTTTAATGGCCTGAAAAGATGGCCGAAAAGGCCTCAAATGGCCGACCAAAGCCTCGGCCTTGATCACCACCTCCCAACTTCGGCAAGCCTCGAATACCCCTCAAACTAACACAAAAATGCCTAAGATTCTCCAGAAACCTTCCTCAGATCATGGGCTTCAAAAGCCCTATGGTTTCAAGCCCCGATTCATTTGCTAACCCCCTTGATTTTTAGCTTCAATGTTGTCAAACCCTCGGCTAAACCCTCTAATGAAACTCGACTATTTATAGCCAAAATTGGACCTCTAATTGGTCATGGATGCTCGACCCAAGGTCTCAAGCTCCTCACCCATCCCTCAGATGACCCAAAAGCGTCGACAAAGGCCCTCGAAATGCCATTTACAGGCCAGGACCAACCGACCAAGACACAGTTGATTTTCTCGATTTTCTGGCCACCTCGATGCACGCCGACGGTCAAGGCTTGGTCCTTGAGCTTCCCTGACCTGAGATCTCGAAATCCCAATGGTTGGATTCCCCTGGTCGGCGACCAGCAGTGATGGTCGGCCATGGCAGCTTGCTTTTTTGCAAAATTGCGCTTTTGCCCTTCAAATTTTGACTTATTGCATTTTGCCCCTCCTCATCAACCCTTGAACTTTCTATTATTTCCATTAAGACCCTCATGTTCTAAAATCCTCATTTCCTCTTTTGAAGATTCCGAAAAATTATCCTATCAACCTCCCTCTGGCAAATTCTATAAATTTTAAGAAATTACACTTTGGCTCGAATTTTTGTTTTGACTGTAAACTCTCTCACTTCAACCGGAAATCACTCAAAGGTTGTTCTACTTACAAAATCAAGGTCTCTCAAAGGTTTCGTTGACATTTCGAAAGTCCCTCACGACGATTCAATTTTTCGGCCCAATCTGAAGTTGTACCGAAAACTGTTCCCGATCTAATTTCTTCTGATGCTAAAAATCACTTCTTGAATCGCTCACTAATACTATATTATTTTCCTCCGATATCTAAGCTTCGGGACACTCCCTTCAATTGATTCGGCAACTTATTTTCACTATTATATCCATTTTTGGTATTTTAATCTCACTTAAATGACGTGGCAGCCTTATGCCGAAACGGGGTCTTACACTACCGGTGAATAATCAACAGATTACTTACCCAACAAACCAAATACTGAAGGGATGGACTATGTTTTAACAGGAAATGCCCTAGGTGGGCACTATGATTCGCCCTTCCCTTCGCTCCACTCTAGAAATCGGTCCCAAAAATAAATAAAGAAACACAGCGAAAAGGGACCCGAGACCCGAGTGAGTTTCACCTTTCTTCAGCTTATCTCACAGCAAGCCAAATGTGACCCAGGCATAAAACTAGTATAACAAATACTTCATTAAGTATTGGGAATTTATGGGAACATACCTTTCAATTCTTACCTGATCCGAGACTCGGCTCCATCAACCAAAGCCATATACATCAAGCAATCTCACAATCACCTATCAGACTTTAGTGATTACAACAACTAGAGATATCTAGTGCTCAACAATACTTGCATTCAGTCACATGAGTATATACACATACCACCACATGAATACACACAAAGATAAAATAATTCACAGACTCGGGCAACGATGATAGACGCCCTATCAACCTCCCGACACCATCCCTACTCCCATCTGGATATGCTTCATCTATAACGTGAGGAAAAAACCTCATGAGTCATAAAGACTCAATAAGAGTGCAATGCATGTTAATATGAATATAAACATGATTATGTATGCCAAGTGCATGCAACTGGGGTTAGGTCCATTCACCATTACAACCCACCGAGGTTTGAGGTATCAACCTACCTCTTCCCATAACACTAGTCCTCCATATAGCCATAGGTACACTAGATCCCATATCATGTAAGTGCTAACCACTACAAGAAAATGCTACATAAAAACTTATAAACCATATTTACTAGCTTGCAAGGAAACCTTCGCCGTTTGCCCTTGCAGCTGCTCACGCCTCCGGCGTAGCTTCTAGCCACCAGCGATGCCTTCTTTTCTCACTCTCAATCCATTGCGATCTCTCTCCCTCTCTGCTTCTCATTCTCTCCCGAGCTCTCTTCCCTCTCTCTGATTTCACTCGGCCCAGCTCTCAAATGAGAGAGCAAAATTTTAAATTTTAAATGCTACTTACTGTAGGACACTTAGGCAACAAGCTATGCCTACATATATATATATATATATATTACATATAATTACACATTTAAACCCTCCAATATCTCATTAATTTCACCTGAAAATCTATAATTGTACTTAGGGGATTTTGATAATAGCACTTGGGCCCTCCCAAGGCTTCATTAATTACTATCAAGTTACAAAATCTTGATTTCCTTTGAAATTAATAACCGACATCTGCTCAAAAATTTTGATTTCGTCTCTGTCTGGACAGGACCTCAATTCCACCCAAAAACACTTCAAGGTTGCTTCACTCACAAAACCAAACCACCCCTAGGGTCCCTTCAGCTTCATGGAGGTCCCCTACGACCATTCGATACCGACACTCATTCAGGCTTATACAAAATTTATTCCAAAAATTATTCCTGATCTAATTGCTTTTAGAATCATCAACCTCACCTCGAGACATTCACCAATTACATGTCTTCTTCCCTAGACATCCAAGTCCCAAGGCATTCCCTATCGTTGATTTGAAAATTTTATTAATTTACCTCTTGAAATCGATTTTTCGGGCTTCCTGAACCACCCGAGATCCTTTCAAAATCACTGAAAATTATTCATGTTCCAATACCATATAATATAGGGTATTACACCATATCACTGGCCATCACACTAGCACATATGACATACTTATACATATATACATAGTTTGGCTACTACTTATGCAATCCTTGCCATTATACACATATATACACGTATATATATAATATATATTAGAAACAGGGCCGAGGAAAAAGCTCGCGAGAAGAAGGCTCCTAGGGAGCTCGCGAGACGAAGCCTATCGGGAATAAGCCTTCCCGAGAGCCCTCCCCAAGAGCTCTAGGGGAGAGGTCTCTTCGAGAGAGAGGCTTGCTGAGAGGAGCTGCGCATCCATGACCAAGAAGACTACTGATTCTTTCTGAGGGATCGCTGATAGAATGAGTCCTTTCTGAGAGGCTGAAGAGATGCCACCGAGGGATGCCACCACCTCTCAGAGAAATGTTGTCTTCATCGAGAGAAATGATAGCTTCTTGAGATATATTACTGAGGGAGTCACTCATCTCCGGTAGATGCAGGTTCTCTCGAAAGAGGCCATTGCACTACTCTGCTCTCTCCAAGAAATAGAACTTGGGTGGCTAAGAGATGCCATGCTCGCCGAGAGAGAGCTGCTACTTTTCGAGGTATGCAGGTCATCTTTGAGAGGTCCTGTGCTTCCGCTTCTTCGCTGTTGAGAGAGGGAAACCTCTCGAAAAGGCTTAGAGCCTCTCCGATAGAGGTCTTTGAGAGGGTAAGGAACCTCTTAGAGAGGCTTAAAAACCTTTTCAAGAAAGATTGCCGAGAGGGCTAGAGAGAGAGAGAGCGGGAGAGAGAGAATGTGCATGGCTTGAAGAAGATGAATAGTGCCCCCCAAACCTTGCCTAATTACACTTTTAGCTATTATTAATGATTCTTTGGCTATTTTTGTAATACCCAGGAATGATTTGAGGCTATAAATAATATTTGATGAAGAGTACAAGTGGAATTATCGAAAGAATAAGGCTATAGGACTCACTGTTGTAGTCTTAAGTGACCGAAATGGCCTGAGGGAGTACCTCGGACTCTAGATAGCCAAGAAAAATGATATAGTATCGACGAGTAATACGAATTATGATTTTTAGTGATGAAGAAAATTGGATCGGGAACAGTTTTTGGTACAGGTGTTGACTGAGCTGTAAAAATCGAATCGACGTAGGAGGTGTCTGAAAGGTCAATGGAGCATGCTAAGCACTAACATTTGATGTGTAGAACAACCCTTAAGCGAATTCGAGTTGAAACGAAAGGAATTAGGGTCAAAACGATCAATCGAGCCTAAGTGTAATTTTCTAAATTTGCCCGAGGAAGCTCAAAACGTTAATTTTTCAGGAATTTCGAGGGTCAAATGAATAATATAGGTCTTATGGGCCTTAATGGTGGTATTGGATAGTTTAGGGGTGCATGGGAAAGGCCAAAATGAGATTGGAAGAAACAATGGGGGGTCAAAGTGTAATTAATGAAAAGGTGCAATGTGAATACAACACCTGAAAATCAGCTGCCGCAATCCATCGCACATGGGGCTTTTTTCGGCAATGGGACAGCCAACGCAGATCTGGGGAAGGTGCTATACGGCTTGGGCTTGCTTGGGGGGCAAGCTTGGCCGGCGATTGGTCGAAAAATGGTTGATTTTTTGTTATAAAAAGAGCCGAAAGTTTGAGAAATTTTGGCATCAAATTCAACGCATTTTGGTGAGAATCGAAGAGAGTTGATAGAGGGTTATTGCTCCTGGGTGTGAGGGCTTTGTTTCTGCAGAGTTTGGAGGTGTTTTTGGGAGCATTTGGTGGCCGTTTGAAGCTCGGCCGGCGACGGGTGGCGGTCCGCCTAGGGCCGACCTGCAACTCACCTTTCGAGGCACTTTTCGGTGGCCTTTCGGCCTGAAATCGGTGCCAATAGGATCGATTCAAGAAGGGCTTTAAGGGGTACCACTTTTGTGGCCATCGAAACCATCGTCGACAGTTGGAGAGTTGGAGAAGACAGTGGCGCGTGGCTGCACGCGCCAGCTTTCATGCATAGATGAACCTCCTAAGGCACTACAACTCTAACAAGATGGATCACCTAGAAAAGCTAGCGTAATGGCGAGTGCTTGAGTAGGAAGGTGAGTCCTATGGCATCGAGTGGAAGTGTGAGTTCCACAGGAGTGGCAGGGGTGATTTTCAATAACTGGAGTTTCTATTGAAGCGGTAGTCGATGATTGCAAGTGTAGTGCCTGAAGGAAGGTTGTGTTGGTTGTGAGCTGGGCGATCCGGCTAGAGCTAATCGAGTTGGTTAGATGGAAGATGAGGGCAAATTTAAAATGTCGCCAATAGGTAAAGAGAGCTCGAAGGAAGAGCTTATGGGTCGAGATGGGTTCCTAGGAATGGTGTGAGGTGATGAGATCACCTGATAGCTGTGAGTGGTACAACTAGAGGGATGTCTTGAAGCGTGGGCAATTGATGAGAATTAACCTCGTGTCTAAGGTTAATGGTTGTGAAAGGAAATCGGCTAGTGACGCTGGCCCCATTTGTTGCAGCTTAATTAAAGAAATTATAACTTCTAGCTTCTTAAATTATAGCTTCTAAAACTTAGAATAAGTTGTGAACCTATTTGTTGCAGCTTCTTAGAAGTTATAGTTAAGTAGTTGTGGTGTTTGATATCATAAGTTGTAAAATGACTTATTTTTGTATAATTGTCCATAATACCCTTAGTAGTTATAGAATGATAATTTAAAAATTAATTAGTGTATATATATAAGTTTCAAGTGTTATAAAAAAATTAATTAGAGTATAGAGAGAGAGGAAGATGGTGAGAGAGAGAAAGAGATTTAAAAATGGAGATGGTGGTGGAGAAGAAAAATCCATGATTGCGTAGACAAGAAGGTAATTCTTTGTTAAAAATAAGGGTAAAATTGTCACAAAAATGTAATTATTTAAGCAGAAGTTGTAAAAGCTGGGGTATCCCAGCTTTGAAAAAGCCAACTTCTACCCCTTCTAAAAGTTAGTAGAAGCTATAAGTTAGAATTCTATAAGTTAAAACAAACACTACATCCCAACTTTTTTGAAGCTAGAAGCTAAAAGTTACAGCTTTTAAGCTGCAACAAACAGGCCCGCTGTTGTGGTGTTAGAGCCCATGCGGTGAGCGATGTGAGCTGATTGTAGCAAGAGGTCTAAGGAGAATCCGAGAGAAGCCGGAGTTTTCAGGGGATTAGTTAGTCATCCGAGAAATAGCAAGATGGTAGAGAAAGGTTAATCCATGATTAGGGTTGTATGGGTCAAGTTGACCTGTAAGAGTGAGTTGCAACGACCTTGGAAGGAAATTCGTTGCTGATCTGGCATGTCATTGTCGAGAAGGTCAAGGTGCATGGTTTAAGTCAGGTGTCTATTGCAAATTGAGAATGAACCTGATTTTGGATGGCTGAAAGTTTCGTGCCTCAAGAGTAAGAGGCTCTGTTGAGAAATGGTCGGATTTGAAAAGTCCCAATGAAATTGAAGCTGGGCAAGTAAATTTGGCTAGAAGACCGCTACAAGAGTGGGGGTGTAACCATGTTAGCTTGTTGTGGTGCAAACCAAAGGCACGAGTCATCCTACAGGTGCGATGCAATAAGTGATTGTGCAGATGGTAATAAGCTAATCACTTGTGCCATGCACCGTGGGTGATGACGAGGGCCGATTAATGGTTCTGTGACCTTAAGCGCAATGGTAGGACCCTTGACTCGTGGTAGGGTCTAATAGCCAAGGTAAGGCCTAGCATGGGGCATGATTGTGAAAACTGAATTGGATGAAGTATTGAAGAGGGGTTGCTCAGTGAAGAGTTACCTAATATGGGTATGGGACCTCTACTAGCATGTAATATCAGCCAGAAAAGAAGGCCAGAGAAGTCTGTGTGCTTATGTGAAGAATTCCTCGTTGGGAGAAAATGGCAGCCCGAGCATGGTTAAGCTCGAGGTGAAATTGTAATGGTGCGTGCATCGCCAAGCTCGAGGTGAACTTGAGTAGGGCACATATGGTTGAAATGCGTAATAGCTTGGCATGGTGTTGAGCATGTCGATTAAACATAATCGTACCGATAAATGAAGGTCGGCTGGTCAAGGTAGAAGACCATGTATGAAATGGTCGAAGTTGGCTGGGTGGGTTAAATGTTTGCTTCCCATGCAGTGTTAACATGGTTAGTTGATTGGTAATGAGAAGTTTCTATGAGGATCAACTCAAGCTAAGCATGCGTGTGATTAATGGCAGTATGTCATGGTGGAATGAGTGTCAGAGTGTCTTGTAGGCACTAAAAGAGACATTGCGGCTGATGATCAGTGCTAAGACGTTGCTAGTTGGACCAGCATAAAATCGTGGCCATGTGTGATTGGCAGTGGGAAACGTTGTAGTGTGCGATCGGCGTAAAATCGTAGTAGGCTGATCAATGATGCAATGTTAACACGTGTTTGTTTTAGTTGATGCGAAAAATGGGAAGTGGAATGCAAAGCGATGCTTCGAGGCAGAGAAAATCCATCCGGAGATGGATATCGTTGTAGTAAGCATGACTAGCGACCAGTGGTGCGATTTGGCTGGAGGCCAAAGAGGTTTTCGGTTGGTGAATGTTCTCAAGAGGCAGAGGACCAAATGCCTAAGTGAAGCCTTGAGGTAGGAATAACCCGAGGTCAATGTAAGAAATGGTTCGGCTACGAGATTCTCGAGAAGGGAATTCGGAGAGTATCCTGAGAATATGGTTGTCTTGGGCAGGAAAGTATGGTAAAGTGAATTTCGAGGACGAAATTCTTTAAGAGGGGTGGAATGTAATACCCCATATTACATGGATTGAAATAAATAATTTTTGATTATTTTGAAAGGATCTCGGGTGGTCCGGGAAGCCCAAGAGTCGGCTTCAAGAAATTAATTAATGAAAACTGCCGAATCGACGACAGGGAATGCCCCGGGACTTGGATGTCCAGGGAAGAGGGCATGAGATTGATGAGCATTTCGAAGCGAGGTTTATGGCGTAGAAGCAGTCCGAACAGAAATAATTTTTAGAATAAATTCTGTATAAGCCCGAGTGGGTGCCAATACCGAATAGTCGGAAGGGACCTCCTGGAAGCTGAGGGGACCCTAGCGATGGTTCGGTTTTCTGAGTAAGGCAACCCTAAAGTGTTTTCAGGTCGAATAAAGGTCCCGTACAGGCGCAGGGACGAGGTCGATATTCTCGAGTAGTGATCGGTTATTAATTTTGATAAATCGAGATTTAGTGTAGCTTGGTGGTATAATTTAAAGTCTTGGGAAGGTTTAAGAGCAATTATAGAAAATCCCTAAGTGTAATTATTATATTCCTTAAGTGGAATTATGGTATAAATAGGGGGATTAAAAATTGTAATTATGTATGTGTATATATATATATATATAAATAGGCATGAGGAAGCTTCCTTGAAGCTTCACGCCTCTGATATTGAAATGGCCGAAGCAGACAACTCGTGTGAGGTGGAGAAGTGGCCGAGAGAATGAGATTAAAGAGGGGCAAATGAGTGATTATGGAAATTACTTAGATATTTTAAAGGGATGCGCGAGCTTGCTGGGCAAGCTTCCACAGTATGCCCCCCTGAAATTTTGAACCAGAGAGCTCACAAGGGAGAGCATGAGAGCTCGGGTTGAGAGTCGAGATCGAGAGAGAGCTATGGCCGAGAGGAGAGAGCTTGCGAGAGAATGATGAAGAGACCGAGAGAGGGAGGTGGTTGCGCTCGGCCATGGAAGAAGCAGCCTTGAGCTGCTGTTGCAGTGACCGAGAAGTAAGGCCGATCGGCCATGGCCGACACGAAGAAACAACAGCAACAACCGAGCTGGGGCTGGCAATGTGCTCGCTACGGAAGGCCGAGGCAGCAAGGCGGCCAAGACCTTCGGTGGTCAACAATGGCAGACGGGCTGCAGCGAGCTGCTATGCGCGCAGGCTGAGGCGAGCTGCGGTGGTTCGCGGTGGTGGCAGGGTCGCGTGGTGGCGAGTAACGAGTAGCGGTCAGCCAGAGGCTGAGGCAAGCGGCGGTGAAGCCAGGCTTGGCGGCGGCATACGCAGGCAGCGCATGGTGAAGAAGAAGAAGACTGTGTGCGCGCGGGAGAAGAAATCAGGGAAGAAGAAGAGAAAATAGAAAAGAAAAGAAAAAAAAATAAATAAAAATACAAATAAAAAGAAATGCTGGAAAATTGGGAAAAATAGCCAAAAAATTCAAAAAAATTGGAGAAGTTTCTAGAAATTATTTTGAGGCTCAAGGAGCGTGCTGTAAGCTCGAAATGGAGATTTGGGCATAAGAGGGCAGTATAGAAAGCAAGGCCGGTATGGGCGTTTGGCTGCTTTTCTCCCCAAATGAGTCGAGGTAAATTAATATTTTCTTCCCAAGTTATTTGCATTAAGCGAGTTAATGTAAAATAGTTATTTCTTGGATTAAAACCTATGTCGGGGTTGTTTGGAAAATTATTAATGAGCTGTGTATTGTTGGTTGGATTGAACCCTCAGGTGGGGTTTATTGGGAATGTTGTTGGGTGATGTTTGCAGTGTATAACAAAATTCAAGCCCTAGGTTAAATCCTAATATTATGGGTTTTTGTGTGATTGGTATCTAGGTTCGATCGGGGAGACAATGATCCTAGTAGTTCTCGGAGTTCGAGTTGGTGTTTTCGCCCGAGGCAGAGTTGGAGCTTCAAACCAGGTAAGGGACGGCCCCATGTGGAGGTGGCCTTGCAAGTGGTAAATGTGTTTGATAATGTTTTTATATTTCATTTGCATGCAGTGGTTAACACTTGCATGATGTGAGATCTAGTGGACCTGTGGCCATAAGGAGGACTAGTGTTGTGGGGGCTGATAGGTTGATGCCTCAAACCTTGGTAGGTTGTGAGGATGTGTGGGCCTAGCCTCATTTGCATGCATTGGGCATTCATAAACATCTTTATATTCATATTTACATGCATTGCACACTTACTGAGTCTTTATGACTCATGAGGCTTTACCTCGTGTTGTAGATGATGCAAATCCAAATGCAAGCAGGGATGGTGCCGGGAGACTGTTGTGGCAACTAGCTTTGTTGCCTCAGATGTGTTGTTGCATATTCTCCTATTTTTTTATATGTATTCATATAATTGAATGTAAGCGATATTGAGCACTAGAGGTATCTAGTTGTTGTAATTATCATGGTGTGATAACTGATTGTGAGTCTGCGTGAAGTATATGTGGTTTTAGTTGTTGAGGACAAGTTCAGACCGAGTAAAGATCAGCGAGGTATGCTCTCATAAATCCCTAATACTCAGTGAAGTGATTGTTATGCTAGCTTTGTGCCTGGGTCACATTTGGCTTGCTATGAGGCGAGCTGAAGAGAGGTGAAGCTCACTCGGGTTTTGGGTCTCGGTCCTCTAAGTTTTCCTTATTTGAGTTGGGACCGATTCTTGAGTGGAGCGAAGGGAAGGACGAAGCCTAGTTCCCACCTAGGGCGTTTCCTGTTGAAACATAGTCCAACCCTTTAGTTGTGGTTCGTCGGGTGAGTAATCTGGTTAATTATTTATCGGTGGCGCCCGTAAGTAAGAGCGGGTCGTTACATCGAGGCATTGCACGGAGGTTGAGGCGATCCGAATACATTCGAGGTGAGTGGTCTAACTCTAGTTTTACTCTTGTTTTGGAAATGTCTTGGTGTGAGTGTAGTGAGTTCAGGTGAGCGGTCTTACCGGAACTCGGGATGCTATGCTTATGCGTTTTGTTCATGTATTCATGGTATCATTTGCATATTGATCATGTGGTATATTGCATCAACTGTTTTTACTTGTAAAAGAGTCAGTGCATGGCGTGTGATTTTCATGTCATCGGGGCATTGATTTTCGTGTTGTTATTGGGTCCGTATGGGACGAGATGGGGTCTTCTTGAGAATGGGACAAGATTAATCCTGGTGAACGAGTGACACGGTAGGGCACTCGAGAGATTAAGTATGTCGCGGCAAGGTCAACCCCAACGGTGTGTGGAATAGATTTTCCACGGGAGGTTGAGTATGTTAGGGAGATTTCTCAAGTTAGACGTGTTGCATATCATTTTGTTTGTGTATGCCATGCTCGTATGTCTTTCATGCATTATGTAAACTATTTCATGGCATCACTTAGATGTTTTATCATCTAACCTAGGTTATGCCCTTGGAACGTTCAATGTTCCAGCCAGGGACTGCTGCGAGAGCAAGGACATGGCCGGTTGAAGGTCAATGGTGCTTAGATTGATAGTCGTTGTAACCTTTTGGGGTTTTAATATGTATTTCAGCTTGTGTATGAATAGTTGTATGATAACGTTGTTATCATTTGGGTTATCTGTATTACGTATTTTGTTATGGAAATACTATGTAAGAATTACGATGTTTGATGTTAATGTATCCGCTGCATTATGATATGTCTCGTTTAGTTGTTAAGATTATTGATCTTATTAAGTTAAACGGGCAAGACTAGGGTTTTCGGGATCTTGTGTGTGCATGTGAAGGTTGTTCATGAAGCACCGCACGTGATGAGGTTATTTAAAAAAAAAAAATTCTCGAAAATACCCTTATAGTGACACGCCCAGCGAGGCGGGGTGTTACAATTGGTATCAGAGCCCTAGGTTAAAACCCTAGGATGGTTAAGCTAGGTTGTTAAACTTAGCATGATTGAAACTGTTGAATGAGAACTTAGAATAGGGTTGTGGTTCTAAGAGATATTCGGAACCTAGATGAAATGAGTATGGGAACTCTAGGAAGGTGAGACTTGAGGTGTTTAACTAGAATCTACTTTCAGTGACAAGAGGAGACGGAGAAATTCTATTTATATTTTGGACACATCAGTGAAAGGTGAGAGAGTCGGTAATAAGAGTCATTGAAGGGACATAGATATATGATCAGTAAAACGTTAGGAGAATGAGTACTTTGGCGATTTTGGTACAACTTGAAATATAGAGTAAAAATCTCTTCTGGAAGAATTTTAGTGAATCGTTTTAGTATCTCCCGATTGGGATGTGTTAATAATGAAGATATCATGCCCTGACAAGATAAGTGAAAAGACTGAGGTTACTAGGATAATTTGTTAAAGGATATGAGAGAGTAAGAATGACTTGCAGTTAATGTAAATTTTAAGGTTGAGTTGGATAACCGAGGTGGAAACTTAAGAGGAATAGATTTAGCTATAATCAATTAGAGGAAATCCCAAAATGGAGACTTAGAAAGAAGGAAACTGTTGGATTGTAAAAAAAAAAAATGAAATCCCTTCTTGGAGATTTGGGGTTTGTCGGTTGAAGTCTTTGAGATTATTAGTTGGTTGAGATTATTAATTGAAGAATACTAGACCTTACTAAGTGATTGAACATTGGATTAGGAGTTAGCATCTAACGATATGGTTCGAATGTAAGGTTGGTTTGATAAACCATAACTAAGGATTCATAAGATCTGGAAACTATAGATTGGAGATCATTAGTCAAAATCATTCTCGCTGAGTGTTGGGATATTTGGTGGTTGGTAAGAATAAGCAAGTTATGGATGGATTAGTTTGATATGGCATAACTTAATTGTAAAATTAACTTTTGATCGGATGGTATAAGGATTCAAGGGTAAGAATGACTCGGTATAGGTTGAGGATCCTAAGGAGCGACCCGAAGTAAGAAACCCGAGATAGTTCGATAAGCATTTTTTTTTAGGGTTTTAGGAATCAAGAAATAATGATAAGGATATTGAGACAAAAGGATCAGATTGATGATAAAGGAAATAAGGAAAGATTACGGTAAAGAAACGGTATGTGTTAGCTTCATAGGTTATTCAAGGGTAATGAGGGTTAAGGTATAACTTTGAATCATATGGAAGTTTTTCAAAATATCGAGAATATTAACCTAGGATCAGACAAGGAGATCAAATCAGAATTAATTGAGGATCGAATCCTTGTTTGGGGTATTTTAGAAGTTTGTCTTAGTGGTAACTGGTATGTTCTAAGTGATAATAGAAGTTTTCCCTTTAAGTGGAACCTTTAAGTGTACTTCCAATTTATTTTTCTTATGAATAGTCACTATTAAACAAGGAGGGAGCGGCTGTAAATTAGCTATGGTTAGAGTTTTAGCCGAAAAATTATTAAGATATGAGACGTGAAGTTTGCATGTTCGCATGTTTTGAAGATTAGACCCTTCCCTTTAGTTGGAAATTTGAAAAGATCTTTTTGCTTATAGAGAATTTGCATAATGAGACCTTACGTGAGTATTCTAGGGATTGAAAGTGATATAGGAATCAATGATGAACTAGGGATTTGTAATTTAGGAGAAAACCATGGAGATTAGGACGATGTTGGAATAAAAGAATTTCGAGTTTGATGTTTCTAAGGAAAATTTACACGCACTACATAGACTTGGAGATAAAATAATATTTCAACCTGAGGAGACGATTACATCTTAAGCTTGAAATGACCCTAGTCGATTTAAGAGAGTCAAACTCAGAGGACAATAATTAGCACGATGATTGTCAAGAACCAAAGGGTAACCATATAAGTCGTGGCTTGAGTTTTAAGGCACCAAGTGATGAAAGGTTATTTGCGGATTATGAATTTTTCTAAATAATTGGGTAGGCATGATGCCTTGCTAGAGGCCAATCTTGTCTTATGTGTTCGTACTGACACATTGCTAACATATTTGGAAGCCTAATGAGTCATACGCAATAAGCACGGTCCCTGACTTAAACTAGGAGAGTGGACATATGGTTAAGTGGGACACTTCGGTAAGAAGTTGTGTCATCATAGGTTCTCACGGAAAAAAGAACAAATAGATATAATGATGTCGATATGACGATGAGTCGTAATAATGAAAAAAGTTTCCTAAAATGACAATTGATTAAGTTAGAAAGGAGTTTCTAATTTAATAATTTTCTATTTGTTGGAGTGGCAAATAAGAAATAAAATATATTTGGGCTTAAGTTAATATTTGGACTAAATTGGATTTGGACCAAATATTAAATTAAATATTATATTTGGACTAAATTGGATTTGGGCCAAATATTAAATATTATATTTGGACCAAATTAGATTTGGACCAAATTTTAAATAAAATATATTTGGGCTTAAATTAGATTTGGGCCACAATATTTTATTTAAACCCATAATTGGATTTGGGCCACTTAATTATATTTCTAGTTGGATTAGGATAAACCCACTTAAGATTCTAATTGAATTAGAATTAATGAACTAGCCCAATCCATTAGGGTTTGAGAAACCTTAGGATATTTCTTTATAAATATCTCTTTATGGGTTGCCCAAAATTTAATAGAGTTTTTGGTGTAGTTTTTTAAGTGTTGAAAAACGTATTGCCATTCACTCTTCCCCGTTTCTTTTGGCATCAATACGAAACAAGGACGTTCTTTTTCCGTCCATACACAAGCTGCGAAAAGGAGAAGGAGCTAGAGCTCCTATTTCGCTCTCCTTGCCAACGGACGCGTGCCGCGTATCATGAGTTAGAGGCCGGACACTTGGACTGCTCAAATCCACAAATGACTCGAAAATATAAAGGTTAGATTTATTTTATTTGTATGTAAATGATTTGATTTCGACGTTGATCCAATCAACGTAGCGATCAAAACGTAGCGATCAATGATTTTATTTTATTTTTGAACTACGCTGCTTGCCCCGTAGCGATCTTGCTTTACTTTCAGTGGTATCAGAGCCATTGTTGAAATATTTCAATTCCTTACGTGCACATTCGGTTATGTTGTTATTTGTGAAATAATTAAATAATTGTTGCATTTATATTTTTCTTGGATTGCAAAACGTTTTTGGTGAGAGGACAAAAGATCGTGTATGACATAAAAAAGGGTGAAACGGGGTTCGGGGTGCATACAGATGCACCAGGGAGTCGAAAGATGCGGCCAAGCAGGGCCAGCGTGCGTTGGGAATGGCCTGGGGTGGCCTAGGAGCGCGCAGGGCTGGACCATGCGCGGCCGCGCGCCAGTGCAGGCGCTGCAAGGCGGCCCGCGGCCCACGAGTTCGACCTACGAGCAGCGCGTGGCTTGCTGGTGCGACCCTAGTGGCTCGCGCGCGGCTTTCTTCCCCCTAGTTGCCCGCGCGACCGCGGCATTGTGTGCCCCATCCGCTGCCCAAGTGCGCCCATTGGCCCTTTTTAGGCTGGCAGCATGTACGACATGGTGCTTAGTGGGCTCCCGGCCTTTCCCGCTGCCTCGAGCTTCGGTTTGACCTTTCCTCGGGGTCCATGTGAAGCACCCTCGCTAACCCTTCGGTGGCCTAGTGCGTTCCGTACCCTCAGGTGGGGCCAGGCCAAATTGTTTGGCTATTTTTTTATTATTTTTATTTGACCCATGAGTGTATGACACTTATGGGCCGTAATTAAAAATGGGCCAGGATCGTTAATTGAATTATTTATTAATTATTGAGCTATTAGTGTATGTTTGACATACATTGGTTGATACAAGGCCTGTTAAGCCTTATTAGTTAGACTAATGGATGGAGCCCAAGCCCAACACAATTAAAACAATTTTGTTTTTCCAAAATTATACAAATTTTTAATTTATTGAAAGCATTTCATTAAGATTGAAATAAATGCGATAATTAATTAACATAATCTAAATGAATCAATGTGATTGATTGCATGGGTGTATGGTATGGATCGAGTCGACCATTTATTTTATGTTGGGAATGAATGCTTGTAAATTTGGTTTTTGAAATAGGGTCTGCGTGTCCAGCCTCTCTTATACTCCGATGTACATTCTCTTCTCATCTCACTCCCCCCAAATGTAACTCGGGGTTTCTGATTCTATGTAATGTATGTAGAATAGAATAGAGTAGTGATAGTTGTAGTTTGTATGAAGAGCAAGAGATGGAGCCAAATTGAAGACAAGATTCGAAGACCAACGAAGGCTTGGAGAATGTGCTTGAGAAGCAAGATGTGATTCTTCACCTAGATTTGACCCGCTAGCTTCCCTTCTATGGCTCGAGGGGGCTAGCCATAGTTATCCATACCATACACCGTTTTGAGTAATTTATTATACATGATTAATTTGATTAATGGCATGTGATGAGACCTAAATAAATAAATAATAAATCTCTCATTAATTTAAGCCAACTTGCCTTCCATCATTATGATGCATTAGGATTCTAGCTGGCACTTGATTTGTTGAGTCACTCAAGGTTATGTGTCACCTATGATACCTGTGTTTCATGGGCCATGAGATGTCCCTGAATGATGGGTTCAACTTAACTAGAAATGTGGGGTTTGTTGAGTCACTCAAGGCCTTACTGAGTATAGAGGCAAAGATTGGGAGTCACATAAGATGTGCTTAGCAAGGAGTTGTCAATCCAATGAATCTAAGAGTTGCATGGAAATGCAATTGGTAGCAAGTACCTACCTAATCGATCCTAGCACAATTTGTTGAGTCACTCAAGGTTGTGCGAGGGGAGATGGGATTCTAGCATGCTAGGAAATCTTCTAACGAGATTTCCCGAGTTATATCTTGAGGGTGGCAAACTTATAGAAAATAGTGGGAGCAATCATAAAATGTTACTTCTTGCAATTTATGATTTCGTAATTCAATATGATTATAATAATATCTCTATTCTGTTGTTGATCCAGAATGTCTGGAAACATGTCGATAAGATCCATACTCGAGGGTAATAATACCTTTAACGGGACTAATTTCTATGACTGGAAGATCATCTTGAGGACAGTCCTCACGTATGATAAGATTCTCTTTGTGATAGAGAGCTATCTTCTTACGAAACCACCAGTTAAGGAAATAGTAACACATTAGGCTTGGACGATGCACAAGGGTAATATGATCATCGCTTGGTATATCGTTTTAGCTGCCATGACCCCGAAACATAGGTCGCAACATAAGAGTTATGATGCCTATGAGATCATGGCTAGGCTCAAAGATCATCTATTGAGAAGCATGTCATGGAGATGATACGTTTTATCAATGGGTTGGTAGAGCTGAACTTGGGTATGGATGCCGAAACTTACCCTAGATTTGGTGCTATAGTCCCTCCCTAACGGTTATGGAAAAGACTCTTGGAGAGTGGTTGTCCATACTAAGGGAGACCAAGCCTAAAATTGATTATAGGTCAAGGGAAGTGTTCTCTTAGTTGAAGGGCCCAAAGTGCACAGGGGCAAGCCCAAGAGTAAGAAAGCCAAAAGGAAGAAAAGTTCTTCCCTAACACAATCTGGAAGTGTCTAGAAGACCAAAACCCAAAAGGGTGAAAAGGATACGGTCTATCTCCACTATGATAAACCAGGAAGTGTAGAGTAAGAAGAGTTCTACTCAGGGCACTTCAGGTATTTATGTAATTGGAATTAATCTATCTACTTCTGATCAATCCACATGGGTATTAGATACTGGATCTAGTGCTCATATTTGCACTTTCGTGTATGGGCTTAGGAGTACGAGGAGATTAATAATGGGAGAAATGCACTTGCACATGAGAAATGGATCAAGAGTTGTTCCATTAGTTGTAGGGACCTATTTATTGACATTATCAACAGGTCTTGTATTGGAGTTACATAACTGTTACTACAATCCTAGTTTGACTAGGAATATAATTTTTATTTCTTATTTGGACAAGGATGGATATTCATTTTTATTTAAGAACAATAGTTGTTCGTTTTATAAAAATGAATTGTTTTATGGTAAATCAACAATATGTAACGGTTTTTATGTCCTTGATGTTGATACTCCTATAAATAACATAAATATTAAGCGACTTAAATCAGGTGATTTAAATAACACTTATTTATTGCATTGTCGCCTTGGCCATATAAATGAGACTAGCATATCCAACTTGTATAAGATAGATATCTTGGCACATTTGATTATGAATCATATGGTGCTTGTGAATCTTGTTTGCTTGGCAAGATGACTAGGTCTCCTTTTAAAGAAAAGGGAGAGAAGGCCACAAAAGTGCTAGGGCTTGTGCACATTGATATGTGTAGGCCCATATCCACCCAAGCTTGAGGTGGATATGTTTACTTCATAACCTTTACTGATGATAGATCACGTTTTGGTTATGTGTATCTCATGAGACACAAATCTGAGGCTTTTGAAAAGTTCAAAGAATTCAGATTTGAAGTAGAGAAACAAACTAGGAAAAGTATCAAAGTAATTCGATTAGATCGAGGTGGTGAATACTTGAACAGTGAGTTTCTATATCATCTGAAGCAGAATGAGATTCTCACACAATAGACTCCACCTGGAACGCCAGAGATGAATGGTGTGTCTGAAAGGAGGGATAAGACCTTGTTGGACATGGTCCAATCCATGATGGGTCGCACTGAATGCCCTATTTTATTTTGGGGATATGTACTCCTCACCGTTATCTTTGTTTTGAACAAGGTTCCAAAGTAAATCAATTACTCAGACTTCATATAAGATATGGAAAGGAAAGAAGCCAAATTTGTCTTTTCTTGAGATTTGGGGTTGTCAAATTTATGTCAAACGTGTTGACAGTAATAAGCTACAACCCAAATCGACGAGATGTATGTTTGTGGGATATCCAAAGGAAACAAATGGATATTACTTTTACCACCCATATGAACAAAAGGTATTTTGTTGCCAAGTATGTGGTATTCCTTGAGAATGAATTCTTAGATGTTGTGGCTAGTGGGAGGAATGTTAAGCTCGATGAGATTTGAGACGAACCACAAACAAATACTCCCCTCCAGGAACCCAAGAAGAATCAGACACAAGATGTTGTGTTAACTCCCCAACCTTCTACAAAAGAACCTCCTAAGTCGACGAGGGTTTGTCGCGAGCAAGAGAGATATGGATTTCTCATCTCGGCACATGGAGATGTGCTTCTAGTTAAGAACGATGAGCTTACTACCTATGATTAGGCAATGTCTAATATTGACTCTGGGTTATGGCAGATGGATGATAAAATAGCTTTCCTCAAAGGAAACCTGGTTGATGATGTGTATATGACACAGCCTGACAATTTTGTTACCCATGGACATGCAAATAAGATTTGCAAGTTGCAAAGGTTTATTTATGGACTAAAGCAAGCATCCCGGAGTTAGAATCAATGTTTTGATGAAAATATCAAAAGGTTTGATTTTTCATAAAAGGGAAATTGATCCTTGTGTTTACAAGAAGGTTAGTGGGAGCGTGGTGATCCTTTTAGTCCTATATGTGGACAATATATTGTTCATTAGGAATGTTGTTCCTATGTTGCAATTAGTTAAAATATGGCTTTCAGAATATTTTCTCCATGAAGAATTTGGGAGAAGCAGCCTATATTCTGGGAATAAGGATCTATAGAGATAGATCAAAACGATTGCTAGCACTCTCCCAAAGCGCGTACATTGACAGGGTGCTAAAGAGGTTTAGCATGAAGGATTTTAGAAGGGAAATCTTCCCATGTCATATGGAATACATCTCTCCAAGCCTGTGTCCAAAGACACAAGATGAGAGAGATAAGATAAGTCGAGCACCATATACCTTGGCTATTGGCTCGATCATGTATGTCATGTTATGTACGAGGGCTGATCTCGCATATACTTTAAGCATATGTAGTAGATATCAAGCTGATTCAGGTGAGAAACACTGGATTGCACTTAAGAACATCCTTAAGTACTTGAGAAGGATTGAAGAGATGTTCTTGGTATATGGAAAAGGAGAGCATGCTGTGAAGGGGTTCACGGATGCCAGTTTTCAATCTGAATATGATGATTTTGAATCACGTACAGTCATGATTCATATTCTGCCTAAATGGCAGGGCTATGAGTTGGAAGAGTTCCAACAAAAGATAGTGGCAGATTCAACAATTGAAGCTGAATACATAACAGCCTCTAAAATAGCTTAGGAGGTTGTATGGATCCGTAAGTTCATTGATGAACTTAAAGTGGTGTCTAGCATTGTTGATCCAATAACAGTTATTGGGATAATAATGGAGCCATCGCATAAGTGAAGGAAACACGGTTTCATCAATGAACTAAATTTGTATTGCGGCATCACCATATGATAATGGAGATTATTAGCTGAGGTGACATATATAGAGAAAGTATTGACGGACAACAACGTTGTAAATCTCTTGACTAAAGCTCTGTCCTAGGAGAAACATGAAAGTCATGTTCGATCATCAAGTATAAGATACATGAGTGATTAGCTCTAGTGCAAGTGGGAGATTGTTAATGTAAGTGCTCTAGACTCAATCAGATTGGGCATATTGCACATTGACAATGGCAATCATATTTATTATTGAATAAGGAGTTATTCAATTTCACAAGAAGTTATTCTATTAGTTTCATGTTATTATTGTAATAACCGAATGAAACTAGATAGAAGTCCATATGATGTATACTGTGATTAATCTATAAAGATGTGAGATGATGCATCACAGTTTCTAGACATCATTAAAAGTCCCAAGTTGTAGCAATGTCAAGAATGGACATTGACAATTGCGGTAAGACTTGTATGTGCTATGTTTTTGCTATGTGATAGCAATGGGAGTCTCACACCCACAGGCATGTGGATGCTTAGACAAGTACATAAGTAACCAATGTTGGAGAAAGTGTCAATGGATATGACTCGCCATGAGAATCCATTTTGGTTATATGTTGATGGAATTCTCATATGAGATGGGTGTAACTAATCCTTGGACCTGAGGTTGTCATGGTCATCTCATAAGAAGACCGGTATGCTTTGACATCGTTTCGATGGGTCTAAACAAAGACTGGAGGTGGGCGATCATTGGGTATATCGTGATACTTATGGAGATGAGTGCATAGCCAAGATGAGACTCGTCTATCCCTTGATAGAAGATGATGTATCTAAGGCACCTTCGGTGGATATTCACTTTAAATCCATGGCCATGATGAAAGAAATCAATAAGGAGTTATTGATTCACTTTCTATTAAATGAAGATATCTGGATAACCGAAGAAAACTCATGTGATCATAATCAAGCAACACATCGCCGTACTTGAGATCACATAAGATACATTGATGAGAGGAGTGAATTACACGGTAACCATGCTCGTGAAAGGTTATTTGCGGATTATGAATCCTTCTAAATAATTGGGTAGGCATAATGCCTTACTAGAGGCCAATCTTGTCTTATGTGTTCATACTGACACATTGCCAACATATTCGGAAGCCTAATGAATCATACACAATAGGCACGGTCCCTGGCTTAAACTAGGAGAGTTGACGTATGGTTAAGTGGGACACTTCGGCAAGAAGTTGTGTCATCGTAGGTTATCATGGAAAAAGAATAAATAGACGTAATACCGTCGATATGACGAGCAGTCGTCATAATGGAAATAGTTTCCTAAAATGACAATTGATTAAATTCGGAAGGAGTTTCTAATTTAATAATTTTCTATTTGTTGGAGTAGCAAATAGGAAATAAAATATATTTGGGCTTAAGTTAATATTTGGACTAAATTGGATTTGGGCCAAATATTAAATATTATATTTGGACCAAATTAGATTTGGACCAAATTTTAGATAAAATATATTTGGGCTTACATTAGATTTGAGCCACAATATTTTATTTAAACCTATAATTGGATTTGGGCCACTTAATTATATTTTTAGTTAGACTAGGATAAGCCCACTTAAGATTCTAATTGAATTAGAATTAATGGACTAGTCCAATCTATTAGGGTTTGAGAAACCCTAGGATATTTCTCTATAAATATCCATTTATGGGTTGCCCAAAATTTAATAGAGTTTTTGGTGTAGTTTTTCAAGTGTTGAAAAACGTATTGCCGTTCACTCTTCCCCATTTCTTTTGGCATCAATACGAAACGAGGACGTTCTTTTTCCGTCCATACACAAGCCGCGAAAAGGAGAAGGAGCTAGCACTCCTATTCCGCTCTCCTTGCCAACGAACGCATGCCGCATATCACGAGTCAGAAGCAGGACGCTTGGACGGCTCAAATCCGCGAACGACTCAAAAATCTAAATGTTAGATTTATTTTATTTGTATATGAATGATTTGATTTCGATGTTGATCCAATCGCCAAGATCGGGGTAAGGTTCAAAATATTTGAACTACGCTGCTTGCCCCGTAACGATCTTGCTTTACTTTCAGTTGAGGGAGCCGCTCCTTTCCGGGAGATGCAGGTTTAAAGATGGTCATTTGTAATGACTCGCTCCCACCTGTGGGGCGCTACTCGTGAATAATCGACCGGATTACTCAAACACAACAAACTAACAACTGAAGGGTTGGACTATGTTTCAATAGGAAATGCCTTAGGTGGGCACTAGACTTCATCTCTCCCTTCGCTCTACTAGAGGAATCGATCCCAAACACAAATAAGGAATCACAGCGGAATGGGACCTGAAACCCATGTGAACTTCACCTTTCTTTAACTCACCTCACAGCTCGCCAAAGATGATCCAGACACAAAACTAATGCATCAAACATCCACTGAGTATTGGGGATTTATGGGAACATATCTTTTCGATCCTTACTTGATTTGAAACTCGGCTCCACCAACTAAAGCCATATACATCAAGAAATCTCATAATCACCTATCACACTATGATGATTACAATAGCTAGACACATCTACTGCTCAATAACATTTACATTCAATCACATGAATACATATACAAATATATACCACATACAAACTCAGGCGACAACGCTAGTCATCCCATCATCCTCCCGACATCATCACTGCTAGCATCCGGACATGCATGAACTACAACATGAGGTAAAATCTCATGAGTCATAAAGACTTAGTAAATGTGCAATGTATAAGTAAATGAAGCATGAGAGAGCATGTAATGCAAAAATGCAATGCAAAATGGGTAGTCTTCCATGCCCTCATAACCTCCATAGGTTAAGGCATCAACAAACCCTTCCCATAACACTAGTCCTCTATATGGTCATAGGTACATTAGAACTCATATCATGCAAATATTAACCACTACATGCAACTCATAAAGAAACACTTACAAATAAGAGCAAGACCACCAACTTTGGGGTCATCCCTTACCTGGCTCGAAGCCTCTCCTGCCAAGAGCACGAACTCCACCTGAATTTCGAGCTCTTCTAGGCTCACCGTCTCCCCGATTGAACCTAGATGCCACACAAATCTCAACTATCAGACATTAAACCAACACCTTCATTTTTCGCCATACACCGCAAAATCACACGACAACAACTACCAACCAACCCAAGCCACGGGTTTCTTCCAACCAACAATTATTCTATATTAACTCGCTTAATGCAAATAACTTGGAAAGAAAATATTAATTTACCTCAACCAATCTGGAGAGAAAACTGATCAAATGCCCACACTGGCCTTGCCCTCTTTACTGCCATCTTGAGCCTAAATCTCCAATTTCAAGCCTCTGGCACTCTCCTCGAGTCCTAAAATAATTTTTAGACTTTTCTCTATTTTTTCTAAATTTTTTTTTGGGATTTTCTCCTATTTTTCTCCCTTATTTTTCCTTTTTTTTTTCTTATTTTCTTCTTATTTTTATTTTCCTTTTTCTTCTTCTTCTTCTTCTTCTTCTTTCTCTCTCGCGCGTCTTCTTCTTCTCCAACCTCACACACAACAGCTTCTGCACACAGCCATGAGCCACCACCATTGTCGCTTGCCAGCTCGCCTCCATCGTTCGCTCCCTGTCGCCACACAATCACCAGCCACTGTCGCATCAGGCGTGACCCACTGCAGCCCAGCTTCTCGTTCTCAACAACCATACCAGCGTGCTTCCATGGCTGACTATCGCTGCCCCAGGCATGGCTGCAGCCTCCGGCTACTGTCACCGTCTCCGCACGCAACCGTGTGCCTCCGGCTGCTAGAAACCACCATCGATTGCCTCCCTGCTACTACTACTGCCCCAGCCATTACTGGCATGTCGCTTGCAACTACCATCGCCGAGTAGTCATGGCCACTACTCGGCTCTCCCATATCACCAGTCATCCCATTCGACACTTATCGGCCAATTCCCACACAATCTTTTTTTTTTTTTTCTCTCATGAGCTCTCTCTCATTCTCTTGAGCTCGCTCTCTCTTAGCCTTTCTCTCTCTACTTCTCAGCTTTCAAAATATCAAAGAAGATGAAGCTTTTTGCCCAAGTTCACGTGTGTGCGCGCGCGCACACACACACACACACATATACATATATAAATTACACATTAACCCCTTCTATATTCTCATAATCCCACTTGAGGATATATTAATTACACTAGGGGATACTGATAATAGCACTTAGACCCTCCCAAGGCTTTAAATAATTACCATCAAGCAACTAAGCTCTTGATTTCTTCCAAAATTAATAATCGCTCTTTACTCGATAAAGCCAATTTCGTCCCTGTGCCTGCATGAGACCTTCATTGCACCCGAAAACACTTCAGAGTTGCACCACTAGTAAAACTGAACTACCTCTAGGGTCCCTTCAACTTCTTGGAGGTCCATACTATCATTTGGTACTGACACCCATTTGAGTTTATACAGAATTTATTCCGAAAATTATTCTCGATCGGATTGCTTCCAGTTATTAACCTCACCTTGAGATGCTTACCAATTTCATGCCCTCTTCCTTGGACATCCATGTTTCAAGGCATTCTCTACCGCTGATTCGAAAAATTTTACCAATTAATTTCTCAAAATTGACTTTCGGCCTTCCAGTACCACCCGAAGTCCTTTCAAAATAACTGAAAATCATATATTTTTCATCACCACGTAATACGGGGTATTACATCATTGCACTGCCCTACTCTCTCCGAGACAGAGAACTTGGGTCGCTGAGAGATGCCATGCTCGCCGAGGGAGAGCTGCTGCTTTCTGAGGTATGTAGGTCTTCTCCGAGAGGGCCTGTGCTTCCGCTTCTTTGCTGCTGAGAGAAGGAAACCTCTCCGAGAGGCTTAGAGCCTCTCTGAGAGATGTCACTGAGAGGGCGAGAGAGAGAGCAAGAGAGAGAGAATGCGCATGGCTTGAAGAAGATGAACAGTGCCACCCTCATTCTTTTGACCTTTTAACCTTGCTATTTATAGGGGGAGACCTTCCTTTTTTGCCTTATAACACTTTTACCCCTCAAGCCTTGCCTAATTACACTTTTAGCTATTATTAATGATTATTTGGCTGTTTTATTGCGATTTCTTCTCAAGAAACACATTATGGCTCAAGACCACTTTTAGAGTTCGCTCGCCTGGGCCAAATGACCGAAATACCCGTAGGTGGACGCTCGAGAATTCTATGGCATAACAATTATTATAGAAGAAAATAATGAGTACAATATCAATAGTACAAATGAACGTTAGTATTATTTAAAATTTAATACTTTATTCTATAAGGGGAGAGAAATTTTATTCTAATGTTCATCAATAATTAATTAATGAATAAATAAGGTGACAATATTTGATCAAAACACAATGCATTTATTCAAACTTACCATTACACTAAAAATAATAATTGATATTATCCAAAAATTAATTAAATACCAAATAGTATACTAAATATATTATTAAATAAATTATATTTTAAACAAATTTGAGGCAGATTTTGAGACTGATTTTAAATCACATTCTGTCACTATTACTAGCGATGGAATATTTCAACAATGGAAAAAAAAATTTGTCGCTAATTACATAATTTTTTTTATTTTTAAAAATTAGTGACGGATAAGTTTTTCCCTCGCTAAATTTTAAAAATAAAAAAAATTATGTAATTAGTGAAGAAACATATTTTTCGTCCCTAATTTTAGCGACAAACAAGTTTTTCTATCACTAAATTTTAAAAATAAAAAAATTATGTAATTAGCAACATAACATATATTTTCATTGCTAAATATATAAAAAATATATATTTTTTATTTTTAAAATTTAGCAACTAACATGTTTTTCGGACTAAAATTTCCATCGCTAAAACCCAAAATTCTTATAGTGTATTACCGGTTTATTATAATAACAAGAATAGAGATAATATATACTTACTAATATTTACTATATATGGTAAACTAATTGTGTTACTAATATTTTGAGTTCGTATATCCATTTTCTAATTCTTATAAATTCTTGGTTTCAAAAGAGAGATTCACAAATCTAGATAAAAGTAAGGTGATGGAATGGTCCATCACTAGGGTTACAAGTATGGACCAATTTGTTGTCAGAATTGGCACAACCACCCTTGCCTTTTATTTTTATTTTTAATTAATTAATTCACTACAAAAAATTTGATTTTTTGTCGCAATTTTTTTGAGATGGTTTTAAAAACCTTCGCAAAACATGGTAGTTTCTAGCGGTTTCGAAATTGCCGCAAAATATGATTTTTGCAGCGGTTTTTTAAAAATTTTGTGGTGGTTTCATAAAAATCGTCGCTAAATTTAAAAAATAATTAAATAATTAAATTCAATTTTGAGGCAATTTTTGAGAAACTGTCGCTAAATTCAAAAAATTAAATAATTTAAAATTTAAAATAAAATAATATTTGCGGCGGTTTTCAAAAACTGCCACAAAATTCATGAAAAAATTAAATTTAGCGGCGATTTTCGAAAACTGCAGCTAAATTCAAAAAAATAAATAATTCAAAATTAAAATTAAATTAACAGTTGTGGCGGTTTTCGAAAATCACCGCAAAATTCATTAAAAAATTAAATTTTTAGCTGCGGTTTTTGAAAAATCGTCGCTAAATTCAAAAAATTAAATAATTTAAAATTAAAATTAAATTAATATTTGCAACGATTTTCAAAAAACGCTGCAAAATTGATTAAAAAATTAAATTTAGTGGCGGTTTTCTAAAATCGTCGCTAATTTAAAAAATTCAAAATTAAAATTAAATTAATATTTGCGACGATTTTCGAAAACCATCGCAAAATTCATTAAAAAATTAAATTTTTAGCGACGATTTTTGAAAAATCGTCGTTAAATTTAAAAAATTAAATAATTCAAAATTAAAATTAAATTAGCATTTGCTACTATTTATAATTGTCGCAAAATTCATATAGAAAAATTAAATTTTGCTTAAGAAAATAATTAAAAATTAAATTAATAAAAATAAATATAAAATCTAAAAAATAAATTTAAAATTTCATTTTAATTAATAGAAAATTCTTTAAAAATCTAAATTAAAAAAATAAAAATAAATTTAACAAAATTTTAATATATAAAATTTTAATCATTTTTAAAAAATATATAATCAATTAATTTATTTTTAATTTATTCTATTATTCTTTTAAAAAATATAAAATATAATTATGAAAATTAGTTGTTAGATTAGTATATAATATATATATGTGCATATATGTCAAGGGGTGCTTCGCAGATCAGGCGATTCACGTGTGCGCGCGCGCACTTGAAATCGTCCATAAAATTAAAAATTTAATTTTTCTTAAATTTTTTGCGGCGGTTTCAAAACCGCCACTAAATATTATAGAAACCGCTGCTAAATCACTTATTTCTCGGTGGTTTTTAAAACCGCCGCAAAAAATATAATTAGCGGCGATTATTCTAGCGATTGCTGAAAATCACCGCTAAACGCTCTGCTGCGGCTGACTTAGCGGCGATTTTGAAAATCATCGCTAAATTACTTAGCGGCGGTTGAAAATAACCGCTAAATGCAAAAAAAATTATCGCTAAATGTTGATTTTTTTGTAGTAATTTGAGAAATTAAAATAAATTAAGTTTAATTAATACCTTTATATAAAAAAAAACCTAATGAAATGGGGGCCCCAACATAAAATGGAGACCATAAGGACCTTCAAAGTTATTTTTGAACCACACGGGGTCTTAATGCAAACAATCTAAACTGAAAAGGATCTGAATACAATTTATCCAAATTTTAGATGCAAATGAAAATTCAAACAACTCCTTAACCATCAACTTTCAATATATATTGATGATAAGAAATGAAGCTAAGGAAATCACGTGATGAACATGTGAATATATTATTACTTGATGAACCTGCAATGTGATACCTTCTTTTTGTACGTTCTAAACAAGGCTAACGAAACTAAGAAGCGAGCCTGCTTTTCAGTAAGGAAGGAAAGCAAAAAGCAAAAGCAGAAGCGGACGGTATAGAAGGAAAAATAATATTTTTTTAATAATCTTTATATAAATTAATAATATTATGAAATAATTAATATGGTGCTAATATTTTTGATAATTGTAAAGCACTCTAGAATGTGTTTTTATTTTAAGTGTACAGAATTATTAAGATGTTTCTCAGGAAAAAAAATATTAAGATCTGCATTTGTTTTCTTTATATAAAATTATAAATGTGATGAGCTTATATCTACTCTTTAACTCTCTCTATTAACCTGTTAAGAACGAAAAAATAGAAGAAAAATGATTGTGCTTCCTTAACTGATAGACAATTCTTCTTCAACACTGCCAAAATAAAGTTATTCATTCTTTACTTGTTCCCGCAGATGGGAATATATATAGAAATCTATTTCCATCTTTTTTCCTTTTGAAGCACTCTATATATTTAAAATTTCGAGTTCAGCATGGAAGAGTTACACAAGAGGCAACTGCCACACAGCCTACAAGTTTCTGTAGCATACATGGTAACATCCTGATTATTTATTTATATTTTTGTTATTGATGTGAACCCGTAACTGCTATTTGTTAGGCGGGCACTTAGGTAAATTCGTCGGATATTCAATAATTCATAAACTATGCACATCAAGTAATCATATATATATTTGAGTAGGTACTCATCCCAAGAAAGCTAGATTTTGAATCTTGGTTGCAAGAGAGCTAGTTCACTATAGTCTCTCAGCACTCCGATCGTTTAAGTTTCAAAGATTTTGGAGGCTCTTTTTTTAAGCTTAAAATATCTCAGTAGGTGTCCAGCATTCTAGCAAGACAGAAAAAGATTTTTTTTTTTTAAAAAAACGGTGTTATTGTTCAGTTTCATCCTTTATCTATATATGCTAAGTAATATCTGAAAGTACGGCATGTAGTGATGTTCTTCGAGTCTACAAAAAATATTAATTAAATAGTGAATACGTTACATAAATAATATTGCAGAAGCACATGGATTCTTCAGATGATCAATCGATAGTGGTTGAGGAAGAGCACCCAAGCTTGGATATACGTCTGCAAAAACCAAAAGGTAAGTAACAAATTATACAAAAGAAGCCTGTTTCAGACAATGCTCTCACTATATAACTTCTTTTTTTGTTTCTTTTTCTAAATCACTGTAAATTTTTTAGTGGGTGAAAAATAAGCAAATAACTGAAATCATTGCAGAAACTAATCATTTGACCTTCCATCAAAGCTTTTACGAGGCAGTGCAGCTTGGGAGCTTGCCTGACGTTAAGAAATTCCTTGAGGCCGATAGTTCATTGCTAACCACCCGATTTACGCAATTAGAGGCAAATGTCATCCAAGTTGCAGTGCTCGCTGGACAACCTGAGATAGTTGACGAGCTATTACAGCGAATAAACGATCCAAAGTCCCTAAAAGTGAAAAACAACTATGGTGAAACGACTCTTACTCTTGCTGCTGCCAAGGGCGAAATCGACATCGCCAAGAAGTTGGTGTCAAAGTGCGATGAGTTGGTGGGTATCAAGAATCTCAGTGGCGACTTGCCTGTCGTTCAGGCTGCTCACTTTGGCCACAATGAAATGGTTCATTATCTTTACAGTCGATCAGAGAAACATTTGATGAATACAAGCGAGCGAGCAAAAGAGGCCGAAACTTATGAGGATGAGGGTGAACCTTATGGGGATAGTCTCAAGGTTCTTAATGTGTCTATCAATACTGAACTCTATGGTTCTGAGAAGAGCTACAACTTCAAGCTTGTCAGTGAAGATCTGAATCAAGATTCAAGCGGGCATGCTGATGCTCAAGCTCTAACTCTGTATTCAAGTTGGCATAATGGGTTTAGGCTTTTCAAAGCATGCATCACCACTGAAATCTATGGTATGTTGCAAAGTCCCAATATTTCATCTCTTTGGGGGCTACTGTAGGTTCTTTGAAAGGATGCATGTACTTTTTGTGACATAATAAACTGCCTGTTAAAGGCACAGTTAGGGACGAGAGCAACGGTGGTGAATAATTAATTGACACGGTTGCTCGCATTTTTAATTGTACCTCAGTGATTGTTTATGTTACAAAAAGTACATATCGACCCATAAGTTTGCTGTAAAAAAAAAAAAAATAGAGGCACTTATATATTAAATGATTTAGAGATATATAGTATTTCACCTAGAGTCATTTATTATTTTTTTCATCTAATAATTATATTTTAAAAAATACAAATAAATATTACCACCCTAATTATCTGTCTCTAAAGACAATTTTAATGTTGAAGAAATTTTTTATGTAAGTAATGAATATGAACCTACTAACTATTTGCCTATTTGATATGATATGTAGATATTGCTTCAGCTATTTTCAAGCAGGATCCAAGACAATGCATTAAAGGAATGAAGGAGGAGAAAGGTGCAGCACTGAAGACACTAGCCCTAAGAGATTTAGCAGAACCAACTGGATTTCAATACGCATTGGTAACTTGGATCCACTCACGTGAGTTATCCAATATTTGTCCTATTACCTAGTAACACTTTTTTCCCTCATGTTTGTTTTTTGTTCGTCATTGTATAAGGATGAATTAGCTGTTTGAATATGTTATTAGGGGTAAATTATACACTTAGCATTCTGAAGTTTGATATAATGAAATACAGAAACATACTTCTCGCCTTTTGGAAATTATTTGATTGAAAGACGATCCATATAATTTTCAGAATATGGGAGTTGCAAGTTGTAATTAATAAAATCAGATGAATGTGAAGTTACCCTATTAAATTAGGTCAATGTTGTTTTAGGTGTTGACAATGATACAATTAAAATAGTAGTACTATTTATGTTGGTTACGTCAAAACATTTTATTTGGTTATTTATTGGGCTTGCCCTTTAATTTGTGCAGATATTCCGGCATGGGCTTCAGGCCACACACTTGTAAAACACGGTAATTGAGTTAATCATAAATTTTCTGTACTCTTACGATTATTGTCCGACAAACTGTAGGACAGCTCCTTACTTTATTGTAGTTTTTCATCAAAATTGTTCCTAGCTTTAACCACTAGCTAGTTGGCAATGTTGTTGTAAGACAACCAGTTTTAGAAAACACTAACATCAGAAGGCCATTCTTATGTTCTTTGCATTGACAGTTTTTTCGTGGTACGACAAAAACTACAAACGACGCATCGATGCTCGCCAATTGCTGACCGACATATGCAGACAACTATCAATCCTGAAACTGCCACCGACGACCATGCCGGCGGTGCTAAGCGACCCAATCTTAACGGCTGTTTCAATGGGGAATGTGGGATTCATTGAGGTGGTTGCCAGAGAATGCCCTGATATGCTGTGGTTTGAGATCCACGGCATGGCCACCTTTGCCCATGTGGTTTTCGAAGGCCAAGACAAGATCTACAGCTACTTGCGCAAAAATACTGAAACCCACTGCCTGTTAGGAACCATACGGCCTGACCGCAAGGGTAACACCATCCTTCATTACGCCGCAATGTTATCGCCGGCCCCTCGGCTTAGCCACTTTGCGGGTCCATCCCTTCAAATGCAAGGAGAGTTACAATGGTTTGAGGTCCATTGATCCCTCATTTTTTTCCCTTGAGTAGATAAAGATCGAAGAATTGGGGAGCTATTTAACAATATTTTATTTAATTTTAGGGTTATTTGCGTTGATTTGTAGGAGGTGAAGAAGATTGCGCCCATGTGTGAAGGAGTAGTGAACAGGGACGACAAAACTCCAACACAATTATTCACGGAAGAACACAAGGAGCTCAAGGAGAGTGGGGAGAAATGGATGAAGGATATGGCAACGTCTTGCTCGGTGGTGGCGACGTTAATTGTCACCATAATGTTTGCGACAGCATTTTCTGTTCCGGGTGGCAATCAATCCGACACCGGCATTCCCATATTCTTGGAGTCAAAATACTTCACCATTTTCATATTGTCAGATGCATTCTCAATGTTCTTTTCCTGCACTTCAGCTTTGGTATTCTTGGGAATTCATACTTCACTTTTTCGAGAAGAGGATTTCCTCATCCGCTTGCCCATGACCTTGATAGCCGGCCTTTTCACTCTCTTCCTATCCATAGCAACAATGATGGTAGCTTTCAGTGCTGCCGTTGTGTTGACGGTGCGTGAGCGCTTTGTGTGGATCACCTTGCCCATGCTGATGTGTGCTGGCATTCCTGTCACCATTTATGCTGTACTCCAGATCCGGATCTTCATTCACATTGTGAAGTTGACCTTTCCTGGCATCTTTCACCACCCAAGTCTAGCGATGAAGTGGAAGCAGATGTATATTCTTTATATTTTTTGATTTTTCACTATCGCGCTTCTTCTTCTTCTTCTTCTTCTTCCATATTTTGTCATTCCATGCATATATATGCTCATCCACTATTGCTTTCAGGTCAAGCACTAGGAAACTGCTTATTTGGTGATTATATTGAGGTGTTATGAAGTCGCGAAAGATTAAGCGGGTTTCGTTCTATATCAGCTTTGTTTATGCTGTTCTCTTTCTGATATTCCTCAATTGGGGATTAGGTTCACTCGGTCAAGCGCTACCTCTTCGTTAACTTGCCGCTTTTAATGAATCAAAAGCTTTGGACCGTTCCTTTCCATATAGCTGCTCTCCATTACTGCGGACATTCAGATCCATTAAGCGTAATTGGCTATTGTTAATAGTCTTCGTTGGCAGTGCTAATCAGATTGTGTTGGGTTTAATTCTCGTATGGATTTTGGTTGTTAATTGTGGATCTAGTGTAGTATCTTTGTCGGCCTGGGCTTTAGATTATTCCTGGTGGTGCTTATGGTTCTAATTATTTGGGTGGATGTCTGGTGACCTCTTTGATGTTGTTTCTTCATTGCTATTACAACTGAACATCCTATTTACGGGTGTGCAAAAAAACAGGCACATAGCGAAAATCGCTCGAACCGGACCAGACCAAATCGAACTAGTCAGTTATTTTGTCAAAACGATCTAAAACGGTTTGTAGTATGCCCAAATCGCGGTTTAAGCGGTTTGGGCCCCTGGTAGTTCGATTTGAAACCAAACTGCCCGACACTTGAGATTTAATAAAAATTATAATTATATTAATTATTATTAAATTAATAATGCACCGTTCTTTGCATTAAAGCTTACTGCGCGCGTGGTTGCCAATGCCATTAACACTCATTTTGTTTTTGAATTATCATACACAAATTTTCAAACTCATAGGCTCTCACACAACCCCACCCCACTCAGAGACTCTCACGTAACCCCACCCCTCTCTCTCTCTCTCTGCCCTACAGCACAAGGACGCCCCTCTGTCTCTCTCTCACATTCTTTGCTCCCACAGCCTTTCCGTCTCCGTCTCCGTCCCGCCATTCTCTCTCGCACTCTCTCTACCCACAAATGACACCCTTATTTCTTATTTCTCTCTCTCTCGCTCTCTACTCCCAGCCTCCCACAGCCTCTTCGATCACTGTAACTGCCTCCCACCGCCGCATGCTCCACCGCCCCCACTGTAACACCCCAATTCCCGGGAGCGTTAACGTAACGTAAGATTCTGGGGAAAAAAAAAATTTTCAAACAAAGCCCAACACAAAAACCATTCCCCGAAGATCCCGTTACACCTTCTCAGTATATTAACTATGAACCATTAATAAACCAAGACAGGTTCACCAACACAAATGCGGAAGCTAGATCGAAACCTCAACAGGTCATAACCGAAGCCACTTTATTTATATATAAAGTTGCACCAACGTTTACATGACATTTTCAAAAGTAAATAACATAACTGAAAAGACATAATGTAAACTATCCGCTAATCGCCGTCACTCCTCGACGATTCCTTTCCCTTTTGCACCGCTGCCTTCACCTGGAACGTTTGAATATTCCAGGGACAAAGTCCAAATTAGATGATGAATCATCTAAGTGAGAGTTCAAAACACATTTTTCATGAATAATACAAGACATGAAATAAACCAATACACCCGGTAAGCCCTAACTCAAGAGAATTCCCACGCGCTTAACCCTACCATGGGGAAAGAACAATCTCTCTAAAAGCTATGCCACCACACCGACTCGACGACACGACGACGCGACGTAATTCTAGCTTAAATGGGGCTGCCAACGCATCTCACCAGAATACGTTCCCACCTTAAGCATCCAGGAACCACCATACAATCCCAACTCCAAAATTTCACATGGACCACCTAGTCATCCTAGTGCAACTTCCCTGGCCAAACGGCCTGGCACGAAAATCAAGGCGACTATCCTGACATGCGCACATAGCATCAGATACCCCTATTATTCCGTCACGCCGTTGGAGAATTACGACTACACTATCCAGACAACATCCTAGGCTGACATCCCACATGAACAACACAGTATGGACCACCTAGTCGTCCTAGTGCAACTTCCTTGACCAAACGGTCTGGCACGGAAACCAAGGCGACTATCCTGACATGCACACCAGCATCAGATACCCCTATTATTCCGTCACGCCCTTGGAGAATTATGGCTACACTATCCAGACAACATCCGAGGCTGACATTCCATACGTACACATAAAACTCAAGACAATGCCACAATTCAAAATTCAATGCATCGTATAAACAACATTTATAAAATGCAATACACAGTTCAAAACGTTTAGGGACAAACCTCCCTCATAAATCCAACCGTCACCGGTTACCATTTTAATGCACAGAACCATTTTGCATGAAATCACCATATGTTCAGATAGAACAAGCACAATAAATCAAGTTTTGGGGGGCAAACACTCACAACTTAAAACCAAGTTTTTCGGTAGAACACTCACAATAAATCAAGTTTTGGAGGAGAACCACTCACAACTTAAAACCAAGTTTTTCAGTAGAACACTCACAATAAATCAAGTTTTGGAGGAGAACCACTCACAACTTAAAACCAAGTTTTTCAGTAGAACACTCACAATAAATCAAGTTTTGGAGGAGAACCACTCACCTTGAACGAAACTCAGAACACCTCGAATCTTGTGCCCAACCTCAATTTTCGTGCAACTCCTCAAGTCTTTTAACCAAACCACCTCCTTACAAGTCCTCACGCGCTGCCTAAGTACTCTACGCGTGTGATGCCTCGCGTATGCTTTAAAAACCCTCTATCCACTAAAACCAAAGCACTCTCGTCTAACACAAATGTATCACAACTTCGAATGAGAGAATCCTTAGCCTTGAGCCCCTATTTATATGTTTAGGAAACTTAGCCACCAAGAAATATATATTCTGCAATCATTTCAAATCTTTCAAAATCTTTTCCAATCATTCCAAATCTTCTAAGATTTTCTATAATCATTCCAAATCTTTTGATATCTTTTGCAATCATTCCAAAATCTTCTAAGATTCTCTGCAATCATTGTAAATCTTCTATAATCATTCTAAATCTTCTAATATCTTTTGTAATCATTCCAAAATCTTCTAAGATTCTCTGCAATCATTGTAAATTTTCTATAATCATTCCAAATCTTCTAATATCTTTTATATAATCATTCCAAAATCTTGTCAGATCTTCTGCAATCATTGTTATCCAAATCAAATCTTTTCTTATCCAATCAAATCTTATACAAATCTTATCCTTAAAGTCATCATGATCCTTCATCTTATCTCTAACGTCATCATGAGATTTCATCCTTATCTCTAAAGTCATTTATGAAGCTTTTTCTTGAATCTCCCAAATGCCCCTAGTAAAAAGATTTCAAGAATTACACTTTGGCCCGAACTTTTGGATAATTGCACTTGGACCCTTTTCAACATGGTCCCCGGGCTAATTTTTAATTGCATTTTAGTCCCTGAAAAATGGACTAATTGCGCTAATGCCCCTAATTTTTAGGTAAATTACACTTTTACCCCAACCTCAAAAATTACGATTTTGCCCCTGGCTCAAAAACTGAACTTCTCTTTAAAGACCTTTATAACCCTTTGAAATATCTTAAAACATTCTCTTTAAAATTCCGAAAAAATATCGTTTCGATCTCTCTCCGTCAATTTTGAAAAAACTGCACTTAGGCCCGAATCTTTGTTTTAGCTACAAACCCTTTTGTTTCTTCCAAAAACTACTGAAGGGTTACTCTATATGCCAAATATGAACTTCCTCGGGGTTCCATTGACTTCTCGGATGCCCCGTACGATAATTAGGTATTTCAGCCTAAATCACAATTGTCTTTTTTTAGTTGTACCGGGAACCGTTCCCGATCCAACTTCTTTTGATGCCTAAAATCATAACTCGTATTACTTGTCAATACTATACCATTTTCCTTAGCTATCTAGGGTCCAGGGTACTCCATCTGACTAATTCGATCGTCCAAAGTTGCGTTAGTGTACCCTATAGTCTTATTTTCCACAAAGTCCATATATGCCCTTAATCAAATATTATTTATGACCTCAAATCATTCTCGGGTATTACACCCATTGTCGCCATCCATAGCGCTGTAGCCGATGGTCATTGACTCGTTGCATCTTGCTCTCACTCTCGCTCTCTACTTGTGGTCTGGTCGTTACAACTTTCCCTCTTCCTCTTTCTCGCTCCTAGCTTTGGTTCGGATAGCTCAGTGGCCGGCGGTCACTATTGTGCGGGCTACCCCTGCCTCTCTCTCGCTCTCGCTCACTACCACTGTAAGTTCTCTCCTTTACTACTCTATTTGGTTTTGAGTTTCAGGCTTATAGGACTATTCTATGGGTTTGGTTGCTGGCATATTAGGGTTTCTTGTAATTAGGGTTTCCTATTTCTCAAATCGTAGAAACTGGTATATATATGTGTGTTGCTTTGCTTTTGATCAATAGTGCATCAGACAGCGAAAACCGCACCAGACCGCACCACAAATTACGGTGCGGTCTGGTGCGGTTTTCGCTGACCAAACCAAACTATCGGTTTGGTTTGATGCCAAACCGCATGTGTGGTTTGGCGTATTGAAAATAGCCTAAACTGCCCAAACCACACCATGAACACCCCTAATCCTATTCATAGTGTTATTTATTCTATGTAAACATAGTAAATATCACAAGATAAATACTTGAGTAATCGTGAAAATTTCAAATTTTTTTAAACTTGTCATACTATGAACCTTCTCAAACTTTCAAATTAGGTGCACAATCATAGGACACAAAGCATACTCCAGTCACAACTCAAATACCCCTCTTTGTTTTTTCTTTTGGATAACGCCCCATCACGAGCGCCCTCACCAACTGGCCCCAAAGTACGGTGAATGAGGTAAATCAAGGCCCGATGGCCACGAGATTCGAACCCGGAGCAGCAATTAAACGTGAGGGAGCAAGCTCCAAACAAGTCTGCCCGCAACCACTCAGGATAGCCCCTGGGGGCACATTCTTTTTTAATAATACTTACAATATATGATGCTTAGTAATTTTCTATTTGTCCCAAATCTTGTGCCTACCTTTATTTATAAGGAAGAAAACCTTAACTGATAAGGTTTAGTAGATAAAAATCAACTGAAATTCTAATATAGAAATTATCTTTCTTAGAGATAATTTTTGTTGAGCCAACTTGCTCATATTAATTAAGTTTTGATAATTAACAAAAATATTTTTATGATATAAATGTATTTCTTTCTCATATAAAAAATAAATTTATTTTGAATTAAAAGTGGGTGCAAAGAGTAAATTTTTTTTGAATTAAAGGTAGATTATCTTTAGAAATGTTTCCTACTTTTGATTATTTATGTCTCAAAAGTTTATGTTTGAATTTTTATTTATTGATAAATACTTTTATTACTTATGCAAAAAGTATATTTATTTTGAATTAAAGGAGAATTACTTTTAAACATGTTTTCTCTTTCTCATACAAAAAGTAAATTTATTTTAAATTAAAGAGAATTGGTTTTACACATGTTTTCTCTTACTCATGCAAAAAATAAATTTATTTTGAATTAAAGGTGAGACATGTTTTCTTATTGTTTGATAAAGTTTAAACATTTTTTGAATTTCAAATTTCATATTAATCATTTCTTTAGTGGCTAAAATGCTTATAAATACCCCCCAAACTCATTTGTTGAGAATCCATTGCACATATTGCACATCCAAAGCTCTCAAAAGCTCTCAAGCTAATTTCCAATCATTTCAAGGCTCTTAAAGATTCATTGTTCATCCACCGAAGAGCCACAAGGCAAGAGGAGAAAAGTTCTTCGAGTCTTCTACGACAAATCCGAACTTCTCCATTTGAGGTTACAAATTTATTTATTTATTTAAATATTATTGCCTTGTATAATTTGTTCTTAATTGCTTATTTGTGTCAAAGTGTGGACAAATTATTTGTAACATTTAAATTATTATTAAGAATTGTATAGGTTTCCTAAATCTGTTAAAATCTAGGTAAATCTAGTTTCCAATGTGAGCTAGGGAGAAAACCTTAGTGTAGTGGTTGATTAGAACCCATTGTAATCTATGTGTGTATTTAGTTTCCAATCTGAGCTAGTGTAGAAACCTTGGTGATTTTGATTTAGTAGAACCCCAAGGGTGGTTAGATCTTGGGAGAGTGGATTAGGTGTATGTGGAAATACCGAACCACTATAAATTATGTTGTACCTCATTGTATTTATTTTTGTCATATCTTGTAGCTTACATTTATTATTAATCTCAAATATAATTTATTATATTTATCAAATATATATTTTTCAATAAAATCATTAATCAAAAATTTTTATTAAAATTGAAAAAAAAATTAATCACTCAATTCACCCCCCTCTTGAGTAGCCATACCTGAAGGGACCAACAATTGGTATCAGAGCGGGTCCTAAAATATTTGTGATTATCAATCTCAAATCTTAGGATAAGATCTTATAATGGTCTCTTATTTTAGCGAATCCCTAGGTGATGTCTCAATCCCCTCTAGTCCTCCAATGATCATTAGAAAGGATTATGCCTTTTGGAAGATTAAGATGAAATCCTATATCATTTCCATAAGTTATCTTTTATGGAGACTTGTTAGGGATAGATTTGATTTATCCTCTCAATATGAGGAAGAATGGTCAAAAGAAGATCTAAGAAAAATAGAAATGGACCATAGAGAAAGGTATTTAATTTTTAGTTCTTTAATGCCTAGTGAGTGTGGAAAATTGTCTTCATGCTCCACATCTCATGAATTATGGAAAGAATTAGAAATAATTCATGAAGGAACTAATAATTCTAAAATGAGTTTTCTTATGTCTCAATATCAAAGATGTAAGTTATGGCTTAGTGAGAAAATTAATAATTTGAATGGATTGTTCGAAAAAACCTCAAATATTTTTAGACTGCTAAGAAAAATGAATGAAGATGCTAAAGAGTATAATGAAAAGAAAACATTATTATTCAAAGGTGAGGAGAAAAAGAAAAAGAAGAAGTGAAAAAAAAGAGCCAAGAAATCAAAGAGAGATGCCATTCCCGCATGGGATATGGATGATTCTAGTGAGTTATTCCAATCCAATAAGAAAAATGCACATATATGCTTTATGGCTATAGAAGAAGATGAAGATAACTTAGAGTTAGAAGAATTGCAAAAAACATATGAAGAAGTATATATAAAATATATATTTATTAAGAAAGAAGTAAAAACAATCAAGAAAAATCATAAAGAAGAAAATGAAAAATTAAAGAGTGAAATAAAGAACTTAAAAGAAAAATCAAAAGAACTCAGGAAAGAAAATGAAAATCAATTAATTAATCTTGAAGAAGAAAATAAAATATTAAAAACTCAAAATAATAAATTATTAGTAGAAAATAAAGTCATAGAGAAAAGTTTAGCCACATTAATTTCAATGAAAAATTCAAAAGCCAAACCGAGGTACAAAACACCTAAGGGAGAATGGAAACAACCTAGATGGAGACCCCAAGCTAAGAGAAACAAATAGTACAAATGTGGATATCCAAAGGGGTAATACAAACAATGAATGAGTTAGATCATAAAATGTTAAATGTTGCTCCTCATCCACATACACCAAGAATAATTAAACCATTTAATCCTAATGAAGAAAGATTTAAGGGACCCATTTATAGATGGGTACCCGAACCAAAAACGTGATCTCATCAAATATGTAGACGTGCATGAGAACCACAATGTGAAACAAAATGATATATGGATAGTGGATGTTCACAGCACATGACTAGTGGAAGAGATATATAGATCTCATTTCCAAAGAAGAAAGGTTTGTCACCTTCTAGACATAATGTCTAATAGTAAAGAATAATGATATTATTTTTATGGCATAAAAGACATATTAGGTCATGTAAATCCAAACATAATTAAGAAAATTTTGATCTAGTTGTCGGGCTTCTTAAAATGAAAATTAGTGAAGAAATTTTTTATGATGCTTGAGTTATGCTTTTGACTTCAAAGGATGAAGTTTTTCAAAACTTTGTGAAGAAAGCTAAAAAGGTTCAAAGAGAGCTAAATGATAAAATTGTCTCTTCAAGAAATGATTAGAACTATGTTTTTGAAGAATAGATTGCCTATCTATTTTTGAGCCGAAGTGGTTAATATCATTTGTTACACTTTAAATAGATTTATTTTAAGGCAAGGCATAAAGAAAACACCATTTGAGATGCATTAGAAGCCTATCGTATCCTATTTTAGAGTCTTTGGATGTAAATGCTTTATTTTGAATACAAAGGACAATATAGGAAAATTTGAGGCTAAAAGTGACCAATGAATCTTCCTTAGATATTCAAATACTAGTAAGGTTTATAAAAGATATAATTTTAGGACAAAATCCTTAGAAGAATCTATTTAAATTAAATTTAATAAATTCTTTAAGCCAAAGAGACATAATGAAGACGAGGAAATAATAGATCTATTTAAGGAGATTTAAATGAGCTTCCTAAGAATATAAATTTGTAATCATCCTATGGATCAAAATAATTGAAGAACCAAATCAAGGTGTAAGGACTATATGTTTTTCAATGTGGCCTTCATATCTAATGATTGAACCAACTTGCATGGATCAAACCTTAGAAGATGAATTTTGGATCAATGTTGTGCAAGAAAAATGAAAATTAAAAATTAGTTCCCAAAACCAAAAGATTTTTCTATATTTGGAACACAATGAATTTTCAAGAATAAATTAGAAGGGAATTAGGAATAATAAATCTCTTTTGATAGCTTAGAATATTGAAATAGGGAAATTTGTGCAAATTTTATTTAAAAAAATAATAAAATAATAATAATGATAATAAAATAAATAAATAAAAGAGGAGAAGAAGTCGTCATCCTCACCCCCTCTCTGATATCTCTCTCTCTCTTCCTCCTCTCACCCGAATACCCCTTTCTCTCTCACTCTTCCGTTCCCTCTCTCGTTGCCGGCGTTGTCTTCATCGGTCACCGCCGTCATCATCATCTCTTTTTTTCTCGCATCATTCCATCTTCGATCTCCCTCTTTGGGCTCAGTGGATCACTCGATTGGATCCATAGTGCGTTTCTATTTTCAACGCCTCTTGTTCTTATTTTTGCTTTCCCTCTATGATCTTCCCCCTTCATTCGGAGTTGTCGTAACTTGGGTTCATCATACTATTCTCGTAGGGAAAGAAAAATGAGCAGTTTTATGGGGAAAGAAAAACATGAAGTTTTCTGGTCTTCGAGTTAAGTTTAAATCAACGCTTATCTAGTTTTCCAAGGTAGGTTTGATTCACCTAGAGCAATTTGTTTGCTTATTTTGTGGTTACCCAATCTGAACAATAGTGTCAAATCTAGTTGAATGAGATGCTGATTTGAATGGCAAACGTCAGATCTGGATGAGCAAGGTGTAGATCTGAGCGTCGGTGGCACAGATCTAACCAGCGGTGGTCAGCCTTTCATTCGTCGTTTCAGTCTTTCGTCCGTCTGTCTATTCGTCTGTCCGTCCGTCTATCCGCTTATTCATTTAGCCAGATCTACTATGATCCATCCAAATCTACCCAGTTGCCCACAGACTTCCATTGCCCACAACCTTTCGTTGCCACAGCCGTTCGTCCGCGGCTTACTCACCAGCCAAAAATAAATAAATAAATAAATAAAATTAAAAAAATAAAGTAAAATTAAATTTAATTTTAAAAAAAATAAAACATCTAAAAGGTCATGTTAGGACTTCATTCTTCGTGCGGTGCCTGCAAAGTCTTGAGAAGAAGATGTACTCAATCATGCGTCTTTGCCCCTTACTTCTATCATGAAGAAGGAGCTACTGATTTTGTACCTATACATAAGGTTTTTGGTGCGAGTAATGCCTCAAAGCTACTGTACCACCTTTCGATTAGTGACCATTATGGGGCTGTCACTACACTTTTGTATGAAGCTCAAGCTAGGCTTCAGATCCTATTTTTGACTATGTATCTTACATTTTCCCCTCCAACAGCAAGTCGTCGATCTTCAATTTCATCTAGCTTTATTGGAGCAATTACTATTTACAAACCCTCTCAATGTTCAAAATTGGTTTCACCCTGAAACTAATTCAAATCCATATTATGATAATGGATCTTTCCTCGTGGATGATCCAAACCCTATTTGGAATTTTGAAAACCCAGTTATCTAAGAAGAAAATATGTCGTTTCCTTATTTTCAAAAGGCTAGTTTGCAACCTTACCCATTCGAAACTAACAACAGCCAATGGTCATTCCCAGGTGATATAGATGAACTTGGATCTGTCGTGTTCAGAAACCATCATCAGCATTGAGCATCGGCGAAATCCAAATCTATCAACGTGGGTGTTAGATTACTGTTTTGTAAATTTTGTAATGCTACTATATCCCTTGACTATACTATCATTACTTTTTTTGATATCGTGTAATCTTGAATTATGCTCGATATTGTGGATTATGCTTGATATATTTCTCTCATGAGCTATATTGTTTATATATCTTTATTTTCTTCATTAACAATGTCTTTTTGATTATGACAAAAAGGGGAGAAGAATAAGATATTATGAGATGAGAGATTGTATGTATGAGAGTGTGAATTGTATATTTTTTTGTATAGGGGAAGAAAAATGTATTATGATATTTTTTCGTGTATACGAGGAAATAGTATATCTGAGAGATAGGATATCAAGCAGGTGCAATCAAGACAATTAGATTTGATAATCAGGTTTGGTCTTTAAAACTCTTAAAAATTATTTTATCTATTAAGTTATATCCAAAATACTTTTATGCTATTAGTATTTTTGAAAGGGGGAGTTAAAAAAATATTTTATCAAATTAATAATCTCATAAATCATTTTTTTATATCATCAAAAAGGGGGAGAATGTTGAGCCAACTTACTCATATTAATTAAGTTTTGATGATTAATAAAAATATTTTTATGATATAAATGTATTTCTTTCTCATATAAAAAATAAATTTATTTTGAATTAAAAGTGGGTACAAAGAGTAAATTTATTTTGAATTAAATGTGGATTATCTTTAGGAAAAATGCTATTGGTACACCTTTGTGTACACCTTGGGCTACACAAAGGTATACCAATGACAAAAAGGTCCCTCATGAGGCGCATAGAGGTGCGTGAGGCACATGTAAGGCACATGATATTTTGGTTATAATACCCCCTTATGTAGCCCAAGATGTACAAAATGGTTGTACATTTAGCATGATTCTATCTTTAGAAATGTTTCCTACTTTTGATCATTTATGTCTCAAAAGTTTATGGTTGAATTTTTATTTATTGATAAATGCTTTTATTACTTATGCAAAAAGTATATTTATTTTGAATTAAAGGAGAATTACTTTTAGACATGTTTTCTCTTTCTCATACAAAAAATAAATTTATTTTAAATTAAAGAGAATTGGTTTTAAACATGTTTTCTCTTACTCATACAAAAAGTAAATTTATTTTGAATTAAAAAAGATTGCTTTTAGACATGTTTTCTTGTTTTAATCATTTATGTCTCAAAAACTTATATTTGAATTTTCAAATTTTAATTTCTTATGCAAAAAGTAAATTTGTTTTGAAATAAAGGTGAGACATGTTTTCTTATTGTTTGAAAAAGTCTAAACATTTTTTGAATTTCAAATTTCATATTAATCATTTCTTTAGTGGCTAAAATGCTTATAAATACACTTCAAACTCATTTGTTGAGAATCTATTGCACATATTGCATATCCAAAGCTCTTAAGCTAATTTTCAATCATTTCAAGACTCTCAAAAATTCATTACTCATCCACTAAAGAGTTACAAGGCAAGAGGAGAAAAGTTCTTCAAGTCTTCTACGACAAATCCGAACTTCTCCATTTGAGGTTATAAATTTATTTATTTATCTAAATATTATTGTCTTGTATAATTTGTTCTTGATTGCTTATTTTTGTCCAAGTGTGGACAAATTATTTGTAACATTTAAATTATTATTGATGATTGTATAGGTTTCCTAGATCCGTTAAAATTTAGGTGAATCTAGTTTCTAAGGTAACTTAAGGAGAAAACCTTGGTGTAGTGGTTACCTTGAACCCATTGTAATCTAGGTGTATATCTAGTTTCTAAAGTGAGATAGTGTAGAAACTTTGGTGATTTTGATTTAGTGGAATCCCAAGGGTGATTAGATCTTAGGAGAGTGGATTAGATGTGTGTAGAAACACCGAACTACTATAAATTGTGTTGTGCCTCATTATATTTTAATTTTTTTTATTTTTTAGCGACGGGTGTACCCTGTCGCTAAATTTTAATTCTTTTATTTAAATTTTTTATTTTTTTATTTAAATTCTTTTTATCTAAATTTTAATTTTTTTATTTTTTAGCAACGGGATTGGCCCGTTGCTAATTTTTAATTTTTTTAATTTAATTTTTGTTTTATTTTTTAGCGACGGGGTTGATCTCGTCACTAAATTTGAATTATTTATTTTTTATTTTTATTTTTTAACGATGGTTTGACCCGTCGCTAAATTTGAATTATTTTATTTTTTTTATTTTTTGTCGCTAAATTTAATTATTTATTTAATTTTATTTAAATTTTTTTATTTTTTAGCGATGGGTGTATCCATCACTAAATTTTAATTTTTCTATTTAATTTTTTTTAATTATTTAGCAACGGGTTTTCCCGTCACAAAATTTTACTTCTTTATTTCTTTATTTTTTATTTTTTAGCGACGGTAATCCCTCATCGCTAAATTTTAAGTTTTTTATTTAATTTTTTTTTATTTTTTCTTTGATTTTACTTAAATTCTTTTATCTAAATTTTCATTTTTATTTAATTTTTTTTATATTTTAGCGACGGGTTGACCTGTCGCTAAATTTTAATTTTTTTATTTATTTATTTTTAGCAACGGGGTTGACCCCACCACTAAATTTCAATTTTTTATATTTAATATTTTTTATTTTTTAGCGACGGGATTGAGCCCATCGCTAAATTTTAAGTTTTTTTATTTAATATTTTTTACTTTTAGTGACGGGATTTTCGTCGCTAAATTTAGTGATGGGGTTTCCGTCGCTAAATTAAAAAACTATTTAAAAAAATTAGCGACAGAAATTCTATCGATATCCGTCGCTAATAATTCCATCACTAAATTCCGTCGCTAAAATACATTTTTCTTGTCGTGAAATGAGTGTAACTAATCCTTGGATCTAAGGTTGTCACTGTCATCTCATAAGAAGACCGGTATACTTTGACATCATTTCGATGGGTCTACACAAAAGTTGCACGTGGGAGATCATTGGGCATATTGTGAGGCTTATGGAGATGGTGCATAACCAAGATGGTGTTGAGTTCTAACCTAGTCAAGAGGGGGTGAATTGACACCTTGTCAAAATTCTAATGCAAAACTTATGCACGTATATATATGAGAAAACAAATTTAATACAAACCAAAATTGTAGTTGAGAGTACGGGAGCACTTAAATATTAGATAGATAATATGATATCTGACGGCTGTGCTAGTATGTGCTTTGGTCCAATATACTCTTCAAATTACAACTTGGTGAAAACAAGTGATTTGAATGCACACAATAATATGTCTTTAAATAAACTAAATAAAATATTGAACTAGTATAAAGAATGATCAATTAAAGTAAATCAGAATATAATCAAAATAACCACCAAGAATATAGGCCTTAGGATTCGGCCACTTCAGATAGCACAAGACCAAAACCAAACAAGTATGATTAAGCAAGAATAAGTAAGAATGAAGAGAAGAAGAATTGTAACGACCCATTAGACGGTCTAGAATTTATTTAGAAATGATTTAATTTCGTATTATAGTTTTGTTTAAGAGATTTGGCCAATTAATTATTTAATATGGCCATTTAGAGATTTTAATTGAGAAAATAACATTTAAATAGCATTTAATTTTATTTATTTATTATGGAAATTAAATGTTATGACATAAGGGTAATTTAAGAATTAGTTATTAGAATTTAATTACCCAATTAAAGTTATTTTGTGATTGGGAGTCCATGCGGGAGATGAAGTTGGGAGTCTTTAAGTTATTATAGGAGATTGAGGAGAATCCATGCGTGGATGGATTAAAATTGAGAAGTCTCCTAATTATAGTAGGAGAATGAGATGGGCTTCTAGGGTTGACCCTTTGTGTGTGTGTGTGTATGTATATATATATATATATATATATATTCATAGAGTGCCTGTGTTCCTCATCCCATAGAAGGAGAGGAAAATCGTGAAGAACAGATGAGCCAAAATGCAGCAACAGATTCAAAGTCTTGCATAGGAGTCTCTTTTGGCGATCGTTAGAGTCAATCATGAAGCCTAAGGCAAGTATCTTCCCTTGTAAACCTTTCTTACAGGTATTGATTAAGTTTGAAATAAGATTTCTAGGGTTATGAAAGTTACAGTGCATGTATATATATATGTGTTATAGTGAGATTTTAGCAAAGTCATGCATGTTTCTTGATAGCGATTCATTCATATATATTCGTTGAATCATCCTTAATGTTGTTCCACATCTGTTGGGATTTGATATCCCAAGATTCCTTTCAGAATGGTGTAGTTTGGTTAAGATTTGCTTCAAGTTTCAGTCTTTGTGTTCATCGTTCTGGGTTTAAGAGTTGCAGGCATTCGGATAGGGTCCCTCAGATCCGAATAGGTTTTTCAGAGTATGTGAGTGACATCCGGATGAGCTAGAGGCTATCCGGATGTGTCAAAAAGATTTATGTAAGTGACATCCGGATGGCCATTATTCACATTCGGATGGTCTCAATGATATTCGAATGCTTTGTTCTCGTATCCATATGTGCCAGTGTTTATTTTGTGAGTGATATTTTGATACATCGTGCTGTATTCAGATGTGTCTAATTCAAGTGATATTCGGATACATTGAGTCATATTCGGATGTGTCCAGTATGATATCCGGATGCCTTTCTCATATATCCGGATGAGTTAGGTTGATATCTGGATATCTCATTTCATATCTGGATGCCTATCTTAGAAGTTGGAATTTTTATATTTGAATAAGCTCCAGTAATATCTGAATGCCTCAGTGAGATATCTGGATGGCTAGAATTATTTCCGGATGTCCTAGTCCATATCCGAATACTATCCAGCATATCCGAATAGCTCGTTCCTTGTGTTCCCAGTGCATCCGGATGACTTGCTTCATATCTGGATGTCTCCACTCACATCCGGATGACCTTTACGGAATTTCAAATGGGCTTACAATGAGTTCTAATTCAAGTTTAATTCCATTAATATAGTCAATACCTTTCATCATTGAATTCATATGCCAGAATATAACAAGTTAAACATGCCCATACCATAATTCATAATTCATAATTTATAGAATCTGTGTATTCTAATATATTAGATCAGATTGCTTGATTAGTTTTGTTATGATATGATCAACATTATTTCGCGAGATTATGTGCATACATCTTGCTATGAGCATTGAGCATGACTTTCTATGGAGCATTACATATCGTGTGCTAGCATGTATGTGAGCATTGCATTATGCGAGCCAGGTGGCTAGTCCGCGGGGATCCTACCAGTTTCAGTTTATGTTTTTACTCGCCTGATGTCGACCAGGGGGCTAGGGGCATATTGCCCACAGTATGTGCTTACAACTTCTATGTTTGTAGGATTCAGATCAGTTAAATATGTATTACAATTATGTGGGCCTATGAGCCAAAGTTGCATACTTGCATTTGTCTTACAGTTTATGTGCATTACATTTATGAATGCAAACAAATAGTGTTATACTTAGTACAAGTTCAATAAGTATTTTATCAGTATCGATATTCTTCAATTCAGCTTTAGTTATTCTTTCCAGCTTATTACTTGCTAAGCTCTGTGGCTTACTTTGTACTCTTCACCATTCTAGGTCCTAGTGGGGGAGTACCAAATGTGGGGCCTAGCAGAAGTGGTCAATAGTGTATGTACATGGAGCCGTTCAAGACCAAAGATGTCTGGGAGTTTGTTAGTTCATAGTGTTTGTCAGTTTAATATTAGTTTATATTTCAGTTGAGGGATTTTCCTTAGATGTAGTTATGGTTTTCAATTTATGTTGACTCGGAATGGTATCAGGTCTCAGAGTTTTATTTCAGTTGATTGAGATATTCATTATGGTATCAGATTTTACTTTATCAATTAGTTTTATTATATTTCCCGTAACACCTATTCTTGGGCAGTTCTAGGAGAGAGGGGTGCTACAATATTGGTATCAAAGTGGTGTTTTGAGGAGTCTCATGTACACACATAGGATGTTGGGTAGAATTAAGACTTGTGTTCGTTAGTTAGATAAGTTGAGTTGGCCCGATTTATAGTATTCTAACCCTAAGTGGTGATGTAGAAAGATAAGTAATAGAGGTGGAAGACCCCATAATTGCAGTTAGGCTACTTCTATTCCAGATGAGGTTCCAGTATCCACTCCTGATTTTCCAGGGGAGTCTAGTAGTGATTTACAACAAGGAATGGCTGAGATGCGAGGTATGTTAGCAGGTTTGATGAGGGTAGTACCCTAGTTACTAATCAGTTAAGGCAACCACAAGTTCCCCAAGAAATAGGAGATAGTAGAAGAGATAGGCCAATCGCTCCAACAGCTCTAGTTGTGGAGACAGATACAGGGAGTTAGCTATTAAAAGATTTCATGGCCTTCCGACCATCAGCATTCCATGGAGGCACAGATGCAGCAACGGTTGAGAATTGGATGCTATCGATTGTACAGACGATCGTCGAGTGTGACTTAACACATTTTTATTTAGAGGTGATGCCAAGAAATGGTGGAAGACGGCATGCCAAAGGTTTGGTAATCGAGAACCCACATGGGTTGAGTTTCAACAAGTGTTCAATGACACTTATTTCCCAACATGGGTCAAAGAGTAGAAGGTCTACGAGTTTATTGAGTTGGTGCAAGGTACTAAGACAATGACCCAAGTGAGGTAGAGTTTGTAGCCTTGACTAGATAAGCCTCAAAGTTAGTGTCCACTGAAGCTAAGAAGGCTGCTAAATTTCAGAGATGATTGCGTGTTGATATTTGCCACGCTTTTGGAAGAGCTCAGAATGTGGATTATGCCATAGTGGTCCAGCAAGCATATGCTATCGAGAGAGATTGTAATGAGTGGAGGATGGCACAAGCGGCCAAGAAGGGAGAAAGTACATCTCAAGTCTCATCTAGTAATAAGAAGAGAAAGTGGATGACCGGACTAGGAAATAGTGCAACAAGTAATCCATAATGTAATTAGTGTGGGAGAAAGCACAGAGGATAGTGCTTAGCCGGGAAAAATATATGTTACTAGTATAGCCAAGAAGGGCATAGGAAGAGAGATTGCCTAAGGTGCCAGTAGTACGTAATTTCTCAGATGTTTTCCTTGATGAGTTACCAAGATTACCTCCTCAGAGAGGAGCAGAGTTTACTATTAAGTTATTGCTTAGTACACAGCCTATTTTTAAGGCTCCATATCGAATGGCACCTAATGAGTTAAAGGAATTAAATGCCCAGCTAAAAGAATTAATAAATAAAGGTTTTATCAGACTCAGTTCATCCCCGTGGGGTGCACCAGTATTGTTCGTGAGGAAGAAAGATGGATCTTTGAGACTATGTATTAACTATCACCAATTGAAGCAGGTGACAGTGAAGAATAACTATCCCTTACCTTGAGTGGATGATTTGTTAGATCAGTTGCGACGAGCTAAGGTATTCTCGAAGATAGATTTGAGATCGGGATACCATCAGGTCCGAGTTAGAGATGAGGATATTCAGAAGACTACTTTCATAACTCACTATGGATAATACGAGTTCGAGGTGATGCCATTTGGGTTGACGAATGCCCTATCCGTTTTCATGGATTTGATGAATCGGGTTCTGCGTAAGTACCTAGATTGCTTCATTGAGGGATTTTCTTGTTTATCTTCCCTTATGACTAAGCTAACAAGAAAAGGAGAGAAGTCTGAATGGAATGACGCATGTGAACGTGCCTTCAAAGAATTAAAGCTGAAGTTGACCACCGCACTAGTTTTAGCCATTCTAAGAAGTGGAGAGAAATACTCTATTTACAACGATGCATCCCATTTAGGTTTGGGTTGCGTATTGATGCAAGAGGGTCGAGTTAATGTTTATGCTTCCAGACAATTGAAGAAACACGAGGTGAATTACCCTACCCATGATTTGGGGTTGGTAGCGGTAGTATTTGCATTGAATGTAACGCCCCACTTTTTCAAATACGAAATAACGTGAAATATAAGAAGATATCACCTACGGGCGTTATGGAAACCCTTACGAATGGAAGCATTGGATCAAACCTGCAAGCTTAACCAAAGCTAATTAAAGAGGGTTTTCACTAGATTTCATTTGCAAATACAAGTAATGTATACGACCTTCAATACTCCACAACACATCATAGTGGATACAATTGTAGAACACCCCCACACACCCTTTACAACCTTGAGTATCCTAGCTACCATTTACAATACATCACTTGGTTACAAGGGTACATAATGAATCCAGGATCCCAAAGTTAGTGAAGCTCCACCTCCTTGCTCATGCTTTAACCTGGAACCTGTAACGCTTGATACTTCTAATAAAGCTGGGACGATGAATGCCCTAGGGGTAAGAAACACCCGAGTTAGATTATTACATCTAAGTGAGTGGTAAGAAAGAAACTATGCATGCAAGAGCAATATGTAGTTTTGCCAAGAGACATGTAGAAATAAGAACAAAATCTCCCAAGATCACAACTCACCACAAGAGCACGAGATCCCCTGTGATACCCCAACAAATAGCCACAAATACAAATACTGAGATGCATGTGCAATAGGCAAGATTTTCTCAAAAGCAACAAACACATAAGATATAACCTCTCGGCTCCCTTACACAAGCACGAGAAATCCTCCTTACTTGCCACGTATGAATCCCTCAGCCCCCTTACACAAGCTCGAGGTAGCCCCCTTATGCAGGCCCACGTGGTCAGCCCCCTTACACAGGCCCCCGTGGTAGTTCACACACGAAAACCCACCCACTAGCCACAGCCACGAAATGACAAGATGTATGACAAAGCAGAAGGAATATGATAAGGATATGCTCGAAACAAAGGCAACATAAGATGTAAACAACAAACCATCCACAATTGAAAACCAAGAGTGATCAACAGGAACCAAGGAGCATGCATAAGAACCAAGGAGCATGCATAATAACCACTTAAAAATGAAACCAAGAATGATCAAGAGGAAGCATGCACAAGAACCACTCACCTTGATCGTTTCCCTTTGATAGCACTATTTTACAGCCCAGTTTCAAGCACTAGGAGTTGTTCTGCAGAAATCACGTATTTTGGTGAACCAAACCTTAAATATTTCTACATGGAGATTGTAGATAATTAAATTAGAAAAACAACAGTGAAAATTTTAGGACAAACGGATTCGGACGCGCCCTCATGCGCCCCTAGAAGGTTGGCCACGCTCCTCCCCTTCCTTATTATGGATTTTGCAACCCAAAATTAAAACGGCCATATCTTGCTCATTTTTTATCCGATTCACTCTTCGTTTGAACCTACGGACTCCTCTTTTCATTCTCTATGATTCTACAAAAATAAAATTAGATTACCTCTTCAAATTCCCTTTTATTTTGGCAGTTTTCCAGTCAGGTCTCTCTTTCCTTTCTTCTTTGCTTTTTCTTTGATTTTTCTTGCACTTCCTTTCTTTCCTTTCTCCTTAGCTTCTCATGGCCTTAATTCCTTCCCTTTATATATCCTTTAAATGCCCAAATCCTTAAGATTTTACTTGGGCCCCAAGTTGCTCATTTTCTACACAAGTAATTATTACACTTTGAAATTTTTGCAATCTTCTCAAGCAAGCTTCAACTTTCTCCAATCCTAGGCTTCCAACTACACTTCCAAGATAAGCATTATCATATTCTTCCTTGCAAGCAACTCCAATCCTCCAAATTTAGACTTTAGGATAAAAATCAATCATTGCAATCTTTGATTTTGATTTCATCTTCTCCTTCAAGCCTTTACTTCCTTCCAATCAAATCTCCCCTTCACGTGGCTTTCACGACAAGAATACTCAAAGACCCTTATCTCTTATCTTTCAAGCCACTCATAGCCTTCCAACTCATGCCACTTAAGACTTTTGGGGTAAGAATCTATCATTACTTCAAAGACTTTAAGGAAAATTCTTAAACCAATCCTATCTCTCCAACACATGGCTTCTAGGATAAGGAATCATTATTCCTTTTGTTGGGAACAAGCTATCCCTTTTACAAGTTTTGGTATTTGCATTTGGGTCCTAAAACCATTCATGTTCACACTTTAATTCCAAACTTTCATTTGAAATACTTTATTGCAACATCCAAGCTTTACGTTAAATTTTGGGGTATTACATTGAAGATATGGCGACACTATTTATATGGTGAGAAAGTTGAAATTTATACAAATCATAAGAGTTTACATTATCTTCTATCCCAAAAAGAATTGAACATGAGGCAGAGACATTGGGTCGAGTTATTTAAAGACTTCGACTGTGAGATTCTATACCATCCAGGAAAGGCTAATGTAGTAGCTGATGCTTTGAGCGGTGAGAAGCTTCTATGGATACGATGATGGTTTAAGAATGGAAGTTATTGGAGCAATTGAGTGCTATATTTATTTCAGCCCCAGAGGATAGTATAGTGATGAGTTGCGCTTGTATGAGGGTGCAACCCGAGTTATTTGATTTAATCAAAAACTAGCAATCAAAAGATGAGAAGTTGGCGCAGATTTTAACAGACATTGTAATACCCCATATTACATGGTATTGAAAATAAAAAAAATTTGATTATTTGAAAGGATCTCAGGTGGTCCGGGAAGCCCAAAAGTTGATTTCGAAAAATTAATTAATAAAATCGTCGAATCGACAGTAGGGAATGCCCCGGGACTTGGATGTCCAGGGAAGAGGGTATGAGATTGGTGAGCGTCTCGAGGTGAGGTTAATGATGCTCGAAGCAGTCCGATCGGGAATAATTTTTAAAATAATTTCGGTATAAGCCCGAATGGGTGCCAGTCCCGAATGGTTGCAGGGGACATTCGGGAAGCTGATGGGACCCTAGGGGTGGTCCGGTTTTGAGAATAAGGCAACCCTTAAGTGTTTTCGGGTGGAATAAAGGTTCCGTGCAGGCGCAGGGATAAAATCGACATTTTTGAGTAAATACCGATCATTAATTTTTAGAAAATTAAGGAATTGTGAAGCTTGATGGTTTTAATTAAAATTGGAGGGTCCAAGTATAATTATAAAATCCCTAAGTGTAATTATTATGTTCTTTAAGTGGAATTATGAGAAAAATAGGGGGATTAAAAATTGTAATTATGTGTGTATATATATATATATAGCCATGTGGATTAAGGGCCAAGCCATCCACAGTGCATTTTCTCTCAAAATGTTGAGATCAAAACAGAGAGGGAGAGAGAGCTCGGGAGAGCAGCCGAGAGATTAAGAGAATGAGAGAGATCGAGAAAGAGAGAGAGAGGCCAGCTGAAGGTGCTAGGACCGGCTGGAGCAAGGCGGTGGTTGGCTAGAGCTGCAGCGGCCATGGCTGGCCGACCATGGAGGCCGAGTAGAGCAGCCGGCAAGTGGCGGTGGTGCGGGAATGAGCTGAGGCTGCCGGCGGATCGCGCGAGCAGCGACTATAGGCGATGATAGTAGTGGAGTCTACTTGGTGCGGTGGTGAACGCGACTGGGTCACGCTTGGAAGGCCTGGCCGAGGCATTTGTAGCGAAGGTTGCTGTCGGCGATGCCGTTGCGGTGGCTAACGACCGACGGTGGCGGTCACTCGATGGTGGAGGCAGCCGGATGCAAGCATGGGTGTTGGCAGTAGCGGCAGATGGCGGAGCCAGGCCAGGCGACGACGTGCGCAGGCAGCGCTCGGTGAGGAAGATGATGAACAGGAGCAGGTCGCCCACGCGGGGAGAAGAAAGTAGGGGGAAAAGAAAATAAAAGGAAAAAGAAAAAGAAAAGAAATAAAAAATATGAAAAAATAGAAAAAAATGGGAGAAAATGTCGGAAAATTCCTGAAAAAATCGAGAAGATTCTTGAAATTATTTTGGGGCCCAAGGAGCATGTCCGAAGCTCAAAAATAAAAATTCGAGCATAAGATGGCAGTCAAGAAGGTAAGGTTAATGTAGGCATTTGACTGAACTTCTTCTCCAGATTAATTGAGGTAAATAATTTAATTCTTTTTAAAATATTTCCATTATGTGAGATAATGAATTGTGTAGTATTGGTTGGATTGAACCCTCAAGTGGGGTTGATTGGAAGTTGATGATGGATGGTTTTGGCGGTGTGTGGCGAAGTTGAGGGCATTGATTTAATGTTGGATGTTAATGGAGTTGGGTTTGTGTACGTTTGCATCTAGGATCAACCAAGAAGGCGGTGACCCTAGAAGAGTTTGAGGTTCAGTCTGGAGTTCGTGCCGAGGCAGAAGAAGCTTCGTGCTAGGTAAGGGATGGCCCCATGTAGAGGTGGCCTTGCAATTTGGTAAATATGTTTGATAATGTTTTTATGTAGCATTTGCATGTAGTGGTTATCACTTACGTGATGTGAGATCTAGTGGACTTATAGCCATATGGAGGACTAGTGTTGTGGGGGCTGATAGGTTGATGTCTCAAACCTTGGTGGGTTGTGAGGATAAATGGGCCTAGCCTCATTTTCATGCATTTGGCATACATAAACGTGGTTATATTTATATTTACATGCATTGCAGCCTTACTGAGTCTTTATGACTCATGAGGTTTTACCTCATGTTGTAGATGATGCAAGACCAAATGCAAGCAGGGATGGTGCCGGGAGACTGTTGTGGCAACTAGCATCGTTGCTCGAGATGTGTGAATGTGTATTCTCCTGTATTTTCTTATATGTATTCATGTGTTTGAATGTAAGAGTTATTAAGCTCTGGAGGTATCTAGTTGTTGTAATCATAATAGTGTGATAGATGATTGTGAGTCTGCGTGATGTATATGTGGCTTTAGTTGTTGAAGCCAAGTTTGGACCGAGTAAAGATCAGTGAGGTATGTTCTCATAAATCCCCAATACCCAATGAAGTGGTTATTATGCTAGCTTTGTGCCTGGGTCACCTTTGACTTGCTATGAGGCGAGCTGAAGAGAGGTGAAGTTCACTCAGGTTTCGGGTCTCGGTCTGCTGTGTTTTCTTGTTTGAGTTGGGACCGATTCTTGAGTGGAGCGAAGGGAAGGACGAAACCTAGTTCCTACCTAGGGCATTTTTTGTTGAAACATAGTCCAACCCTTTAGTTGTGGTTCGTCGGGTGAGTAATCCGGTCGATTATTTACCGGTGGCGCTCGTAAGTGGGAGTGGGTCATTACAGATATCGAGAAGTTTTCTCCTTTGGGATATACTATATGGAGTGATGGAATACTCTTATTTTGGGAACATATTTGTATACCTGATGATGGAAATCTTAAGCAAGAAATTTTGAATGAAGCGTACGAGAGTCGTTACACTATTCATCCAAGTGTTGCGAAAATGTACCACGACCTAAAGCGACAGTATTGGTGGAGTGGTATGAAGAAAGATGTAGCCAATTATGTTTCGTAGTGTTCAGTATGCCAATAAGTTAAAGTGGAACATCAGAAACCCACAGGTTTATTACTTCCATTACCTATTCCGGAGTGGAAATGGGATAATGTTGCTCTGGATTTTGTGATGGGTTTACCCAGGACTACTAGAGGCTATGATGTTATATGGGTGATTGTTGACTATTTAACTAAATCAGCCCATTTTCTACCTATTAAGAAGACTTATCCATTGAATAGATTTGCTAAAATTTATATTGAGGAGATCGTGAAGTTACACGGTGTTCCATCCAACGTTGTATTAGATCGAGATTCTCGTTTTACTTCTCATTTTTGGGGAGCTTTTCATGAGGCATTTGGATCTCAATTGAAGTTTAGAACGACATTTCATCTGTAGACAGATGGCCAGTTAGAGAGGACTATCAGGACTCTTGAAGACATGTTGAGAGCTCATGTTCTAGATTTTCAAGGTAGTTGCCTTGTTGGGATGAGCATCTACCTTTGGTGGAATTTGCCTACAATAATAGTTTCCATTCAAGTATTGAAATGTCACTGTATGAGGCTCTATATGGGCGACTATGTCGATCGCCGATATGTTGGGAAGAGATTGGAGATAGGGCTTTATTAGGTCTTGAAATCGTGGAGTAGATGACAAAAAATATTCGAGTGATCAAAGAAAGAATGAAAATAGCCCAAGACAGACAGAAGAGTTATACAGATAAGCGATGACGAGGCCTCGAGTTTGAGATAGGTGACCATGTTTGGTTGAGAGTCATGCCTATTAAAGGAGTTCGAAGATTTGGCATAACAGGAAAGCTTAGTCCCCATTACATTGGTCCGTTTGAGATTTTGAGACGAATAGGGACTTTGGCATATGAGTTAGCTTTGCCACCTCAACTGTCCCATATTCATAACGTGTTTTACGTTTCGATGTTGAGGAAATATGTGCCAGATCCTCAGCATGTGATTGATTTTTAGAATCTTAAAGTTAGGGAAGACGTGTCTTATGAAGAGATGCCTACTAGTATTTTAGAGCGGAAGAAAAAGACTTTGAGGAACCTATCAATTCCCTTTGTGAAAGTGTAATGGCAGTGACACTCGTCAGAAGAGGCAACGTGGGAACTAGAAGAAGAGATGAGGCGTCTTTACCCCTCATTATTCGAGTAATCAGGTACGAATTTGAAGGATCAAATTCTTCTAAGAAGAAGAGAAATTGTAACGACCCATTAAAGGGTCTAGAATTTATTTAGAAATCATTTAATTTCATATTATAGTTTTGTTTCAGAGATTTGGTCAATTAATTATTTAATATGGCTATTTAGAGATTTTAATTGAGAAAATAGCATTTAATTATATTTATTTATCGTGAAAATTAAATGCTAGGACATAAGGGTCATTTAAGAATTAGTTATTAGAATTTAATTACCCAATTAAAGTTATTTTGTGATTGGGAGTCCATGCGGGAGATGAAGTTGGGAGTCTCCAAGTCATTATAGGAGATTGAGGAGAATCCATGCGTGAGATGGATTAAAATTGAGAAGTCTCCTAATTGTAGTAAGAGAATGAGATGGGTTTCTAGGGTTTGCCCTTTGTGTATATATATATATATATATATATTCATAGAGTGCATGTGTTCCTCAAGCCATAGAAGGAGAGGAAAATTATGAAGAACAAAGGAGCCTAGAAGTAGCAACAGATCAAAGTCTTGCTTAGGAGCCTAGAAGTAGCAATAGATCAAGAAGCCTAAGGCAAATATCTTTCCCCTGTAAACCTTTCTTACAGGTCATGATTAAGCTTGAAATCAGATTTCGAGAGTTATGAAAGTTACAGTGCATGTATATATATATATGCGTTACATTGAGATTTTAGCAAAGTCATGCATGTTTCTTGATAGTGATTCATTCAGATATAATCATTAAATCATCCTTAATGTTGTTCCACATCAATTGGGACTTGATTTCCCAAGATTCCTTTCAAAATGGTGTAGTTTGGTTAAGATTTGCTTTAAGTTTCAGTCTCTGTGTTCGTCGTTCTGGGTTTAAGAGTTGCAAACATCCGGATAGCATCTCTCATATCCGAATAGGTTTTTCAGAGTATGTGAGTGGCATCAGGATGGGCTAGAGTCTATCTGGATGCGTCAAAAAAATTTATGTGAGTGACATCCAGATGACCATTATTCACATCTTGATGGTCTCAGTGATATTTGGATGCTTTGTTCTCGTATCCAGATGTGCCAGTGTTTATTTTGTGAGTGATATTTGGATATATCGTGTTGTATCCAGATGTGTCTAATTCAAGTGATATCCAGATACATTGAGTCGTATCCGGATGTGTCCAATATGATATCTGGATGCCTTTCTCATACATCCGGATGAGTCAGGTTGATATCTAGATATCTCGTTTCATATCCGGATGCCCCTCTCAAAAGTTGAAATTTTTATATTCGAATAAGCTCTAGTGATATCTGAATGCCTCAGTGAGATATCCGAACGGCCAGAATCATATCTGGATGTCCTAGTCCATATCCGAATACTTTCCAACATATCCGAATAGCTCCTTCCTTGTGTTCCCAGTGTATCTGGATGACTTGTTTCATATCCGGATGTCTCCACTCACATCCGGATGACCTTTTCAGAATTTCAAATAGGCTTACAGTGAGTTCTAATTCAAGTTTAATTCCATTAATGTAGTTAATACCTTCCAACATTGAATTCATATGCCAGAATATGACTAGTTAAACATGCCCATACCATAATTCATAGAATCTGTGTATTCCAATATATTATATCAGATTGCATGATTAGTTTTGTTATGACATGATCAACATTATTTTGTGAGATTATGTGCATACATTTTGGTATGAGCATTGAGCATGAGTTTCTATGGAGCACTACATATCGTGTGCTAACATGTATGTGAGCATTGCATTATGCGTGCCAGGCGGCTAGTCCGTGGGGATCCCACCAGTTTTAGTTTATGTTTTTGCTCGCCTGATGTAAGCTAGGGGGCTAGGGGTATATTGCCCACATTATGTGCTTACAGCTTTTATGTTTGCAAGATTCAAATTAGTCAGGTATGTATTATAGTTATGTGGGCTTATGAGTTAAAGTTGCATTCCTGCATTTATCTTACAGTTTATGTGCATTACATTTATGAATGAAAACAAATAGTGTTATACTCAGTACAAGTTCAATAAGTATTTTATCAGTATCGATATTCTTCGATTCAGCTTTAGTTATTCTTTCCAACTTATTACTTACTGAGCTTTGTAGCTTACCTTGTACTCTTCACCATTCCAGGTCGTAGCGGGGGAGTACCAAATGTGGGGGCTAGCAGCAGTGGTCAGTAGTGTGTGTACGTGGAGCCGCTCAAGACCAAAGATGTCTGGGAGTTTGTTAGTTCATAGTGTTTGTCAATTTAGTATTAATTTATATTTTAGTTGAGGGATTTTCCTTAAATGTAGTTATGGTTTTCAGTTTATGTTGACTGAGAATGGTATCAGATCTCAGAGTTTTATTTCAGTTGATTGAGATATTCATTATGGTATTAGATTTCAATTTATCAGTTAGTTTTATTATATTTCCCATAACACCTCTTCTCAGGCAGTTCTAGGAGAGGGGGCGCTACAAGAACACAACGATATATAGTGGTTTGGCCCTTATGGCTTACATCCACTACCTGAGGATTTCCTTCCTTAGGATTTTCAACCAAATCCACTATATGAAACTTTTGTTAGAACCACCGAAGCCTTCACTTGGCTTCACCACCACCAAACTACTTTTTGTAATGGCCCGCTCCCACTTATGGGCTGCACCGGTAAATAATCGACCGGATTACTCACCCGACGAACCACAACTGAAGGGTTGGACTATGTTTCAACAGGAAACGCCCTAGGTGGGAACTAGGCTTCGTCTTTCCCTTCGCTCCACTCAGGAATCGGTCCCAACTTAAACAAGAAAAACTCAACAGACCGAGACTCGAAACCCGAGTGAGCTTTACCTCTCTTCAGCTCGCCTCATAGCAGGCCAGAGGTGACCTAGGCACAAAGCTAGCATAACAAACACTTCGCTGAGTATTGGGGATTTATGAGAACATACCTCGCTGATCTTTACTCAATCCGAACTTGGCTTCGACAACTAAAGCCACATATACATCGCGCAGACTCACAATCATCTATCACACCATTATGATTACAACAGCTATATACATCTAATGCTCAATAACGCTTACATTCATGCACATGAATACATATAAGAAAATACAGGAGAATACACATCCACGCATCTCGAGCAATGATGCTAGTTGCCACAATAGTTTCTCGGCACCATCCCTGCTTGCATTTGGTCTAGCATAATCTATAACATGAGGTAAAACCTCATGAGTCATAAAGACTTAGTAAGGGTGCAATACATGTAAATATGAATATAACCATGTTTATGTATGACAAATGCATGCAAATGAGGCTAGGCTATCCATTCTCACAACCCTCCAAGGTTTAAGGCATCAACTTATCAATCTCCACAACACTAGTCCTCCATATGGCCATAGATCCACAGGTCCACTAGGTCTCACATCATGCAAGATAACCACTATACGCAAATGCTTCATAAAAACATTATCAAACATATTTACCAACTTGCAAGGCCACCTGCACATGGGGCCATCCCTTACCTGGCTCGAAGCCTCATCTGCCACAGGCAAGAATGCCAGCCCGAACTCCGAGCTCTTCTAGGATCACCGCCTCCCCAGACGAACCTAGATGCAAACACACACAAACCCAACTCCATTAACGTCCGGCATTAAATCAATGCCCTCAACTTCACCACACATCACAAAACTCACTCGACAACAACTTTCAATCAACCCCACCCGAGGGTTCAATCCAACCAATACGACACAATTCATTATCTCACATAATGAAAATAACTAGAAAAATAAAATATGAAATTACCTCCATTAATTTGGAGGAGAAAACCGACCAAACGCCCACATTGGCATCACCTCTTAAACTGCCATCTTGGGCCCGAATGCCATTTTTGAGCCCCTGGAACGCTCCTCATGGCCAAAATTAATTCTCAGAATTATTCCATAATTTTCTAGAAATTTTAGCTAATTTTCACAAATTTTCTCCATTTTTTTTTCCAGATTTATTTCATTTTCTTTTCTTTTCCTTTTCCTATTTTTCTTTTTCATCTCTACTCTTCTTCTTTCTCCTTTCTTCGCGTCTCTTTTTTCTTCATACGGCCGACCTGCGTGCGCCACCTGCCCTTCCATCGCCGCCACTGCTGCCAACGCCACCATCACCGACCACCCCGGACAACACCGCATCGCCCACCACTGTAGCCACCGTGAGCCGCCCCCTGCGCACTGCAACTTCAGCGTGTCATCCATGGCCATCCTTGGGAGCTTGCAGTTCGGGCACCCCAGGTCACCTTTGACCTAGCCAGCAGCCACGTCGGCCCCTATCGAGCTCGCCGGCCACCTCCATGGCCGCCACCAGCCTCCTCGCAGCTATTCCAGCTCTGCCTAACATGCTGCTTATGCTGCCATGGCTGCCTTCGTCGAGCCGCCGCAACCAGCCACCCATAGCCGGCCTTCGACGCTACTTCCGGCCACCATCGACCAGCCACAATCTCTTCTCTCTTTGAGCAAGCTCTCAGTCTCACTCTCTCGGCTTCAGCTCTCCTGAGCCCTCTCTCTGCTTCTCTGATTCGACCATTCAAACGGCAGCCATGTTCGCTGCCTTCGGTCGCTTAATCTCTCTCGCGAGCTGTAACGCCTCGCTTCTACTTACGGGTGTTACTCGTGAACAATTACCCGAATTGTCCACCTGCCTGGCCTTTGGTGAATGGTGGACCATGTTTCAAGACGAAACGCCCTAGGTGAGAACTAGGCTCATCCTTCCTTTCTCTCAACCCCAGGATTCACTAGCAGAATTGGGCTTCAACCACACCGCATTTGGTTGAAAAGAAAACTCATGAAGACGCTCAATCGCCATTTCCTCATTTATATTAAATTCTTTTTCCACCCAAGAATTTTACCGGGCTCCGTAAAATCACCATTTCAATCAATCCATTGATTGGCTACCAATTTTGGAGGAAAAACTCATAATTTTCAATTTTCCAAAATTTCGGCATTAATCTCCAAAATGCTCGAAAAATCCTAATAATTTGAAAAAATTTTCGGGGCCCAAAATCAATTAAGAATTGCCCTACAATGCCCCCCAAATTTTCAAATTTTTGAAAAAAAATGGCTGGCGAGGCCTGCTGGCGCGCTCGGGGCCTGCTCCGGCTAGCCACACATGCCGCGCGCGAGGCAGTGCCCGCCCCTGCACTAGGCCGCCTACGCCCGCGGCTGCCGAAGCGCGATCGTCCCTGCGGCCCTGCTGCTGCTGCTTGCTGCCCCCTACTGCTCCTTCACTTCTTTTTCTTTTCGTTTTTTTTCTTGAGCCTTTAAAACCCAAATTTTCCAAAAATTAAAATAAATAAAAATACTTCATATTCATTCAATTTTTGCCTCTATTTCTCCAAAATTAAGGCTTACACCACCTCTTTGATGATTACACAACATACATCAAAATTTCCTTCCATTTCCTACATGAGCCTTACACAACCTATTGTTGCTCACATAACAACGTCCAAATATAAGTATTACACATGATCAATACAACAAATGGGCTTTCCCAAGCCATAAGGTCACAAATGAAATAATCACATGCCTAGGATTCTTTAAACCATAAATTTACAACAAAATAAATTACACCATGAGCTTCCAACCACAAGCTTGTAATTCTTCCTTTTCTCTTTTGACATAGGAACAACCTACAAGGGGGGGATAAAACCTCATGAGCCACAAAGCTCAATAAGGGTGCAATGAACATAAGTATTAATAAAAACATAATATGTGATGCCAAATGCATGTATGCAACATGGTTAGGGCTTCCACATCCTCACAACCACCTTGGTTTGAGGCTTTAAACTACCCTACCCCACACAACCTCATGGCCATAGGTCCTTAAGCACAAACAACATGCCAATGCACACACTCAAAGTTTAAATACATACTTACAACTTCAAAGCCACCATCCCATGGGGCTATCCCTTACCTCATTCTTTTCTTTGAAGCTTCAAGAATCTCCTAGCCTCATTGCCTTCAACCTTTGCTCTTTCTCAAGAAACCCCTTAAAAAAATAAGGTAGCTAAGCCACCAAACAAGAATGATAAAAGGATTTTTCTCTAATACTATAAGGTAGAAATCTTACCTTTGCATTCTTCATTTCATCTCCATTCTTTCCTTCCTTTTTTATTTATTTCTTCCATGAGAGACTTCTTCCTATCTCTCTTCTTTCTTCATTCAAGACTCTTCAAATGGAAAAAGAGAGACAAGTCTTCCTTACCAATTTATACCAAAATTTTCCACTTCAAGAATAAATCCTAGCCATTGGATTTATTTGATGAGAATAAATCCTTAACTTCCAAACTAACACAATCCATGACATTTGGTCTTGCTTAATATCCACCATTGGATTTTATTCTCACTTTACAAGACAAGATCTTAGCCATCCAAAGGAAGCACAATCCATGAGCTTTGCTAGGTTTTAATCCTAGCCTTTGATTTATTTTGGAGATTAAATCTCCACCTTCCAATCATCTTTCTTTAAAATCTCTCCACCCATTTGGCAATCCATGCCAACTTCTAAGATTTAATGGTGACCCTTTGATCACTTTCCAAATCCAAGAATTAATCTCATCCCTTGAATTTTCATTTCTTTCTCATTTAAATTATGAGACTGTTTTCCACCATTAATGCATGACTAATTTCATTTCTTTTGGATTTTTCCTTTAATCCAACACCATCATGCCTCTCATTAAATGCTTACAAGACCAATTATCATTTCTTTTGCATTTATTTAATTCTCTCATTTAACTTGGACCACATTAAGCCATGTGTCACTACAAGATACCACCTTGGCTCCCAAGTTCTATTCTCATCCCTCCATGTGGCATTACCATATTAATTCACCATTTTAGAAAAATTAATTATTTTCTCAAATAATTGCATATTCTCCATTTTCCTTATTTTCCATAATTAAATTCCTCTATGGAATTAATTCCAAAATACCAAAATACCCTTTGTGAATTATTAACCCCATATATGTCCACATAATTATCAAATTGGGATTTAATTCATTTACATCCCTAACTCCACATAGGAATTATTTTCAATTATCAAAATACCCTTTTTATTGGACTTCATTTTTCAAATTACCAAAATGCCCCTCTTATAGGGCACCAATATTCTCAAGGATCTAATTAACACCTTCTCAAGGGCATTTTTGAAAGTTTTTCCTACTCTTTTTCTCATTCTCTTAACACTGGTAACACTGGGTGTTACACGAGCTCTCACAATCTCTCTCATTCTCTCAATCTCTCGAGCTCTACCTCTCGGCCATGAGCTCTCACGAGCTCTCTCTCTGCTTCTCATTGCATTTTAAATTTCAAAATCTCAGCAAGCTTCCGCCCAATCCACGCATATGTATATATATATATATGTATATGTAAATTAAATTACACATTTAACCCCCATTAATCACATTAATTCCACTTAGGAATTTTAATTACACTTGAGGATTTTTATAAATAGCACTTGGACCTTCAAATGCTTTAATTAATTACTCTTAAGACACTTAAAATCTCGATTTTTCAAAATTAATTACCGACGTTTACTCGAGAATATTGACCTCGTCCCTGCGCCTGTACAAGACCTTTATTCCACTCGAAAACACTTCAAGATTGCCTTACTCGCAAAACCCGACCACCCTTAGGGTCCCCTCAGCTTCCTAAAGGTCCCCTGCGACCATTCAATACTGGCACCCATTAGGGCTTATACAGAATTTATTTCAAAAATTATTCCCAATTAGACTACTTTCAGTGACATTATCCTCATCTCGAGACGCTTACCAATCCTTTGCCCTCTTCCCTGGACATCCAAGTTCCGAGGCACTCCCAGCTACCAATTTGACAGTTTTATTAATTAATTTCTCATGATTGACCCTTGGGCTTCCCGGACCACCCGAGGTCCTGACAAAATAATCCAAATTTATTTATTTTTCAAATACCATGTAATACCGGGTATTACATTCCACCCCCCTTAGAGAATTTCATCCTCAAAATTCACTTTACCTTAATCTCTTGCCCAAGATAATCACCTTCTCAGGCTACATGGCAAATTCCCATGCTCGAGAATCTCATAGCCTATCCATTTCTCACATTTACCTCAGGTTATACCCACCTCAAGGCTTCGCTTAGGCTTTTGGTCCTCTGCCTCTCGAGGGCATTCATCAACCGAATTTCCACTTTGGCCTCCCGCCAAATCGCCCAACTGGTCGCTGGTCATGACTATTGTAACGATGTCCATCTCTTGATGGATTTCCTCTGCCTCGAAGCATTGCTTTGCAGTTTACTTCCTATTTTCTCATCAATCGAAACGAACTCTCGCTAACATTACATCACTGATCAGTCTACCACGATTTTACGCCAATCACACACGGTAATGTTTCCCACTGCCAATCACACATGGCCACGATTTTACGTTGGGCCAACCAGTAACGTCTTAGCACTGATCATTAGCCGCAATGTCTCTTCTAGTGCCCACAAGACACTCTAACACCCATTCCACCATGGCATACCGCCATTTATTACAAGCATGCATAGTTTGAGTCAATCCTCATTGCAACCTCTCATTACCGTTCAACTAACCATGCTAGCACAACATGGGAAGCAACCATTTGACCCACCCAGCCAACATCGACCAATTCATACATGGTCTTCTACCTTGACCAGCCGACCCTCATTTATCGATACAATTATGCATAATCGACATACCCAACACCATGCCAGGTAATTACACATTTCAACTATACGTGCACTACCCGAGTCCACCTCGAGCTTGGCGATGCACGCACAATCACATTCTCACCTCGAGCTTAACCACGCTCGGGCCACAACCTTCTCCCGACCAGGAGCTCTTCACACAAGCACACAGAGATACTTTGGCCTTCCATACTGGCTAATATTACACGCTAGTAGGGGTCTCATACCCATACTAGGGAACTCTTCACTGAGCAACCCCTTTCAATTCTTCACCTCATTCCATCTTTCACAATCATGTCCCATGCTAGGCCTTACCTTGGTTAATAAACCCTACCATGAGTCAGGGATCCTACCATTGAGCTTAAGGGTGCGGAACCATTAACCGGCCCTTGTCATCACCCACGGTGCGTGGCACAAGTGATCAGCTCTTTACCATTTGCACAATCGCTTATTGCACCGCACCTGTAGGTTGACTCGTGCCTTTGGTCCCATACCATAATAAGCTAACATGGTTACACCCCCACTCTTGTAGCGGTCTTCTTAGCCAAATTCACTCGCCCAGCTTCAATTTCATTGGGACCTTTTCAATTCCGCCATTTCTCAACAGAGCCTCATATTATGGAGGCACGAATCTTTTCAGCCATCTTAAAACATGTTCATTCTCAATTCGCAATAAACACCTGACTTAAACCATGCATAATGGTTCTCCTTATCCTTCTCGACCATGACATACCAGGTCAATAATGAATTTTCTTCCACGGACGTTGCATCTCCCCTCTCACATGTCAACCTGATCCATACAACCCTATTCTTGGATTAGCTTTTCTCTACCATCTTGCTATTTCTCGGATGGCTTATTGATCCCTTGAAAATCTCTAGCTTCTCCCAGATTTTCCTATACACTTTGATTCAATCAGCTCACATCACTGGGTGAGCAACCGAATTGGCTCTAATGTCACCATCATCGTCTAGGACAACCTCCTTCCATCGCTTAGCGCCACCTCCAGTTGCAACCACGACTTCAGAGCTACTTACGCCACTGATTGACTACTCTCACGATGCCACACAACCATGGCCAGACTCTGCATCACTACTATCACCAGTCAGCATCTTCGGTCGCCATCGGTTACCCCCAGCCGATCACCAATTGACTCCACTAGTTACTTTCTTCACAACCGTTAACCCCTAACCAGAGGTTAAATCTCATCAATTTCCCACACTCCAAGGCATCCCTCTAGCTATACTACTCACAGCTATCAGGTGATTTCATCACCTAAACACCATTATTGGGAACCAATCTCGTCCCACAAGCTCTTTCTTTGAACTCTCGTCACCCATTGGCGACATCTTAAATTTTCCCTAAACTTTCATCTAACAAATTCGATTGCTCTAACCGGATCTCCTTGCTCACAACCAACACAACCTTCCTCCAGGCACTACATTTTCCATCATCGACTATCACTTCGATTTAAACTCCATCCATTGGAAATCACCCATGCTATTCCTGTGGAATTCACACTTGCACTCAATGCCGTAAGACTCACCTTCCTACTCAGGCACTCGCCATTACGCTGGCTTTCCTTGGGTGATCCATCCTGTTAGAGTTGTAGTGTCTTAGGAGGTCCATATAGTGTTATTTCCCCATGCTCAACCTTTCTTGGAAGAACATCTCAAGTTTTACCCAGCCCACATTTCGACACTATCATTTATAGTCCTTACTTCAGAGCAGCACTCCTTCAAGCGGCACAATTCTGCACTGACCAACCATCTTTTATCACTTTGGATCTCTTTCTCAAAATCCGCTGGGTCTAGCTACCAGGACCCACTGAATCTTTATATACACAAAAATTAACAAGCCTTTACATCACATTCCTCGAGCCTCACGCTCTTACCATTGCCATCAGGTGCTACCACTTGACAACTGGTCCTGTGTCAACAATTGGAAACCCATCCAATGCTACATGAGGATACTTCCTCATTTTTGCATCGACACATCAGGACTAACACTAGTCTGTGCAATTTCGAGCCTTCATGGATTTCGAACCGTGTCTTATCCACTTGTTCAACCTACCTCAACTCACATCACAGGATTAGGGATCCTCATACTTGAAATTTTTGTACGCTTCAACAATCCCATCTCATGGTTGGCTTCCAACTCGTAAGTCTATCCCTCCACGGCACTTACGTAACATCCTAGAGCCATTTTTAACTCTACCAATCAACCCATCTTCCTGCATTATCGCAAGGTCACCATGGGTCCATCATTCTAATTTACCATAACCATTTCGGTCAAATTTAACCACAATTGCATTAGCATCCTTTAGCAAGGAGCATTGCTACTCATCTTGATATCACACCACAAGATATCACCCAATCGAGTCACAAATCTTTTGTTATCATGACAACAAAGGCACTTCCCGCACGCCTCGCTCGGGCTTCCATGACTTGGAATTTTAAAATTCGAGGCCTCCACATTACTCACCATGCCTCTGCCCACTCGGCATCCAAAGTTGACATTTTCGGTGCGCGCATAGCACATGATACTTTTGTTATCATGACAACAAAGGCACTCCCAGCCGCCAATTCGATAATTTTATTAATTAATATCTCGAGATTGACCCTTGGGCTTCCCGGACCACCCGAGGTCTTGACAAAATAATCCAAATTTATTTATTTTTCAAATATCATGTAATACCGGGTATTACACTTTTGGAGTCTCACACTCACTAGTTTGGATTTTGTATGCTCTTTACAAGATACAAGAATAACAGTGATTGAGAAGTAGGGTTCTCTTAAAAATAATACAATGAAGCATAGAGAACTCTCTTAGTTTTCTCTCAAGAAGATAGAAGAAGAGAAAGATTTAGAGAGAATGAAAATCTTGGCTAGTAATGTAGAAACTAATAAGCTTTCAAAAGTTGTTCTAAAGCCTTCAAGAGACCCTTTTATATAGTGTTAGAGTAGGCTTTCCTTGATCAATCTCAGCCCTCCATGTGTCAAGTCTTCAAGCCATTCTCAACCTTTCATATTGAATTCTTGATTTACCTTCCATAATCAGCTTAACTTGATTGATCTTCAAGACCTTTGACTTTTGTTGATCTCCAATCAGTCTTGAATGAGCAAATCAACTCCAGTAATGCATGGCTAATTTTAAGGATTAAAATATCATCAAAATCCTTCATAATTCTTGCAAAATCATCCATTAATTAGAAATGATCAATTCTGAGTTCTTGTTGATCTTCAAACACCTTTGATTGAGGAATTGACCCCTTAGCTTCCATAACAAGAATAACTGATTTGAAATTTGAATTTAAATCTCTTAATGGTGTAAAATGCAGCTAAATATTCTCAAATAATGAAGCACATTTGTCTAACAATGAAGATATCCATTATGACTTCAAAAGCTCTTAATTGATCAAGTTTTCATACTAAAAATGTTGACAAGTAGAGAATCAATTTGTATAGCTGAATATATGTAAGATATCCTTTGAATATTCTCCTATAATGAAGATATCAATTATGACTTCAAAAGCTCTTAATTGATCAAGTTTCCATACTAAAAATGTTGACAAGTAGAGAATAAATTTGTGTAGATATATGCAAGATATCCTTAGAATATTCTCCCATAATGATGATAAATTTAGCCATAATGAGTAGGACACTTGATTCCATGATTTGAGTCTCCATATCCTTTTAATGAGAGAGAATCAGCAATAAAGGAAAGTAATATCTATCAAGGTTTAATTTTCAAACCTTAATTTCCTCCATTAATGTTGTACAATAAGGCTGAATCATTAACTTTTTCATTTGAATGCAATTCAAAAATCCTTCCATATTTAACTAAGTAGAGGAGCCTCTAGGAGCCTTTAAATTTACTCCACAATTGTCTTACCATATTTAGACCATCGAGATGATGCAGCCCTAATAAATGTGCTCCACATGGCTACCATGTCATCAAAATGCCACGTTAACAATGCCATGTCGCCAAGTTACATATATGGCAACTCCATATAGTGAACTACTCAAATCTCCTCAAAAACTTCCATATATCACTTTTGAACTTTCCATATATGAACAAGAATTCCATATATATATCTTCTAGACTTTCCATTCCAAGAAGAACTTTCCATACATAGCTCAAATACTCAAATTTTTAGAAAGCTCTCCAAAAACTTGTTTCCATATATAATGAAATCTCTATATAAGAAGTTTCCATATATAACTTGTGTCATGAAATCAATAAAGAACAGCTTTGCAAGCCTTATAAAGGCTTTATGCTTTGTTAGTACATAAAATATAAATGTACATTCACATTCACACATGCCAATCATCAATCATCAAAATCTATACTCAACAGATGGGACTTGTCCATCTCTTAATAGAGGATGATGTATCTAAGGTGCCTTCAGTGGATATTCACTTTAAATCCATGGCTATGGTAAAAGAGATCAATAAGAAGTTATTGATTCACTTTCTATTATGTGAGGATATTCGGAGGACCAAAGAAAACTCATGTGATCGTAATCAAGCAACATATTATCAGACTTGAGATCACATAAGATACATTAACGAGAGGATTGAATTACACAATAACCATACTCGTGAAAGGTTTTCTGCGAATTATGAATTCTTCTGAATTATTGGATAAGCATGACGCCTAATGAGACATATGAACACATTGCAAACATGCCTATCCAATTTTTGTCTTATGTGTTCATACCGACACATTGCGAACATATTCGGAATCCTAATAAGACATACGCAATAGGTGATGCCCCTGGCTTAAATCAAGAGAGCAGATGTATGGTTAAGTGGGACACTTCAGTAATAAGTTATGCTATTGTAGGTTCTCATAGAAAAAGAACAAATATACGTAATGACGTCGATATGACGAGGGTCGTCATAAAGAAAAAGAGTTTCCTAAAATAACAATTGATTAAATTAGAAAGGAGTTTCTAATTTAATAATTTTCTATTTGTTGGAGTGAAAAATAGGAAATAAAATAATTTGAGCTTAAATTAATATTTTGGCTAAATAAAGTATTTGGGCCAAATGTTAAATTAAATATTATATTTGGGTTAAATTAGATTTGGACCAAATATTTTATTTAAACTTATAATTAGATTTGGGTCACTTAATTAATTACTAGTTGGACTAGGATAAATGGGTTGGCCCATATCCATTAGGGTTTAAGAAACCCTAGGAGGCTTTACTCTTGTATAAATACCCCTTTATGGGTTGCCCAAATTAATGAATGGTTTTGTGTTTTTCAATAATTGAAAAATTGTCATTCACTCTTTCCCGTTTCTTTTCTGCATCGATATGAAACGGGAGGTTCTTTTTATCTATACACAAGCCACGTAAAGGAGAGGGAGTTAGCACTCCCATTGCACTCTCATCGCCCATGGACGCGTGCCGCGCATCAAGAGTTAGAGGCCGAACACTTGGACTACTTGAATCCGCAAATGACTCGAATCCGCGAACGACTCGAATTCGCGAACAGTTTAAAAATCTAAAGGTTAGATTTATTTTATTATATATGTGATTATTTTGATTTTGACGTTGATCCAATCGCCGAGATCTGGGTAAGATTCAAAATTTTTGAACTACGCTGCTTGCCCCATAGCGATCTTGCTTTACTTTCAATGGTATCATACACTACAAGAATTTGGAGGATTTACCCACACATATTATACGTGGCGGAAAAAATTCCCTCCACTTTTAGAGGATGGTGGGATAATTCTCGATAAAATTTTATCTGATGTGGCACTTTTTTTGGATTATATTACCCACACATATTAATAAATGTTACGCATGTATGGGTAATTATTTAAAAATTTACCCACATAAGTACAAATGTTATATATATGTGGGTATTCACGTATTAGCTGATATAGTACTTTTTTTAGATTATATTGCCCACACATATTAATAACTGTTACATATGTGTGGGTAATTATTTTTAAACTTACCCACATATAAGTTACCCACAAATATTATGCGTGGGTACTTACCCACACATAATGGTAATATGTGAGGGTGATTAAATTAGATAAACTTGTTACATTATCCATATTTATTATGTGTGAGTAAATTGATATACCTACATTTATTTTGGCGAAAAAAGTTCCCTCCACTTTCAAAGGTTGGTGGGATAATTTTTTGAAAAAAAATTTAGCTGATGTGGCAATTATTTTGGATTATATTATCCACACATATTAAAAAATGTTACGCATGTGTGGGTAATTGTTTATAAGCTTACCCACACATAATTACAAATGTTATATTTGTGTGGGTATCTATGTATTAGCTGATGTGGCATTTTTTTGGATTCTATTATCCACACATATTAATAAATATTTAGTATGTGTGGGTAATTATTATAAATTTACCCACACATAATTACAAATGTTAGATATGTGTAGGTATTCATATATTTATGATTTTATACTTAAAACAAATTATATGACGTCGTTTTAATTTTTAAAATTTAAAATAATTTATTTTTTATTTTATTTACAAATACAAATAATAAACCTAAAACTAAATCTCTACACTAAAATTCCTCCTTCCCTAAAATTAAAAATTACGCTCATCAAACTCTTTTGCTCATCTGCTCATTTCTAAAATTCCTAAAACTTTAACAAATATACGGTACCATTAATCTCATAAAAAGTTCCTAGGTATAGAGACAAAGTTGCGAAGCTCTCGACCTTTTCCTATCCTTTGCAACGTTTCTCATACCGATTATCTTCTTTATCTTTTCTCTGATTTTTTTGTGTTTAAGCGTTATCTTTATAGTTTTTTCTTATTGAATCTATTTTCATTAATTCTAACCAGAAAATAATTATTAAGATTTATTTTAGACATCCAATTATTATTCAATTGTTAATTGGAAAGATAATGCAATCATGCCATGCCACTATTAAATGGCAACATTATACTCCGACATTACTACCTCTTAACCATTATTTAATAGGTGATGTTTTAAAATATCAAATCAAATATTTTAAATTACCTTCTGATATAAATTTGAAATTTAGATTAATACGCTTCCTAAAATAAAAATAAATGAAATTACAACTACATAAATGTCATTTTAAATTACATTATTAATTTAAAATCCATTTATATAAACACAATTTTACATATATGACTATATTTTCAGTCAAATTATTATTATTATTTTTTTTTGGATAAGTTGTAAAATTGCTACATCACATAAATTTTTCATTAGTTTTATATATTTTTTTTCTACACCCCTTTTGGCTTTTGTTGAAAAAATTAAAGTGCTGTTTCTGAAGAGTTTTTTCCCAATTATTATTAATATTTTGTATAAATTATTTTATTTTTTATTTAATAACTTAATATTTCAATAAAATAAAAAAATTATTTCCCCCCCGAAAATTCCCATTCCCTCCAAAACCCTAAATCTGGCATCTTCTCCCCCCCCCCCCTTTCTCTCAATCACGCATCTTCCACCCTCCCTCTCTCTCTCACTCTCCCCCAACTCTCTTTCTCTTTGAACTCCCGCCATTGACCCCTCCGCCTCCGCCTCTGTCTCCTTCTCCAATCGTCGTTGCCGCCTCCGATAGTCATCGCCGCGTTCTATTGTTCGATTCTCTCACACCGCTCCGCTTTGGCAACTCAGAGATCATCTTCCCAAGGTAATTCAAATGATCTTGCATTTTGATACTTCTATGCGAATACAATATAGGATGTAGGAAGATATAGATTATTGCAATTAACTTCTGGAGACATGATTGATTTGCAGCAAAAACCCTAAGTTGAAAATGATCTCTGTTTTTTAGATTAATGTTATCCTCAAATTAATCTAAAAAATAGACTAATATTAGCCTCATATTAGTTTTTTGAAAATGGTAATGGATGGAAAACTCCAAATTCAGGGAGGTGATTGATTGAATAGAGCAAGCATCAAACGAAAGCAATTGATAAACCATATATGCTCCGCTCTGCTCCACTCTACTCCACTCCAGCCTAATTATCTTGGCTGGCTTTATCGGGAACTTGGACCATGCTTAGAATATCCTTTTGGGCTTCAAGTTCTATTTGTATTCCGCACGGGTAGAAATAATGAATTCAAATCTCCCATGAGTAAAGTAATCAGAGTTTAACGTCCCATTACCGTTTGACTTTAGTGTGGTGGTTAATTATATAATTTGAGTTTTTGGATTGCATAGCAGTGGTATTTATTTAAGGGCTCATATTAGGATTTTTTGTTTTAAATGTTTTGAATAGTCAACACTGCTGTGATTAAGTTTTATGAGTTTGGTTTGATTGTTCATATTATATCACAGTAAATAACCTTCAATAAATTTTAAAACAATTTTTTAATAAATATTAATGTATTTAATGGGTACATATTAGCAATGAGTATTAGAGTTGATAGTGCATGCAGAAACATGATTCCTTAAATTGAATTTTTATAAATCTTAGTCATTTTTATATTAAATTTTGAATTGCATAATGAGGGAAAATTATGTAATGTGTGGTAATGTAATTAAAAGAAAGGTAAAATTTCAAGAGGTATTGTTTGGTTGTTGTAATTTAATTTTTGATTTTTAAATAAATAGTCAATTAATGAATGTGTAAGTTGAGTGTGTTGTTTGAATTTTAAAATTTAAATTGTTTTATAAAATATATAGTACAAAAAACTAGCAGGAGAATTTTTAAAAATGTTCTGAAGCTTTAAAAATGTTTTTTAGATTAATAGTAAATTGAAAATGATCTTTGATTTAACCAAATATAATATAGTTGGCACAGACTAATATTATCCTCAGATTGATATCACTTCTTCCTGACAAATATACATTAATTCATGTATTTGACAGTGTTGGATTTATGTTGAAAGTACAGCTATGCAGAAAAAGACTGAGATTTTGATTAACTCTTTCTCAAAGCCTGAGACACCACAAAATCTAAAATCTTCCGGGGGTTTTTTATTGTCCAACATAACAACAATTTCTTGCAATTGGCCTGTCGACCATTTAATTCAACTGAAAATTTTCCATTGTATTACCTCTCTGAAAGTGCAAAATCAAAGCAAAAACTTAGATTTAAACACACGAGGAGATCTAATTACAAGTTTAGGAAATAAACAAAGTAACAGTACTACTGAATGATTGTTGATTAGTAGTAGTACAAGGCTTTCTTCTCTTCCTGGGTCATTTTTTTTCTTTTTTTATATTCCTACAAATATGTAGGTGGTTTTGTTTCCTTTTAACAAAATTCATGAATATAAGGTTGGATCTCAGAGTTTAGAACTTCATTACTTTTAAGGGCTTATTATATCTCCTGTGTTAGATCAAGTTTGGCCCTACTAGGCTTCCATTTCCATCAAACACGTAGGAATATTTTTTATATTCCTACAAATATGTGTGTGTACCTTCGACAGTTAGGGCATCGCTTTGTCACAAACTTCTTGTAAGTAAATCATCATTTTATTACTTTTACTTTGTATATTTATGTGTTTTCTTATTCCTAACATTATATGACTTCTTTTCTTTTTTAGACTGTTTTTGATATCAATATTGAGGATAAGAATGTCCAAAAGGTCATCGATAAACAAATGCAACGAGCTTGGAGAGGCCACAAATATAAGCTACATGCTTACTTCAAAGAAATTGGAGGAGAGAAAGATCCAATTAAGGCCAAAAGTAAGCGCTATGAGGAAGTGAGCCAAGAGGATTGGGATTACCTTTGTGATCTTTGGACAAATCCTATTTTTATGGTAATGTTTATAACTGTTTTTCAGGATTTCTTTTTTTTATTAATGAAAATATATATTTATTAATGAATTGTTAATTTTTAAAAGAACGAGCACAGAAGAATGCCAACTCTCGTGCAAAACGAAAGTGGGAATCTAGAAATGGTTCGAGGAGTACAACGCGTCATCACATTGTTCGTGGAGCTAACTTGAATGGCCTGATAGGACATATTTAGACTTGGTATCTTCAACATTGGCATTCCGAACATGGTTGGTCGTCTTCAGAGTTAGAAGCTAAATATGTAAGTATATTATTTTTACTCTGGATTAGGAGGGGATAAAGCTCAAATCAGGGAAGATTGGTTTGTATAGTTTTATTTTTATTAATTGAAGAGTATTGGTTTCAATCAAGGATAAGTGCTTTGTAGGAGTAAATAAAGTTATCAAAAAGAAAAAGAAATGGAGAAATGCACTGGAAATTTTTTTTTTTGGAATCTGATTCATCTTAAAACTTGCATTTTCGTTTCTTTTCTAGTTTTTCTTTGTATTTTTGCCATGCTTTTTGAAAGGTGGGGGGAGTTGATGTGTGAAGGGATTGATTAATTTTTCTTTGTAACTCTGAGTGAATTTGAACAATATAGAATTTCATCATATTGTGGAGATCTAGTTGTTGCTAGTTGTTACTTATGTAGAAAGCATTTGTTGGATTTTCCATCATATTTCTTTGTCAGTGGCATGAATAGCATTGAGTGGGTATGCTTGTGAAAAATCATGGTCGATTTTGATGATTCAATTGCTTTATATTGGCATAATTGAGACTATAGTTTTAATTTAAAAATAATTGATTAAGAATATATTATATTTTTTTACAGGAACAAAAGATGCAGTTGAGGCGAGATAATCCTCCAGATAAAATGACTGATAAGGATATCTTAGAAAAGGTTCTTTGACGACAATCTATTCGCTTGTTTGGTTGGGGGCGATCTCCTAGTACTTTCGGGATAACATGCACTAGTGAGGAGTCTAGTCGTCCAACTTACAAACAATTGGTTGATGATTTGAATCGGTACAAGTCTCTTTTTCAAGAGCTCCAGGGAGACGTGAACATGTTGTGGCAAGTATTGATTGAAAATAATATTATGCCTCATCCGTCTACTACACATGTACCATCGGATCATAGTTCAGGACAATCTCGCCTCAATCCATCCTGCCTCGACCCATCCAGCTCTACCCCTTCCCTCCATTCTACTAAAGAAGAGTTTGACGACGAGATTTAATAATTTGTTTTATGTGTTTTTTTCAAGAATGTTTGAACTTTTTAGGTGACTTTATGATTTTATGCTTATTTTGTGACTTTATGACTTTTTATGTGCGTATATACAATACAACAACATATCCAGCCTTTATCCCACTATGTGGGGTCGGCTACATGAATTCTAGACTTCCATCCTTTTTATGTGCGTATATGTTTGAATTAAATCGTAATAGATGACTGTTTATTTTGTGACTTTTTATGTGCAACAATTGAAATTTTAAATATAATATTTTAGCTTTGTTCACACATAATATGTTTTTTAGCCACACATATTCAAAATCATTTTAAATTATTATCCGTACATAATATTTTTTTTACCTACATATAATGTTTTTACCCACACATAAAAAAATTATTTTTAATATTATTACCCACATATAATCTTAACTTTACTTACACATAAACAAATACATGTGTCATGCCACATTATCATCCAATTAAAGCCACAGTATTAGCAACGTCATCAACCACGTCATCAATCACGTCATAATTACAACTTCCTGACATAAAAATACCTACACATACATAAATATTTACCTACACATATATGTGTGGGTAATATATTAAGATTTAGCCACACATGAATATATGTGTGGGTAAAAGTTATTTTCTAACCCCCATTTACCCACACATCTTGACATTTGCATTATGTGTAAAGAAAAATTATAATTGACACATAAGGTGATTTTTACCCACATTTACGTGTGTGGGTAAATTCCTCAATTTCTTGTAGTGATAGCCATCATCAAAATCTTTCAATTCCTTACTTGCAGATTTGATTATGTTAATATTTGCAAAATAAATAAATATTGTTGCGTTTGTATTTTTGGATTGTAAAACGCTTCTTATTAAAGGGTAAAAAGATCGTGTTTGACACGAAAAGAGAAAAATGGCAACACAGGGTGCATACAGTTGCACCGGAGTGTCGAAAGGCAAGGCCTGCACACGTAGGGCACCGCAAGGGGTGGGCTATGCTTACTCAAGGCTTGGCCAGGCGCGGCCCAGGCACGCCCCCTGTGGCCCTGCAACCTGTGTGATAGGTGTGGCTAGCGGCCACCCGGCCCCCCTGGCTGCCTCAGGCGGTGGTTTGTGTAACGACCCGTTAGAGGGCCCAGTATTTATTCAAGAATTATTTAATTAATTATTGAAGTATTTGATTGAGAAATTTTTTCAATTAATTATTTCAGGTGGCAATCTAGAGATTTTGAAGAAAAAGAATAGCATTTAATTCTTTTTAATGTTGGAGTTAAAGGAATTTGCCAAGGCATCGATCTAGTAATTTCTAATTGAGATAATATCATTTAAAGAGCATTTAATTCTAGTTATTTATTGTGGAAATTAAATGCTAGGACATGAAGGTCATTTAGAAATTTGTTATTAGAATTTAATTATTAATTAAAGTTATTATGATTAAGGGATTAAGATTGTAATACCCGGGAAATTATTAAGAGTATAAATGATATTTAATGAAGGGTATAACTGGAATTATTGAAAGAATAAGGCTATATGACACACTAACGCAGTTTTAGATGATTAAATCAGTCGGAGGGAGTAACCCGGACCTTAGATAGCTAAATAAAATTGTACAGTATCGACAAGTGATTCGAATTATGATTTTTAGTGATGAAAGAAGTGGGATCGGGAACAGTTTTCGGTACAACTGTTGACCGGGCTGAGAAAACCGAATCGACGTGGGAAACGTCTAGAAGATCAACGGAGCGCTTCAAGAACTAGTATTTAACATGTAGAACAACCCTTAAGCGATTTCGGGTTGAATCAAATGGATTTAGGGTCAATTTGACCAGCCGGACCTAAGCGTAGTTTTCTAATTTTGCCCGAGGGAGGTCAAAACGATAATTTTTCAGGAGTTTCGAGGGTCAAATGAGATGTACTAAACTTGTGAAACTTAGTGGTATATTTGGATTTATCAAGGGTGTTGTGAAAAGGGCAGAATTGTTATTTGAAGAAAACAGGGGTGAAAGTGCAATAAAATAAAAATTCATAGTGTGAACACAAGGGAGAATCCGGCTGCCGCACTGCCATGCACATGGCCACCGTTTCCGGTGATGGGACGACCGAGGGATGACTGGGGGAGGTTGCAACTGGCAGTAGGAAGCTTGGGGACCAAGCTTGGTCGGCGATTGGTCGGAAAATGGCTGGGTTTTGGCTATAAAAAGGCGGTCGAAACTTAAAGAATTTTAGCGTCGAATTGATCGATTTTGGGAATGAATCGAAGGCAAAGGATAGAGGGCTTTTTCTCCTTGGGGTATGGGCATCGTTTCTGGAGAATTTGGGAAGCAATGGTGTGCGTTTAATGGCCATTCGAAGCACGGTCGGAAAACCCTAGGCGGACCGTCGCGAGCCACCTGCAACTGGCCGTTTGGGCCACTTTCCGGTGGCCTTTCAACATGAAATTAGTGCCATTGTGATCGACTTGCAAAGGGCTTCAAGGGGGTGCCCTTATTTCGGCCATCGGAGCGACCGCCGGAGACTGGTTCAACGAGGAAGAAGGTGGCGCGTGCAGTCACGCGCCAGCCTCCACACACACCCACGCGCCAGGCGCGTGAGGGCGTGTGAAATGGGCATTTTGGGTATTTCTTCTTCCAGTATTTTTAATTAATTATTTTAGGATTTATTGTGTTAAAATATTTCGGAAAATAGTTAAAGAAATAATTATTTTGGAATTATCGAGGAGAAAATTGGGAGAAAATAGAGAAAATTATGGAAAATTGAGGAAAATGGATTTTAATGCTTCCTTAATTAAATATGGTGTTTAGGAAGTATTGTGGCTCGAGGTTGAGTATAAGTTCAAGCATTTGGGATTTGGCACGCAAATCGAGGCGTTACATGAGGATCGAGGAGATCTGAATACATTCGAGGTGAGTGGTCTGATCCTATCTTTACCTTATCTTGAAAACATGTTGGAAGGTGTGTAGTGGGTTCAGGTGGGCGGTGTTACCCTCCCGAACTTAGGTTACACGCAAATGGGACCAATTGTAGTGAGCGGTTTTACCCTCCGAAACTTGGGTTGTACTGCGAAAGCATTTCATTTATGTATTTGTGTCATCATTTGCATATTGTACATGTGATATATTACATCAACTATTTTTACTTACAAAAGAGTCGATGCATGGCGTGTGATTTTCATATCATCGGGGTATTGATATTCGTGTCAATGTTGTTTTCTGTGTTGGACGGGTTGGGGTCTACTTGAGAAAGGGACAATGTTAATCCAGGTGAACGGGTGTCACACTGGGGCACTGGAGGGAACAATGTTAAACCAGGTGAACGGGTGTCACGACGGTGCACTCGAGGGATTAACATTAGACCAGGTGAACGGGTGTTACAGTGGGGCATTCGAGGGATTAAGTATGTCAGGGGAGTTTCTCAGGTTAGACGTGTTTTGCATGTTGCCGCTTGTCTGAATATGCCATGCTCGTGTGTTTCTCATGCATTGTATAATATGTCTCAATACCATCACTTAGATGTTTTATCATCTAACCTGGGCTATGCCCCTGGAACGTTTAATGTTCCAGCCAGGGACTACTGCGATGGCAAGGATGTGGCCGGTTGAGGGCCAATGGTGCTTAGTTTGTTAAGTCGTTGTAACGCTTGGAGGCTTTAATATGCATTTTAGGTTGTAAATGAACAGTTGTATAATAGTAATTTTACCATTTGATCTGTATTACATATTTTGCTATGGAAATACAAAGTAAGAACTATGGTGTTTTGGTATTAATGTATCCGTTGCATTGTATTAAGACTCGTTTAGTTTAAGATTATTGATCTTGATAGTTAAACGGGCAAGGCTAGGGTTCGCGGGGTTTTGTATCTGCATGTGAAGATTGTTCTTGATATACCGCACGTGTTGAACTGGAAGAGAAAAAAAAAAAAGAAATCCCGGGAATACCCTTATAGTGACACGCTTGGCGAGACGGGGTGTTACAATTGGTATCAGAGCCCTAGGTTAAACCCTAGGACGATTTGGCTAAGTTGTTGAACTTAGCATGGTTAGAACTATTGAATGAGAACTTAGAACAGGATTATGGATTCTAGGAAACATTCGGAACATAGTCGAAAATGGTATGGAGACTCTAGAAAGGTGAAATTTGAGGTTTTCAATTTGAATATACTTTCAGCGTCAAGGGGAGACGAACAAGTTCTATTCATATCTTTTGGAAATTAGGAAGCCAGTAATGAGGGTCGTTGAAATGAAAGAGATATATGATCGAAAACCTTTAAGGAATAAATACTTTGGTGATTCTGGTACAACTTGAAGTATAAATCTCTTTTGGGAGAATCTTAGTGAATCGTCTTAGTACCCCCCTGATTGGGGCATGTTAAATAATGGTGATGTCATGCCCTGACAAAGATAAGTGAAACAACGGAGATTATTAGGAGAACCTGTCAAGGGCGTGGGAAAGCGAAACGACTTGAAGATCTTAAGGTTAAGTTATAAATATGAATTAAGGACTTAAGAAGAACGGATTCAGTTAGGGCTAACTATTGAAAATCCCGAATGGAGACTTAGGGGAAAGAAACTGGTAGATCATAAAAACAAAATCCCTGCTTGGAGATTTGGGGGTTTGTCGGTTGAAGTCTTTGGAATTATTAATCGGAGAATACTGGATTTTGCTAAGTGATGGAACGTTGAATCGGGAGTTAGCACCCAACAATATGGGTCGAATGTAAGGTTGGTTCGATAAACCATAACTGAGGATTCGTAAGATCTGGAAACTATAAATTGGAGATCATTAGTCAAAATCCTCTACACTAAATGTTGGGATATCTGGTGATTAATAAGAGTAAGCGAGTTGGGATGTTTAGTTTGATATGATATAATCTGATGATAAATTAGGTTTGTGAATAGATGATATGAAGAATCGAGGGTAAGAATGACCTGATATAAATCTCGAGAAACGATCTGCAGTAAGCAACCTAGGATGATTCGATAAGAGCTTTGAGAATAAAAAAAAAAAAAATTTGAGTTAGGAATCTAAAATTGTGGATAGGGATACTGAGACAAAGGATCCAAGATTGAGGACAAAGGAAATAAGGAAAGATTGCTATAAGGAAACGGTGTGTGTTGGTTATTCAAGGGTAATGAGAGTCAGGTATAGCTTTGAGACTTATGGAAGTTTTAAATAGAAGGAATAATTGTATCGAGGACATTAACCTAGGATCAGACGAGGAAAACAAATCGGAACTAAATGAGAATCAAATTCTTGTTGAGGTGTTTAGAAGATTTTCTCAGAAAAATTTAGCTTGTATAAAGTATTCTAGGTAGAATTTTCCTCTTGAATAAAATCTTAGAATGTAATCTCAATCTAATTTCCTTATTAATGGTCACTACTAGACAATGAGGGATCGATTGTAAACCAGCCATAGTTAGGATCAAGGTACAACCGGAAGTTATTAGGATGTAAAACATAAAGTTTGCATGTTTCGAGGATTAGAATTTTCCCTTGGAAGTTGAAAGAATCTTTTGGCTTATAGAGAATTTGCAAAATGGAACCTTACTTGATGATTTTTGAGATTGTAAATAATATAGGGAACAACGATAGATTAGAGATTTCTGATTTAAAACGAACCTTGGAAATTAGAAAAAAAAAAAATCTTGGGATAAGGGAATTATGCGTATGACTATTGAGGTTGCTAAAAGAAAATTTACATGTACCGTATATACTTGGAGATAAAATGGTATTTCAACCTGTGGAGACAATTATATTTTAAGACGATTATATTTTAAGCTTGAAATGACTCTAGCCGATTTAAGAAGATACAAACTCAAAGAAAATAGTTAGCATAACGATGATTATCAAGGACTGAGAGGTAGTCATAAAAGTCTTGGTTTGAGTTTTAAGGCACCAAGCAATGAGATAGGCTTGCTAAAGCTTGATTAAGCTCGTAAAGATATCTTGGGAATTGATTAGGTCTTAGCAAAATTGAAGTTGGTCCTAATAGATTCAAAGAAATAGGAATGATTGACATAATGACCTGTATAGTGAGTGTTAGTTGAAAGTCAATCGTGGAATAAACATATAAGGAGAATGAAATTTCTAAGCCAGTCTTGTGATAAATTAAGCATACGGCCATGACGAGAATATGGTTGAACGATCTAGTATAAGTTTAAAAAAATGATAAACTGGAAATACAATTGATATTGGAGTGTTTGATAAATTATGAACGTCTGCAAGAGCAGCAACATGAGCGCGAGGTTCCGTCACATGCGTAACAAATTTGGAAAGTAAAAGAGATTAAATTGTGAGAAAGAAATCCGAAGTCTTACGAATGGTGAGGATAAGGGTGCTCGATACGATTGAGTGTTACTCTGGAAAAGAACATTAGGAATCCAAAAGATCAGGGAGTTGGATTAGTACCAATAGAACCATTGTAGCACTCAGAGATGGAATGAGGAATTCTAGCATAACGATAACACCATTGGTGTTGGTCTGTAACAATAGATTTGAGCCTAGGGACCAAGGCAGAGGACTGGTGGTTGGCTCGCGGTTTGGGGTGTGATACCTACGAGTCTGAGCAACACAGTGAACTGTGGAGACGGTCAGGTGCCAAAGTTTGGGCGACACTGAGGATGTTATGTATGGTTTAGAGTCCAAGTTCCAAGGGACCAAAGCATCGTGGCAGGATCCCTAAATCATTATGGAAAGGTTGAAGGATTGGAAGATGACCTAAGCAGGTTAATTGCTATGTGGATTATGGTAGTCGATAATCAAAAAAAGAATCGAAAGAAGAAAAAGTAATCTTGAGTGACGAAACAATGTTTGGCAAGCTGTTAACAGAGATTTGTAAAGGATTCTTCTAGGATAATTATGTTCATGATAGAAATTCGCGAAGTAAGGTTACTAAGAAGTGATGAATACGCTCGGGAAATTTAGGAGTTGTGGTGAAATAGTAATAATGCTCCTAGGTCGAGGTAGCTCCTAACTAGGAATGAAGTAATCCTTGGTATAAACATGTGCCGTGAAGCTGCTTAGGAAAAAGTGGGACGATTATTTTCTAGATATCGCTTTGGGAGGAATTTAATTATTGTTATCGACTTGGCTCTTAGTTTAGTGTATTTAATATTACACACCCTAGGAATTGTTAGCAAATGGCTGCGATTTAGTTGTTTCAAACCTTGTCTTTGGTAATATAAAAAGATTGGAGCAATGGTAAGTATACTTAGGTACCCTTGAGATTATGAGTTAATGTTTAAAATGAGTCAAAGTCAACATAAAGATATGGTAAGTTATAAGTTGATAAGTAAATAAAAGTGTTTTTCTTTCCGAGAGACGTGTTATGGTTTGAGGAAACATATTAAGAGTTGCTATAAAGGACGACGTGAGTTTCTAGTTGCACTATGGAAATTTTATTTGGGTTGTAAAATAGTACGCTAAGCTATTAAAGTTATGCTAGGTGTTGCTAAAGACCCGGTGAGAATCAAAAGTTGTTCAATAGGGTTTTCATTTAATGAAGTAGTATGGAAAGTAGATCGCCTAAGAGGGACAAGATTAAATCTATTCCAAGAATCGAGGAAATAGGAATTTTGTTTAATAGAGAGACTATTTCTCATGTGGAGAAATATAGAAAGCACCGTTTAGATGAAATAGAACATTTAGTGGTACTAAGTTGAGGAGCCACGAAAGAAAGATGTATAAAAGTATGGAAGGTTGTCAAATTGAAACGACATGGGAGTTCTGTGCTGAGATAAACCGATTTGATTGATAGTAACATGTCAGGATGTCAGGCAATTGTAAGAGAAATTGTGTTTTTGAGAGACTTAAATGGATAATATGCATGACTAGCCGTAAGAGGCTAAGAAATTATCTCTAAAGCTAATATGCAATCAAGGTACCGATAATTGAAAAAAAAAATACGCCAAAATAGTTTAATGTTATCAATTTCTGTGCCATCAAGGCTGCCGAGTTAGTTTAATCTTGGAGTGATCATTGGGTTGGGAGATTTAGGAGCCAGATAAAATATATTTTGGGAACACGATTGGGAATGGTACTGGGTTTTATAAATCATTTTGGGAGTTGAGTAGCCGCCGATATGGAACTACAACGGGATATTCTGGAAGATCATAAATGAGTCTGGTAAACCCAAACCCTAAGGAGATAAAAGTTATGAATGATTATTAAGACATAGGAATGGTGTATAGGGCATTACACTTGAGAATCATTAACACCGGTGGTGATACAATTGTCACAGACCAAATTTCGAGGACGAAATTTATTAAAGGGGGGGAGAATGTAATACCCGGGAAATTATTAAGAGTATAAATGATATTTAATGAAGGGTATAACTGGAATTATCGAAAGAATAAGGCTATATGACACACTAACGCAGTTTAGATGATTAAATCAGTCAGAGGGAGTAACCCGGACCTTAGATAGCTAAAGAAAATTGTACAGTATCGACAAGTGATTCGAATTATGATTTTTAGTGATGAAAGAAGTGGGATCGGGAATAGTTTTTGGTACAGCTGTCGACCGGGCTGAGAAAACCGAATCGACGTAGGAAACGTCCAGAAGATCAACGGAGTGCATCAAGGACTAGTATTTAACGTGTAGAACAACCCTTAAGCGATTTCGGGTTGAATCAAATGGATTTAGGGTCAATTTGACCAGCCGAGCCTAAGCGCAGTTTTCTAATTTTGCCCGATGGAGGTCAAAACGGTAATTTTTCAAGAGTTTCGAGGGTCAAATGAGATGTACTAAACTTGTGAAACTTAGTGGTATATTTGGATTTATCAAGGGTGTTGTGAAAAGGGTAGAATTGTTATTTGAAGAAAACAGGGGTGAAAGTGCAATAAAATGAAAATTCATAGTGTGAACACAAGGGAGAATTCATGTAACACCCCCTCTCCTAGAACTGCCCGAGAAGAGGTGCTACTGGGAATAATAAAATAAACTGACTGATAACTGAATTCTGATACCAATACTGTATATATCAATTAACTGTAATAAGATTCTGAGTCAACAAAAACTGAAATCATAATTGCATCTAAGGGAAATTCCCTAAACTGGAAAATAAAATGAATCTAAACTGATCAAGCACTAACTAATAAACTAACAACTCCCAGACATCTTTGGCCTTGAGCGGCTCCACGTACACACACTACTGGACACTGCTGCTAGGCCCCACATCTGGTACTCCCCCACTAGGACTTGGAATGGTGAAGAGTACAAGGTGAGCTACAAAGCTCAGCAAGTAATAAACTGGAAAGAAAAACTGAAGCTGAAACGAAGAATATCGATACTGATAAAAAAATACTTACTGAACTTGTATTGAGAGATATAATAATCACTGGATGGCATTTATAAGATGTAATGCACATAAGTTGTAAACTAAATGCAGGTATGCAACTTTGGCCCATAGGCTCACATAACTGTAACACATACCTGGCTGATTTGAGTCCTGCAAACATAAAAACTGTAAGCACATACTTTGAGCAATATGCCCCTAGCTCCCTGGTCGATATCAGGCGAGCAACTTATAACTGAGATATAATTGTACTGATACTAGTGGGATCCCCGCGGACAAGCCGCCTGGCGCGCATAATGCAATACTCATATAAATGCTGGTACACGATATGTAGTGCTCCACATAAGTCATGCTCAATGCTCATACAATGTGTATGCACATAATCTCACAAAATAATGCTGACCATGTCATAATGAACTGCTAAACATGGTATATGATTTTTTACTAGAAATATTGAGATTCAAATATTCTGAAATTTCTAAGTATAGGCTCGGCATATTGGATTTTATCATATCTTGACATAAAAATTCAATATTTGAATAATTGAATATTCATATTAAATTTAAGACTTGAATCAAAAGTTTATTGGAAGCTATTTGGATGCCATTTGATACTATTTGGATGATTGAGAAAGTCTAAGGAAGCAATTTGAATGAAAAAGCAGCCCCTTCGAATGGAAAAAAAGATTTTAGCAAGCTCATTCGAATGGCAGAAAACTCATTCGAATGACAAAGACTCATTCGAATGACAGAAGGCTCATTCGAATGATAGATGATATTCAAAGGCTATTCGGATCTGATCTGGGACTCATTCGAATGACTCTCAAATTCATTCGAATGAATTTTGAAAATTTCCAACATTTGAATTGGCAAAACTCGACTCATTCGAATGCAACAGTAACTTTATTCGAATCAATTTGAAGATCATTCGAATGACAAGAAGGCTCATTCGAATGCTAAGGTATACAAAGCAACAACTTACTCACATCTTCATGGGCTCATTCGAATGACAACAAAGCTCATTCGAATGACAGTCTAAAAACCTCAAAAATTCATACGAATGATACGATATCTTAGGACTCATTCGAATGACAGGGCACTCATTCGAATGACTGATACATTACAAGGGAAAAACATTACGATAACACTGAAACTTATTCGGATGCTTTGAAATTCATTCGAATGACACAAGACTTATTCGAATGACTGGAATCTTATCAGATATAAAGCTTACGATAACAGAGATCATAACTTGAATCAAAACTTAGCTTCACTACACCATTCCAAAAGAAATCTTGGGAGAACAATCTCAATTGATATATAAACATCTTGAGGGATGATTTACTGATCATAACTAATGTAAACATTGCAAGGAACATGCATGAACTGGCTGGTACTCACTGTACGCATGTAAATACATATATAAACATGCACTGAACTGATATAACTCACTGTAACGCACATATATATATATACATGCACTGGAACTGATTCAATTCTGGAAATCTGATATCAAACTAAATCAAGACCTGTAAGAAAGGATTACAGGGGAAGGATACTTGCCTTATGACCTTCTTGATCGACTTACTGATCTCACGAGAGCCCCCTATGCAAAACTTGAACTCACTGATTGCTTCTTGGCTCTCTGTTCTTGCGGCGTGAAGAACATATGGCTTATGAAACTATATATACACTGATCTAAGAAGCCCTAACGCCATAACTCATTCTCCTATTATAACTAGGAGTCTTTCAATCCGAATCCTCCTCACGGCTGGGTTAATTAATCCCTTAAACGAAATAACTTTATTTAATAATTAAATGCTAATATCAAATCCTTAAATGACCAACACGTCCTTGCATTTAATCTTCTCAATAATTAAATGCTATTTTCTCAATTAAATCTCTAAATTGCCACATTAACAATTAATTGGAAAAAATTCTCCAAACAAAACTAATTAAGAAATTCAATAATTTCTAAATAAAAATCTAAACCCTCTAATGGGTCGTTACAATTCGGCCGCCGCACTACCACGCACATGGCCACCGTTTCCGGTGATGGGACGATCGAGGGATGACTGGGGGAGGTTGCAACTGGCAGTAGGAAGCTTGGGGACCAAGCTTAGCCGGCGATTGGTCTGAAAATGGCTGGGTTTTGGCTATAAAAAGGCGGTCGAAACTTGAAGAATTTTAGCGTCGAATTGATCGATTTTGGGAAAGAATCGAAGGCAAAGGATAGAGGGCTTTTGCTGTAACGACCCATTAGAGGGTTTAGATTTTTATTTAGAAATTATTGAATTTCTTAATTAGTTTTGTTCGGAGAATTTTTGCCAATTAATTGTTAATGTGGCAATTTAGAGATTTAATTGAGAAAATAGCATTTAATTATATTTAATTATTGAGAAGATTAAATGCAAGGACATGTTGGTCATTTAAAGATTTGATATTAGCATTTAATTATTAAATAAAGTTATTTCGTTTAAGGGATTAATTAACCCAGCCGTGAGGAGGATTTGGATTGAAAGACTCCTAGTTATAATAGGAGAATGAGTTATGGCGTTAGGGCTTCTTAGATCAGTGTATATATAGTTTCATAAGCCATATGTTCTTCACGCCGCAAGAGCAGAGAGCCAAGAAGCAATCAGTGAGTTCAAGTTTTGCATAGGGGGCTCTCGTGAGATCATTAAGTCGATCAAGAAGGTCATAAGGCAAGTATCCTTCCCCTGTAATCCTTTCTTACAGGTCTTGATTTAGTTTGATATCAGATTTCCAGAATTGAATCAGTTCCAGTGCATGTATATATATATATGTGCGTTACAGTGAGTTATTTCAGTTCAGTGCCTGTTTATATATGTATTTACATGCGTACAGTGAGTACCAGTCAGTTCATGCATGTTCCTTGCAATGTTTACATTAGTTATGATCAGTAAATCATCCCTCAAGATGTTTATATATCAATTGGGATTGTTCTCCCAAGATTTCTTTTGGAATGGTGTAGTGAAGCTAAGTTTTGATTCAAGTTATGATCTCTGTTATCGTAAGCTTTATATCTAATAAGATTCCAGTCATTCGAATAAGTCTTGTGTCATTCGAATGAATTTCAAAGCTTCCGAATAAGTTTCAGTGTTATCGTAATGTTTTTCCCTTGTAATGTATCAGTCATTCGAATGAGTGCCCTGTCATTCGAATGAGTCCTGAGATATCGTATCATTCGTATGAATTTTTGAGGTTTTTAGACTGTCATTCGAATGAGCTTTGTTGTCATTCGAATGAGCCCTTGAAGATGTGAGTAAGTTGTTGCTTTGTATACCTTAGCATTCGAATGAGCCTTCTTGTCATTCGAATGATCTTCAAATTGATTCGAATAAAGTTACTGTTGCATTCGAATGAGTCGAGTTTTGCCAGTTCAAATGTTGGAAATTTTCAAAATTCATTTGAATGAATTTAAGAGTCATTCGAATGAGTCCCAGATCAGATCCGAATAGCCTTTGAATATCATCTATCATTCGAATGAGCCTTCTGTCATTCGAATGAGTCTCTGTCATTTGAATGAGTTTTCTGCCATTCGAATGAGCTTGCTGAAATCCTTTTCTTTCATTCAAATGGCTGCCTTTTCATTCAAATTGCTTCCTTAGAATTTCTCAATCATCCAAATAGTATCAAATGGCATCCAAATAGCTTCCAATAAATTATTGATTCAAGTCTTAAATTTAATATAAATATTCAATTATTCAAATATTGAATTTTTATGCCAAGATATGATAAAATCCAATATGCCATGCCTATACTTAGAAATTTCAGAATATTTGAATCTCAATATTTCTAGTAAAAATCATATACCATGTTTAGCAGTTCATTATGACATGGTCAGCATTATTTTTTGAGATTATGTGCATACACATTGTATGAGCATTGAGCATGACTTATGTGGAGCACTACATATCGTGTGCCAGCATTTATATGAGCATTGCATTATGCGCGCCAGGCGGCTTGTCCGCGGGGATCCCACTAGTATCAGTACAATTATATCTTAGTTATGAGTTGCTCGCTTGATGTCGACCAGGGAGCTAGGGGCATATTGCCCAAAGTATGTGCTTACAGTTTTTATGTTTGCAGGACTCAAATCAGCCAGGTATGTGTTACAGTTATGTGGGCCTATGGGCCAAAGTTGCATACCTGCATTTAGTTTACAGCTTATGTGCATTACATCTTATAAATGCCATCCAGTGATTATTATATCTCTCAGTACAAGTTCAGTAAGTATTTTTTTATCAGTATCGATATTCTTCGTTTCAGCTTCAGTTTTTCATTCCAATTTATTACTTGCTGAGCTTTGTAGCTCACCTTGTACTCTTCACCATTCCAGGTCCTAGTGGGGGAGTACCAGATGTGGGGCCTAGCGGCAGTGTCCAGTAGTGTGTGTACGTGGAGCCGCTCAAGACCAAAGATGTCTGGGAGTTGTTAGTTTATTAGTTAGTGCTTGATCAGTTTAGATTCATTTTATTTTCCAGTTTAGGGAATTTCCCTTAGATGCAATTATGATTTCAGTTTTTTGTTGACTCAGAGTCTTATTACAGTTAATTGATATTTACAGTATTGGTATCAGAATTCAGTTATCAGTCAGTTTATTTTATTATCCCCAGTAGCACCCCTTCTCGGGCAGTTCTAGGAGAGGGGGGGTGTTACATTTTCTCCTTGGGGTATGGGCATCGTTTATGGAGAATTTGGGAAGCAATGGTGTGCGTTTAATGGCCATTCGAAGCACGGTCGGAAAACACTAGGCGGACCATCACGAGCCACCTGCAACTGGCTGTTTGGGCCACTTTCCGGTGGCCTTTCAACCTGAAATTAGTGCCGTTGTGATCGACTTGCAAAGGGCTTCAAGGGGGTGCCCTTATTTCGGCCATCAGAGCGACCGCCGGAGACTGGTTCAATGAGGAAGAAGGTGGCGCGTGCAGTCACGCGCCAGCCTCCACACACACCCACGCGCCAGGCGTGTGAAATGGGCATTTTGGGTATTTCTTCTTCCAGTATTTTTAATTAATTATTTTAGGATTTATTGTGTTAAAATATTTCGGAAAATAGTTGAAGAAATAATTATTTTGGAATTATTGAGGAGAAAATTGGGAGAAAATAGAGAAAATTATGGAAAATTGAGGAAAATGGATTTTAATGCTTCCTTAATTAAATATGGTGTTTAGGAAGTATTGTGGCTCGAGATTGAGTATAAGTTCAAGCATTTGGGATTTGGCACGCAAATCGAGGCATTGCACGAGGATCGAGGCGATCTGAATACATTCGAGGTGAGTGGTCTGATCCTATCTTTACCTTATCTTGAAAACATGTTGGAAGGTGTGTAGTGGGTTCAGGTGGGCGGTGTTACCCTCCCGAACTTAGGTTACACGCAAATGGGACCAGTTGTAGTGAGCAGTTTTACCCTCCGAAACTTGGGTTGTACTGCGAAAGCATTTCATTTATGTATTTATGTCATCATTTGCATATTGTACATGTGATATATTACATCAACTGTTTTTACTTACAAAAGAGTCGGTGCATGGCGTGTGATTTTCATATCATCGGGGTATTGATATTCGTTTCAATGTTGTTTTCTGTGTTGGACGGGTTGGGGTCTACTTGAGAAAGGGACAATGTTAATCCAGGTGAACGGGTGTCACACTGGGGCACTCGAGGGAACAATGTTAAACCAGGTGAACGGGTGTCACGATGGTGCACTCGAGGGATTAACATTAGACCAAGTGAATAGGTTTTACAGTGGGGCATTCGAGGGATTAAGTATGTCAGGGGAGTTTCTCAGGTTAGACGTGTTTTGCATGTTGCCGCTTGTCTGAATATGCCATGCTCGTGTGTTTCTCATGCATTGTATAATCTGTCTCAAAACTGTCACTCAGATGTTTATCATCTAACCTGGGCTATGCCCCTGGAACGTTTAATGTTTCAGCCAGGGACTGCTGCGAGGGCAAGGATGTGTCCGGTTGAGGGCCAATGGTGCTTAGTTTGTTAAGTCGTTGTAACGCTTGGAGGCTTTAATATGCATTTTAGGTTGTAAATGAACAGTTGTATAATAGCAATTTTACCATTTGATCTGTATTACGTATTTTGCTATGGAAATACAAAGTAAGACCTATGGTCTTTTGGTATTAATGTATCTGTTGCGTTGTATTAAGACTCGTTTAGTTTAAGATTATTGATCTTGATAGTTAAACGGGCAAGGCTGGGGTTCGCGGGGTTTTGTATCTGCATGTGAAGATTGTTCTTGATATACCACGCGTGTTGAACTGGAAGAGAAAAAAAAAAAAAGAAATCCCCGAAATACCCTTATAGTGACATGCCTGGCGAGACGGGGTGTTACAAAGATGATCCATAAATGAGATGGTTTTGGGTTTGAAGTCTCGTAATCCCAATAAGAGAAGGTTTAAGAGTCTCCAAGTTCGAATAGGAGATTGAGATGAGCTTTAGGGCTGCTTAGTATATATATATATATATATATATATAATATGAGCTTTACTCTTCTCTCACCGCATAGAAAAAGAAGCAGAGAGTCAAGAAGCGGTCAGTGAGTTTAAGGCTTCGCATAGGAGGCTCTCGTAAGGTCATTGAGTCGATTAAGGAGATCATAAGGCAAGTATCTTCCCTGTAAATTCTTCCTTTACAGGTTCATATCAGTGTTTTCAGATTAAACAAGTATTCTTATTAAGTTTCAATTTACAAATATGTATGTTTATATTTATATATGCGTTACAGTGAGTTTCATGGCAGTTTTGCATGATTTAATAGCGATTCAATCAAGTTTAATCCTTGAATCAACCTTGGTATTGTTCCTTGCCAATTGGGTCTTGTTTCCCTAAGATTTTATTCAGAATGGTGTAGATTCGTTAGTATTTGTTTCAAGGCAGAGTCTCTGTAATCGTTCATGTTTGTAAAAAATATTTACAGACATCCGGATGTGTCTTTTCGTATCCAGATGGATTTTTTAGATCATGTGAGTAGCATCCAGATGAGCTAGAGGCTATCCTGATGAGTCAGAAAGTTTATGTTAGTGACATCCGGATGGCCTATGTGCATATCCGGATGGCTAGTTCAGTTATGAGAGTGACATCCGGATAGTCTTTATTCATATCCGGATAGTCTTAGTTATATCCGAATGCTTTGTTTTCGTATCCAGATGTGTCAGTATTAATTTATGAGTGATATCTGGATATATTGTGCCGTATTCGGATGTGTTTATTATAAGTGATATCCGGATACATTCAATCGTATCCTAATGTGTTTGGTGCGATATCCGGATGCCTTCCTCATACATCTGGATCAGTCAAAGGATATCCAGATTTCTCATTTCACATCCGGATTAGTCTTATAAAGCTTGTGAGTAATATCCAGATACCTCAAGTCGTATCCGGATGCATCTAGTGCTCGTTGAGAGTAATATCCGAATGAGTTCCAAGTTCCTTGCGTATGATATATGGATGGTTCTTCTGTAACACCCTAATTTTCTTGAGCGTGTTATAACTTAGGATTTCAGGAATATAAAAATTTTCATATCACAATCGCTGTCATACATCACACAAATTCCCAAAAACCCTAATTTTCACCTTCTCAGCTTAACAAACCCAATATTAAATAGCTAAGACAGGTGTTAAAATTTCAAATACGGAAGCTAGATCGAACCTAATATGGTTCACAACCATAATACTTTATTTATCATAAAATTATTCAAGACGTCTACAAAATATATTACATGGACATCATCAAGTGATAACTGAACATCTTAAACATATCCAAAATTATATGGGTTCGCACATAAACAAAAATATGCTAATCATGCTACAGATAGTAATTTAAGCTAATTCTTCAACTACCTTCTTTCCTTTAAAGTCGCTCGTTGAACCTAGAACGTTTGAATATTCCAGGGACATAGTCCAATTAGAAGATGAATCTTCTAGTGAGAAACTCCAAAAAACAGTTTATATCGATGCATGATCAGGTATAAAATGTATGAGAAGACAAGGAGAACTACTCCGAAGTGCCTTGTGAACATGTCAGCCTCCTGCAACGAGAGCTTTCTCAATGGCGCACGCATAGCACCTCTCGGGAGGTCCCTAACTATGTCACTTTGACCCGACTTTATAACACTAATGCAAGCACCGCATCCGTTTTTCCTTGGGCTCACGGTCTTCCCCACGAGAGCTTTCTTGATGGCATACACATAGTGCCTCTCGAGGGATATCCGACTTTTGCCCTCGGCCAACAACAACTAGGTACAATAATATGGCCACACGAATTTTATAAATGCAACAGTTAAAAAGCCAACAGTATATATTTTCCAGAAAAATACATTTCATATATGCAACATGATTTCACGTAAGAGGATAACAAGAGTTTATGTATAAAAACTTCACAAAACACGTCTCATGCAATAGAAGTCTCCCATAAGAGAATAAAAAATAGAATTTGGAGTATAGCAGTCTCACCTTGTTGGTTTATGTCTTGGACGGTATAATTTCACAACAAACGGCCTAGGTTTCTGCAGAAAACACGAATTTTGGTAAACCTAATCTCAAATATTTTTATATAGGGTTGAGGGGCATTAAATTAGGGCACAACTAGAAAATGTTAAGGAAAAAGGACCTCTCACGCTCCCTCACGCATCCCGAGAATGTCGGCCACGCGCTTTCACGCGCTGCCGAGCAGAATTCGGACAGCTTCGTCCCGTTTTCGTATTTCGGCCATAACTTCCTCATTTTAACTCCGATTCGACCCCCGTTTGAACCTACGCGACCCTCTCTTCCCCCTATACAGGATTATCAAAAAAAAGGGACTTACCTCACTTTTTTCTGATTGATTTTGGCAAATTTTGGCCAAAACCCGCAACTCCAATGAGGCTCGTTGTCCGCCGCTTCTCCGCCGCTTTCTTCCCGTCTTCTTGGAGAACTTCCTCCTCTCTCTCTAGAACAAGCTCCTCCACTTAGAATGCCTCAACTCTCAAAGCTTTCTTGAATGATTTGAGAACAAGTCATGGTCCCTATCTTGAACCAATCATATTATGCCACTTGTCACAATCTTAGCCATGGACTTCAAAGACTCAAACTTATAATTGAATGGCTTTTCAAATCCAAAGGTAGAATGAATTTAACTTTTGAAATCCTAGCTAATACCCCAAAGTTATTCCAAGTGACATTTTGGCCCTAATTTCAAGTTCTCAACTTTAATATTTTACCACATAAGCTCTTAATTTTATCCTTATTTCATTTGGATAATTCTCTAATTACAATTATACCCTCAAACATCAAATTTATTGAGATACTTAAAATTTCAAAATTAATAATTCAAAATTACTCGATATGTACGATTTCCCGAAACCCCTTACCATCATTCGGCTATCTTAGGCTATAACTTAGCTTAATCGAAAAATCATCTTTGATTTAATTTCTTTCAGCGTCATAAATCTCGGCTTAAGATGCTCGTAAAAAATATACCTTTATTCTCAGGTATCTAAGCTCTAGGGCATTCCCGGTGACTGATTTGGTCACTTGTTGCCCTTTCAAGCCTATTTTTGGTATTTCAAACTCAATTAAAATACGTGGCAACCTTACGAAAATATGGGGTATTACAATCTACCCCCCTTAAAAGAATTTTGTCCTCAAAATTGGCTCATACATGCAATCTCCAAAGATCAAAATAAGCCATTTCATAGCCCGAACATATCTCATAGTCCACAAAATTCCAAATTTTGATTCTAACTTTTCTAGTGGTAAGCAAACAAGAACGGCCAACAACCATACCTCAACAATCGACAGCTAGCACCCATACATCTAGTATCTCCCTCGTCGGCCCGACGTGGGATCGCTCCTCCCCTATGGAAATTTGACGCACCTGCTGGCAGAGGCTTCCTCACCTCCAGCGGTCCAAACATTCCCAACCTAGGTATGGACTGCCCCACCCACTCGGTTTAATCATAGGGACTGCTCGATTGAGGGTCCAACGGTCGATAGTTTTGGTATATCGGGCGACTGATAGTGTTATTCCACCACAAACCACATAAGAAGCCATTTCAATGCTATCGTGGTAACATGAACTCATCCAATGGAGGTGCTCCTCCCAAACTTTAGGTACGCACATACTACCCTGAAACTTGAGAATGCCATCTCGCATCTCAAAATCATAACCCTTAGGCTGGTCACACTCATATATCCATAGATGTATATACCGGTCACCCCCACTAGTCTCTAGTATCTCGGTCTCCAGATGCAGCCAAACTATTAGGCTAGCTATCAAGACGGACGAACCCTTCGGCACTACACTCACCGACATCAGGCTAAAAGCCTCAATCAGCGGCCACCCCTGGGCCATCAACCCGGCCACCACATTGGCACGCCTCTGTGATACAAAAGGTGCAGTCGTAGTCCTCAGGAACTCCATCCACAGTTGCTGCCTCATTTTTAGCTCTTTTCGCGAGAACACATACCACAGACTTTTGTGGTCCGTGAGCACCTCATATGTCTCATCATACTAGTAGTGACTCCATAACCTTAAGAGCACATACCTCAACTGTCAGCTCTAAGTCATACATAGGGTAGTTCACCTTATGCCTTGACGTGATCCAAATACGATCACTATTCACGTTGCATTATCACGTAACCTAAACCTTTGAGCTACCGCAAGCTCTCATTGCATCCGACAGACCATTCTCACTTGATTCTCCTCACGAGTCCTAACATGGATACAACTATTCCAGAAATTCTCTTCACGAATCTCTGACAAAAGCCTGTCAATCTCAACATACTTTTAATCCTATCACAAAGCTCTGGTCTCTTCCTCCGTCACTTCTGGCACTACTTCCTATACCAGACTTAACTCCAAACCTCATGGATCCTTGGGTCACTCACCTCTGAGGACTCCATATTCCTTCCCATAGGTGTTGAAACCACCATCAGACATCCCATAGGTTCGATTTCAACTCCCAACGAAATTTCACTATGGTCTTGAGCTATACACCTCAAACCATTACATAAATCTTCCAAAGATCTGCCTTTCGGCTGATAATGATTTGGGTCCCATGCGGTTGCCTAAAGCATAACCTATCCACATGTCCCGTCTCACAGATCGTACCTAGACTTTTGATTATCACGTGTCATCCTTACACGTATATACTATTATCTCAATGACTTTATACATTAAATCATTATGTCCCAAATCATGGACAATCAAAATTTCCAACTCAAAACCTTTATGAGGCCCAAGACTTCACTTGGCCACTTCATCAGCTAAGTTGACAGCAAACTTACATGACCTAATCCCACGAGTCACTTTCTCAAGGTAACTTTACCTCAATTCCAAAATCCAAGGCACTATAGAAATCTCCTTCCTCAACTACTTCGGGCCAATCGGACTTTGGGTGGCATTCACACCTGCCTTACCCCCATTCAGGGCTAACGGTCACACACACCCATTTCCAACAATGAACCTGGGGTTACCCACCTTGCCTATAGGACTTTTAGTCAGGTTATCGCACCTCCCTCACCTTATCATGGCTAAGGTTCTAGGCCTACTAGACTTTTGGGCAGGTCATGGCACCTCCCTCACCCCATCACACGACCAAGGTTCTCGCATGGGTGACCATAAAGCTAGGTTCGCCCTTCAGCTTATTGGAAGTCAGCTCCAAGGCGTGCCTTCCTTGCATACACTCAGCATTTTTCAAATCCTCGAACTTGCTAGGCTCCTTGAAATTCTTGGCCTAAATCCCAAGATTCACGATGGCTTCGCACATCTAGCCATGTTCAAATTTCTGATCATCTATTAAGTTCTAAAAATGTTAACTTCTACGATACTCCTCATGCAAACCTTCCCTTAGGTTTACTTTGAGTCCACGATCTCTAAATCTCCAAGCTCACTTGACACACTGAACCGTAGTCACCAATTCTATTGACTAGGTATCTCATCATTCCTTTTTTCGTTGCTACAACCTATCAAGCAACTCTGACCTTTTTTTGGTACCTGATCCCTTGAATTGAGATTTCCATCTCACAACTCATTGTCAAGGCTTTAGGCTGGTCATGCTTTACTACCTAAAATTTCACTTACTGAGAATCCACTGACTCTCATATTTCGTTCTTCAGATCCAACTGACTATCGACCTGCTATTATCAAATTAGTTCCTCTTAGGTACTACATTTACCGTCAGCCAGCACACAAGCTATCACCATCAACTCGGTCGCATAATAGGCTTGCTCTTACACCAAGCGTCAACCCCCACACGAGTATGCCTCAGGTGAAATTGCACGATCCCGTCATAGTTCTCCGAGAACTAACATTCCTTGTCATTACCACGAGTCCAACTCCTTCTGTAAGAACATTCATTTTAGGCCTCATCACAGTCGATGATTCCATGCATCTTTCCTATCCATTTCATACGTCGGGTAGCTTTTCCTTTGCGCCACCTAACTCTTTCTTTAAGGCAATTACAGACATGACCATCCCATGATCTCACTTAGCATTGCCGTACTAGACATCGGGGTATTCTACTCCTCGAGCCTCGCACTGTTTGTCGTGTCACCCATTCCCAAGATGACCACGAACCCAGATACAATTCTTTAAATAGGACACTTAGTCCATATTTAATTCATCACATTTAGATTCCCGAGGCTTCTGGCCTCGATCAATCACAGCTAGCGGCACATCTCTCATCCTAGACCATTGGGACTTTAGACCCCTCTACAAAGCATAAACCCTACTGGGTTGTCCCAAATCTTTAGCATCTGATCGTCTCCCATGCAGTCTGCTTATGATGCTTCGGTCGATGAGCCTCTCGTACCTTACCGCAAGCCATCCATCAGCCCTCTACACGCGGGTCCCTAGATCCAGATATGTCATTGCGAACACCGAACCAGCAGTACCTTCACGCTGCTAGGGTTCCTTATCCCGTCTTTGCAAGTCATATTGGTTGCACCACTATTACCTCATTTAATTGATGTAACTCACACGTCGTCCCTTGACCATCTTCGATCTCTCGCTTGATCCAATCCGTTGGATCCCTTATTTATACATCTTATTTTTGTGGCATTAAATGATCCTCGAAAAATCCTTATCATTTGATCCTTAACTTATTAGCTAAGCCATGACTCATCAGATTAATCATTCATGATTTGGTTATCCTCAATAACTACCAGTTATCTTATCTTTCACTGTGAGGATTTCGACTAGTGACCTCAAATCAACAATCTCTAAATCTCTCGAATCCATAATCATGGTTACCGAGTCAACCTTACACCTGAATCATATCGTTGGATCCTAACTTGAATAGCTAGATCATTTTGCTTGAACTAACTTCCGTCAGGCTTCTATTATTCGCTGAGAATAGTAATTGTATACTGGAATAGTGTATGTATGTGAATAGTATACCAAGTAAGTTCACAGGAAAGAGAGGTGGGTCACAAATGGACACACTTAAATACCAAGTCTTTCCTTATCCAGAACTTTCATAGACATGTACTTTCACTACACCACACTTAAATCCATAACCTTTAAGACTTCAGCCGTCAATCCCTGAATCTCAAATAGGGGTTTCGTCTTACGAACCATTAGTCTCTTTCCCTAAGCCTTCACTTGGGGTTCCTACTAACTGGTTCTATCAATATCGGATCGTCTTAAGTGTCCTAGTTAAACTTCTCCTAAGTCTCCAAATAACATTTTGCTCTAATATCAACTATATCAGAGTCACTTAAGTCTTTTAATAAACTTAAGCTCTGATACCAACTATAACACCCCAATTTTCTTGAGTGTGTTATAACTTAGGATTTCGGGAATATAAAAAGTTTTCATATCACAATCGCTGCCATACATCACACAAATTCCCCAAAACCTTAATTTTCACCTTCTCAGCTTAACAAACCCAATATTACATAGCTAAGACAGGTGTTAAAATTTCAAATGCAAAAGCTAGATCGAACCTGATATGGTTCACAACCATAATACTTTATTTATCATAAAATTGTTCAAGACGTCTACAAAATATATTACATGGACATCATCAAGTGATAACTGAACATCTTAAACATATCCAAAATTACATGGGTTCGCACATAAACAAAAATATGCTAATCATGCTACAGATAGTAATTTAAGCTAATTCTTCAGCTACCTTCTTTCCCTTAGAGCCGCTCGTCGAACCTGGGACGTTTGAATATTCTAGGGACATAGTCCAATTAGAAAATGAATCTTCTAGTGAGAAACTCCAAAAAACAGTTTATATCGATGCATGATCAGGTATAAAATGTATGAGAAGACAAGGAGAACTACTCCGAAGTGCCTCGTGAACATGTCAGCCTCCTCCAACGAGAGCTTTCTCAATGGCGCACGCATAGCGCCTCTCGGGAGGTCCCTAACCATGTCACTTTGACCCGACTTTATAGCACTAATGCAAGCACCGCATCCGTTGTTCCTTAGGCTCACGATTTTCCCCACTAGAGCTTTCTCGATGGCGCAAACATAGTGCCTCTCGAGGGATATCGGACTTTTTCCCTCGGCCAACAACAAATAGGTACAACAGTATGGCCACATGAATTTTATAAATGCAATAGTTAAAAAGCCAACAGCATATATTTTCCAGAAAAATACATTTCATATATGCAACATGATTTCACGTAAGAGGATAACAAGAGTTTATGTATAAGAACTTCACAAAACATGTCTCATGCAATAGAAGTCTCCCATAAGAGAATAAAAATAGGATTTGGAGTATAGGAGTCTCACCTTGCTAGTTTATCTCTTGAACGGTATAATTTCACAGCAAATGGCCTAGGTTTCTGCAGAAAACACGCATTTTGGTAAACCCAATCTCAAATATTTTTATATAGAGTTGAGGGGCATTAAATTAGGGCATAACTGGAAACTTTCAAGGAAAAAGGACCTCTCACGCGCCCTTACGCGCCCCGAGAATGTCGACCACGCGCCTTCACGTGTTGCTAAGCAGAATTCAGACAGCTTCGTCCCGTTTTTGTATTTCAGCCATAACTTCCTCATTTTAACTCTGATTCGACCCCCGTTTGAACCTACGCGACCTCTCTTCCCCCTCTACAGGATTATAAAAAAAAATGGACTTACCTCACTTTTTTCTAACTAATTTTGGCAAATTCCGGTGAAGACCTACAACTCCGACGAGGCTCGTTGTCCGCCACTTCTCCGCCGCTTTCTTCCCGCCTTCTTGGAGAACTTCCTTTTCTCTCTCTAGAACAAGCTCCTCCACTTAGAATGCCTCAACTCTCAAAGCTTTCTTGAATGATTTGAGAACAAGTCATGGTCCCTATTTATAGATTACTTGAACCAATCATATTATGCCACTTGTCACAATCTTAGCCATGGACTTCAAAGACTCAAACCTATAATTGGCTTTTCAAATCCAAAGGTAGAATGAATTTAACTTTTGAAATCCAATCTAATACCCCAAAGTTATTCCAAGTGACATTTTGGCCCTAATTTCAAGTTCCCAACTTTAATATTTTACTACATAAGCTCTTAATTTTATCCTTATTTCGTTTGGATAATTTTTTAATTACAATTACACCTTCAAACATCAAATTTATCGAGATACTTAAAATCTCAAAAATTAATAATTCAAAATTACTCGATATGTACGATTTCCCGAAGCCCCTTACCATCATTCGGCTATCTTAGGCTACAACTTAACTTAATCGAAAAATTGTCTTTGATTTAATTTCTTTTAGCGTCATAAATCTCGGTTTGAGATACTCGTAAAAAATATACCTTTATCCTCAGGTATCTAAGCTCTAGGGCACTCCCGGTGACTGATTTGGTCACTTGTTGCCATTTCAAATTTTTGGTATTTTAAACTCAATTAAAATACGTGGCAATCTTACGAAAATATGGGGTATTACATCTTCGCACATCCGGATAGCTCATATCCGGATGCCCTTTATTCTATCTAGATATGTTTAGAATATCTGGATACCTCATTCTGTATTCGGATGCCTTTCTAAAAAAATTGAATTTCATATTCGAATAGTCTTTAGTTATATCTGAATGCATCAGTGAGATATCCAAATAACTAAAATCATATCCAAATGTCCTAGATCATATCCGAATACATCCCAACATATCCGAATAGCTCATTCTTTGTGGTTCTAGTGTATCCGAATAACTCTTATTCATATCTGAATAGCTCATCTCATATCCAGATGACCTTCTTAACATCTAGATAACTTTCCCAGAAATTCAAATATGCATCCAGTGGGTTCCAATTCAAGTTTTAATCTAATTAATATATTCAATACCTCCAAATATTGAATTTATATGCCAGAATATAACGAGTTAATCATATCAGTAACATAACACATAATTCATAGAATCTTTGTATTCCAATATACTGAAGATCATATTACATGTTTAGTTTCATTATGACATGACCAGCATTATTTGTGAGATTATGTACATACATTGTGGTATGAGCATTTAGCATGACTTTATATGGAGCACTACATATCGTGTGCCAACATATATATGAGCATAGTATTGTATTATGCGCACCAGGAGGCTTGTCCGCGAGATCCCACCAGTTTCAATTTCAACTCAATTAATGAGTTGCCCGCTTGGTAGCCACCAGGGGGATAGGGGCTTATTGCTCACAGTATGTGCTTACAGTTTTATGTATGTAGGATTCAGATCAGACATGTATGTATTATTAGATTACGTGAGCCTATGAGCCAAAGTTGCATACCTGCATTTAGTTTACAATTTATGTGCATTACCTTTTTATGAATGCAATCAGACAGTGATTATGCTCAGTACAAGTTCAGTATGTAATTTATCAGTATCGATATTCTTCGATTCAGCTTCAGTATTCTTTCCAGCTTATTATTTGCTGAGCTTTGTAGCTCGCCTTGTACTCTTCACCATTCCAGGTCCTAACGGGGGAGTACTAGATGTGGGGCCTAGCAGCAGTGGTCAGTAGTGTGTCTATGTGGAGCTGCTCAAGATTAAAGATTTCTGGGAGTTTGTTAGTTTATAGTGATTGTTAGTTTAGTATTAGTTTATATTTCAGTTGAGGGATTTTCCCTTAGACAGAGTTTATGGTTCCAGTTTATGTTGACTCAGAGTTTTTATTTCAGTTAAATGAGATATTCCTTTATGGAATCAAATTTCAGTTTATCAGCGAGTTTTATTTTATTTCCCGTAGCACCTCTTCTCGGGCAGTTCTAGGAGAGAGGATGTTATAGTTTGACCCTTCCCCGGGGCACACGACGAGTACCTGGGCTGACCTATCGTGGCCTAGTGCATTTCATGCCCTTGGGTGAGGCCCAGCCAAATTGTTTGGCAATTTTGGTTTCTTTGATTTGTTCCATGAGTGTATGACACCTATAGGTCGTGATTGAAATGGTTCGGGGCTGACAATTGGCTGTTTTATCCTATAGGCTGTGATTGAAACGGTCTGGGGCTGATAATTGGCCGTTTTATTGTTTATTGGGCTGCTAATGTATTTTTGACATGCATTTGATGATCCAAAGCCTATTTGTAATACCCGGGAATGGTACGAGGATATAAATGGTACTTAATGAAGGGTACAATTGGAATTTGCAGAAAAATGAGACTTTAGGGTACACTAACGCAGCTTTAGACGACTGAATTAGTTAGAGGGAGTACCTCGGACCCTAGATAGACAAAGAAAATGGTATAGTATTAACGAGTGATTCGAATTATGATTTTTAGTGATGAAAGAAATTGGATCGGGAACAGTTTTCGGTACAGCTGTCGACCAGGATGAGAAAATTGAATCGACGTAGGAGATGTCCAGAAAGTCAATAGAGCATGTCAAGGACCTATATTTTATGTGTAGAACAACCCTTAAGTGATTTCGGGTTAAAACGAATGGATTTAAGGTCAAAACGATCGATCGGGCCTAAGTGTAATTTTTTAATTTTGCCCGAGGGAGGTCAAAATGGTAATTTTTTGAAATTTTCAAGGACCAAATGAAAATTACAAGACTTATGGGCCTTGGTGATGGTGTTGGGAAGATCAGGGGTAGCATGAAAGGGGTCAAAATGAGATTAGATAAAAACATGGGGTCAAAGTGTAATTAATAGAAGTTGTAGTGTGAACGCACAGTGAAGGAAGTCGGCCGCCGCGCTGCCACCTCACGTGGCCATTGTTTCAGGTGATGGGATGGCCGAGGATGGCTTGGGGGAGGTGCTATATGGCGGTAGGAAGGCTTGGGGGCCAAGCTTGGTCGCTGATTGGCCGATTTTTGGGTATAAAAGGGAGGCCGAGGGTTTTGGTTTTTTGGCAAGAAATTGGCCGCGTTTTGGTACGATTTTGGGAGCTTTGATAGAGGGCTTTTGGTTGCAAGGCATCAATGATCACTTTGGGAGTGTTTTGAGGCATTTTTGAGTGAGTTTCGTGGCCATTTGAAGCTTGGCAATGAGTGGGAGGCAGACCGCCTACCGCCGCCTATAACCGGCCATTTGGTGGGTTTTTCGGTGGCTTTTCAGCCTGATTTTGGTGCCATTGTGATCGACTTGCTTGGGGCTTCAAGGGGGTACCTTCGTTTTTGGCATTGGAGCAACCGTCAACAACCGGAAAAAAGGTTGAAGACAGTGGCACGTGAGCTACACGTGCCAGCCTTTATTTGCACCCACGCGCCAAGCGCGTGAGAGCGTGTGAGCAAGGGGTTTTTGGTAATTTTGATTCCGAAATTTTTATTTAATTATTTTAGAATTTTCTGTATTGAAATATTTGGGAAAATGTTTGAGGAAATAATTATTTTAAAATTATCAAGGTGAAAATTGGGAGAAAATAGAGGAAATTGTGGAAAAATTGAGGAAAATGGATTTTAATGCTTCCTTAATTAAATATGGTGTTTAGTAAGTGTTGTGGTTCGAGGTTGACTATAAGTTCGAGTACTTGTGTTTTGGCACACAAAAGGAGGTCCTGCACAAGGATCGAGGCGATCCGAATACGTCGAGGTGAGTGTTCGCCCCCAAAACTTGGTTTATTATGCTTGTTCTATCTGAACATGTGGAGATTTCATGCAAAATCGTTTTGTGCATTGAAACGGTAACCGGTGACGGTTGGTTTTATAAGGGAGGTTCGTCCCTAAACGTTTTGAACTTGTGCATTGCATTCTATAAAATGTTGTTTATATGATGCATTGAATTGTGAAATGTGGCATTGTCTTGCATTTTGTGCGTACGTATGGAATGTCAGCCTAAGATGTTATTTGGATAGTGTAGCCATAATTCTCCAAGAGCGTGACGGAATAATAGGGGTATCTGATGCTAGGTGTGCATGTCAGGATAGCCGCCTTGGTTTCTGTGCCAGACCGTTTGGTCAAGGAAGTTGCACTAGAACGACTAGGTGGTCCATACTGTGTTGTTTATGTGGGATGTCAGCCTGGGATGTTGTCTGGATAATGTAGCTGTAATTCTCCAAGGGCGTGACGGAATAATAGGGGTATCTGATGCTAGTGTGCATGTCAGGATAGCTACCTTGGTTTCCGTGCCAAGCCGTTTGGCCAGGGAAGTTACACTAGGATGACTAGGTGGTCCACATGAAATTTTGGAGTTGGGATTGTATGATGGTTCCTGGATGCTTAAGGTGGAAACGTATTCTGGTGAGATGCGTTGGCAGCCCTATTTAAGCTAGAATCGCGTCGCGTCTTCGTGTCATCGAGTCAGTGTAACACCCCCTCTCCTAGAACTGCCCGAGAAGAGGTGCTACGGGAAAAATAAAATAAACTAACTGATAATCTGAAATTTGATACCATAAATGATATCTCAATCAGCTGAAATAAAAACTCCGAGTCAATACAGACTAAAAACCATAAACTCTATCTAAGGGACAATCCCTCCACTGCAATGTAAAATAGATCTAAACTGAGAAAACACTATAAACTCAACAGACTCCCAGACATCTTTTATCTTGAGCGGCTCCACGTACACACACTACTGAACACTGCTGCTAGGCCCCACATCTGATACTCCCCTGCTAGAACCTGGAGGGGGTGAAGAGTACAAGGTGAGCTACAAAAGCTCAGCAAGTAATAAGCTGGAAAGAATACTGAAGCTGAATCGAAGAATATCGATACTGGTAAATAACTGACTGAACTTGTACTGTAAAATCACTGTCTAATTGCATTCATAAAAATGTAATGCACATAAACTGTAAACTAAATGCAGGTATGCAACTTTGGCTCATAGGCCCACATAATCTGATAATACATACCTGTCTGATCTGAAACCTGCATACATAAAAACTGTAAGCACATACTGTGGTCAAAGCCCCTAGCCCCCTGGTTGCCACCAGGCGAGCAACTCATAAACTGAGCTGAAACTGAAACTGATGGGATCCCCGCGGACAAGCCGCCTAGCGCGCATAATGCAATACAATGCTCACATAAATGCTGGCACACGATATGTAGTGCTCCATATAAAGTCATGCTCAATGCTCATACCAAAATGTATGCACATAATCTCACAAAATAATGCTGATCATGTCAAAATAAAATAATGCTGAAAATGATATGATCTTCATCTATATATTGGAATACAAAGATTCTATGAATTATGATTTATGGTATGGGTATGATTAACTTGTCATGTTCTGGCTTATGAATTCAATGTTGGAAGGTATTGAATACATTAATTGAATTAAACTTGAATTAGGACTCACTGAAAGCTAAATTGGATTTCTGGAAAAGTCATCTGGATATCAGGAAGGATATCCGGATATGATGAAAGAACATTTGGATATGAAGAAGGCTCATCCGGATACACTGACATTCAAAGCAAAAGCTATTCGGATATGCTGGGATGTATTTGGATATGAACTAGGACATCTGGATATGGTTCTGGTCATTCGGATATCTCACTGATGCATTCAGATATAACTGGGGATTATTCAAATGAAAAATTCAACTTTTGAGGGAGGCATCCGGATATCAGGCGAGACATCCGGATATTATCTTGACCTTTCCGAATGTATAAACAAACCATTCGGATATCATACTTGAAGAACTTTAGATACATCCGGATACGATACAAGGTATCTGGATATTAGAACTTAGAGTAATAGAACTTGCAATCCAAAATGGATAAGGATTAATAGAACTTACAATCCAAAATGGATGAGGATTAATAGAACTTGCAATCCAAAATGGATAAGGATTAATCTAACTTGCAATCCAAAATGGATAAGGATTAATAGAACTTGCAATCCAAAATGGATCAGGATTAATGGAACTTGCAATCCAAAATGGATGAGGATTAATAGAACTTGAAATCCAAAATGGATAAAGATTACTAGAACTTGCAATCCAAAATGGATAAGGATTAATGGAACTTGCAATCCAAAATGGATGAGGATTAATAGAACTTGCAATCCAAAATGGATAAGAATTAATAGAACTTACAATCCAAAATGGATGAGGATTAATAGAACTGGAAATCCAAAATGGATAAGAAGTAATAGAACTTACTCATAACTTCACTGTTATACCCATATATATATATATATATATACGTCTCTGCTTACTAATATAAAATCTGAGAACTCAATGAAGAACTGGAATAATCTGAAAAACTGATATGAACCTGTAACGGAAGGGATTACAAGAAGAATACTTGCCTGATAGAACTCTCTGATCGAACCCTGGAGCGATCCTGAAGACTCTAGTAAGCCTCTGCTATCTCTTGGCCTTTCTGTTCTTCACACGGCGTGAAGAAAAGCTAAGCTAATGGGCTCTATATATAGACATAAAGTTCTAGATCTCTTTCCTTTTATAACTTGGAATCCCTCTCCCAATTGAATTTGGAGACTCTCAAAACCTTCTCCTATTGGGACTAGGAGACTCTTAATCCAATTCCATCTCATACATGGATTCTCATTCTTCTTTAAATACATAGTCTCACTTAATTAATAATAATACAAACATTATTATTAAAACTCTCAAATAATAATAAAACTCCAAAATTACCTTCATGCCCTTACATTTAATCCACAAAATAAATGCCATTTAAATGCTATTTAAATACTATTATCTCAATTAAAAATCATTAGTTTGCCACCTTGGCAAATTCTGTAACTCCAAAATTAAAAAGAAATAAATGCTATTATTTTCCTTCAAAATCTCTAAATTGCCACATTAAATAATTAATTGACAAAATCGCTTAATCAAATACTTCAACAATTAATTAAATCATTCTTGAAAAAATACTGGGCCCTCTAACGGGTTGTTACAGTCAGTATGGTGGCATAGCTTTTAGAGAGATTGCTCTTTTCCCGTGGTAGGGTTAAGCGCGTGGGATTCTCTTGGGCTAGGGCTTACCAGGTGTATTGGTTTATTTCATGTCTTGCATTCATTCATGAAAAATGTGATTTTGAACTCTCACTTAGATGATTCATCATCTAATTTGGACTATGTCCTTGGAATATTCAAACGTTCCAAGTGAAGGCAGCGGTGCGAAAGGGAAAGGGATCGTCGAGGAGTGACGGCGATTAGTGGATAGTTTACATTATATCCTTTCAACAATGTTGTTTACTTTTGAAAACGTTATGTAAACATTGGTGCAACTTTATATATAAATAAAGTGGTTTCGGTTATGACCTGTTAAGGTTTCGATCTAGCTTTCGCATTTGTGTTGGTGAACCTGTCTTAGTTTATTGATGGTTCATAGTTGATATACTGAGAAGGTGTAATGGGATTTTCGGGGAACGGTTTTTGTGGTGGGTTTGTATTTGGAAAAAATTTGTATAACTCCGGAATCTTACGTTATGTAACGCCTTTCCGAGAATTGGGGTGTTACACTGTTAAGCCTTATTAGTTGGACTAATGGATAAAGGCCAAGCCCAAATACAATTGAAAAATTTTATTTTCAAAAGTATACAAATTTCAATTTATTGAAAACGTTTCAATGAGATTGATGCAATAATTAATTAACCTAATTTAAATGAATCGGTGAGATTGATTGCATGGGTGTATGGTATGGATCGAGTCGACCATTTATTTTATGTTAGGAGTGAATGCTTGTAAATTTGATTTTTGAAATAGGGTTTGTGTGTCCTGCTTCTTTTATACTCTGATGTACATTCTCTTCTCATCTCACTCCCCCCTAAATGTAACTCGAGGTTTTTGATTCTATGTAATGTATGTAGAATAGAATAGAGTAGTGATAGTTGCAGTTTATATAAAGAGAAAGAGATGGAGCCAAGTTGAAGACAAGATTCAGAGACTAATTGTAATGCCCCATCCCAAAATAAATCAAATAGTATGAAATGATTACAAGTACAATCCAGGGGCGTTAAGGAAATCCCTACCAATTATACTAAGGATCGAAACTTGCAATACACTTGGGATTTCCACTATATAAATATATCCTTTATTTGGAGTACAATTGTGGCATGGCAACCAACAATAAAAGCAACAAGTAATACAAATGTTCGTTAAACTCAAAGATTGCAGAAAATCCTACTATTTGTAGTAAAATTTTTGCATGTATAAGATAAGGACGTAATCTAACTTTGGCCGCTTCCTTTTCCTTTCCTTTGCTTGCTCTCACGATACTTGACACATTTGACATACCTAGAATGTTGAATATTTCAGGGGTATGAAACACTCAAGTTAGATAATTACATTTAGTGAGGGTTCAAAATTAGTTTTCGTGCGTGTAAATGCAAAGATGCAGTATGATATGAAATCCGTCCCTAGGTAACGATGCCAAGATGCCACAATCATCCTCGCTAACTCAGCATGTCCCATAGCCTTTTCCCAAGGCCAAATGATGCTTGGCATCACCCATGATGAGTTCCCAGTGTTAGTTAGCCTGCATGCCGTGATGTATGCCAAACACAAAGAGATGTGCTTGCCAAATGGAAAATATGATATGAAAACCAAACCAAATGCAGCCAAAGATGTCCATGATGTAAGAAACCAAAAGAAAGGAACCACTCACCTTATAGCTTGTTTGGAATAGTACCTACATGCCTACCGAGGTTAGTTTTGCAATGAAACTCAAGAAACTTGTAAGATAAGTACCCAATATTTTTGCATAAATACCTTTATTTTATTTTTTCCTAATTTTTTGCATTTTTTTCAGAATTTTCTAGCCTTGGACATGCCCTCACGCGCTAGCTCCTTCTTCTTCATGCACCTTCACACACAGGGACTGGTTGGTGTGTGCTCTGCACGTGCTGGTCTTCTTCCTCGTGCACAGTTGTCGAACTTTTGGGCCGATTATTAAAACTGCCATAACTTATTCGTTTGAGCCCCATTTTGCCTCCTGTTTGATCCTATGAACTACTCTTTTCATCCTTTATAAGATTATGGCTTCAAACCTCCATTTTCAATTCGTTTTTGCACAATCCATCCCAGATTTCAACAAAGGCCAAAAATAAAGCCAACCCTTATTTCTCCCTCGTTTTTGCACCAATTTCGTCCCCATTTTTTCCAGAATTTTCCCCTCACCACTATGATCTTATTCCTTATTTCCAGCACCAGCAATTCAGCCTAATTTTAGTGGTTTTTTGACTAGTTTCCTCTTTGAGTTTTGGTTCCCAAATTTCATCTGTTTTTATAGTGTTTGGGCCAATTGGATTCTTCAAGTAATAGGGACATTTAGGGGGCGGGGGGTGGCGATTGCGCTTAGCCTTGTGCATTTATTTCAAACAAACACATACAAAATAAACAAAGAAACAAACATATAGGCACAAGGCATTTATACTCGCCAGTATACAAGTGTGCATTGTAGCACAATTTAATTTTCTAGGTAAGTCCAGGTCGATTCACTGGGAGATTATTTATGGATGAAAACAAAAATCACAGAGCATTTGCTTTTGATAAAAGTTTTCTAAAATGGTTTAAATGCAAAAACCCAACTAAGCAAGATTGTGGATGGACAAATCTTGGGACAAGGAAATTTCTGTACCACCCCACTGATTTACCAAAGAGATATCAAAATATTAACATCGACTGATTTAAATTGAGGTTATGCAGTTTACTGTATCCCAAGATGATAATAGTTCTAAGTTAAGCATTCTCCATACATGGCATGAGAGAGTCTGGATTAAGCAACTATCATAAATTGAAATACAGATTAACACACATTTGAGATCCGATAAGTAACCACAATTCAAGATCATGATAGTTCTAGATTAAGCACTCTCCATACATGGCATGAGAGAGTCTAAATTAAGCAACCACCATAAGTTAGATCGCAGATTAATCATTCTAGCTTGTGTATGAAAGCATTTCCAGTTTAAGTAATCTCCATACATGGCATGGAGACTCTAAATTAGGCTTATTGTAACGCCCCACTTTTCCAAATACACAATGATGCAAAATATAAGCTAACATCGCCACGGGCATTATGGAAACCCTTACCAACGGAAGCGTTGGATCGAACCTGAAAGCTTAATCAAAGCTAAATAAAAGGGGTTTCCACTATAGTTCCTTACAGGAATGAGAAATGCTCATGACCTCCAATACTCCAAAAGACAATACATCAGTAAAGGTACAATTGCAGGACACCTACACACACAATTCTTACAACCTTGAGTATCCTAGCTGCTATTCACAATGCATCATTCAAAAACTTCCAAAATCCAACAAACAACTCTTACCATGTTCAATACATAGTAACCCCGACTTACACCCTCAACAACATATAAGGTAAGCCCAAGCCTTACATAACCCCTGTTTATACAATTGCGACACACAAGTCTCAAATATATCCAAAGGTTACATAAGATCTATAGCACATGAACAACATGGGGTTACACTAAACATTAGCCTCCTCGTAACCTTTTCTCTTGCTTATCTCCGAGGTACCTAGCATGCTAATATACCTGGGACGTTGAATGTCCCAGGGGTATGAAACACCCAAGTTAGATAATAACATATAAGTGAGTGACTTAGAAAATGAGAGTACATGCGCACAAATGCAATAATGCCATTATGAAATCCACCCCTGTTGTAGCAATGCCAAGGTGTTGCAATCACCCCCGCGGTCATCATAGTCACTTCTTGGCTCATCTCAAGAGCACGAGTTCTTCCATGATGACTCAACAACTAGCCACAGTCACCAACACAAACATGATATATGATAGAGCAAAAGGAATATGCATAGCCAAGGGAAAATATAACATGTAAGCCACAAAGGCATGATATGCAAGCCAACATCCACACACAAGTGAAGCAACAAATGCTCAAAATGTCACAAAACATGCAGGAATCACTCATCTTGATGGATTACCTTAGGAAGCACGGTTTACAATGAGCGGAATGGGTTTTCTAACAGTTTTCTTACTAGTTGGCACGAACTTTGAGAAAGACCCAAAAATTCTGTCAAGGCTTATTCTCCCTCGACTTTCTCCCTTCTTTTCGACAGCGTTTCCTTCCTCAAACTCCCTTCCTTTTCCTCCTTACTTGGTGCCCAAAATGAATAATCCCAAAGCCCTTATTTATAGGAAACTTCGACGAACCAAATTGCGCCATGTGTCGCGTCATCATTCCATCCATGAGCATCCAATTAAAATATGCCACGTGTCCCTAGGGATTTGTGCCTCCACATGTTTAATTAGATTTTCAAGATTCCCAATCATTACATCCCACATGGTAAATTACATTTTCTACATTTCCCATCATTACAACTACATCCCACACGGTTAATTGCATTTTCCACATTTCTTATCATTACACTTCAAATACTATCTCCAAGTGGCTAATGAATGCTTGTCACATGTCCTTAGGGATAAGGTTTTGAGACTTTTGCAAACTTGGAAGCTAAGTAAGCTTTTCCTTAGTCAATCATGCAATGCCACCTCAAAGGGTCATTATGAGCCATCATGTGACCTTGTCTTATCTTTCAAGTGGCCAATGGTTGATTGCCATGTGTCATTGAGGATAAGGCTTCATCATTTCTCCCAGGTGCATCCAACCCAAATGCACCACTCGTCTCTTAATTGATTTGAATAGAGTTTGGAATCCAAAACTCCATTTGATTTGAATTTGAAATCCATGATACCTTGAAGAGATATTTTTAAGGCTTCAAGAACTACACATTGGCCCAAACTTTTCGGATAAGTTGCACTTAGACCTTTGCAACTTGGTCCCCGGGCCATTTTAAATTGCACTTTTTGGTCCCTAAAAAATGGATAAATTACACTTAGCACCCCAAAAATTTAGGTAAATTACACTTTTACCCGAACTTCAGTATTTACGATTTTGCTACTAGTTCAGAAACTGAACCTTTGCCTCAAGGCTTCTATAATCCCTTAAAAGGACATATTTCCTCCAGTATTAGAACCTAATAATCTCAGCTATTACCTCATATTTGAGTTTGAAAATCTGGGGTGTTACATCCTCCCCCCCTTAAAAATAAATTTCGTCCTCGAAATTCCACCTCATTCTTCAAGATTATGGTGTCCCCAGAGCACCTTCCTCAAGAGATATCATCTCACTCCTCAAGACTCACATTAGGATGGACAATGCACTCAATTTGGTGTGACTTATCCATCATGGTTGCCCCAACTTCAGGCCTTAGGCTCCTGAATTCAACTTAGAAATCAAAGTATTTCATATAAAAAAACGACGTCAGTGTTTTTGACCCATTCCCAATTGACTCGCTTCGTAAGTCTTATCACAAACATTACTATTCTTGGGAATCCCTTTCCGAATAGATTATCAATCTAAAAAGCTTTCAACCATCTACAGACAGTTAGGGATCGAATCACAGAGCTCCAATCCTTTGGGACTTGGATTCTAGTCCCAACATAATAGCCACGGTGCTGCCCAAACTTTGGCATTTGACCGTCTCTGCAGTCCACTAAGTAGCTCTGACTCATGGGTCTCACACCCTTACTATGAGCCAGCCCACAAGCCGCACCGGTAATCAATCACGAGCCTATCACTAGTCCTCTGCCTTTGTCCTTAGGCTTAGATCCGCTGTTACAGGCCACACATCCATGGTGCTATTGTTAGGCTAGAGCCTCCTACCCCGTCTCCGAGAGTTGTAATTGACCTAACTCCTATCACTTCTGATACTTCTTTCAGTACCAACCCAAATCTCCAAATCATGAGTAACACAACACTATTCACAATTTCCCTTCTATTGGAACCCATGCTCCCAAGTGTACCAGAGTGTATCTACTATCGCATCATCTAATATTTCAACAGGGCAAGATTCAAGATAATCAAACCAGAGCCAGCTGCTCATAACTATTGGGATGTACAACTGTCTGCATACTAAACCGAAGGTCAGGTTGGTAACTAGAGTAAAATTTTCCTTCCCCCAAAGGTCAAGTATGGGAACCACAATCCCATTGCTTGCTATTACGGGAAAACACATTTCCTAAGCAAGCTCACAACACACCACATACTTACATCGGGGAAACATACCACTCACAGTTACGACCTACCCTGACCCATGTATGCAACCACAGTTTCATCATCCTCCTCACGCACAAACTTTCAAATCTCTAAGCCCACACAACATATCATGTAGTAATCACTCTCTTGGTACCTAAGTCTTTTCCCTCAAATCAATGACTTAGACCCATGATCCCAAGCTTTCTTTCATTTTCTCTCACAAAGGAAAATACTTAACTTTTAAATGTTCTTTAAATCATATCCACTCTATATTCAACGTACCTTGCTTTTCACGATCCGAAAAAATTCTTATCATTGCTTTCCACCAATAGCCCGCTTCATCAAAAGCATAAAGTGGAACAAATGATCTTTTCCTTTTCACTTGGTTGCCGCTTTCAATCTTGCATTGCCTCTATCCTTGAAGGACTCACGGCTAACCTATTTCTCATACCTTTAAAAAAAAAAAAATTACCTGCACCGCCTTATAGGACAATCCTCAAGTATTGCTCGATTTCCCTGCATGCTAAGTAAATCAAAATATACTCAACCAATACAGTCATAAACCAATCCTACTTTGGTTTTCATCATCAAAGGTATCGAATCCATAAAGGCTACTGGTTATCCCAATTGCTATCATCAGATACCCATAATAATCTATAACAAAATCTAAGACAACCTTACTATATCCTCCTCTTTAATTCTCAATGAGTATATCATTCCCATATTCCAAATTTCTATAAACAATTTAGATAATAGAATAGTCTCCCAATCATTTATTATCTAAAATTCTTAGGATCTTAAATCCATCGAACACCTACAAAATAACCATATAGCAAAATGGTCTCCCAAGCTTGTAGCTTCCAAATTCCTCTGGACTTTGGATCTACCAATTTCCTACAAAATAAGTAGTCTCCCAAACGATTACTTAGTACTCTCAAAACTCCAAGCTTATCAAATCCCTGTGATTCAAATAAGTTTCATCTAAAATATCCCCAAGTAATCTTCAAGTAATGAAGATGTCTCCCAAAATCACGCAAGTCATTCAAGATTTTTGGCGGGGGTTTAATTTCATCAAGTGACTATATTACTTACCTGTACCAAGTCTCGTCCTGTAAAACAATTAGGCATCTCCCAAATGATTATTACCTAGGATCCTCGAGATTCCAAATTTATCAACTCCTGCAAACTAACTATTAGCACGAGACTTTAATGAACCATATATGGGAATACTTCCAAATACAATTAGTTTCCAAAGACCTCAAATCTGTCAATTTCCTACAAACAGTTGTTGATAAGAAATTCTAACAATCCTCAAATCAAAGTACTTTCTCGTTGGACTTTACTATAGTCATTGAAACAACATCAAATCCCATGTAACCCGTCCTGTCACCAAAGCCCCAAATATTTAGTAACATCAATTAAAACATCTCATCTTACTATTTTACCTTCTAGGATCCTCAAAACAACCATATAATCTATCATGTCACCAAGGAACCCTAAAGTTAGTACCATCAGGTGTATATCTTGAATCCCAAAATTTATGTAGAAAATAAAATAATCTTCCAAAGAAACCCCCAAAATCCTCAAATTGACACAGTGTCTTCATGACCTTGATTCCATACACTCCTTAAGTTTCAAGAATTCTCATAAATAATTTGTCTTACAAAATAACCTCTCGAAATCCTCGAGACCTAGGTCCGCCAGGTTTTTGCAAAATATTTGTTAATAAAAATTTCTCATCTCCCAAAATGATCAAATGATCTCCTTAGCACCCAATAGACCTCAAATAAACTCCCATATAAAGGGTTTTATCTTCCTTTAATAATTTAATTAGTCTTTCCCAAGATTTACCACATAACCTAATACTTACTCGCATCTTGCCCAACTTACTTACTCTCTAGATCCTGTTGTCCATAACAGGAATAACCTCAAACAATGAGTAGCCTATCTTGTCATCAAAACTCAAAGATCAGTAACAGGAGAACATCATATAATGCAATTTATGTTTACCCGCATTTATACACATATATAGACTCCTCATTTCACTATTTTCTCCATCCAGGTACGTCTACATACAATCCTTTATCTCGAAAACCAAAAATTATTATTCCTTGGTTTCGAATTCTATTCCTGCCATAGATCAAAACATCCTCAAAGTTAGTTGATTCAAATCTGAATCAAAACCTCAAAGCCACCACAACCTAAAATATCCTCAAAATTAATCAATCACACTTAAATAAAAACCATATATTCTAGCTCTGATACCAACTGTAACGCCCTAGTTTTCCAAATACACAATGATGCAAAATATAAGCTAACATCGCCGCAGGCGTTATGGAAACCCTTACCAACGGAAGCATTGGATCGAACCTGAAAGCTTAATCAAAGCTAAATAAATGGGGTTTCCACTGTAGTTCCTTACAAGAATGAGAAATGCTCACGAGCTCCAATACTCCAAAAAATAATACATCACTGAAGGTACAATTACATGACACCCACACACATACTTCTTACAACCTTGAGTATCCTAGCTGCTATTCACAATGCATCATTCAAAAACTTTCAAAATCCAACAAACAACTCTTACCATGTTCAATACATAGTAACCCCGAACTACACCGTCAACAACATATAAGGTAAAACCAATCCTTACATAACCCATGTTTATACAATTGCGACACACAAGTCTCAAATAAATCCAAAGGTTACATAAGATCCATAGCACATGAACAACATGGGGTTACACTAAACATCAGCCTCCTCGTAGCCTTTTCTCCTGCTTGTCTCCAGGGTACCTAGCATGATAATATACTTGGGATGTTGAATGTCCCAGGGGTATGAAACAACCAAGTTAGATAATAACATATAAGTGAGTGACTTAGAAAATGAGAGTACATGCGTGCAAATGCAATAATGCCATTATGAAATCCACCCTTGTGGTAGCAATGCCAAGGTGTTGCAATCACCCCCGCGGTCATCATAGTCACTCCTTGGCTCACTGTAAGTGTGACACTCGTAACTTACTTACATGCTTAATGATAATAATATTCGTATGAACTTCAAGTTTGAGTTCAGACGAAAACTTGAGAAACAAGACTTTTATAAACTTAAGTAATGTTTCAAAATATAATAAAATTAAAAGCAGGTTTAGTGTATGTATAAAGTTTGACACATAAAACATGGTTTCAATAGAAGCGAGAAAGACTTCACGAATATGCTTTGTAGCGATAACATCCATATAAAAATATTCGGAGCTTAAAACCAAAATTATACTTCCTTTAAATCAAATAAAATTCCAAGACATTCTTTATGGCATACATATAGGAAAAGATCGGAGTTCAACCCTGAAAACATTGTTTCAAAAGGAAACTAAACTTAAATTCTTGAAAAATCCTTTTTTAAACAAGCCACCACGCTCCACGTCCATGTCTTGATCTCCTCATTCATGATCACCTGGAGGGGGGGGGAAACATAAGAAGTGAGATTATGGAAATCTCAGTAAGTACAAGAGAACCATCATATGTATTTAAACAAGTCATGACATAACATAACATATCATATGGAGACACGAGAGGTTCCACCAACTTGCAGGGGTAAGAACCCTCGTGCATAGCGCTACCGAGCTCCGGTCCCGAAACTTGCGTGAACATAACATAACATGAGGGACCACATAACATAGTTCATAATGTACTTACCTCAACTTGGTTTGATGAGATTTGAATGTTTAAGGCTTCACCTTTACACCTCTCAATATGGCATAAACTTAGCTTCGATTGATTTGGAATACCCAAAACTCACCCAAAGGTCCTATTTATAGAATTACCCAACAAATCATAACCTGCCACGTGTCATGTAATTATTTGGGACTCATCATGACTCCCAAGTGTTCACATTGCCAAATATCCTATATAATCATTTCTATCCATGTGTTCTTATCAAATGGTGCCATGTGTCCCATATAATCATTTATATCCATGTGTTCTTATCTTATCTTTCTAATGACCAATGGAAGCTTGCCATGTGTCCTTGATATTTTGAACCTCACATGCTCAATTACATTTTCAACACTTCCATCATTACATCTTACGTGTTTTAATTTATTTTTCTACATTTCCAATCATTACTCCTACATGGTTAATTGATTTTCTACATTTCCCATCATTACTCCCACATGGTTAATTGATTTTCTACATTTCCCATCATTACACCTTTAACTAGTTAGCTATATTTGGTTACTTTAACTACTTAGTTTGAGATATTTTGATGAGATATTTTAAGATTTCAAGAACTACACCTTGGCCCAAACTTTTCGAATAATTTGCACTTAGGCCCTTGCAACTTAGTCTCTGGGCTATTTTTTAATTGCATTTTAGCCCCTGAAGAAAGGGTAAATTACGCTAATACCCCAAGATTTTAGGTAAATTACACTTTTACCTGAACTTCAATATTTACGATTTTACCACTGGCTTAAAAACTGAACCTTTGCCTCAAGGCTTCTATAATCCCTTGAAAGGACATATTTCCTCAAGTATTAGAGGCTAAAAATCTCGAGTATTACATTATATTTCAGTTTAAAAATCTTGGGCATTATAGCAAGAGCACGAGTTCTTCTATGATGGCCCAACAACTAGCCACAGTCATCAACACAAACATGATATATGACAAAGCAGAAGGAATATGCATAGCCAAGGGAAAATATGACATGTAAGCCACAAAGGCATGATATGCAAGCCAACATCCACACACAAGTGAAGCAACAAATGCTCAAAATGTCACAAAACATGCAGGCATCACTCACCTTGATTGGTTACCTTAGGAAGCACGGTTTACAATGAGCGGAATGGGTTTTCTAACAGTTTTCTTACTACTTAGCACGAACTTTGAGAAAGACCCAAAAATTCTGTCAAGGCTTATTCTCCCTCGACTTTCTCCCTTCTTTTCGACAACGTTTCCCCCCTCAAACTCCCTTCCTTTTCCTCCTTACTTGGTGCCCAAAATGAATAATCCCAAAGCCCTTATTTATAGGAAACTTCGACGAACCAAATAGCATCACATGTCGCGTCATCATTCCATCCATGAGCATCCAATTAAAATATGCCACGTGTCCCTAGGGATTTGTGCCTCCACATGTTTAATTAGATTTTCAAGATTCCCAATCATTACATCCCACATGGTAAATTACATTTTCTACATTTCCCATCATTACAACTACATCCCACACGGTTAATTGCATTTTTCACATTTCTCATCATTACACTTCAAATCCTATCTCTAAGTGGCCAATGAATGCTTGTGACATGTCCTTAGGGATAAGGTTTGGAGACTTCTGCAAACTTGGAAGCTAAGTAAGTTTTTCCTTAGCCAATCATGCAATGCCACCTCAAAGGGTTATTATGAGCCATCATGTGACCTTATCTTATCTTTCAAGTGGCCAATGGTTGACTGCCATATGTCATTGAGGATAAGGCTTCATCATTTCTCTCATGTGCATCCAACCCAAATGCACCACTCGTCTCTTAATTGACTTTAATAGAGTTTGGAATCCAAAGCTCCATTTGATTTGAATTTGAAATCCATGATACCTTGAAGAGATATTTTTAAGGTTTCAAGAACTACACCTTAGCCCAAACTTTTCGGATAATTTGCACTTAGACCCTTGCAACTTGGTCCCCGAGCCATTTTTAATTGCACTTTTTGGTCCTTAAAAAGTGGATAAATTACACTTAGCACTCCAAGATTTTAGGTAAATTACACTTTTACCCGAACTTCAATATTTACGATTTTGCCACTAGTTCAGAAATTGAACCTTTACCTCAAGGCTTCTATAATCCCTTAAAAGGACCTATTTCCTCCAGTATTAGAACCTAATAATCTCAGGTATTACCTCATATTTGAGTTTGAAAATCTGGGGTGTTACACTTTTGATTCAATCCAAACCCAAAGATTCAATACACACATTTCTCAATTCAAATCAGCATTATGTTAATTCAATTGGAGTTCGGCTCTCTTGGGCAAACAGTAGCGCTGGACACTATCCTTGCCTTGACGCAAATTTAAGCTTAGTCACACATCTCCAACTAAAAATTAAAGAGACAGGAATTAAAGTGCTGGAATGTAAATACAGAAATTAAAAATACAGAAATGTAAATGAATAGTCAATGAGAGTTGTAGAATGTAAACGAGCTGAAAAGAAATTATAGAATGTAACTAACAGAAATGAAAGACATTGTGTTGATGGAACAAAATGAAGAAACAAAACTACTGGAATGAAAGAACAAAAAGAAAAGAATAGAATAGAATGTAAAGAGCATGAAAGTGCTCTTGTCCCCTTATTCTGGTCAAGAGGCAGATGGGGACTCTCTCCTTGATTATGAGGAATGTTGGCTTCTTTTAAGCTTGTCGCGCATGGTGGAGGGGACCACTTGGTGGTGAAAAGCTGCTTAAAAAGCTGGTTGTATTTACCTTAGAGTCATCGCCTTCATTTGCGCATGTAGAGAGTTTTTGAGTTTTCATTCGATTGTGTGTCGACATATTTGAATGTCTTCTTTGATTTCTTTGAATTTATCACTGTCATTCGAATGAATTTTAACTTACTGTGCATTTTCTTCCTTCTTTTCTTCAGTCATTCGAATACAACAGTAAATTCATTCAAATGAATTTTGGATTTTGCAACTAGTTTCTTCTAATCATCTGAATGTCTTCTCATTCTTCTCCAACACATTCGAATTACTCAGCCTTCATTCGAATGTGTCTTCATCATTTTCATACGATATTTTCATCCAAATATCTTTTCATTCTTAATTCATTCGAATGACCTAGTTTTCATTCGAATGTCTCTTTAGCATCTTCATATGATATGCTCATCCGAATGTCTTCTCTAACATTCATTTCAATGATCTAACTTTATTCGAATGAATTGATTGTCATACTTAACATCCGAATTACTTCATTTCTTGGCTTCCTCTTGTTGCCCTCATTTGAATCTATTTGATCATGTAGTTGATGGTTCATTTCATCATTTGACTCTTTTTCTTCCTTTGGGCCTGCAAACAAGTATTTTTTGATGTTTTAGCTCATTAAATAAATTAAGAGGCAATAAAAATATAACAAATTTTTGTCATTTTTGAGCATCAATCAGGGGGGCACTTGGACATTCATGGATGGCCAATTGCTGGTATTTTTGGCCTTCATGATGGCTGGGTTTGCTTTCTTTTACTGTTCTGGCCCAAAGTTTCCATAAATTACACTTTCATCCCCCACAAGTTCCTATAATCTCATTTTCCCCCCAAACTGTCATTCTTTTATTTCCAAAATGTATTTCAAGGATTCTACTAGAATTCGTATACCCTTGAGCGTCAATCTTTGTCCCAAAATGGTCCCCAAATGTTTTCAAGCAATTAAATTTTGGCCCGTTGTTTTAATTATTTTGTATTTAGATCTCCTTTTACCTTGGAACCCTATTTTCCCCATAAAGCTTCATTTTCCCATCCTTAAAGAGGTTTCCAAGGAATTATTAACCATCAAATAGATCTCCTTGAATAATTTCCAATCTTTTGAGAAATTACACTTTTGTCCCAAATTTTCCAAAAATTACCTTTTTGCCCCAAAATTCACACGTTTCTCCTTGAATCCTCAAGGCATAATGTTTTCTTCAAAATAGACAATTTCTATAAAAATCTCGGGTGTTACACCAATGAAGGCTTGAAGAATATGCCTGAGAAGTAGGTTATGATTCTTCACCTAGGTTTGACCCGCTAGCTTCCCTTTTATAGCTTGAAAAGGCTAGCCGTAGTTATCCATACCATACACCGGTTTTAGTCATTTATTATGCTTGATTAATATGATTAATTGCATGTGATGAGACCTAAATAAATAAATAATAAATCCCTCATTAATATTAAGCCAACTTACCTTCCATCATTATGAGACATTTGGGTTATAACTGGCACTAATTTGTTGAGTTACTCAAGGTCATGTGTCACCTCTAATACCTGTGTTTCATGGGCCATGAGATGTCCTGAATGATGGGTTTGACTTAACTAGAAATGTGGGTTTGTTGAGTCACTCAAGGCTCATTGAGTATAGAGGCAAAGGTTGGCAATCACATGAGATGTTCATGGCAAGGAGTTATCAACCCAATTCATCTAGGAGTTGCATGGAGATGCAATTGGTAGCAAGTACCTACTTAATCGAACCTAGCATAATTTTTTGAGTCACTCAAGGTTGTGTGAGGGGAGATGGGATCCTAGCCTATTAGGAAGTCTTCCAATGAGATTTCCCGAGTTATGTCTTAAGGGTGGCAAACTCATAGAAAATAGTGAGAGCAATCATAAAAATGTTACTTCTTGCAATTTAGGATTTCGTAATTTAATATGATTATAATAATATCTCTATATTCAGTTGTTGATCCAAAATGTTTGGAAACATGTAGATAAGATCGATACTCAGGGGCAATAACACCTTCAACGGGACTAATTTCTTTGACTGGGAGATCATCTTGAGGATAATCCTCAAGCATGATGAGATTCTCTATACAATAGAGAGATCTCTTCTTGTGAAACTACCAGTTGAGAAAATAGTAGCACATGAGGCCTGGTGTATCATCTTGGCTACCATGATGCCTGAGCGTAGGCTACAACATAAAAGTCATAACGCCTATGAGATCAAGGCTAGGCTCAGGGATCCTCTGTTGAGAAGCATCTCATGTAGATGATAGGTTTTATCAATAGATTGTTAGAGCTAAACTTGGGTATAGATGCAGATACTTACTCTAGATTTGGTGCTATAGTCCCTCCTTGACGATTAGAAGAGACTCTTGAAGAGTTCTTATCTATGCTAAGGGTGGTCGAGCCCAAAATTGATAATAAACTAAGGGAAGTCTTCTCTTAGTTGAAGGGCCCAAGGCGCATAGGGGCAAACCCAAGAGTAAGAAAGCTAAAAGGAAGAAAAGTTCTTCTACAATGCCATCTGGAAGAGTCTAGAAGACCAAAGCCCAAAAGGGTAAAAATGATGAGATCTGTTTCCATTGTAATAAGCCGGGGCCATTAGAAACAGAACTACAAGGAATACCTTACAGATGTGTAGAGTAAGAAGAGTTTTACTTAGGGTACTTCAGGTATTTATGTTATTGGAATTAATCTATTTACTTTTGATCAATCCACATGGGTATTAGATACTGGATCTAGTGCTCATATTTACACTTTTGTGTAAGGGCTTAGGAGTACAAGGAGATTAATAATGGGAGAAGTGTACCTACACGAAGGAAATGGATCAAAAGTTATTCCATTAGTTATAGGGACTTATTTATTGACATTGCCCACAGGGCTTGTATTGGAGTTACATAATTGTTACTACAATCCTAGTTTGACTAGGAATATAATGTCCATTTCTTATTTAGACAAGGATGGATATTTTTTTATTATTTAAGAACAATAGTTGTTTGTTTTATAAAAATATTTTGTTTTATGGTAAAGCACCACTATGTAACGATTTGTATGTCCTTGATATTGATACTCTTGTTAATAACATAAATATTAAGCGACTTAAATCAGATGATTTGAATAACACTTATTTATGGGATTATCGCCTTAGCCATATAAATGAGACTTGCATATCCAACTTGTACAAATATGAATATCTTAGCATATTTGATTATGAATCATATGGTGTTTGCGAATCTTGTTGGCTTGATAAGATGACTAAGTCTCCTTTTAAAGGAAAGGGAGAGAGGACCATAAAAATGCTAGGGTTTATACACACTGATGTGTGTGGGCCCATGTCCACTAAGGCTAGAGGTGGTTATGTCTACTTCATAACCTTTATTAATGATAAATCACGTTTTGGTTATGTGTATCTCATGAGACACAAATCTAAGGCTTTTGAAAAGTTCAAAGAATTCAGATTTGAAGTAGAGAAACAAACTAGGAAAAGCATCAAAGTACTTCAATCGGATCGAGGTGATGGATACTTGAATAGTGAGTTTCTAGATCACTTGAAACATAATGAGATTCTCTCGCAATGGACTCCACTTGGAACACCGGAGATGAATGGTGTGTCTGAAAAGAGGAATATGACTTTGTTGGACATGGTCTGATTTATGATGAGTCGCACTGAACTCCCCATTTCATTTTGGAGATTCACACTCTTCATCGTGATCTTTGTTTTGAGCAGGGTTCCAAGTAAGTCAGTTACATAGACTTTGTATCAGATGGGGAAAGGAAAGACACTACAAGAAAAATAGTTTTTAGTGATGAAATTTAGTGATGGAATTATTTCGTTGCTAATATTTTAATTTTTTTTTTAATTTAGCAATGGAAAACCAGTCACTAAATTTAGCGACGAAATTAGCAATAGAAATCCCATGGATAAAAAATAAAAAAATTAAAATTTAGCGACGGGGTCATACCTGTCTCTAAAAAATAAAAAATGTAAAATTTGGGGTTGTGAAGCTTATGTCAAGCATGTTGACAATAATAAGTTAGAACCCAAATCAACGAGATGTCTATTTGTGGGATATCCAAAAGAGATAAATTGATATTACTTTTACGGCCCACAAGAACAAAAGGTGTTTGTTGCCAAGGATGTAGTATTTCTTGAGAATGAATTCTTAGATGTTGTGGCTAGTGGGAGAAATGTTGAGCTCGAAGAGATTCGAGGCGAACCACAAACAAATACTTTCGTCAAGGAACCCGAGGAAGATCATACACAAGATGTTGTGTCAATTCCCTAATCTTCCACACAAGGACTTCATAAGTTAATGACAGTTTGTCATGAGTTTGACAAATATGGATTCCTCATCTCGACACATGGAGATGAGCTTCTAATTGAGAATGAGGAAACAAACACCTATGAAGAAGCAATGTCAGACATTGACTCTAGGAAATGACTTAATGCCATGAAATCCAAAATGGATTCTATATACATTAACCACGTATGGACTTTGGTGGATCCACCCGAGGGTATTATACCCATTGGGTGTAAGTAGGTCTTCAAAAGAAGACTGACATGGAAGGTAATGTACAAACATACAAAACTAGGCTTGTGGTCAAAGGTTTTAGTCAATGACAAGGAGTTGACTATGACAAAACCTTCTCGCATGTGATAATGATAAAATCTATTCAGATTCTGCTTGCAATAACTGCCTATCATGACTATGACATTTGATAGATGGATGTCAAAATATCTTTCCTTAATGGAAATGTAATACCCAAGATTTTATATATCGAAAGTATTTTTAGAAATTTTAGGGTCAAAATGCAATTTATCATATTTTTAGGCTAATGTGTAATTTCTAAAACATGGATGAAAGAGGTAAGTGACCATGCCAAAATGAAACTTGGGGGATAAAAATGCCCAAGGAATTAGGGGTTCACAAAACCAAGAGATTTGCGAAATTGAGGATCAAATTACAATTTTAAAGTCATACAAGCCTACGTACAGATTCTTAAAATTATCAAAAAGAGGTTATAAGATAATTTTTCTAAGCTTTTGGGGATGAAATGAAGAGTTTGAAAGTTTGGGGATTTAAAGGGATTGTCAAAAAGTTAAGGGTTCAAAAGAGAGGGCAATCTATAATTGGAAAATATTCAAGGGGCCAAAGTGCAAAAAATGAAACTTGCAATGTGAAACCTGCAAATTCTTGCCAGCCATCGTCACTACTAGGAAGACGCTGTTTTGTGACCGATTTTTTGCGATTGATTGATTCGATCGATAATTAGCGATGGATTAATGACCGAGTTTTAAATTTTGCGACTGAATTATTTTCCGATTGATTCAACGACGGAAAATTTCATCGTTAATTCTCTTATTGATTTTGACCACAAAATATGCGATCGAATTTTTTTTTCAACCAATGCAGCAATGCAAACTGTCGTCGCTAATTTTGAGATAGATTTCGACCACAAAATTTTCGGTTGGTGGATTTTCGACCAACTTTGCTAGTAAAATACGTCGGTCGGTAATTACGGACCGAATTTGCGATCAAATTTTCCGTTTGATTTTTTTTTTTTATTGAAACATTGAATTAGTTCAATCAAAACAAAGTAATTTATGAAAATAATATTAATAATTAATATACGTTCATAAAAATAAAATAATTTATGAATATGATAATTGATAAAATAATTTAAATTATGATAGTTATTAAATAATTTATGATGATAATGTAAAATATGATAATAAAATAAATTGTTGTATTGCATGAGATTAATATTTATTTTAAAATGTAATTATATTATGTAATATTTTACATTATGGCATAAAATATTAATTTATTATCATTTTGAGCTCCCCACCCAAAAACATTATAAATAAATAAATGAAAGTGGGTTTAAATAATGTTTAAATCAAATGTAACAGATAAATAAAAGTGGGTTTAAATAATTTAAGGGTTAGCAATTTAAGGTAGTAGATAAAATTTTTAGCAAAAATTTGCATTCTCTCTATATATTGCTCAATTTGTTTATACTCTTTGGAATAATTTTTGGCCACTTACTTCCGTACTCTGAGTGTTATCAATTGTTGCATATCACGCAACCATATAGCAATAGATATAAATTCACTATATGATATATATATATATATAAAGGTGGGTTAAATCCTGAACGGGCTTAATAGACCTATTAAACCCGTACTAGGTTGAATACTATATTATACATATAAAACATGGTTAAATACTGACCGAGCCTAATAGGCCTATAAAACTCGTACCGGGTTAATACTATATTATACATATAAAGGCCGGTTAAACCTTAATCGGGGTTAGACCTTAATCGGGCTTAACAGGCATATTAAACTTGTTACGGGTATAATATCTTTGGGTTTCATGTGCCCATTAAACACGAAATGGGTTTAACCTGCCAAACCAGCCTGAAACAAACAAAATTGGCATTTTTCTTCTTTTTTTCCTACAAATCTGTAGTTTCCAACTACTCTAACATGGTATCTGGTGCTTAAAAATGACGTTCTTCACATGAATTAAGCCTAGAATGCACAACAAACTTCATGTTTGTTAATGAATACATCATACAACAATGCAAGTTAATCAAATCAAGATCACTAATCATTTTGTACATGTGTATAGTTCATCCACGGGCATGTGTACAAAAATCAACATTTTGGACAAAAGCTCACTAAATATATTAATCACATATTAGCATAATATGCATTTTACATATGAACAAATTACAAATTACATATACAGTGAAGTATCAACTACTCTGCTATGTCTATACAAATACATGGCAACCTGTCTGCGGAGGGTATGCATTTCATCCTCGCTCTGATTTGTCACCCACCGATCGTCGACGTGCCTCATGATGTCATCGATGTACTTAATAATGTACACTTCGCAGTTGTGCCATTATTAGAAATAACCAAATTCTGTTAAACTTCAAAGACAATAACAAACATTCAACTCAATAATAAATTAAATATTGTATTTTAATTTAGTACCCGTCTGGTTGCTGAGGCAGCTTCACCATGTTGGGAGCGAGTTGCTCTAATGCCCATTCTTTGTGTGGAGTGGAAGTTGTGGAGATATGGTCATAATATACACTGCGATTCAGGAGAATGTGTAGGAGTCTCACCAATGGCTTGATGCTCTTGGCCCTCGCCCTCCTACTTTTCTCCTTAGTCACTATGTAGTCGTACATAACAACCTTACCCTCTTTTAGGTAAATTATGGCTACAACCCAATGGGAATTATTCCCCAGACTGTATGGGATCAAGACCTGCATATTTTGATAATACATTAGTTAGGAGTTAATCCATCAATAAAATAAGCAAACACTTATGAAGTCCACTGTCCACCAAGGCCTAATCTCATCATTGACACCACAAATATGATCACATATTCCATCTGGGACCTTCACCTTAGCAAAGAGCACAACAAGCTTGCCTGCGAATTTCTCAGTCCACCGCTTGTTCAGAAATGCCTGGAAAAGAGGAAAATGTTATATTTTCTTTAGAACAAATATAGATGCAGCAAAAAAAATGAGTAACCTAACATTTGTGTTTAGCACTCACAAATAGGATAGTGGGCATGATAGCGTGTTTCATATCATATATAGTATGAGCGTGCGTATCTCTTATTCGTTGGATGCAACATAAGTAGCTGTCAATGTGAGTCCCCTCTATCTAAGTTTTAGCATCCTTTATGGAACGTAAATCGTTAGGTAATAAATGGTCAATGTAACCTGTGTCATGCCTACAATAACCAATAATTATTATAAGCTTGAGATTGTATTACCAATGTAAATAGAACAATAATTAAAATTTTTCCTGGCATTTTATACTTACTCGATGTTTTTCTACTATTGTATGTAGTCAGTGTAGCCCTCAGGGGGCTTAAGATCATCGACCCCTTGTTGGTCTAGGTGATGCTCAGCTACTTCAGCCGCTATCTACATCACCATGCCCCCTACAGTGTTCGAGCTAGGAATAAGAACACTCTCTCATGTTCTAGCTGATGTTAAGCATGACACTGTCTTCTCACCGTCAACTGGTGATGATTTATTTTCGTCTGCTATATCTACCACGACATCAACCTTGCTCCTCTTCTGCTGTCAAGTGTATTCAGTGTATGGCGGCCGATGACATTGTGATGGGAATTGATCACTCGCAGTTCATTCGTCGCCTATGACCACTTCCTCCTAAAATTATATAAATACTATCCGTTACATAATAGTACGTATTTCATAATGAAATGTAAATAAAAGTGAAGTTAGAGCTTACTCTGGATTGAGATGTCCGATCCTCCACATCATCATGAGCTGGATCTACCTGATGACCACCTCGCTACTCCTTATGACCATCCTCGATGTGTTTTGTAGAATCATTAATAGGTGGGATGCATAGATGAGTAAGTAGTGCTTTCTGCACCCTACCTACTTGCCTCAGTCTCCTCTTTGCCTGCGTTATCCGTGAGCTCATTTGACTCATTTCCCCATCAAACCCATCCAGTCGAGTTCTAAATTGCAGGATCTCCCCATCCATCTTATGCAACATCTCCAGCGTGAGGGTCAGCATCTCGATGATCTACAAAAGGAAAAATATTACAATAATAAAAGATAATTGCAAACACTTACAAATAATTACAAATCAAAAAATATTTTTATAATAAAAAACATACCCTAACACCCAGCAATGAGGGAAAAACGAATTCAAGCCCATTGTCCCACTTACGGTCCGACAATGAGAGAAAAACAAACTCAAGCTCATTGCTCCGCTCATGGCCCAACAAAGAGGGAAAAACAAACTCAAGCCTGTAATTACCCCGCTTACAGCCCAATAACGAGGGAAAAATGAATTCAATCTTATTGTCCCGCTTATAGCCTGGTAAGGAGGGAAAAACGAATTCAAGCCCATTGCTCCACTCACAGCCTGGCTACAAGGGAAAAACATATTTAAGCCTGTTGCCCCACTCACGGCCCAACAATGAGGGAAAAACAAACTTAACCCTGTTGCCCCTCTTATAACCCAACAATGAGGGAAAACCAAACTCAAGCCCATTGTCCTGCTTACAGGCCGATAATGAGGGAAAAAGGATCTTGGGCCCCTTGTCTCGCTCACAGCCTAACAATGGAGAAAGCATAAGCCCAACTTTACTGTCTCACTCACAGCATGACAACTGGGGGAAAAAATCCATATTCATTACCCCGTGCATAGCCCAGCAATGAATGATAAATCCAAAACCCATTTTCCCGCTTATAGCCCGACAATGAGAGAAAAAAAAATTCAAGCCTGTTGTCCTACTTACAGCCTGACAATGAGGAAAAAATGAACTCAAGCCTATTGCCTCACTTACAGCTTGATAATGAGGGAAAAACCCAACACAAGCTCGTTATCTCACTTATGGACTGACAATAGGGGAAAACAAACTCAAGCCCATTATCCTGCTCACAACCCAACAACAAGGAAAAAGAAAATGCAATCTTATTGTCCTACGCATAACGCAAAAACTGGGAGCAGAATCAAACTCATTGTCCGATGCATAGTTCGACATCAATGGAAAGTGAACTTACTAGTGTATCTACCTCACACTTCTGCAAAGGAATTGAAAGCGCAAGAGCCTAGAAATTCAAAGGCATGGTGCATGAACAACTCAAAAGGATGTCCAGAAGATGAAGTGGTGAAAAGAGAAGTAATGTTCAAAAAGTTCACAAGACAGGACACTCTTCCACCCAGAGCTCTCGGCCGAAAGAGTAGAGAGCAATTGATATACCCTGCAAACTTGGAGAGTTACGAGACCTAAAAGAGTTGTGAGACATGGACATGAAGCCCAAAGGGAAAATGGGTTGCAAGAGATTAAGGAAACAAGACAAAGGATCTAGAGGTCCAGCTGAGACAAAGTGGGGAGGACTCACTCGATCATGATCGAGTGGGTGTCACACTACTTTAGTTTTTTGGGAATAACTCTCTCGTCTGAGCTCCGATTAAGGTGATTCAAAATCCTATGGAAATCCAAGCGAATTATCTACAATTTTTATGTTTTGCGTTTTGAGAGATACTAGCTGAATCAAGGCTAAAATTAGCTGAGACCAAGTGGGGAGGACTCACTTGGTCATGACCGAGTGGGTGTGCCACTACTTTGGTTTGGGGCATAACTCTCTCGTCTGAGCTATGATTGAGTTGATTCAAAATCATATGGAACTCTAAGAGAATTATCTACAACATTCATGTTTTGAGTTTTGAGAGATACGAACTGCATCAAGATGGAAATTGAGCTTGAATTTGATGCACCTACACTATTGATGTTAAGGCATGGGAACCACTCAAGACCGAACCAAGACAAAAGGAAAAAGGGTCACTCAAAGCCAAGTGGATAAAGACCCACTTAGTCATGATTGAGTGGGTGGGGGACCAATCCCCCCTCTCTTTTTATGACTCACTCGGTCATAACCGAGTAGGTATGGAGACCACTCTCTCTCTCTTATTGCCTCACGTAACGACTCAAGACATAAAGTGGCAAGGACACTCACTCGGTCATGACTGAGTGAGTGTCACTCGCACACTCTTGGATGGGCCACAAAATCCATGGGATGTGTAACACTCGGCCTTACACGAGCACGTCACTATAAGGGAATCTCTGGGAATCTTTTTTTTTTTTCTAAGTTGATCACTCGCTGTGCTTCCAGAACAATTGTCATATGCTTTAACATGCCCGACACATATTATGGCTGGCATCTGCAGTGATTTCAAGAACAATCTTCACATGCAATTAAGATCCCAGAAACCCCAGTCTTGCTCGTTTAACTAACAAGATCAATAATCTTAAACTAAATGAGTCATAGAATAACGCAGCGAATTAAATAACATCAAAATACCATGGCCTTCCACGAGGTTTATACATAGTGTTTCCCTACCAAAATATGTATTACAGCGTTACAAAATAATAACAACACTATCTGCGACCATTCATACATATATCAAAATAGGTACTACCGCCTCAAAATGAAACAACGGTTAACATACTAAACACCATTGGCCCTCAACTAGCCAGTCCTCACCTTCGCAACATCCCTATGTAATACCCGAGAACTTTGGGTTAATTGACAAATGAGTATTTTATTAGAAATATGGATTTGAGGGAAAATAGGTATTAGAATAGCCTGAGAAATTAACCAAATCGACTGCAGGGAGTACCCTGGAGCCGAGATATGCCTAAAGCAAATGATATGGTGGTGTCGAGTGTTTTGAGATATGATTTATGGCATTGAAAGAATTTTGATCGAGAATAGTTTTTAGTTCAGTTAAAATACAATTATGGGATAGGCTGAAAAATTGAATAATTGTAGGAGACTCCTGAAATTAAAATTAAAGCCTCAGGAAGCTTCGATTCATTGAGTAAAGCAACCCTTCAGTGAGTTTTGAAAGAAACGAATGGGTTTTTTGCCAAAATGAGGATTCGGGCCTAAGTGTAATTTTTTAAAGTTGCTCGAGGGGGGTTAAAATGACATTTTTTTGAAAGTTTCAAGGGAGAAATGAAAGGATTAAGACTTGAGGGACTCAATGAAAATTACCAAAAGTCGAGGGGCTTTGCGTAAGAGGGCCAAAACAGAAATGACAAAATAGTTGGGGCAAAACTATAAATTTGAAAAATCATTGCCATGGGAAATCGACCGACCACTGGCAGTTGCTGACTGGCCATTTCAGCTATGGGGGTCGCACGGGGGTTGGTCGGGGATGCTTGAGGATCAAGCTTGGGCCGACAACAACCATAGGGGTGGCAAGATTTTCAAGAAAATCGATCGAAAGTTGGTCGGATAATCAAGTGCCTGCAAATCAATTTTTGTGGTCGAGTAGGGTTGTCTTTAAGTCGATCTAGGGCAGGCTTAAGCGCTTAAGGGGTTGGATTAAGTGGTCAAAGGCATTTCAAGGTTTGAGTTTGTCTACAAATAAGAGCTCGAATGGCCGAGAATTTTTAGAAATTAAAGCTTCAAATCGATGGTGAGAATGAACGAATTGGGACTTCAAACATAGGGCTTTTATTTCCCATGAGCTAAAGATCGTTTCTGGAGAGTTTCAAGCATTTTGGTGGCGATTTGAGAGGAATATCAAATCTCACCGGAAACCTAGGCGGTCCGCCTAGCTGAGGCTTTAAGCCTCCGGTTGAACCCCTTCCAGGCATCCTTTCAAGCCATTTTTGGTGCCATGCTAATCGACTGAAGTAGAAGAAGATGATGGCATTAGAGTTGGGAATCGCTGGTGTACCGGTGCCGGAGAAGATAACCGACGCTTGAAGTTCACATGCCAGTCCCACTCTCTCTCTCACTCATGGCGTGTGCAGGCACGTGAAGGGTTAGAAAATTTTGGACAAATTTCCAAAAATCCTAGAAAATTATTTCCTAGGTGTTTGTGCAAAAAGTTTTGAGGTTGGACATTCCGGTGTCTCGATTTTAGCATTGATCAGCCTCATTTTCCATGAAAGCGCAGCATCAGGGTAAGTTCAGTAATTTTTTCTTGAAGTTGATAGGTTACTATGATTTTTGGTGAGGAAAGATTGGAAAAAATAGTTTAGGAGATATTTATTTGGATTTTTAGAGGCAAAAATAAGAGAAAAAGAGAGAAATATGAGAAAATTAAGAAAAAAAATCAGATTTTTGATGATAATGTGTTAGTTAGGATGCCTTGAGGATTAAAGTGAAGTAATTTGTACAACTTTTAAGGTTGGCAAGAAAATTGAGGTGATGCATGCAAATCGAGACAGTGCGCGCTCTTCAAGGTATCTTGAATTTGTCAAAGGTGAGCAATTCTAACCCCAAAATTTGTTCATTGTACTTGGTTTTGATCCTCTTAAACTTGATTTGATCCATGCAAATGTTTGGTTGCATGTGAATGGTTTTAACCTGTGATGGTTACTTTCATAGGAGTTTGTCCCGAAGTATTTTATGCATGTGCATTAAATTTATGCGATAAATTATGTACATGAAATGTTGTTTCATATGATGCATCGAGTTATATTTTATGTCATTGGCATTATTTTTATGGGATGTCAACCTCGGGTGATAGGTTGTACATATGGGATGGGATGCCAACTTATGATGTGGCACTTGAAGTGATAGCACTAGGGAAGCGTGCCAAGGAAAAATGCCCACTTGTGATGGGGGCTGAGAATGGACACCACCCTTGCGAGTTGACAAGTGGAGGGGCTAAGAGTGTACACCACCCTAGACAGGAAAGTGGCGGGGCTGCGAGTGGACACCACCCTATATGCCTTGCCCGGTAGTATTGTTTCAAATGTGGACATGGATTCCCAAGATGGTGTTGATCATCATTTGGCTAGGATTTGTGTTGACGTGCTCCGAAAGCTTCTGAGTGGGAACGTAATGATGACGGGGTGGTTCTCGGGTTAATGCATTGACGTTGCTCCTTCTTAAGCTATGAATATGTTGTGCTAATGTAGTTGTGTTAACTTTAGAGAGATTACATTTTCCCCGGTTAAGGTTAAGTGCTGGGTTGGTTTCTCTTGGGCTGGGTTTAGTCGTGATATCTTATTATTTCATGTTTTGCATACATTCATGAAAATATTTTTGAACTCTCACTTAGATGATTCATCATCTTATGTTGGACTTTGTCCCTGGAATATTCTAACGTTCCAGGTGGAAGCAGTTGTTCCAAAGGAAATGAATTGTCGAGGATTGATGGCAACTTATAGGTGGTTCGTAACATATATTTTGGATTATATGTATTTCCTTTTGATGATGTCATGTTAGATGATGATACAGTTTTGATGTTATGTATAATATGATTTCGGTTTTGTACCATATCAAGTTTCGATCTAGCTTCCGCATTTGTTTTATGATGATATTATCTGTCTTAGCTTGATGTTTTTAAGTTTGATGTGTTGAGAAGGTAACTGGGATTATCGAGAAAGTTATGGATTTAAGTGTTGTATAATGGAAGTACATGTCTAGGAAAGTTTTGACTAAGGAAAGACTTAGTATTTAAGTGTGTCCTTTTGTGACCCACCTATCTTTCCTAAGAACTTACCTGGTGTACTATTCACGTACAGACGATATTAGATATTTGAAAAAAAAAATATATCATTGAAATCCATGAGTTATTTATTCTGCATTTATAACGCCTCCCGGATGGAGTGGGGTGTTACACCCTGGCTGGAACGTTGAATGTTCCAGGGCCATAATCTAGATTAGATGATAAAACATCTAAGTGATGGCATGATACAACTTACTGAATGTATAAAACACACACAAGCATGGCATATACAAAAAATGACAACATGCAACACGTTTAACTTGAGAAATCTCCATGGCATACTCAACCTCCCATGGAAAATCCATTCCACACACCTTTGGGGTAGACTTTGCCGCGACATACTTAATCCTCGAGTGTCCTACCGTGTCACTCAATCACTAGGATTAACCTTGCCCCATTTTCAAGAAGACCCCATCCGATCCCTCACAGACATAACAATTACACAAAAATTAATACCCCGATGATATGAAAAACCACATGCCATGCACCGACTCTTTTTGCAAGTAAAAACTGACACCCGAGATTTTTAGACTAAAATATGATGTGATACTTGAGATTTTTAGATTCAAATACTTGAAGAAATAGGATATTTCAAAGGATTATGAAAGTCTTGAGATAAAAATTTAGTTTTTAAGCCAGGGGCAAAAGCGTAAATATGGTAGTTCGGGTAAAAGTGTAATTTACCTAAAATCATGGGGTATTAGCGTAATTTATCCATTTTGGGGGGCCAAAATGTGCAATTAAAAATAGCTTGGGGACCAAGTTGTAAGGGCCTAAGTGAAAATTATCCAAAAAGTTTGGGCCAAGGTGCAATTCTTGAAACCTTAAAATATCTCATCAAAATATCTCAAACTAAGTAGTTAAAGTAACCAAATATAGCTAACTAGTTAAAGGTGTAATGATGGGAAATGTAGAAAATCAATTAACCATGCGGGAGTAATGATGGGAAATGTAGAAAAATGAATTAAACCATATGAGATGTAATGATGGAAGTGTTGAAAATGTAATTAAGCATGTGAGGCTCAAAATATCAAGGACACATGGCAAGCTTCCATTGGTCATTAGAAAGATAAGATAAGATCACATGATAGCTGATAATGACCCCCTCTGAGGTGGCATCGCGTGATTGGCCAGGAAAAAGTTACTTAGCCTCCAAGTTTGCAAAAGTCTCCAAACGTTATCTTAAGGACATGTGGCAAGCATTTATTGGCCACACATGAAAGGTAATAATGAGGTCTCATGATGATGCGACATGTGAAAAAACATGATTGACCAAAAATGTCTATAAATAGGCCTTAAGGTAGTTCACAAGTTTTATAAGAATTTGGGCAAGGTTAAGAGAATCAGAAGAGAGGATTTTGTGATAGAGAGTGAGGGGAAAATTTTGAAGAAAGAGGGAGCAAATTTGGTGTAGAAACAGGAGCAAAACAGCCTCGTCGAAAAAGTTGGATCCTTTCCAACCAAGTTAAAGTAAGTACACTATGAACTATCTACGATGTTTAGGTATGGTCATGAATCATGTTTATGTGGTCCCTTATGTTATGTTTCAAGCAAGTTTCATGTTCTCAAGCAAGTTATGGGACCGTGGTTTATTAGTGCTACGCACGGAGGTTCTTACCCCTGCAAGTTGGTAAAACCTATCTGTCCCCTTATGTTATATGTTCATGTTGCAAGTTCATGGCATGTTTAAATACGTTTGATAGTTCTCTTGTACTTACTAAGATTTGCGTAATCTCACCCCTTATGTTCCCCCCCCCCCAGGTGATCATGAATGAGGAGATCGGGATGTGGACGTGGAGCGAGGTGGCTCATTGCAAAAGAATTTTCAAGAATTTAAGTTTTAGTTTCCTTTTGAATCAAAGCTTTTAGGGTTGAACTCTGATCTTTTCTATATGTATGCCATAAAGCGTGTCTTGGAATTTTATTTGATTTAAAGAAGGTTTGGATTTGGTTTTAAGCTTCGAATTTCTGTACATGGATGTTATTGCTACCAAGCATACTCGCGAAGTCTTTTTGTCTTCTATTGAAACCATGTTTTTCGTGTCAAACTTTATGTATACACTAAACCTGCTTTGAATTTTATTAGGTTTTGAAACTTTACTTAAGTTTATAAAAGTCTTGTTTCTCAAGTTTTTCTGCGCTAAACCTCGAAGTTCATATGAATATTATTATTATTAAGCATGTAAGTAAATTACGGCTGTCACATAATGGTATCAGAGCAAAGTTTACTTTCTTGTAGACTCAAATTGTTTTAAAAGAAAATTTTGTGCTTTTAGTAAAATTTGTAAGGAAATTCTTTTAAGGAAACATGAAAATCCACCATGTCCTATTCAAGCTTCTGATTTCCGGGTAAGTTCTAAGAATTGCTATGCTTATTCTTTATGGATACTATGCTCATGCAAGCCATATCCCCCTTAACTATGCAGTTATTCTCTCAAGCTATATTTATGAGTATATGTTGTTATATGTGTGCATACGTATGAAGCTCATGTTGGAATAAGTATGTGAGAGATATGATTCTTATTTGCCATTAATTAGTATGCGTTTTTCGCTAGTGTTATTGCTCCAAACTCAAGAGTTCATGATTATAGCGGAAATACTTGTTTAGGAAGGGCTTATTAGAATGAAAACAATTAGGAATCAAGTCCATCAAGAAGAGATTGCATAATGAATCATAATTAAACAAGAATCTATTATTGAGTTTATTGATATGTGTTATCGCGCTAAGAGCTTTGTCACAAAGACCTAAACTATCTAAGGCGAGCTTGGGACTTAAGTGGTCCACATGACCCCCTTCCTTACCTGGAAGCTCTTTAGTTGCGTGTTACACATATTAGTAGCTGAAACGATGGATTAACAAATCCTAGTTAATACGAAGTTCCATAATAGTACTTTTTATCCATAAGGACCCTACATTCAGGAATTAATTATTCTTTTTCACATAAGGTTATGGAAACCCATGTAAGAAGTGCCAATAGTAGGGGCAGGCAGCCGCAAAATAAGTCTAATGAAACCAACAATGTCAACGGGCAGTTCATGCAGTTCATTGATGCCATTCGTAACATGACGCCACTTGCCACACCACCAGTTGCACCTCCCCAAGAAAACCCAAGAAACAATGTTACCTTGGTAGAGCAGTTTTGGAAGCTTCAACCTCCAACTTTTGAGGGTGGGTTAGACCCTCTAGTAGCTGAAGATTTGATAACAACAATTGAACGAATCTTTAACCTCATAGATTGTCCAGACCCTAGGAAGGTAACTTGCGCTACGTATATGTTACAACATGGAGCAAGGCATTGGTGGGATTCTAGTGCCAGATCCAGGCCCCAAGGACATGTGTGGACCTGGGATCAATTCAAGGAACTTTTCTTAAGAAGTATTACCCCGCTAACATCCATAACCAGAAGGAAGTAAAGTTCCTTATGTTAAAACAAGATAGCATGACCTTGATTGAATACGAAAGAAAGTTTGATGAGCTATCACGTTTTGCCCCAGCCTTAGTGGATACAGAACAAAAGCGGGCAAGGCGCTTTGAACAAGGGTTGAGAGATGATTTACGGCAGGCAGTCATAACTTTTGAGTTAGGCACGTATCATAAGGCGCTAGCTAAGGCCCAACTGGCGAACTTTAGAGAAAGCTCCAACAGCAATAGCAAGCTATCGCAGTTTAGACCACTAGAAAAGCGTAAGTAGGAGGATAAAGGTAAAGGGAAGCAGGATTATTCAAAGAAGAATAAAAGAGGAGGTCCAACATCTGAACCCAATGTGTGGCAAATGTCAGAAGCGTCATACTAGACTGTGTCTCATGGGAACCAGCGCTTGTTGTGGTGAAATAGGTCATGTGGCTAGATTCTGTCCCAGGGGTCATCTAAAGAAACAGCAGCAACAACCATATCAACAGAAGCCAAGAAATCTCCCAAAGGGTTAAGCTAAGGTTTATGCTCTCTCAAGGCAAAAGGAGGATCAAGATCATAACATATTGGCAGGTAACATCCTCATATCTAGAATACTTGCTTATACTTTGTTTGATTCTGGTTCCACCCATTCTTTTATATCCCCTAAGTTTGCAAGCAAACTTAATGCACATGTGGAACATGTAAGTACACACTTAAGAGTAGCGATACCCTCAGGAGGTATAATAAGCACGAATCATGTAGTAAGAACAGCTAAGGTGGAGGTCGAGGGAAAGTTTTTAGAAATAACCTTATATGTCTTAGATATGCAAGAATTCAATGTGATTTTGGGAATGGACTGGCTTTCCAAGCACCATGCGACCATTTTATGCTTTGGAAAGGAAATAGTTTGTAAGTATCCTAAAGGGGTGGAAATTTTCCTTTCAGTGGCTGAGATAAAACACCTTCCCTGTGTCATTTCAGCATTAAAACCCAAGAAACTATTACAGTCGGAATGATGTATTGGATTCTTAATGTCAGCGGTGGTTAAGGGAGGAAAAGAATTAACAATGAATGACGTTAAAGTAGTAAAGGACTTTCTAGAGGTCTTCCCTGATGAGCTGACTGAAATGCCACCAGAACGAGAATTAGAGTTCACTATTGATCTAGTGCCCGGTTTCGCACCTATTTCTAAAGCTCCTTACAGGATGGCACCAAAGGAGCTACACGAGTTGAAAACCCAGTTAAAGGAACTGTTGGGGAAAGGATTTATTCGACCAAGTGTATCCCCCTGGGGAGCACCAGTATTATTCGTCAAGAAGAAAGACAGATCAATGAGGATGTGCATCGATTACGGAATTGAATAAGATTACTATTAAGAACAAGTATCCTCTTCCTAGGATCGAGGACTTGTTTGATCAGTTAAAAGGTGCACGAGTATTCTCAAAGATTGATCTAAGGTCAGGATATCACCAGTTGAGGATCAAATCTAGTGACATCTCGAAGACAACTTTCAGAACTCGGTATGGTCATTATGAGTTTTTAGTCATGCCCTTTGGCTTGACTAATGTGCCTGGAGTTTTTATGAACCTAATAAATCGAGTTTTCTATGAGTACTTGGATAAATTTGTCATTGTCTTTATCGATGATATATTGGTGTATTCTCAAAGTGAAGAACAGCATGAGAAACATTTGAGGGTTGTTTTAGGGATCTTGAAGGAAAAGAAGCTACTTGCAAAGTTCAAGAAGTGCGAGTTTTAGTTGAAACGGGTGGTATTCCTTGGGCATGTTGTCACAACTCAAGGAATAGAAGTGGACCCCAGCAAGGTAGAAGCGGTATTGAATTGGTCAAGACCAACCAATGTAAATGAGGTTCGTAGCTTTTTGGGTTTAACTGGATACTACAGGATGTTCATCGAAGGGTTTTCCAAATTAGCAAGGCCTTTAACGCAGCTGACTCGCAAAGGTACTAAGTTTGAATGGATAGAGAAATGTGAAACTAGTTTTGAAGAATTAAAGAAGAGGCTGGTCAATGCACCAGTATTAACTATTCCTGAAGGGTCAGAAGGTTTTGTTATTTATAGTGATGCATTCAAACAAGGAATTGGTTGCGTATTGATTCAAAAAGGTAAGGTAGTTGGGTATGCATCAAGGCAGTTGAAGCCTTATGAGCAAAACTATCCTACACATGACCTAGAACTTGCTGCAATAGTGCATGCCTTGAAAATCTGAAAACACTATCTATACGGAGGTAAATGTGATATCTATACCTATCATAAGAGCCTTAAGTACATCTTCACACAAAAAGAGTTGAATATGAGGCAAAGGAGATGGCTGGAATTGGTAAATGATTATGATTGTGAAATCCACTACCACCCTGACAAAGAAAACGTGGTGGCAGACGCCTTGAGTAGAAAGAAAATGGGCCAAGTAGCAGCTTTGACAGCACAAAAGCCTTTATGGAAGGAGTTCGAGAGGTTAAGCCTCGAGAATGTCGCTACACCATCTAATTCTAATGCTCGTATGAAAGCACTCTCTATTCGACCAATTCTCCGTGATCGGATTAAGAGCCTTCAGAAGGGAGACCAATTCTTTGAATACATCAAGGCTGAGGTTAATACTAAGAAACGGAAAGACTTCACAATAGCTGGAGATGACACGCTTTACTACCAAGGGCGACTGTGTGTGCCAAACTTTGAGGAACTAAGGCAAGAAATTCTAAAAGAAGCCCACTCCACTCCTTATTATGTACATCCTGGAAGTACAAAGATGTATTGTGACCTGAAGACAGTGTTTTGGTGGAGAAATATGAAAGAAGACATAGCTAAATTTGTTGAGAAGTGTTTGATATGTCAGCAAGTGAAAGTTGAGCACTAACGACCAGCAAGGTTACTGCAACCATTGGAGGTTCCAGAGTGGAAATGGGAACATATGACGATGGACTTTGTTGTAGGATTTCCAAAATCAATAGTAGGATATGAGGCTATTTGGGTGATCGTGGATCAACTTACTAAATCAGCTCACTTCTTACCTGTTCGGATGACATTTACAATGGATCAGCTTGCACGACTGTATGTTAAGGAAATAGTAAGACTACATGGTATTCCAGTTTCCATTGTATCGGATAGGGACCTGAGGTTCACATCCAACTTTTGGAAGAGCTTACACAGAGCCATGGGAACCAAATTGAGTTTTAGTATAGCTTTTCATCCTCAGATAGATGGACAATCTGAAAAGACAATATAAACTTTAGAGGATATGCTTCGTATTTGTACCCTAGAATTTGCTGGACATTGGGAGAAACATCTACCATTAATTGAATTCGCATACAACAATAGTCACCATGCATCTATTGGCATGGCTGTTAGTGTAGGTGCTCTAGACCCAATCAGATTGGGCATGTTGTATACTGACAATTGTAATCATGTTATTATTTGAATAAGGAGTTGTTCAAATTCATAAGAAGTCATTCTATTAGTTTCTTGTTATTATTGTAATAACCAAATGAAACTAGATAGAAGTCTATATGATGTATACTGTGATTAATCTATAAAGATGTGAGATGATGCATCATAGTTTCTAGACATCATTAAACGTCCCAAGTCGTAGCAATGTCAAGAATGGACATTGACAATTGCAGTAAGACTTGTATGTGCTATGTTTTTGCTATGTGATAGCAATGGGGGTGTCACACCCATAGGCATGGGGATGCCTAGACAAGTACATAGGTGACCAATGTTGGAGAACATGTCACTAGACATGACTCGCCATGAGAATCCATTTTGGTTATATGTTGATGGTATTCTCATACGAGATGAGTGTAACTAATCCTTGGACCTGAGGTTATCACGGTCATCTCATAAGAAGACCAGTATGCTTTGACATCGTTTCGATGGGCCTAGACAAAGGCTGCACATAGGCGATCGTTGGGCATATCGTGAGGCTTATGGAGATGAGTGTATAGCCAAGATGGGACTCGTCTATCCCTTGATAGAGGATGATGTATCTAAGGCACCTTCGATGGATATTCACTTTAAATCCATGGCCATGGTGAAAGAGATCAATAAGGAGTTATTGATTTACTTTCTAATTAAGTGAAGATATCCGAAAGACTGAAGAAAACTCATGTGATCGTTATCAAGCAACACATCGTCATACTTGAGATCACATAAGATACATTGACAAGTGGATCGTATTACACGATAACCATGCTCATGAAAGGTTATTTGCGGATCATGAATCCTTCTGAATAATTGGGTAGGCATGATGCCTTGCTAGAGGCCAATCTTGTCTTATGTGTTTATACCGACACATTGTCAACATATTCGGAAGCCTAATGAGTCATACGCAATAGGCACGGTCTCTGGCTTAAACCAGGATAGTGGACGTATGGTTAAGTGGGACACTTCGGTAAGAAGTTGTGCTCGTAGGTTCTTACGAAAAAAGAACAAATAGACGTAATGACGTCGATATGGTGAGGGGTCGTCATAATGGAAAAAGTTTCCTAAAATGGCAATCGATTAAATTAGGAAGGAGTTTCTAATTTAATAATTTTCTATTTGCTGGAGTGGGAAATAGGAAATAAAATATATTTAGGCTTAAGTTAATATTTGGACTAAATTGGATTTGGGCCAAATATTAAATTAAATATTATATTTGGACTAAATTGGATTTGGGCCAAATATTAAAATAAATATTATATTTGGACTAAATTAGATTTGGGCCAAATATTAAATATTATATTTGAACCAAATTAGATTTGGGTCAAATATTAAATAAAATATATTTGGGCTTGAATTAGATTTGGGCCATAATATTTTATTAAACCTATAAAATGATTTGGGCCATTTAATTATATTTCTAGTTGGACTAGAATAAGCCCACTTAATATTCTAATTAAATTAGAATTAATGGGCTAGCCCAATCCATTAAGGTTTTAGAAACCATAGGATATTTCCTTATAAATATCCCTTTATGGGTTGCCCAAAAATATAGGGGTTTTTGGTGTCGTTTTTCAAGAGTTGAAAAACATATTGCCATTTACTCTTCCCTGTTTCTTTTGGCATCGATTTGAAACGTGGGCGTTCTTTTTCGTCCATACACAAGCCGCGAAAATGAGAAGGAGCTAGCACTCCTATTCCGCTCTCCTTGCCAACGGACGCTTGGATGGCTCGAATCCGTGAACGACTTGATAATCTAAAGGTTAGATTTATTTATTTGTATGTGAATGATTTGATTTCGATGTTGATCCAATAGCCGGAATCGGGGTAAGTTCAAAAATTTTGAACTACGTTGTTTGCCCCGTAGCAATCTTGCTTTACTTTCAATGGCACCCTATGAGGCATTATATGAAAGGAAATGCAGATCACCTATTCATTGGAATGAAGTGAGCGAGCGAAAGATTTTGGGTCCAGAGATTGTGGAACAAACTGTACAAGCCATTGAAAAGATCAAGGATAGTATGAAGAAGGCTCAAGATAGATAGAAAAACTATGTAGATAAAAGAAAAAAGGATTTGGAGTTCGCCATCGGTGATAAGGTATTCTTAAAAGTTACACCCATAAAAGGAGTTTTACGGTTTGGGAAGAAAGGAAAGCTTAGACCTCGGTTTATAGGCCCATTTGAGATCCTGAAACGGGTTGGGAATGTGGCTTACCAGCTAGCTTTACCACCAGAGCTTTCAACAGTACATGATGTTTTCCACGTATCAATGTTCAAAAAGTATATCCCCGACCCAACCCATGTAATAAAGCATCAACCATTAGAGATACAGCAAGACCTAAAATATGAGGAGGCACCAATAAGCATTGTTACTCGGGAGGTACGAAGGCTTCGTAATAAAGATATACCGTTGGTCAAGGTGTTACAGCAGCATAATTCAGTTGAAGAAGCAACTTAGGAGTGCGAGGATGAGATGCGATCCAAATATCCCCAGCTGTTTGATGATGAGAAGTAAGGTAAATTTTTTAGGACGAAAATTCTTTAGGAGGGTAGATTGTAACACCCGAGATTTTTAGACTCAAATATGATGTAATACTTGAGATTTTTAAATTCAAATACTTGAAGAAATAGGATATTTCAAAGGATTATGAAAGTCTTGAGATAAAAATTTAGTTTTTAAGCCAGGGGCAAAAGCGTAAATATGGTAGTTCGAGTAAAAGTGTAATTTACCTAAAATCATGGAGTATTAGCGTAATTTATCCATTTTTGGGGGCCAAAATGTGCAATTAAAAATAACTTGGGGACCAAGTTGTAAGGGCCTAAGTACAAATTATCAAAAAAGTTTGGGCCAAGGTGCAATTCTTGAAACCTTAAAATATCTCATCAACATATCTCAAACTAAGTAGTTAAAATAACCAAATATAGCTAACTAGTTAAAGGTGTAATGATGGGAAATGTAGAAAAATGAATTAAACCATGTGAGATGTAATGATGGAAGTGTTGAAAATGTAATTAAGCATGTGAGGCTCAAAATATCAAGGACACATGGCAAGCTTCCATTGGTCATTAGAAATATAAGATAAGATAAGATCACATGATGGCTGATAATGACCCCATCTGAGGTGGCATCGCATGATTGGCCAAGAAAAAGCTTACTTAGCCTCCAAGTTTGCAAAAGTCTCCAAACCTTATCTTAAGGACATGTGGTAAGCATTTATTGGCCACACATGAAAGGTAATAATGAGGCCTCATGATGATGCGACATGTGGCAAAACATGATTGGCCGAAAATATCTAGAAATAAGCCTTAAGGTAGTTCACAAGTTTTATAAGAATTTGGGCAAGGTTGAGAGAATCAGAAGAGAGGATTTTGTGATAGAGTGAGGGGAAAATTCTGAAGAAAAAGGGAGCGAATTTGGTGTAGAAACAGGAGCAAAACAGTCTCGCCGAAAAAGTTGGATCCTTTCCAACCAAGTTAAGGTAAGTACACTATGAACTATCTACGATGTTTAGGTATAGTCATGAATCATGTTTATGTGGTCCCTCATTTTATGTTTCAAGCAAGTTTCATGTTCTCAAGCAAGTTATGGGACCGTGGTTTAGTAGTGTTATGCACGGAGGTTCTTACCCCTGCAAGTTGGTAGAACCTATCGTGTCCCCTTATGTTTATGTGGTCCCTCATTTGATAGTTCTCTTGTACTTACTGAGATTTGCGTAATCTCACCCCTTATATTTCCCCCCCTAGGTGATCATGAATGAGGAGATCGGGACATGGACATGGAGCGTGGTGGCTCGTTGCAAAAGAATTTTTGAGAATTTAAGTTTTAGTTTCCTTTTGAATCAAAGCTTTCAGGGTTGAACTCTGATCTTTTCTATATGTATGCCATAAAGCGTGTCTTAGAATTTTATTTGATTTAAAGAAGGTTTGGATTTGGTTTTAAGCTCCAAATTTCTATACATGGATGTTATTGCTACCAAGCATACTTGCGAAGTCTTTTTGTCTTCTATTGAAATCATGTTTTTCGTGTCAAACTTTATGCATACACTAAATCTACTTTGAATTTTATTAGGTTTTGAAGCTTTACTTAAGTTTATAAAAGTCTTGTTTCTCAAGTTTTTCTGTGCTAAACCTCGAAGTTCATATGAATATTATTATTATTAAGCATGTAAGTAAATTACAGGTGTCACAAAAATAGTTGATGCAATATATCACATGTTCAATATGCATGCAATATTACAAGTACATAAGTAAAATGCCTATGCATAACATCCCAAGTTCTAGAGGGTATAATCGCTCATTGGAACTGGTTCAAACACATGTAACCTAAGCTCAGGAGGGTAAAATCGCTCACCTGAACCCACTACACACACACTAACACACTTCCAAGACAAGGGTAATACTGGAATCAAACCACTCACCTTGATTCAGAAAAAGCTGATTTTTGCCTCGAAAAGCATGTCATACCTCTAAAATCGTGCAATCCTTCCCTCTATTAGTTAAATCATCTCCTATTTACCTTTTATGTCTATAGAAATCAATACTCTGATTTGTCCCATAATTTCCTCAATTTTCTCTATTTTTAAACCTTTATTTCCTTCAAAAATTCATAATAAATACCTAAAACCAAGTTTCACTAAATATTTTTGCACCAATATTCCCCAAATAATTTTTAAAAAATTATAAATTTAATTTTGGAAGAAAACATCACCTCAAGCATCCTCACGCGCCACCCCTAGCCTCGGCAAGTGAAGCCCACGCGCAGCCTATTCCGGTTATCTTCTCCGGTGATGGCTGGCTTCGACGATCTCCTATGGCAAAACGACTATAGGGCCTTGAAGCTCTCGATGAGGCGACCTCGATGGTACCTTCGAATGGTTGAAACAGTCATTGGAAAAGGCCTTAAATGGCAATTGTAGGCTACAGTTTGACGGCCCTCGATTTTTCAACCAAACCAATGAAACTTGATGAAACCTAAGCCAAACTCTCCCAATTTCTCCAGAAATTCTCCCCACAACCCAAAGAACAAAAGCCTCTTATCTCTAGGGTTCTATTCAAGCCAAATAAGAGGATTTTTGCCTGATTTGCTTTTGAAATCCTCGGCCTTTAACCTTTAATTATACTCATTTTCGATGCCAATTTCCACCAAATCTCGGTTGTTCTTATCCATTAAGCCCAAAATCTAGCCTCCAAATGATTCAACTAGCCTTAAACCATACACAAAATCCCTCAAAAAATTCGGCCAAACCACCGATCCCATCCGCCGTTAAAATTGGTCACATAGTCGCCGTGCTCAGCCAATAGCCACCTCCAAACGGATCATCATCACCTGAAGGCTATCCCCGAGCATCCAGGAAAACTTCCCGACATCCCAGGGTGGCTGGCTGGCGACCACAGGGAGACCGGTCGGTTTCCCATTGCTTTTTCCAAATTTTGCACTTTTACCCTCCAAGTATTTCCAGTTACATTTCTACCCTATCCTTGATACCCCTATCCTTTCTAACAATTCCACTACTGCCCACAAGTTCCAAGTTATTCATTTCCCTCAAGAATTCTAAAAAAATCGTTGATTCAACCTCCCTCGAGCAGTTTACATAATCTGCACTTTTGCCCAGATGCCCCTAATAGCGTGTTTTCATCCTCAAACCTTCTCAAATCTCTTAGTTTTGTCAAATACTACTTATTTGGGCAATTTTACCTTCCTTGACTTGCTTTGACATAGACTCTCGCCTTTTGTTCATTTTTTGGATAAGGCACTTTGGCCCGAAACTATAATAAATTCCATTTTGACCTCGTAATTTTTTAAAATACTCTTGATATTAAATACTGGGTATTATAGAATAGGCCGAGAGACTCTCAGCCCAATCACTACACGTCTCCCCTCTCCCTCCTCTATAAATAGGAGGCTCCACCTCCGACCTCAGGTACGCACTCTTGGGCACTCTTAGTACATTCTCGCATTCTTACTCTGAAGAATTGACTTATGCATTGGAGGGTTTGCGTAGGGACACCCACCCGTGACTCTAACGGTGCTCTCGTCTTGCAGGTCACTCGATCATCAAGGCTCTCTCAGTCATCAAGACTCTCTCGATCATCAAGACTCTCTCGGTCACCAAGACTCTCAGTCACCAAGAATCTCCCAATCACCAAGACTCTCTCAATTACCAAGACTCTCAGCGCACGATGATGAGACTCTTAGCCCACGTTGGTGATAAGACTCTCAACTCACATTGGTGATGAGACTCTCAAGACACTTGGTGACGAGACTCATGTTAGGAACCGGGCAACCGTGAAGATATGATTCTGCCTTGATTGATCCGTAGAGCCGCAAACACGAACTCCTCCAAGTCGGTCCACACGATCGGCCGTTTCCATGAATGCCTTGAGTAATGCTAGTAACCCTAGGCGCCTCCAATGAGAGATCCGAATTTCTCCTTGTTTTTCCAGCTTCTTAAGTGGCCTATTTATAGAGTAAAAACCCTAATTATGCCTTTGGAAAAACCCTAAACGATTTAGGTCTGGCCCATAATCATATTGGGCCGTATCTCTCTTTTAATTTGTGGAACAGACTCGACCCAAGTGTGTGACCCCTTAGGTCCACCATTGGGCTAGATGTAGGGCCAATTCTATTGGGCTATATGAAGGCCCAACTCCTTAGAATAATTAAACTCTTTTAATTAAACTTATGGGCTTCATAATTAACTCATCTCATGGGCTTCTTAATTAAACTCTTTAATTAATAGTTTTAGAATTAATCATATTAATTCTAAAACCCTACATATCATGGTTAACGTCTAGCAACATGCCATGAACGCCTAGCCAACGATGAAAAAACACGGACCTTTTCGATTGCAATTACCGTACAGTAAAATCCTTTCATCAATCTATGTCCCGATTGAATTTAGGGTATGGTTTTATGACGAAACCCTAGTCACTCAATAACTATGTATCCATTCCAGATTTATGACTTGATAGGTGAAATCAAAACACCTTTTGATTTCCACCTCACCTTGGCCAAGGATTTCCTCAGTCATGAAATCATCGAAATACACAGGACATCTTCTAATCTTATCGATAAGTGATGAATTCTATTTCGACATCCACAAGCCTTCATATGTGATAAGGTTACGCCCAGTAATAATTTGTTAATGACTCCATTAGAATCCAAAAAAGAACCAAAGCGTAACCAATCAAATATAAGACCACCATGATGTCTCAAGTCTAAGGACCAATCTGCACTATTGCAACACAGAAATTCCAATTCGACAATAAACAATTACCATTAGGAATTATGTAGCGGGTCAGTTCAGTGTACTTATTCTTATAATAAGCACCCACATATATGCACTAGTGTCCACACACCAATGTCTATGAAACAAGACATTCTCCTAATTGAGCATGCATCATATATGCTAGTCTATCCGAGTTATTAGTGTCCAATCCTAATAACTCTATGACTAGGAACATTTAAGATCAAGGCTTATAAGGAATATGTTTCATGATCGTCATCTCTATGCACGACCATATTCCATGAGCCTATTTGATCTATGGACTTTGTCAAGAGTGGAAATAATAAAGTCAACCATCAATGACAAATAAAACATAATGCCTTACAATAATAATTGATCGAAGATAAAGAGTCACAATGGAAAAATATGATCAATTGCATGTAAATATAATTGGCTTGTGGGGCATAACTCTAATAACTCAACTCTTAGCGCACTTGGTGACGAGACTCTCAACGCACGTTGGTGATGAGACTCTCAAGATACTTGGTGACGAGACTCAAATCTCAGTACACTTGGTGACGAGACCCAATTCTCAGAACACTTGGTAACAAGACTCAACTCTCAGAACACTTGGTAACGAGACTCAACTCTTGGAATGCTTGGTGACAAGACTCAACTCTCAAAACCCTTGGTGACGAGACTCAACTCTCGGAATGTTTGGTGACGAGACTCAACTCTCAAAATGCTTGGTGATGAGACTCAACTCTCAGAGCATTTGATTCTCAAAATACTCACAAGGCCTTCAATCCCGAAGACTTTAGAGACTCTTGTAATCAACCACACACAAATTGTATTCTCCCATGAAAAAAAAAATAGATTATTTTATTTTGACAACAACAATTTCGTTTGGACTTCAAAATAAGGCTTGTTCCACCTTATAACCCCTTGGGAATGATGTGTTTGTTGTTAGGATGTAGTTGGTGCAAGTATTTGTGTTTAACTTGCATGTTTTGAGGGTTTTCGGGGTGGTTCTCAACTCTGACTGGTTGATTGCTTTTAGGAAACGGTCAACCATTTCTGCCTTGTGGCAGCCTACACATGCTTTACTATTTTGGGCATAACTTTTAGTAGAAATATCCGTTTTGAGATTTGTTTGATGCGTTGTAAACTAGACTCGATAAACTTTGATTTAGAATAGGATTTGAATTATTTGGCCAAGTTTTGTGTTGTTTATTCTTGGTCCAAAACATGTCTATATGTTCTTGAGAACAATCATGCATTCACTGGCGAGGTGTTACGTGAGTTGAGGATTCATGATAGGCCTGTTTGAGTATGATGATGAGCTAGTATCGGGCCATATGGTGTAACACCCCACTTTCTCAGGCATGTTATAACTTAAGAAATTTAGGATTTTTTTTTTCTTAACAATCGCAACATCATATTAATTCCCAAAATTTTCCATTTACTTACATAGCATGAGAACCATCATACATCATAAATGCTAGGCTAGGTATTCACCAATAGCGGAAGCATGAATCGAACCTAGGCATATATCAAACCATATTAATAATACATGATCGTTTCGAACATATCCCATAATACAAGACTATTCATCAACAGAACATAAGTTTTTCAACATGACTTGAAACATAACATAACATAACCAATTCTTCATGAATAAGAAGAACATCGGATATACACGTAGACTCCATCGGCTACGTCATCACATGCCTCAAACCCTAACTTTATCATTAACCATAATAAGGTTATACATCATCATTCCTCAAAACATTCAGAATTCGATGTAGCAGAACTTAAACACATGGGTTACATAACATTCAATCATTACATCTTGTACTTTGCTAAGTGCCATATCATGCCTCATTCATCCTCGTTTCTGCTATAATCACCATTTGGAATGTTTGAATAATCCAGGGACAAAACCCAAGTTAGACGATGAATCATCTAAGTAAGGGTACATCATTCATATCTCATACGTGTATGCAATGCAACATAACATCATTCTTTTCATTTGAGTCGACCACACCCAATTGCGACTCTCCATTTTAATAGCCTCCTTACCAAGTCGAGGTGTATAGGTGCACCTGTGGTAGAGTAGTGGCACCAGTCCCTAATCCCAAACCCTTATGCGTTGCATAATCAATAATATCATCATAAACATATGCATAATTCATCATCAATACATGTAAATGCACTCTACATGATGCATAACATAACATAGCATGCTAATATGATAGATTCATTTGCATAAAACGGGTTTGGGTTGAACCACTTACCTTTTTGCACGAAGTTCAGACCACCTCAAAAAATATGCATCACCTCGATTTGGGTGCCCAACCTCGATTTTCGTGCTGAACTTAGAGATCACTTAATCTCAAGCCACAATGATCCCTAAACACCATATTTATTTCAAAGGAACATAAATATCTATTTTTCATAATTTCTCCATGATTTCTTCTATTTTTCTCCCATTTTCCTCTCTTAATATTTCAAATAAATACCTCCTTAAGTATTTTCTCCAATCTTTTTCCACAACAATTCATAATATTCTAAGAACTTTAAAAGAAAATTTTAGAACTTACCCCAACGCTTCATTTGCAAGCATAACGAGGTTGGTTGTTGAGGAAACCAAGAAACCAGAAAGCCAAACACCAAAACTTTGAACACAAACCCCCCTTATTTTATTTTTCTTGATTTTTTGGAATATTTTCTAAATATTTTAGCATTGCACGCACCCTTACGTGCCTTTTTTTTATCCTTCATGCGCCACTACTCGTGGGGCTAGCTGGTGCGTGCACTGCACACGCCAGTCTTCTTCCTCAACTAGATTCTGGTGGTTTCCAAACAACCCTCATTTTTTGGCAATTTGTCTTTCCTCAACCAGATTCGCCTTCCATTTGAACCTACGTCTTCCTCTCTTCTTCCTCTATAGGATTATAGGTTCAAATCGCTTGATTGGAGACATTTTTAACTGCTCAAACTGATTTTTTGGTGAAGCCTATTTTTTCGACGAAGCTTCATATATCCCTCAACTTTTAATGAAAATTTCTCAAATTCTCAAAAACTGATCCTCTAGACATGGGGAACAAAAGATCTTTATCTGTTGCCCATAATATTTCCTCGAACTCTAGGATCTAAGAGTTTATTTTTTTAAAAGATTAAGCCAAACCTTAAATTCTCTATTTATAAGCAACCCCAAATTCTCAAATGCTCATGGATGCTCAACACAACGCCTTTAAGGCTTCTACCTTCCCCAGATCTAGCCAAAACATCATCATTCAGCCCTTAAATTATGCACCAAAGTCTGGCAAAAAATGGTCAAAAAACATGAAAAATCGACCATCTTTGTGGTTAATGTCGGCTTAGGCCCGACCTTGAGCATCCCCAATCACCTTCCTCGAGCCTCCCATGGCTGAAAGCGATTGTCGGCGACCAGCAAGGTGGGTGGTCGGCTATGGCAGTCTTCTCATACTCAAGTTTGCAAAAATTTCACTTTGACCCCCCTACAATTTTCCATTTTCTCTTTTATCCTTTCCTTAAAGCCCCTGAGCTTCTCAATAGTTCCATTACAACCCTCAAGCTCTAAATCTTTCATTTCATCCCTGAAGATTTGAGAATAACATCCTTTCGAATTCCTTTAGGCAAAATTAAAAAATTATACTTAGGCCCGAATCTACATTTTGATCTTAAACCTTTTCGTTTCAACCCGAAACCACTGAAGGGTTATTCTACATACTAAATATGAACCTCCTTGGGGTTCCATTGATTTTTTGAAAGTCTCCTACGATAATTCAATTTTTCAGCCTAAATCATAGCTGTACTGAAAATTGTCTATGTCCCAATTTCTTTCGATGCCATAAATCATGCCTTGATATGCTCGTCATTACCATATCATTTTTCTTACACATCTCGACTATAGGGTACTCCCTGTAGTCGATTCGATTGCTCATAACTGTACCGAAATTACCTTATAACCTTAATTTACCTGAAAATTACATTTTTTTCCCTAAGATAAATTACTTTTGAGCCCTTTGGAAATTCTTGGGTATTACATATGGGAACTTGTGTTTGGGGAACATTACACATGTATGACTTAAATGGGAAGTTCTTGGGGGTTAAATGTGCATGTAAGGGTTGGTAAATGAGTTGGGAAGTGGATCGTTTAGAGATATGAATTGGGAGGTAGAATTCACAAATGTTGTCTTATGATGTGTGGACACTTCCCTTGAGGATTACTTTGGGAAATTTGGATTTGGAAAAGGATGTCCAAGTATACACCATGTTTGTAATTATAGTTCTGGGAAGAGATAAGAGGTACCATATGAATTCATGCGCATGTGTAGACTATGGGGGTGATCATGATTTTTATCAAATAAGAGTTCGAATTATATTGATTGACCTCCCTTCCAGACTAGAGCACTGCTATGATGGGGTCACTGCATACTTGGGGTGTGGTATCATAGGCATGTGCTAGTGCCACAGAGTTGAGAGCGGACGGAGGGCATTGCTATGATGGGGCCACTACATACTTGGTGTGTGGTATCATAGGTGTGTGCTTACGCCACAGAGTTGAGAGCGGACGGAGGGCATTGCTATGATGGGGCCACTACATACTTGGTATGTGGTATCATAGGCGTGTGCTAGTGCCGTAAAGTTAAGAGAGTGGATTGAGGGCACTACTATGATAGGGCCACTACATACTTGGCGTGTGGTATCATAGGCGAGTGCTAGTGCCACAGAGTGGATTGGATTTATAAGCCCAAAATGGGTTGCTTTGTGACATGAATGTATGATACCCCAAGATAATGGGTGTTGTGCTTAGAGTATTATGGTAAAACAAGATGAGCCACAAGGCTTAGCAAGCATAACAAAAGAATAGGTAAAATTGGAAATATACCCCAAACACCAGAATACATCCCACCAAATATGGACAAGACAAAGATAAAACTAGAAATAAACCATACCTGGCATACGCCTCACTACATAACAATGGTAATGCTGGGAATACAGCCCTCACCCAGAATACACCCGCATAAAGTGCAATGCTGCATATAAAAATGCCATGCCATACCGTGCAACAAAATACCTAGTGCTCAACATAAATATAACAATGCACATAATGGTCCTTGGGGCCCACATAGGAAATGCACATCCTGGCACCCAAGTCCCGGCATACAAACCTACCACAGCCATGAACTGGCTGGCATAAAGCACATGAGCCCAGGGCTCCCATAACATTATCCACACGAACCCGTGGCTCCCATCAGAACCACATATTGGAGTTCCCGAGTCATAGCTATCAAGAGCCCAACTTCCACTCATAGCTATCGTGGGTTAACTCCATACCACAGTCCATATCAAACGGTAGCCATGTAATGCAATGGCTCTTACAACATTAACATGATGGTAAGACCCCTATAAACCAAGCATCAGGTCATGTAACGCCCATATAGAACCCACATAGGCAAAATGCTATAAATGCACATGCTCGCCTATCATACCTAAATCGGCATGCAACAGGCTAACCGGGTTATGCCAATGTGCACACTTCCCCATACATACAAAGCACGACCCCTCAATGAATGTAAACCCAATCTCATGCACTATAATGTCATGCAAAATGCCACATAATGGCAAAGCCAGTCGACAATGACCAAGTACTGGTCAACAATCTGTGATTAGGAACAACCAATCAACAGTCGCCCTCGGCCCGATAACGGTTCGCTCCTGTGTCACCAAACATTCAACACGTTACCTCACCGAATGACAGCTCACATCGTTTGTTATTACCATTCATGCTTGCAGGAAACCATAACCATATCATGATAGGAACAACACCAAGGGTAGGTGTCCGGTGGTACCAGCTTGCCTGACCCGTCTTTAGTCTATCGTAATAGTTGATAACTGGCACCCATACATCCAACCATCAATTGTCAAGACCTAACGGTCGATAGTTAATAGCTTGTATCCCACCCCCTACTAGTCACACAAGCAAAACGCAAGACTCCTGATTACAACAACTCACCCCAAAGGGCACCCACAACCTCAATCAACTCATTAAGAACCTATCCTTAACCATATTCGACATCATTCCCAAGGAAGTAGGGGTGATACAATACCCTATAAGCATTTACCAAATTAAACCCTGGAAGTATCCTATTTAATTTAATTAAATTTAATATATATAACAAATACCCACAACGTACGTAAATAATTTCTAAAACCAAATCAGGCTAAGGAAGAAAACGGAATCCATAAATCAAAGGACATTCACAAAGGGACTAAGAAGCTTACCTTAAATTAACTGATTTCGGCGTTATTCTACCCACACACTGCCTAATTAATACACGCTGTAAGATAAAATATAATCTCCTAAAATTAACAAAATTGCACTCAAAATTAAATTCTAACTGTACAAATTTATTCACATAAATTATTTAGCTTACCTGTATATTCAAACTTTAATTTAACTGCATTTTTCCTTTAATTTTCCTCCCCATTTCCATAGCTATGCGCGTCTTCTTCTTCTTCTTCAATTTTTCCCTTCCCTGATGCTGTCAAAATCGGCCAATTTCACGCTGCAAACCAGTTAAAAAGGAAGTAAGAGAGGGGCTGCCAGAAGCTGCCATGTGGCAGCTCAATTTAACCTACTGCTTTGCCCAAAATGGCCGTTTTGGGCAAGGTTTTAGTTGAAAATTCATCCAAAATTTCTCTCCAGCGTGCATAGCCTCCGCGGGTCGAACCCGCAACCTTGCCTCCCACCTCGCGCGAGCAAGCCACGCACTCTAGCTGCTCCTTTAACACATATACTCACACCATTAAACTTAAAGCGATTCTCTGCCACTTCCAGAATTTACATTTAAACCCCACTACTTTCAAAAATTGCTACAAATACCCTCACTTATTAATACTCTTATACCCCAAATTTCTAACAATTAATTACCCATCTCTTTAACATAAATAAATTAATATTTTCTTTAAACACACAAATATTCAATAATCAACTAAAGTACAATTATTATTATTTCCACTAAATATTCAATAATCACTGTAAATACCATAATTAATAATTACTAACCGTTTTCGATTTAAATTAATAGTTATTAATCATTCCCGATTTACCGGGATGTTACTGTCTCCCCCCCTTAACAGAATTTCATCCTCGAAATTTCTCGTCGGTTTATTCCAATTACTAAGGGAGACACACCTCATTTCCTTCTGACTCTTGGGGTTAGCAACTCTTAACTCATCAACCTTCTCATCTCAATTCGCATTCACTCCATTTCAACAAGACAAGTTCACAACTTCCATGATAACATCCCACATTATCTCTATGACATTTCATATCATCATTTTCTAGTATTTCCACAAATTCGGGTTCAACAAGTACACCACGTGACATTACACTCTAATTACATCTCGCTAATCTGTCACCTCATTTGACCATGTTAAAACCACGAGCACCTTAACCAGCTCAAGGAATACCATCAATCACACTACAAACAACACAAGATTCTCTTATTATAATATCATAATCCAACTGGCACCCCAAGGCTATCTCAAGTTCCCATTGCACTTTCATTTGGCAATACCTCGACCACACATCAATCTAAGTACAAGTTCAGAATACAGAGGCATTCAATCACAATGATAATCTAATTCGTAGCACAAAGCTCAATGATAATCAAATGCAATTACCTCATACGCTACTGATAATGGCAGGAGTGGAGCTACCCTTTGAACTCTGGGCCCCATCACACGTGGTGCCCATCTCTGCCCTTGCCCTCCAAACTCTATCCATCAAACTATAGAAACTGCATATATTCACTCATTTGTGACCCCTCTTTGACCTTATTGGAAACAAATGATCTCCCAACCAATAGTTACCTCCGGGGTCTACGAACAACCTCGTTGCACATGGCCCGACTGGCCACACAAATAGTAGGCTTATCAACGAGGCTGGCATAACCCTCGATGATCATTTACCTCACGGTCTGCACCACGGGAGTCCACTCGTAACTCTCGCTAACAACTATCCTCATATAACACCAATGAGATCAAACAATAATCCAACAATTAATTACCCATCTCTTTAACATAAATAAATTAATATTTTCTTTAAACACACAAATATTCAATAATCAACTTAAGTACAATTATTATTATTTCATTTCCACTAAATATTCAATAATCACTGTAAATACCATAATTAATAATTACTAATCGTTTTCGATTTAGATTAATAGTTATTAATCATTCCCAATTTACTGGGATGTTACAGCTCTCCATAAAAGCACGTCCAAGATGTCGTGGGCGAGGCCAGCCCAACCCAACCCAACCTACACTAGGTACTAACCCACGATTTGGGACCTGGGTATAAAATAGAGAAACCCCTAATTAAGGTTTCCCTATATATATATATATATATATTTCTAAAAGGATAGTTGGAAACCCCCTCCATTTACCTCTGCAATCTCTATTTCTATGCTTTATCGGTAGCCATCGATTGCCATCGCCATCATACCCTAGTTAATTCCTCTCTCAACATTGACCGCGACCCACACTGCCACTGCCATCTCCAACTACTTCCCATCACCACTGCTACCACCATGTTATTTAGTACTACATTGCCACTACCATCGGTTGCCTCAACAATCATTGATGCCCTTCACCTCCATGGGAGATACCCATGGGCCCTAGCTATGAAATAACACGACCTCCATTATAACCTCCAGTACAATCCACCATCCATCTATTCCTTTTTCTTTGCAGTAGAGCCACTACCACGAGCAACCAATTGCTGCCAACAATTGGCCACCATCACCATCACCATCACCTCAGACCAATATCTCTCTAGTCTATGGATGGTCTTTTTCCAGTAAAGTTTTTCTCTACCAACTCTATTTCCTTCCTGATACATGGAAATACATACACACACACACATACCATGATTTGGGTAATTTAGAAAATTAAAACCTAGATCTACTAATTTTTGGGTATGTTGCTTACTAGGACGAAGGGAGCCTGATGGTCGGTTTTGATCATCGAAATCCATTGTGGACAATGATCAACAATAACCTCTAGGCCAAAAATTAATACTTAGATCTATGCAAATCAGACGATTTGGATCGTTTTACTTTTGGATATGTGAATCACTATGGTGGGAGGAATTTGATGACCAATCCTGGTCATAGGAACTACCAATTAAAGACAACAGTCGACCAATAGCTAACAAATTCCTTAATTCTCAAAGGGTTGTATGTAGTATTAATTTATGCATGCATTTAACTTATATTAACGTATACATCTTAGAAAAATTTCTTGATTCTTATTTTCCAAATTTTCTCTCATCAATTCTTTAAGGACCGACACTATTTGGACAAGGAATAGGGACTTTGCTTTTATGTAAGTGTAGAAAGGGAATGGTCCCTTGTTATTACTGCTTGTCATAGTAGCATACCTTGATTAAATGTGGTAGGGTACTTGTCAATTCTCTAAAGTTCTTTGGGTTTGATGGCTTTTCAAGGATCCAAAGGAAATGCCATTTCGGAGGTAAATTAATCATTTAGGCATCTTAGCTATAATTTGAATTCCTATTCAATAACTTTGATTGCCTCTATATTTCATATCAATCTGTCAACAAAATAAAGAACTAGACATGAATTCAATTCGAGATGGTACTTATAGTCTTATTAAGGTAGTTGGTATGAGGATATATGACATGCTATTTAATTCACGGATTGAATTATCTTGTAATTTTTACTCATAGGAATGTATTGTTTTTGGTGTGCCTCATGTGACATTACATTATTATTGCAAGTCATTTACATTTCATAGTGTGACTTTAGAAGCCTTTGAACTTCATTTGTGTTTGTAATTTTGGCTACTCATAGCTATTACTTATACATGCATTTCATTCTATCAAACTAGCATTATAACTTTTATTAAGTTATTTTTGTGGTTTATGTGTATGCACTTTTGATTATTTGCTTGAAACTAGATTTTGAAAAGAAAAAGGAAAACAAAAGAAAAATTGATTTACTTAATTATGTTAAACAAACTTTGTTTGTATGGCACGCATACTCAAGAGGGGGTGAATTGAGTATTTTAAAAAAATTATTATGAGGTGTATTTTTGAAAAATAGTGAGTAATATGAATGCAAAAATTTTTATATTTAAAACGTTATGTAATGAAAAGATTTAGAAAAATGTAAAAACACAATAAACAAGAAGATTTTAGAGTGGTTTGACTATCCCTAGCCTACATCTACTACTCTATCTCCTAGCTATAGATTTTAAAATCCACTAGAAAATATTTGAATGAATGTAGCTAGCAATCCCCATTAGTCTTTTAGCACACCCACTAGGAAACTACAAGTTACAAGATTAAAGGAATGAGAGATGTAACTCTCAACAACAAAAATCTCTTTGAAATTTAACAAGAAGGCTATAAATAAGACTTATGGAAAATAAACCAAGTTTGGTGTGAGAGAACAACAATTTAAACAATGTAAGCCCAATAAAATAGTAGGTTCTCAAATCAAAAAGCTTCAACACTTTTTCTTTCTCAAATCTCATCTTCTCTCTTCTTTTGAATTTCAAACAACCAGGTATTTATAACTTTGGATCTCTTTTCATTTAATATAACCTTTAGAAGTTAAACCTACAAGTTTCAAGCTATAGAAAAATATCTATTAATGATTTTCCCAACATAAACTATTGATTAGTTTCCAAACCGGTCAACTAGTTCTTTCAAAATCTTAAAATTTGGTCAACAAGATTTCTAAAGAATAAAATTAGTTGATTACCTTTTGCAAAAAATTGAAAAAGAAATATAGGGCACAAAATTAGTCAATTGGTTTTAAAAATTTGAAATTACTGTTACTGATGTCATCTTAAAATATGTTTCAACAAAATTCATTTTAAGACTTAATGAAATACTTATTAAAGTTGTGGGTTGAATAATCAAAACATCATTAAAATAATTTCAACAAATTATATATAAAAACTAGAGTGTAAGCTTCTCTCTAAAAAGTAAGGCCATGTTCTCTTTACTGTTTTCAACTTGTTTTCAGTTTTTCAAAATAATGAAAACATGTTCTTTTTGCTGTTTTTAAAAATGCATTTTCGAAAATAAAAAAAAAAATTGTAAAAGAAATCCAAAACAACAAAAAACCGTTTTAGCTGTTTTCAACCAAAACATGGCCAAAAAACTAAAATGCGCAAAATGCTTAATGTTGCCTCTTCTCTCTCCCTTCTCTCTTCCAGATCCAACGAGTCTTCTCTTACTACCTCTTCTCTCTCCCTTCTCTGTTCCTTGGTTCCTCTCTCACTTCCTTCTTGGCCGACAACACGCCTGCCGCGACCATTACCACCGCGAGCCATCGCCTCTCTTTTCCTTTTTTTCTTCCAGATCTTTCTTCCTTGTTGGCCAACAACGCACCTGTCATTGCCAATTTCACCGCGAGTCGTGGTCTCACTCTTCCTTTTCTCTTCCATATCGGAGTCTTCTGTATTTTTCTTTCTCTCTCTCTCTCTCTTTCTCCCTTGTTGGCCGGTGATGCGTCTGCTACGACCATCATTGCTGCGAGCCATCACCGCCGCAACTAGCAACCCAGATTCGTTGCATCTTACCTTCACCTACGTCAGTCGTTTTAGTAACCCAGATCTGCCACGCCTCGCCTTCGCCTATGGTGATCATTTCAGCAACCCAGATCCACCGTTCACCTACGCCCTCGATCACTTCCTCCTGCGGCTTTTCCTCTTCAGGTTAAAGCCTTTGTACTACTTGGAGGATTATGTATGATTTTGTACTTTTTTTTTTAATTTTATGGTTAAATATGGATTTGTGAATCTGTTCTTGTGATTAAATAGGTATGATTTTGTATTTTTGTTTCTAATTTGGTGATTGTTGGTATGATAGATGGGATTCTCATTAGTGGTTCTTTTGAGTGTAATTCTTTGTCTTGTATGGATCCAATTCTAATTTTTGAATTATTTGGAGGAAATATTCATGTTTCCTTTGTAATACCCGAGAGATTCTAAAGGACTCAAGGCTAATTTATCTTGGGGCAAAAATAGAATTTAAGGATAAATTGAGGGTATAACGGTAATTTATTACCGTATGAATGACTGAATCGACTACCGAGAGTGCCCTGGAGCCGAGATGTGATGAGGGGTTAATATTTCCTAAATCTTAATGAACTATATCCCCATTTTGACTTTATAAATATACTTAAAATAAATAATTATTCGTATTACATATTATTTCAGGATGAAGCAAGGAAGTTGACTTCTACAATTAATTAGGGGCATAATCGAAGACATTGGATTACCCATTTTTTATTGCTCAAATTCAAAGGCCAATTATGGAGGCTAGAGGATGTTTCAAGTGCACTTGGCCCAACTATCAAATGGAATCCAACCAAAGGCCCAAGATCAACCAAAGGCCCAAGACCAATCAAAGGCCCAACAAAGCCCAATTTGTAAAAGACTTTTCTTTGTTTTGTAATTTTTTTTTATAAGTGATTTACCACCTAAAGTCTTTTGTATTCTTATGAGAAGTCCACCACATAAAGTCTTTTGTATTCTTATGAGAAGTCCACCACACAAAGTCTTTTGTATTTTTTGTCTTTTACCTAATTTTCTTCCACTAGTTAGGTGAATGTTTTGTTGAATAATTGTGTGGCTTGTATTGCATCTTGTGAGCTATAAATAGCTCACTTTGGTGCATTTGTAAGGGAGTTGTTATTACTTGAATCAAAGTTTAGTTTTGTTCTTAGAATTTCTCTTAGAGAATTGCTCTTATTCTCTCTCTTGTTTTCTGTTGTAATCTTACATCCTTTATTTCTTCATTTAAATTCTTATGTTATTTATTATTACTTTATTATCCACCGCCTAAATGGCCGGTTAATTACTGCCTTTAAATTTCTACAATTTTAATTCTTATCTTTTAATTATCCACTGCCTAAATGGCCAGTTAGTTTATGCTATTTTAATTCTTGTCATTTAAATTCTGTTATTTAAATTACGCAATTTAAATTATTGTCAATTAACTTTTAAATAGAAATGAGTAGCTAAATCTAATCTTGGGTTAAGGCGAGGACAGTGTCCAATGTTCTTGAATCTCAAGATAAGCCAAACCTCAATGAATGCAAGATTTATCTGAGTTAAACTTGAGTTGAGTGTGTAAATGGTTTTGTGAGTTTGGATTAGGTAATCATCCTAACTTAGAACTCTTATGTCATGTATGAGAGTTGCTAGAATTGGAGATGAGATATATCCAAGCTCAGACAATCAAATCATAGTCTGTAGTATAATACAATTTACAGTAACATCTTAACCTAGAACCATCATATCATGTATGAGGGTTGCTTAGCTGAGAATCACTCGTATCTTGAATTATAACTACCAAATGATCCTCTGTTTATTTCAAATTAATGTTGCTGTTTAAATTGCTATAAGAGATTTATTAGGCATTGGTTCTGAACTCGCCTCAACCCAAGACCTTTTTAATATTCCAAAAAAAAAACCTTTTCACAATCAAGAAAACTTAGCTCTCTTTGGATAAATCAACCCGAATGAACAATTCTTTTGTTAAATAAATCTCCCAGTGAATCGATCCGGACTTGTCCGGAATTTATATTTGTGCTACAACTACACTCACACACTGGTGAGTTTAAACCTCCTCACCATTTCAACACTGAACATCCAAACTGATTAAGGTTATTTAAATTGTAGGGTGAGGAGTGCAGCCAAGATGCCAAAATAAAATTATATGGCATTAATGAGCACCCTGAGATAGAATTTATGGTGCAGAAAGAAATGAGATCGGGAAAGATTTTCGATATAGCTAAAAAGGCAACTGCCAATTAGGCTGCAATACCGAATTGTTATAGACAACTTTTTGGAAGTTGACGAAAGCTTGAGGAGGCTTCGGTTTTTCATGAGGAACAACCCTTTAGAGGTTTCAAGAAGAAATGAATGGGTTTGAGGCCAAAACAAAGATTCAAGCCTAAGTCCAGTTTTTTGAAATTGCTAGATGGAGGCCGAAACAAGGTTGTTTTGGAGTCTTCAGGGGTCAAAATGATGTTTTAGGACTTGAGGGTCTTGAAAGCAATAATGGAAAGTTAAGAGGCTAAGTCAAAAGGGCCAAAATGAAATAGCCCAAAAGTTTAAGGGCTAAAGTGCAATTTCTTAAAATTTACCAAATCGGCCAGAGAGAGGTCGAAACGGCAGTTTTTTAGAATCTTCAAAGAAAGAAAGGAAGATTTTAGGACTCGAGGGTCCTAGTGGAAATGTCAGAAAGTTCAGGGGTTGATGAAAAGGGGCCAATGTACAATTTGGGAAAATGGTAGGGGCGAAAGTGTAATTTCGCAAAGCTGGAGGCTGCCATGGCTGACCAGCAAGTTGCAGGTGGCCAATCGAGGGTCCGACCAAGGGGAACTTGAGGAGGATGGTCGGGCAAGCTCAAGGACCAAAGCCTGGTCGTCGACGAGCACGAGGTGGCCGAAAAAGTCGAGAAAACGGGTCGCGAGGGGGTCGGCCATGCCGAACTTGTAAATGAAATTTTGAGGGCGTTTTTCGGTGTTTTTGGGTCGCCCAAGAGGTGGTTGTGAAGCTTGAGGCGTTGGGTCGGCCATCCCCGAGTGTTTCGAGGTCCAATTGTGGCTATAAATAGCCGGGTATTACGTTAGGGTTTGGCCAAAAGGGGGGCATCTTTAAGCTTCAAATTGGGGTTGCTATCGAATGAATTGAGGGTTTAAACCATGGGGCTTTTGAAGCCCATGGTCTAAGGAAGCTTTCTAGAGAGTTATATGGATTTTCGTGGTGGTTTGAAGGCAATCCGAGGCTTCGCCGGAGAATGAGGCAGACGGCCAAGCCAAGGCTTTGGCCGTCCGATTGAGGGCCTTCCCGAGGTCCTTTCGAGGCACAAGATATGCCAAAGTGATCGAATGAAAGAGGAGAAAAATCTTGTGGTGTCGGACTGGATCTTCGGCATCGCCGTCGTCGGAGAAGACGACCGGCGCGTGTCGGTCACGCGCTGGTTTCCATGCCCGCCCACTCGCCCTAGGCGCGTGCTAGTCCAAAAAATTTGAAAAAATGTTTAGAAAATCAAGAAAAATATTTTACGGAGATCCGTGCAAAAAGATCTAAAGTTGGGATTCCCAATGTCTCGATTTTAGAGCCAAAGAACCTCATTTTGCGTGAAAACGCAATATCGGGGTAAGTTCAGTATTTTTCCCTTGAAGTTCATTGGATATTATGAATTATCGTGGAGATAGATTTGAGGAAATAGTCTCGATGTATTTATTGGGATTTTTAGAAGGAAAAATGAAGGAAAAAATGAAATAAATGGAATATTGAAGATATTTAGTGATTAAATATTATTTTATATTTGAGGTGATCGAGATGATGAGATTGGTGCAACTTTTGAGAGTTGGCACGAAAATTGAGGCGGGCACGCATATCGAGGTGGTGCACGCTTTTCAAGAAAATGCAAGTTTATCTCAAAAGATGAGTTGTCATATCCTATATGATATTTATGATTGTTTATATGCATGCTATTTATGAATGCAACATTCATTTTGTCATATTGCATGGAAAGTTGTGATATATTGCATTGCACGATATTATTGTCATATTGATATTTGTGCATGAGATTGGGATATCGCCCCCAGAGTGTAGCCATAATTCCCCTAGGGCATTGAGGGAATAACGTTAGGCTTATCTGGCAGAAAATCGAGATTTGCCTAGGATTCCTAGCCGGGCCAGTGGGCCTGGGAAGTTACATTAAAGAGCGCTAATTTGTTCATGTCATTGCATCATGTATTCATATATATATATTTTTGGACCCTCACTAGAAGTTTCATCTTCTAATGGGTTATGTCCCTGGAACATTCAACATTCCAATTGAGTCTTGCAGTTAGGGCAAGGAGCAGGTTGAGATATGACGGCACGTGATGGCGTGGCCGATGGATTCAACAGGTGGTTCGAGTATTTTATTTATTGAGAAATGATTATGTATTCGAGGTTTTCATATGATTAGCCTTGTTAGAATATTTTGGATTCTTCATGTATCAAAGCTCTTAAAGATATGTTGTAATATATGGTACGAATTCTTTATGATTTATATAATATAAGGTGAATTCAGGTATGTACCATATCAGGTTTCGATCGTCGCTTCCGCATTGTTAAAGATTTGTTGGGGTGTTTCCCTTTGTCATACGGTATCTGATGTATGAGAAATGTATAAAGGAAAGGTAATATGTATGGATTCGACGAGCCCCAGCATGGCGACACGCCCCTCCAATGGGACAGGGTGTTACAGCCTTTCATGTTTTTGGGACAATACTTTTCACTCCATTCTTTCATTTGGTGCTACCAGCTACTGTTTTGGAGTTTGTGTTCTTAGGTTATTGTAAGACAAGCTTGGGGATTAATCCTCATTGCGTCATGTGGTGTATTTGAAATGAAAGAAACAGGATAAATTTTGAGAGGAATGGGAGCCCAATCCAATTGAATGAAAGGAACTATGCTTGCCTTTGAATGATGCCCTGACTATGTAAACTATAATTGTAATCCACTTGCTATTGAAGTGTTTGATGTAATCTTATTTATCATGAATAATCACATTTTCTCATTTTCATTGAGCTTATCTTTAATTTTTATTTTTATTTTTATTTTTTGTCAAAGTTAATTTATTTCATATTTCTATTTTGTTTTTGTAATGAGAAAAAATATTGCAAATTCACCAACTTCAAAATTTATATATTTTTTGATAGTATACTAGCACTAAAATATTTTTATTTAATGAATAATTAAATTCATTGAATAAAATATCATAAAATAATTTTTCTTAAAATTTCAAAGTGAATGCATTTTTTAGTTTTCAGTTTTGTAAAATAGTTTTTCAGAATAACAAAAAGAACACATTTTCAGCATTCTCAAAATATACACTCAAAACACAAAATTAAAAATTAATTTAAAATTCAAAACTGAAAATTAAAACATGAAGAGAACACCACCTAAGATTTTTACTTATTTATGAAACTAGACTGTGATAAGTCTTTTTCATTCAGTTTTGTTTTTCTCTTTCGTCTAATCTCCGATCCCAACTCTATTTGGTTTTACAACAATTCATCCACCAAAATGAGAGTGCATCTAGTGATAAAAATATTAAGGCTTTCCTGTCCCTTAATTTAAATCCAATTGGTTTTTTGGTCTTTCTAAAACTTGAGGAAAAATTAATTTGGGAAAATATGTGGTTTTGACTTGTAAAAATGTATAGAACAAGTTTGATAGATCCTATATATTCTCCTAGGTTGATAAAATTTTTAATTTTAGGTTTTTGTGCTTCATCTTATCCAGAACACATACTTTCACCATTATAATTGGTAAAAAAAACTTATAAATGCTTTTTTTTCTACCAAAAATTCAATTTGATGGCGTGGTGGAACATATTGTGGAATGCAACATTTACAACATGGTGGACAGCATTGTCGAGTGCCTGTTACAACGTGTGGCAAAGACAAGTTATGGATCTACTATTATTACGCTGTCACAACATCGAGTATTTACGCTTGTATCAGTAATATGAGATTTAGAGGACTTTGACAAATTATTGTGGATAGATATTATCTTATATTTTTGGGACCCATATTCATGGATAGATATTATATTATGCGTTTGCTTGATCTTATGTGTAAAATCGAAGTCTTGCTTATTTATGAAAACCTCGTTTAGTTTGTTTGGTTCATTTTCTTTTATTCATGTGTAGAATATTGATATTATTGTTGATTATCATGTTTAAATATAATTTTTTTTAACAATAATAAATATAATTTTTTGAAATTTTAAAAAATTTCTAATAGATTTGGGACTAAAACCTATTGTTAAATTTTTTTAAAACAATCTTTAAAATAACTAAAACCTTTTTTTTGTGACCAAAGTGAATTTACCAACAGAATTAGCGATGAAAAATTCTGTTGGAGACTTTGTCACAAATTAATTTTAATTTTTAAAAGTAAATAATTAAATAGCAACGAATTTAGGAACAAAAAAGTGGTCAGAATTAGCCATAAACACGTGAAGCTTATTGAAATTCATTGTCATTTCTTTTGCTAACATATTTATGGTTGTAATCAAGCTGAGTCGAGGCAAGTTTCACTGATCTTAGGCTCGACTCGCAAGGTAGTTTCTAACCTCGAGCACGAGCTCAGCTTGAATCTTAAAGTTCAGCTCGAGCTTGAGCTCGATTCATGTGAACCGCGCTCGGTTCATGTGAATCAAGCTCGAGCTTGACTTGTCAAAAAGTTGACGACACAAACTCGACAATGTTGGTGAGCTTAAGCTCGAGCTTGGGCTCAAGCTCGACACGAGATTAAGCTTGGGCTCACCAGCAAGTTTGGGTTTGCCAAAATTTGTTATTTTTCTTAAACTTAATTTTCTATTTTATTTGTTATATATACATATACAATAATTTTAAACATATTCAATTTAATTATATTATTATAATAATTTAAATTTTGATAATTTTATGTTAAATAATATATTTATAAAATTATAAATAAATGTATTAATATATTTATAAACAAGTTTGTTTACAAGCTATTTATGAACTTTTAGTCAAGCATATTACGAGCCTCTAATTGAACCTATTAGTATTCACGAGATTTTAACTAAAAATGTTCGTGAGTTTCGACCTTTACTAAACTCAAGCTTAGTTGATTTACAAATTGAGTTTCAAAGTTAGGCTTAAACTCGGCTTATTTACATTAACGAACGAACTCGAACAAATTTTTGTCGAATCAAATACCGAGTTGCTCATGAACGGCTCATTTGCGACCCTAAACATATTCTTAAATTATCAACTTACTTTCCATACACTGATGATCAACTTGTTAACCACCAAGGCTCATCCTACTAATTGATTCCATGCTTGGCTTTTCAAACTCAAGTTATTCGCTTTCACCTTGAGTTTGAGGAGGGAAGTTAATCTTAGTTATTTTGAGCTTAAGTTTGAGTTTGAAGCTTATCAAAATCTTGTTGATGCCATTAGTTTGTTATAGTTGATATCGATTGTTGTAAAGATAGTATCAAAATTAAACTTGAATTTGATATTCGAATTAAAGGACCAGGTTAAGATATTAGCTTATCTTCATCATTAGTTTGTGAATAAATAGATATGCTCTGGTTCACAATAATACTTGGTGAATTTATACCTTTTCATCTAGTTTTGGATTGGTCTCTAGTGGGGCAATTTTGATCTATAGGTGTCTTTCCTATTTTTCCTTCCTACTTTCCATCACTATTTGACCTCCTCATTTTGGTTCCCTATTTCTGCAATTGCTCTCACCATTGTCATATATTGTTGATGAATCTTTTGTCATCATTGTTGGTTTTGACCTATAAGGCCCCTAGTCAGCATTAAGACATCCTATCATCGATGGTGATCTAGTGACTCATCTCGAGGGGGCATAAGGGTCGTGGGTGTCTCACATAGAAGCATTTGAGACTCGGTTTCTTAAGGTTCCATTCAGTGGTTAGATTTATTAGTGGACTGTGTTTGTTAGGCACCGTAATGGCTTGTTCCCTCACCTAAGAGAAATCTTAATTCATCTCTCCCTTTATGAGTTCATGATATCGTAATGTTTTGTTTACAATAAAAACAACCCACCCCCAACCCCCCCCCCCCCCCCCCCGCGCCCCAATAAAACACAAGACTTAGCAATACCAAACAAACCATTAGTTTTAGTGTTTTGTTTATTAATACAAGGGAAAGATTTCTAAAAAGGTCTTTCAATAATTAAGTCAAAGAAAAAATTAATATCTTGAGAGTAGTGTATATAAAGAACCGATGATTTGTTCTCTTTTTGTACCATAAGGTTGTAACTAATGTTTATGCATTACGGTTTTTAAACTAATGTTTATGCACTATAAAATAATTCCTTAATTTTATTTAAGAAAATAATTAAAAATTTAAATTAATAAAAGGAAATATAAAATCTGAAAAATAAATTTAAAATTTAATTTAAATTAATCATAAAATTAATTAAAAATTTTAATTTAAATAAAATAAAAATAAAAAGTAATTTAACAAAATTTTAATATATAAAATTTTAATAATTTTAAAAAATATATAAAATATTTTTTATTTTTTAATCAATTAATTTATTTTTAATTTATTCCTTTATTCTTTTAAAAAATAATAAATTAATTAATGTTTTTTAATTTATATTAAAAAATATAAAATATAATTTTAGAAAATTGTTGTTTGATTGGTATATAATTTATATAGGGAGATATATAATAGAAAAGCTTGGCAGATCAATTGGTTACGCACGCACACTCGCATGGGCGAGGTCCAATGTTCAAATCTGGGGAGGGGAAGCTTGCGGGCGTGGCGACCCTTAGGAGAAATTTAATTTTTAATTTCTTTTAATTTTAGTGGCGATTCTAAAAATCGTCGCTAAAATTAAAAAATTTAATATTTTTTTAATTTTAACGACGGTTGAAAAATCGTCGCTAAATATTTAAAATTCGAAACCGGGGAGGGGAAGCTGGAAATTCAATTTCCAGCATGCGGGCGCACACGGCCCTTAGGAGAAATTTAATTTTTAATTTTTTTTAATTTTAACGGCGGTTGAAAAACTGTCGCTAATAACTAATTTTGCAACGATTTTCAAACCGCTACAAAAAATGTAATTTGCGGCAGTTATTCCGGCGGTTACTAACAATCGTCGCTAAATGCTCCGTGACGGCTAATTTAACGACGGTTTTCAAAACCACCGTTAAATTACATAGCGGCAGTTAAAAAGCGTCGCTAAATGCAAAAAAAAACATCGCTAAATGCCTATTTTTTTGTAGTGATGGTAATGCATCTTATTTTGCATGTAAAAGATGGAGACTGAGATGCTAGACACTAAGATGACGACTGCATGATCTCTATGTTGTCTGCCAATTGATGGGGTGTAGATTATATCTAGGTTAGCAATATTTTGAGATAAATTTCTGAAAAATAATTTTGGGAATCCAATTCAGCGAATACAGTTTAATTCTCAATTAATATACAAGCAAGACAGAACTCTTTATTAACAGTCGTACACGGTACATCAATAGCAAAAGCATACTTGTCTCCTTATGTTTTTCTTTTATTCTTTTCCATCAACAAAGAAAAGTTTGGGTTCCTAAATTGACAGCCATTTTATTCCATTCCAAGTTGGTGGTCGTCTTTGTTCCTTTAAATAACAAAATCGACGTTGTTTTACGCTGTCGGCTCGTAAAGCAGTAAAGCATGGCATCTATCTACCTATTTGTCAATCTAGTTTTATTCTCTTGCCAAACATTGCACTTTCATGTAATGTAAGGCCCGCCATTCGTATATATTCATTGCTTCCATCATTTTTCAGCGAATCCTTCTTCAAATTAGTGGTCATCTTTGAGCCAAATAGCCAACGCGTTGGAATATAATTATAGTGCTTGGTTTGCTCACTTAGTTTTATAATTAGAAGGGTAGTATGCGTTGTTATGTACGTGTAAACAAAAAATAAAAATTATGTTTAAATTTATTTAAACTTGAAGGTCACAAATTCAAGCGAAAATTAATGTTTTTATTATTTTTGTTTTTTTTAATTTTTTAAATAAAATATATAAAAGTTTCAAACACCAAAATAGAGTATTTGCTCATATAATTAATAGAAAAGAATAAAATTATATTATAATTGCATAATAATTAAGAAAGAGACCCATAAAAAAAAGTAATTAAGAAAGTGAATTAAAACAACCTTTTTACAAAAAAAAATTGATTTTTTTTTAAAATATATTAGTAAAAACTTAGTGACTGTAAATTCTTGTAAAAATTAATTTAGCAATTAAACTTTGAATATTCAAGAAAAGACATGCAAAGAATATTAGTAAGCTTACAATCTCGGATGACAGTGATCTGATCTGGCCCTTTGATCCATAGCCACTTCCATTCAAAGTTTAATTACTTAAATGGGCGGAAAAGAATATTTAGATTCGGAAAGATGGTGGGAAATGTACGACATAAAAAGTTTGGAGGATTTGAGAATTGAGACCCTCCTTCTGTATTAATTATAGAGCAAGAAAAGTATATTATTTGAAAATTTATTGCTGTTGGATAAAAGGAATTAATTAAAGACCGTCGGCAAGGATGAAAAAGAACAGATAGCAGCGAATCCAGAGGGACCAAATTCGTAAAAAGGAAAAAAGAAAGATTTGGGGGATGGGGTGGCCACGACAGGTAATTCCTAATAATTTTGTATAAAAGGAAGAAGGAGGAACAGATGAGGAGAAGGGTATTAGTTTGGATTAGCGAGAGAAAGAGAGAGAGAGGGCAACCAAGAGAGAATTAAGTTGGAATTAGCATAATATGAAGGTCACTTGCCACAATCGCAGGGAGTTGATTCGGTGCTTGCGCCAGAATCCCACCCAACCGGTATGTTTTTTGGGCCTCTCCGATTTTAATGTCATATCATTAAATTTGTTTTATAGGAATTTTTGTTTTATATTTGTGGAAGGTAGTTTAATTAACGAGCGGCGTGAAATTCAATTAATGACGGAGGTGTGTTTGATCAATCAAGGAAAGTGGGTTGATGAGCTAGCTAATTTGTCACTTGAATGAAAACAAAAATATAAATAGGAAACATGATTTTAGTGTTTACTTACCCTTTGAAAATTAACACTTTTGGTGATTCAAAACCATTAGAGCTAAGATGCTTCAATGAACCATCTGGGTTCGGATCATCAAACAAAGAGAGAAGGAGAGGAGCGGAGAGAGAAAAAAAAGAATCGGATGGGAGGAGGGGAGGAAAGGACTGACTAGGAGAGATCATTTTGAATTAGCAAAACTATTATTTATTATTAACAAATTTTATATTTTACTACTTATATCAATATTAATTTTTTGATTGGTCTAAACTTTCATGTTTTCTATAACATGCATGTGGAGAACAACCCATATTTTGTTAAAAACGACAGTGGAAAAATGAAAGGAACACGAACTTGAACTGTGAGATCCCTTTGAATTAGCAAAACTGTGTTGAATATGCATGCAGAAAGTTATTGTGTTCACTGCAACATGGAGTACACCCTGCCGGATAATGGAACCATTTCTGGATAACTTGTATAGGAGATACCAGAACGTTGCTGACTTCCTCTATGCAGATGTGGACGAACTTGAGGTAATTAAAAACAATTTAAACTAATTAATGCAAATGACTGTTTGTGTTAATTTGAATTATCCTTTTCATTTTCGGGCATTTTTACCTCTTCTTGCAGTCGCTCGCTAGGCAATTAGAAATCACCGATCAACTGCCGACTGTGATACTGCTGAAAAACGGCGGGGACGAAGAGGAATGGTTTTCGGGAGCCGATAACGAGGAACTACAGAGACTGTTCCAAGGATTCTTTCGATAGAATTGGTCTTGCATGCATGCTTGCTTTCGGAGATATTGGCCACTCACTTGCTGCTTATATGGCATGGTTTGTTCGTATACAAATAAAGCCCATCACACATGGCTTAACCTTATTGTGTTAGTACGTCAGTGTGGATTTCTTTTCGCATATATATCAAACAGACCGGTATTGATTGTAAGCTTATATTATATATACAAATGATATATGTAAGATGAACAAGTTTTTGCTCTAGTCATCAATTTGTTTCGCTTTTCATTCTTTTACACACACACACGCACTGCATATGCATGCATGTCGACGGGAATGTCTTCTTATTAATTTGTCTTAGTGCTCATGCAGTTGTGCATTGAGGTGGAAGGGAACTCACATATATATAGGTGTTTGTGGTCAATTAGATGCTGCTTAGCAACGGTGAGTTCACTTCTTGTGAATTGTTGTGGAATTTCTGCCACGTACAGTCACATTCAGTTTTGTGAAAAAATACTTTCGCTGCTATATATAGTTTACTTTTGTCAGCTTGTAACTCTCCAAAACTAGAGTTTCAAATTTATAATTCTCATTCATTGTAAAAAAAAAAAAAATTGCTGTTATATAAAATTATTTTCTTCGATATTCTAAACACTTAGAAAAATATATAAAAATGGTTTTTTGTTTTTTTATGTTTTTGATGAGTAACACTTACAAGGCGATATCCCTAACTCCTCCATCAAAAGAAAACAAAACATATGATAAGAGTGGGCGATACGAGTGCGATTTTGTTCACCCCCTTTAATGGGGGTGAACGTAACCCCATCAGTGGGGTTAAAAAAATAATTTTTTTGAAAAAATAATGTTTTGTCCTTATGTTGGAAATTGAAAAAATTAACATGTTTCAAAAAAAAAAAATGTTTTTAGCCACTTTTCTGAAAAAAATCATTTTCAACCACTCAAACAAACTAATTGCTGAAAATAGTTACTTTCCAGTTTTGACTCAGTTTTAATCCTGTCAATTATTTTTGTAAGTCTGTCATTTTTTTATAAATTTTAATCCATCCAATTTTGATCCTGTCACATTTTCAGTTAAGTTTTAAAATTAATTTTTTTTTAAACATGATTAATTTTTACAATTTCTAACATAAAGATAGAACATTATTTTTTAAAAATGGATTATTTTTTAAAAATGGATTACGTTCACCCCCATTAAAGGGGGTGAACAAAATCGCACTCGGGCGATACAACTGGTCCCTGTTTGGTTTGTCCATCGGCAAAGTTTACTTGTTCACCATTTCCTTTAAGTTCTACTGTTTCCACTGCTTGTTTTGATTAATTAATACATTTGGACATTTGGGGACCATATCATGCAACTTCTTTCAGGAGCTAAATATTTTGTCTATTGTTGATGACTTTTCTTGTTGTACCTGGACTTTCTTCATGCATGCATACCAACTCTAACGGCCCATCTTCTTGGACATGTTATGACTTAGGAAATTTGGTTAAAATTTTTTTTTTTGAACATTATTTTAAAATTTCCTAAGACCGTATCTAGTGCCAGATGAGATATCTAGACTAGAAATAAATGTAAAACGGAAGCTGAATCGAACCTGCTCATGGTAATGCATAATTTAATAATTGTACATGGCATTTAATACAAGTTAATACATAAAGCGTTTGATGATGGAACAATATACATAAATCTTAAACTAATCATATTATAACATGGTACATTTACTCGCATCTTGATGTCTCGTGTCACTAAACATCACCACTCTCTGAATCATCTCTGCAAGTCCCGGCTGGAACGTTGAATGTTCTAGAGGCGAACCCATGTTAGATGATGAATCATCTAAGTAAGAATACCAAATGCAATGCTATGAGTGTATGCAATATCTTTCATCGTAGGTGTCAACTACACCCCTCATGCTACCTATCATTTTAGCGGCCACCTCTTCGAAGCCGGGGTGTATGGGTGCACCCTTGATAGGCCAGCGGTGTCAGTTCGTACTCCCTACGGCCTCATATGCATGTGATCAACAGTATCATTGTGCATGTATGCATTTCATAGTCATGCCATTAATGTAGTCTATATGATGGTTTCATATCATAGCATATCAATATGATAAAAGCATTTACATTTATAACTGTATTAAATTCGGGCAGCATACTTACAGCTAATTTGTCTCGAACTACGTGCCAAGCGGCTATCCCTTAATCTCCTTGCTCACAAGGACCCCTACAACATAGATTTATTTTAGAATACAATTGCTAATTTTTCATAATTTCTTCCATTTTCTTTTATTCCTAAGCTTTATTTCTTCCAAAATTACATAATAATTATCTAGGCTTCATAAAAATTACTTTCTTTTTACCAATATTCCTTAAATAATGTTTTTAGTATTCTGGAATTTTTTTTGTAATTTTCTAACTTTAATTCCTAGTTTCCCTTATTTCATAATAGCTAAATATGTAATTATTACATAATAATTACCTAATCTTTCAATTTATTAAATTTCTCTTCACTAATATTTCTTAAATAGTACTTATAACATTCTGAATTTTTCTTGAAATTTGTTGAATTAAAATCCTATTTTTTCTTTATTTCCATAATAGAAAAATCTCCTTAAATAATCAATAAATTTATCATTTTCAGAAAATTATACATTAAATGAATCATAAACAATATTTCAGACTTAGTAATAAAATTTTCAAATTTTTATTTCATCTATTTTATTTTATTTTCTTTTCTTTTCTTTTCTTTTTATTTATTTTCTTTTCTGTCGGGCGCGTGAGCTGCACGCGCCTTTTTCCCACTCGCGGGCGCGTGCAGCTCACGCGCCCGACTGGTTCTTCTTCTCTGGCGAGAAGCTTCGCCGCCGGCCGGCGATTCGACCCCTAAACTCGATTTTTCTTCACCTAGCCCCTAGATCTCGACATTACGAACACAATGGTGTAAAAATCAGCAAGAAAAGAGATCGATCTTACCTCGAATCGGCCGAAATGCTCCTCGGCTCCGGCGAAGTCGCGACTTTTCGGCGACGCTTGGATCTCCCTCTTTACTGCTTCGTTGGCCTCCAAATTCTCCAGAAATGCTGCCCACGACTTGAAGATCAGAACCCCACTCTCCAATTTCACAAAATCTCTCCCAATCGACCGATCTAAGCCTCAAAATTTTCGGATGGATTGGGCAGCGCGAACTTGGCTATTTATAGCCCATTTTCGACGTGCTTCGCTTCCCCATCGATGGCCACGTGTCCCAGAGGCCATTCCCCGGTCTTGTCGGCATTAAAAACCCCACATTTGCCCCCAAGAAGCAACTTGCAGGCGCAGCCATGCTCTGGCCGCGCACTGCTCTGCAAATCCGATTTTTGGATTTTTTTTTTTATTATATACATACATACATATATACTGATTTATATAAATCTTAAATTATATTTATTTATATTGTCACAAGCATACCAAATTAATACATTATTATTTAAACTTACTTAAATTTATTCAATAACTTAGGGTATTACATTTTCCCTTCCTTACAAAAATTTCGTCCTCGAAATTTGATCATTCCTCACTCATTCTAACTATAGGGTCTTCAAACAGGTATGGATAGTTGAGTTTCATATCTTCTTCTTGTTCCCAACTTATTTCTTCGCTCACGGGGTTTCTCCACAAAACTTGCACCAGGGGAATTGATTTATTGCTTAGGACTTGATCCCTACGATCCAAAATGCTGACCGATTTTTCTACATACGAGAGATTTTCTTGAATCTCAATAGCTTCAGCTGGCATTATCTGGGAAGAATCTGGCTCATGCTTTCGCAGTTGCGATACGTGAAACACGTCATGGAGGTTTGATAGAGCCAAGGGTAGAGCGAGTCGGTAAGCGACTGGTCCAATTCTTTCCACTATATCGTATGGCCCTATATATCGAGGGCTTAACTTGCCCTTTTTCTTGTTGCTTCTAGTCACCATTCTTAATGGAGATATCTTTAGGTATACTTTGTCGCCTACTTGAAACTCCAATTTCCTTCTTCTTGTATCTGCGTAGGACTTCTGGCGACTCTGAGCTTCCTTAATTCTCTCTTGAATGATTTTTATCTTTTCTGTCGTTTTTTGAACTATCTCGGGTCCCAAGATTTGTCGTTCGCCTACTTCAGTCCAGCAAATCGGGGATCTACATTTTCGGCCATACAAGGCTTCATAGGGAGCCATTCCAATGCTGTTGTGGTAGCTATTATTGTAAGCGAATTCTACTAATGGTAAATGCTCTTCCCAGCTACCTGGAAAATCAATCGCACAAGCTCGCAGCATATCTTCTAGGGTCTGAATGGTTCTTTCTGATTGACCATCTGTCTGGGGATGATAGGCTGTACTTAGCCTAAGCTGAGTACCCAAACTCTCTTGTAGACTTCCCCAAAACCTAGAAGTGAATCTTGGGTCACGGTCTAATACAATGCTTACTGGCACTCCGTGTAATCTGACAATCTCATTCACATACTGTTGAGCTAATTTGCTAATTGGTTGACTTACCCTTATGGCCAAGAAATGAGCAGACTTAGATAGTCTGTCAACTATCACCCAAATAGCATCGTTTCCCTTAGGACTCCTTGGCAGTCCAGTCACGAAATCCATCGTGATGTGCTCCCATTTCCACTCTGGAACTTCCAATGGTTGCAAGCTCCCACCAGGCTTTTGGTGCTCAATCTTAATTCTCTGGCAGGTGTCACATTGACTAACGTACCTTGCCACGCTTTTCTTCATTCCTGGCCACCAATACACAGCCTTCAAGTCTTGGTACATCTTGGTGGCTCCGGGGTGGATCGAGTATCTGGATCGATGGGCTTCTCCCAAAATTGTTTGTCGCAATTCCCTCACACGAGGCACATATATTCTTCCTTGAAATCGAAGGATGTTTTCTCTTACCTCAAATTCTGGTTTCTTTGCTTGCCCATACTCGTCAAACCACATTTTTATTCGGGAGTCTTCGGGGTAGGCTTGTCGTATCTGATCCATTAACTCTGGCTGTAGTGTAAGACTAGCTACGTAAGCCGAGTTTTCTCGGGAAACTACTCCTACTGTCATTAGGCTAAATGCTTCAACTAGCTTCCATTCTGCCACCATCATTTCAGCCACACAAGCAGTTTCTTTCCTGCTTAGGGCATCTGCCACAATGTTAGCTTTACCGGGATGGTATTGAATAGTACAGTCGTAATCTTTTAACAGCTCCATCCATCTCCGTTGCCTCATGTTTAACTCTTTCTGTGAGAAGACGTATTGTAGGCTCTTATGATCAGTAAAAATTTTGAACTTCTCACCATACAAGTAATGTCTCCAAATCTTTAGAGCAAATATGACTGCAGTCAATTCCAAATCATGAGTCGGGTAATTTCTTTCATGGTTCTTTAGCTGTCGAGACCCATAAGCAATGACTCTCCCGTGCTGCATCAGCACACACCCTAAACCGTTTCTCGAGGCGTCAGTGTAAACCATAAAACCTCCTGATCCGTTTGGCATAGCCAAGACTGAAGCGGTTGTCAGCTTAGCCTTAAGTGTCTGAAAACTTTTTTCGCACCGTTCGTTCCAGTCGAACTTTACCCCCTTCTGAGTTAACTTGGTGAGGGGTGTCGCAATTTTTGAAAATCCTTCCACAAACTTTCTATAGTACCCTGCCAGTCCCAAGAAACTCTTAACCTCAGTAACTGATTGGGGTTGCTTCCAATTCGTCACAGCTGCGATCTTGACTGGGTCGACCGATATTCCTTCAGCCGATATCACATGTCCCAAAAATGCCACCTGGTATAACCAAAATTCACATTTTGAGAACTTGGCATACAACTTATGTTCTCGCAACGTTTGCAATATTATCCTTAAATGTGATTCGTGCTCTTCTTCCGAGGGCGAATATATTAGTATGCCATCTATAAACACGATCACGAATTTGTCCAAAAACGGCCTGAAAATTTGATTCATGGTGTCCATAAAAGCTGCTGGGGCGTTGGTTAGTCCGAACGGCATCACCAAAAATTCATAGTGCCCATATCGAGAACGAAACGCTGTCTTAGGCACGTCTTCGGCCTTGACCCTTAATTGATAATATCCTGATCTTAGGTCAATCTTCGAGAAGACCTTGGCCCCTTGCAATTGATCGAACAACTCCTCGATTCTGGGGAGTGGGTACTTATTCTTGACCGTTATCTTGTTGAGCTATCGATAATTGATACACATCCTCAGACTCCCGTCTTTTTTCTTGACAAAAAGTACTGGTACTCCCCATGGCGACATACTAGGTCTGATAAATCCCTTGTCTAGCAATTCTTGAAGTTGGGTTTTTAATTCTCTCAATTCTGCAGGAGCCATTTTATACGGGGGTATCGAAACCGGACCTGCTCCTGATACGATCTCTATCGAGAACTCGATCTCTCACTGGGGTGGCAGTCCAGGAAATTCTTCGGGAAACACATCCCCGAATTCTTTAACGAGTCGCACTTCTTCGATCTTTAAGGGCTCCTTGCTTTTCTCTTGAACATAAGCCAAGTATCCCTGTGCCCCTTGACGTAACAGTCTTTCAGCCTTCAAAGCCGAGATCCACTTCTGTTCACTTACCCTCCTTTGCCCTCGAAACTTGACGTTTAAGTCGCCGCTCTTAAGGCAGACTATCTTAGCTTTACAGTCCAATGTGGTGTTGTACTTAGTTAGGAAGTCCATTCCTAGAATCACATCAAAATCTTGAAATTCCAGAAGAATTAGATCCACTGGGAACTCAACTTCTCCTATTTGAATCTTTCTATCTTTGTACCCTAATGAAGTTTCTAGAGACTTCCCCATTGGGGTTGCGACAATCATTCGACAATTCAAATTTTCTGGTTTGTCCCCTACTATTTTAGCAAATGCATGCGAAATGAATGAGTGACTTGCACCTGAATCTATTAATGCATGCATGGGGATACCAGATAGAAACATAGTACCTTCAATTACTGTTGGATCCTCTGTCGCATCCTGCCGTGTTAGATGAAACACTCTTCCTTGATGTGCTCTGGCATTCCCGGACGTCCCCTGGGGTTAACTTATCAGTCGCGACTTGGGACAGTCCTTTGCGAAATGGCCCGTCTGCTGGCAGTTGAAACAAGTAATTCCTTTCTTTGGGCAGTTTTGGTTGAGATGCCCTATTTCTCCACAATTGTAACACCCCTTTGTCCCGAGCCGGCACGGCCTCCCTGGGTGCTGCTTCTGGCATTTTGCGCATGGGGCACCAGGCTTGAACTTCGGCTTCTGGGGTTCCAGCTTCTTGCCGTCTCTATGACTGCTCCCTTGCTGACTTTCTCCTTGGATAGCGTCGATCCGGCTCAGGTTAGCCTCGGTGGTATAGGCTTGCAGTACCGCTTCTGCATAGGTCTGGGTACTTGCACTACTCAACGCCCTCTGAAGTTTTAGACTTAGTCCTCCCAAAAACTTCTGAGCCTTGATCCTTTCGTCTCCTTCGTAAATAGGCATGTATTGAATCAATCGACTGAAAGCGTCCTCGTACTGGGCGACAGACATGTCCCCAATCTGTCTCAGCTCCATGAATTCTCTTTCTTTCTTCATTCTTAAATTCAGAGGGAAGTACTTCTCGTTGAAGAGTTCCTTGAATCTTTCCCAAGTGACGTAAGGTGCCCTAGCTCAAGGGGTCATTGTTCTCTTGACTCCTCTCCACCATCTGTCTGCCTCTCCTTGCAACATAAAGGTGGCACAATTAACTTTCTCTTCTTCGCTGCAGTGAAGGTGATCCAGTAACTTCTCTGTTTGCTCGATCCGAAATTCCCCTTCACTGGGGTCGGCACCAATTTTCCCCTGAAAGACGGGAGGGTTCTGCCGTCGATACAAGTCAAGCATGTTGGCCACGTGACCATCCTTGGAGTGAGTCTCGTGTATGAAACCCACCACACCTCCCAAAATTTGCTCCATCTGATCCAGTCTACTACTCCCGGTTTCTTGGCTGGAGTCGCCCTCTGGGTGTCTACTTGTGTTTCCTTCATTTCCTTCAGTGATGCCAACTTGTGGGTTGGGTGTTCTAGGCCCAACTGCTAATCCTCTTTGAGTGTTCACCATCTGAAAGGAAAATAGCATTCGAAATTAGACAACAGGATCTTGCCATCCGATTAGTTCTATATTCGGCTGCAAAATGTTATATGTACATGCTACATATTTACATAGATTACACATAGCACTATACAGGTCATGTAAGTAGTTAGAGTGTTTCTGAGATGGATCTATTTTGGTCCTGACGACCTCCAAATCCAAACATTCTCTTCATCTTCGGAGTCGTATGGGGGTGCCTCAGGGTCATCTGTTACTTCCACGACCTCCTCCTCATCCTCCGAGTCTGAGACCTCGAAGTCATCTTCGGCCCAGAACACAGGTATGTCATCCTCTTCTTCTTCCGCATTAGCTGGATTTCCCATTTCTTCTGGCTCGGCCGGGTCCTCCATCTCTTCTTCCTCTCCCTCTTCGAGTGGCTCCTCCATGTCTTCGTCGAACTCGTCTGCTGGCGCCGGCTCGTACATTTCTACTAGTAACTCGCGAACCCGAGTGCAATAATGACGGAAATCAGGGAACTGTTCGTCTTGCTATCAGACCCAATCTGCGAAATCCTGCAGCCCATCTTCTAATACACCGACCATCATATTTATCTGAAACTGGGCGAGATCGGGCCAAAGTCAGTAACTTGGGGGCACGTCATCGATAATTTCTTCTATCTAGATGAGGTATTCCATGATACCCTCGTTCGGTTCTGGAATCCGGTTCGCCATACGATGAGCCCAGTGATCAACCAAGACCTGCTTTGAGAAATTGCCGGCCATCTGCCATCACAACTTCCGTTAGTACCCTAACTGTTTTCGAGTTGGTACTTCCACCTGCTAGGCCTAGTCTAAATTTTCTTCCTAGGTCCTCTTCTAAGTTGAGCTCTGATACCAACTATAACAGCCCACCTTCTTGGGCATGTTATGCCTTAGGAAATTTGGTTAAAAAATTTTTTTTGAACATTATTTTAAAATTCCCTAAGACCGTACCTAGTGTCAGATGAGATATCTAGACTAGAAATAAATGTAAAACGGAAGCTGAATCGAACCTGCTCATGGTAATGCATAATTTAATAATTGTACATGGCATTTAATACAAGTTAATACATAAAGCGTTTGATGATGGAACAATATACATAAATCTTAAACTAATCATATTATAACATGGTACATTTACTCGCATCTTGATGTCTCGTGTCACTACACATCACCACTCTCTGAATCATCTCTGCAAGTCCCGGCTGAACGTTGAATGTTCCAGGGGCGAACCCATGTTAGATGATGAATCATCTAAGTAAGAATACCAAATGCAATGCTATGAGTGTATGCAATGTCTTTCATCGTAGGTGTCAACTACACCCCTCATGCTGCCTATCATTTTAGCGGCCACCTCTTCGAAGCCCGGGTGTATGGGTGCACCCTTGATAGGCCAGCGGTGTCAGTTCGTACTCCCTACGGCCTCATATGCATGTGATCAACAGTATCATTGTACATGTATGCATTTCATAGCCATGCCATTGATGCAGTCTACATGATGGTTTCATATCATAGCATGCCAATATGATAAAAGCATTTACATTTATAACTGTATTAAATTCGGGCAGCATACTTACAGCTAATTTGTCTCGAACTACGTGCCAAGCGGCTATCCCTTAATCTCCTTGCTCACAAGGACCCCTACAACATAGATTTATTTTAGAATACCATTGCTAATTTTTCATAATTTCTTCCATTTTCTTTTATTCCTAAGCTTTATTTCTTCCAAAATTACATAATAATTATCTAGGTTTCATAAAAATTACTTTCTTTTTACCAATATTCCTTAAATAATGTTCTTAATATTCTGGAATTTTTCTTGTAATTTTCTAACTTTAATTCCTAGTTTCCCTTATTTCATAATAACTAATATGTAATTATTACATAATAATTACCTAATCTTTCAATTTATTAAATTTCTCTTCACTAATATTTCTTAAATAGTACTTATAACATTATGAATTTTTCTTGAAATTTGTTGAATTAAAATCCTATTTTTTCTTTATTTCCATAATAGAAAAATCTACTTAAATAATCAATAAATTTATCATTTTCAGAAAATTATACATTAAATGAATCATAAACAATATTTCAGACTTAGTAATAAAATTTTCAAATTTTTATTTCATCTATTTTATTTTCTTTTCTTTTCTTTTCTTTTTATTTATTTTCTTTTCTGTCGAGCGCGTGAGCTGCACACGCCTTCTTCCCACTCGTGGGCTCATGCAGCTCACGCGCCCGACTGGTTCTTCTTCTACGGTGAGAAGCTTCACCGCCGGCCGGCGATTCGACCCCTAAACTCGATTTTTCTTCACCTAGCCCCTAGATCTCGACATTACGAACACAATGGTGTAAAAATCAGCAAGAAAAGAGATCGATCTTACTTCGAATCGGCCGAAATGCTCCTCGGCTCCGGCGAAGTCGCGACTTTCCGGCGACGCTTGGATCTCCCTCTTTACTGCTTCGTTGGCCTCCAAATTCTCCAGAAATGCTGCCCACGACTTGAAGATCAGAACCCCACTCTCCAATCTCACAAAATCTCTCCCAATCGACCGATCTAAGCCTAAATTTTCGGATGGATTGGGCAGCGCGAACTTGGCTATTTATAGCCCATTTTCAACGTGCTTCGCTTCCCCATCGACGGCCACGCGTCCCAGAGGCCATTCCCCGGTCTTGTCGGCATTAAAAACCCCACCTTTGCCCCTAAGAAGCAACTTGCAGGCGCGGCCATGCTCTGGCCGCGCATTGCTCTGCAAATCTGATTTTTGGATTATTTTTTTTTTATTATATACATACATACATATATACTGATTTATATAAATCTTAAATTATATTTATTTATATTGTCACAAGCATACCAAATTAATACATTATTATTTAAACTTACTTAAATTTATTCAATAACTTAGGGTATTACACTATGTCAGATGTGAATTTTTTGATGCCGCAATTCTTTGCTATATATGATTAAAACCTAATTTTCTTTTGACCCAATTTGGCAAGCAAATTAAACAAATGCGATCTGATAATGGAACAAAATTTTTTAATCAGGAAACAAATAATTTCTTGTCATCCATAGGAGTTGGTCATTCATCAAATTAGTTGTGACATTAACACCTCTCAACAAAATGGTAAAGTTGAACATAAGCATCATTACTTGTTAAATGTTGCTCATGCTCATATGCATATTGCATAAATCAAAACATGTAAATGCGATTTACATGACATACTCACATCTAGGTATGACAACATGATAAGATCATTTACATAAAATCGGATTTTGGAATTAAATCACTTACAAATCAAGCATTTTTCATAAAAGTAAATCCAGTTGGGAAGTACTACTTATTTTTAGCTCGAACTTTGGGATACCTCAAAAAATGCGCATCACCTCGATTTGCGTGTTCGACTTTGATTTTCGTGCTAACTCTCAAAAGTTGCACCAATTACTTTATCTCGAGCACAACAATCCTAAAAATGATATTTAATCACTAAATATCTTCATATTCCAATTTCTTCATTTTTTCTATTATTTTCTTCCATTTTCCTTTCTAAAAATCTAAATAAATTCCCTCGAGACTATTTTCTCAAATCTCTTTCCACAACAATTCATAATATCCTATGAACTTCAACGAAAAATTACTGAACTTACCCGGATGCTGCGTTTTCATGCAGATGAGGCTGTTCGATGAGGAAACCGAGATATCTAAAAGGCAAAATCTAAATCTTTTTGCACAAACCCCCATAAAATATTTTTCTAGAATTTTTAGGATTTTTCTCGAATATTCCAGCCCTCCATGAGCCCACACGTGCCCCCATGTGCTAGGGTGACTGGCCTCGCGTGTAGCCCAAGCGCCAGTCATTTTCCCCGGCCACGGCACACCGAAAAACTTGGATTCCGATGCATGCTTCTTACTATTCTTCAGTTGATCTAGATGGCCGAACTTGTGCCTCAAAAGGATCACCGAAAGGGCTTCAATTGGCCGCTTGAATGCTCTGCCAAACCGCCCGCCTTACTGTTAGAACGGGAGATGCTATGGCACACACCAAGAGGGGGGGTGAATTGGTATAATTAAAAACTTGGTAGAAACTTGAAAAATTTTTGATACAGGTTGAAGTTTTAATGATTAAAAAACGTGAAGCATATAAAATGACAAATGTGAATCAAGTAAGGAATTAAGGAATGCTTGGAAAGATAAAGATGATTTAAAGAACACAAGCACACAAGAACACCAAGATTTATAGTGGTTCGGCTTAACCCAAGCCTAATCCACTACCTTAGCTCCTCACTAAGGATTTTTCAAACCATCCACTAAAACCCCCTACTTAAACCAAGTAGGTCCTCTAGTCCGAGACTAGGAATTACAAAACCTCCCACTCAAATGGGCCCTCTAGCTATACAAGCTAGGAAAACAAGAAATATATAGTTGGAGAGAATCTAAGAGATGAATCTCTTAGTTACAATGTCTCTCAAAAATGATACAAGGCTTAAATGAATGTAAACAAATTAAGATCACAGCCTTGAAGAGAGAAAATTGAAGCACAGTGAATGTAAATAGAAACGAGTGTAAAATGTAAGCTCAATTCAATTCATTCCCATCCATTTGCCTCTTCTTGATCATCTATGACATGTATATATAAGTGTCCCACGAAGTTGAAGAGAAATATAGCCGTTTGGAGCCGTTGGGATTTGAAAAAATAGCCGTTGGAACTTTCTGCACAAAGAAATAGTTGACAGAAGAAATATATAGTTGACTATTTTTACAACTAAAGCAAGAAATAGTCGACAGACAAAACGAATAGTCGACTATTTTATAACACAAAATTTCAATAGTCGACAGACACATTCCAATAGTCGACAGATGCTGAGATATGAAGAAATTTTTGAAACTTATGAACAAAAATAGTCGACAGATCAAAAGGCATAGTCGACTATTTTTACTCGATAGTCGACAGATGCTAAAATAGTCGACAGATGCTTAAATAGTCGACAGAACATCAAAAATAGTCGACTATTTTGAAGCATAGTCGACAGAATGATCCTGATAGTCGACTATTCTATAGAAAATCTTGAATTTTCAATTCATCCTTATTCGATTCTTTTAAAACCTCATTTTGATTATCTTGAAAGCAAGTTGAGATTATCAAAAGTATATTTTGAAACAAATCACTCTCAACAAGCAAGTTTTTCAAATCACTCTCAACCATACTCAATATTTCTTCTATAAGTTTTCATATCTTGCTTCAAAGCTTATATACTAAAAATTCATTTTCTCATTCATATAATCCACATGATAGAAATTGATTTTTATATAGACATTCATCAAAACCATTTCATTACTAAGAGATATTAGATATCAAAATACTAGGAGATAGTTTTCTAAAATGAACACTTTCTAAAATGAACACACTTTCAAAAACATGTTCTAGTTGGTCTTTTGCCTTAGAACAATTTTAGCTCTATGTTGACCAACGACTTCAAAGCTAATTTGAAAATCATTTTAGGAGATTCTTTTAAGACTAAAAACTTGACTTTGCAAATCTCTAACTAAAATAGAAAATCATAAATCTTTTTGGTTTTCATTTTAACAATGCACTTGAAATTGATTTTGTTGAAAACCACCACCTTGATTCATAACTTAGGGATTTAATAACATATGTTTTTCATCATCAAAACTAAGCACAAGGGTAGAACATCACTTACAACTCTAGTGACCATCGAAACGCCATCAAACCTCTCCCAAAATACCTCAAACTCTCCAGAATATTTTCTCATTTTATGGGAAACAAAAACCCCTTATTGGTGCCTCTCAATTCGTTCAAAAACGGCCTTGATTTGAAGCCAAAAATGCTTAAAACTCTCGGCCACTCGAGCTCTATTTATAGGCAAATCCGAAGCTTAAATCCCCTTTGGCCTCTTAATACCATGCCTTAGGAGTCTATACCTTCCTTAGACGGGCTTGAAATCAACCCTAGCCGACCAAAAATGCAACTTGCTGGTGCGACAAAATCGGTCAACTATCCGGTTAGTTTTTTTTGAAATTCAGCCACCCCGGTGGCTGTTGTCGGCCATGACTTGACCCAAAGACATCCCTGACCAACCCTCATGGGTTCCTCGTGGCCAATTTTGGTGTTGGGATGGGCTGGTCAGCCATGGCTGTTTTGGAGGTTTCTTGAAATTGTACTTTGGCACCTCAAACTTTGGCTTTCCTGACTTTGGCCCTTTTCACTTAGCCCCTTAACTTTCGATAATTGTACTTAAGACCCTCAAGTCCTAAAACATCCATTTGACCTCCGAAGATTCCAAAACAAAGTCATTTCGACCTCCCTCCATAAATTTCAAAAACCTGCACTTAGGCCTGAATTTTTATTTTGTTCTCAAACCCTTTCATTTCTTCCTGAAACCACTGAAGGATTGTTTCTTATAAAAAACTGAAACCCCCTTAAGCTTCCGTGTGATCTCAGAATACCAAGACTCTTGGTTTCGGTTCCTAGTTTAATCAAACAGTATGTTCATATATGTATATATATACATATATATATATGTATATAGTGATATTCTTGACAAGTTATACATGAGTTCTTATAGCGATTCCTTCCAATATAATTGTTGAATCATCCTTAATGTGGTTTCATATCTATTGGGATTGTTCTCTCAAGTTTTCTTTGGGAATGGCATAGATTTAATAGAGTTGATTCAGAAATAAGGTCTCTATGAATCGTTCGTTTTTATCAAAATGTGTTACAGATATTCGAACGAGGCCTCCCCATATTCGGATGGCTTTTAAGTGTTATGTGAGTAGTATTCGGTTGGCATTTGTGTTACTCGAATGAGTTTTGTGTTATCCGAATGAGTCATTGAAATATTCAAATGGCCTTTGCATTGTATCATCTAACAATCGAATGAAAATTTATGTCATTTGAATTGCCCTTGTGTATTCCATTCATCTCATTCGAATGGGGTACTATAGCATTCGAATGTCTTGCACTTTCTTGTTCAAATTGCTTGGGTTCTGTCAAATTCATTTGAATGAATTTTGGAGACATTCAAATGGGACTAGTGTGCAAACCACTCACACCAAAATTTTCATGCTCTATATCCAATTTTGCAACCAATATTACAAGAAACTCCAAAGTTAAGTATGTTCGGGTAAGGGTACTGGTAGAATGGGTGACCCCCTTGGGAAGTCTTTATGTAACGACCCATTAATGGGTCTAGGTTGAGCTATCAATACTGCTATGCGTATTATATTTTTGCCATAAATTGATCAATATGTTGGAATTATTTTAAGTGTGTGGAAGATAACATTATGTTTAATAAATCAAGAAAAATGGGAGTATATATATATAAGTGTTTGTATGCAAATGAGGGCATGATGGGAAAAGATAAAAGTGAGTGGGGACATTTAAGTAATTGTGTGTGGGAGTGTATATATATATATAAGAGAAAAGGGGTTGTATTTGCAAGCAAGAGGCAAAGGAAGAGGAAGGGAGGGAACCGAATGGGAGAGGGGGAGAAAAGAGGTAAGGGTTTCTTCTATTTCTTCTCCTTTGATTGTTGGTGTGCCAAAGGGATGGTAAAGCTAAAGATTTCTTCTTCTTCTTCTTCTTCTTCTTCTTCTTCTTCTTCCTTTCTTCTTACTAGCTTGTTTATTGGAAGTGAGAAGTAGAAGGGGTTTGGAAGAGCATCTTCTCAAGTAGTCATTTTTTCTTGCTAGCTTGCTTATTGAAAGTGAGAAGTCACTACAAGAAAAACGGAATTTAGTGACGGAAAAATCCGTCGCTAAAAAATTTAGCGACAGATTTAGCGACCGGCATCTTCCCGTTGCTAAAAATGGCGTCGCTGAAATTTAGTGACGGGATCAATGACCGGGAAAATCAGCGATGGAAAATTTCCGTCGCTGATTAAAAAATAAAAAAATAAAATTTATTTAAAAAATTAAATATTATTTTAACAACGAAAATCATTCCATCGCTGAATAACGATGAAAAACTTTCCGTCGCTAATACACAATAAAAAATATAATATTTAAAAAATTAAAATAAATTATAATTAGCGACAGGAACAATTCTGTCGCTAATCAGCAACGGAACTATTTCTGTCGCTGACTTTAATTTAAAAAAAATAATAGTAACTTGCGCTGGAAGGCTGCACACGTTGCCTTGCAGCGCCATGTGACGCCGCCTTGAGCCGCCACGTGTAGCTCTGGGATAATTTCCCAACACATTCCTTCTTCCCTTTCCCTCAGTTTTGATCCTTGGTCACCCATGCGCGCGGGCGTGCACAACCATCCGAGCTGCAAGTTTCCTTATGATATATATTGCACACCTAAAATTACAACATTTTAATTTTATTTAAATTAAGTTTTTAAATTTTAAATCTTTTAAATTCATAAAATAATACTTAAAAAATTAAATATTGTAAATTTTAACTCAACTAATATACTACTTAAATGTTGTAATTAATTTATCTCTTAAATATTTAAGTTTTATTTGATTAAAAATTAGTTTAATACATATTTGTTATTATAAATTTTACAACATCATATCAATTTACACATTTTTGGTTTGTAAATAAAATACATAAAATATGTATTTAATATATTTTAATATTTATTTAACCTTTGTTTCATACATAATTAATAAATTTTATTTTTTTAATTTATTTTTTTCATTTGTAACTACTGGCTAAATTTTTTAATTATTTAGCAATTTTATATTTAATTTAAATTTAATTTTTTTATTATTTATTTAATTCTTTTTATTAATTAGCGACAGAATATTTCGTCGCTAAATATATTTAATTTAATTAAATAAAAAATATAAATAAATTAAATAAAAAATGCCAAATTTACCCGTCGCTAAAAAATAAAAATAAATTAAATTAAAAATACAAAATTCAGCGACGGGGCAATCCCATCGCTAAAAAATAAAAATAAAAAAATAAAAAATATAAATTTAGCGACGAGGGCACACCCGTCGCTAAAAAGTAAAAAATAAAAAAAAAATAAAAATACAAAATTCAGCGACGGGAAACCCCATGGCTAAAAAATAAAAATAAAAAAATAAAAATGCTAAAAAATAAAATATAAAAAAATAAAAATTGAAAATTCAGTGACGGGGTAACACCTGTCGCTAAAAATTAAAAATAAATAAAAATAAAAGATACAAATTTAGCGACGGGGGCACACCCGTTGCTAAAAAATAAAAAATCAAAATCAAAAATTCAGGACGGGGCAACACTCGTCGCTAAAAAATAAAAAATACAAATTTAGCGACGGGAGCACACCTGTTTCTAAAAAATAAAAAAATCAAAATCAAAAATTCAGCGACGGGGCAACACCTGTCGCTAAAAAATAAAAAAAAAATAAAAAGAAAAATACAAATTTAGTGATGGGGGCATACCCGTAGCTAAAAAATAAAAAATAAAAAAAATAAAATAAAAAATTCAGCGACGGGCGGCCCCCGTTGCTAAAAAATAAAAAATAAATTAAATAAAAATACAAAATTTAGCGACGGGGTAACCCCGTCGCTAAATTTAAAAAAAAAATAAAAAATTTGGCGACGAAATATTCTGTCGCAAATCCAAATTTTCGTCTCTAATTAGCGACGGAAAAATTCTGTCACTAAATTACGAATTTTTTGTAATGAGTAAAAGGGGTTTGGAAGAGCATCTTCTCAAGTAGGAGCATCAAGAAAGGCTTTACTAAGGCAAGTTCTAGTCCCTTAATCTCTTTTGTAAGCTTTACTCATGTTGTTGGAGGGATGGTGTATGAAAATCCCATGATTTTCCAAGAAATTCTTAGTTGGAAGGGTTATGTAAAAACATTTGTAAATATCTCTTGCGGTTGGTTTAATCTTGTTGGTCTTCTTTGGGCCTCAAAGTAGGGTTAGTTTCACCCTACAAACCTAAAAGGAATGATATTTTTGGGTTAGGGGATGACTTGTGTGTGTTTTTCCCCTATTTTTGTTGCATTTAGGTGTGTTCGAGGGTTTTTCTTTGTTGCCGGTTGACTCTCTACACCCGATCGATAGATGGCTGTAGAGGGTTATTCCGGTCGACCGTTGCCTCAATCGGTCGACAATTTGGGTGCAAAAGCCGCTGTCAGTCGACAGTTGCCTTCCCATCGGTCGACCATTTTTTGCATTTACAACTTGCACATGCTCCGCTATTTTGAGCATAACTTTTTGTAAAATATCGGATTTGCGAACCGTTTGAAGGGTTGTAAACTAAACTCGATAAACTTCGATTTGGCATAGAATTCAAGTCATTTGAATAAGTTTTGGGTACTTTAATCTTGGTCCCAAAATAGGTCCAAATGTTCTTAGGGGTGGTTATGCATTCGTTGGCATGGCATTGAACCCCTTTGTGTGCATTTGAAGAGGGGTTAGAGGAAGCTATGTGAGCGTGTTATACTTATACATATGTTGTTGATGTGCATAGTGTGGGCTTATTGGCATTCCTTTTCTTGTGTGCACTACATTGGTAAGTGGTGTAAGACGTGGGATTGTGAGGTACGTTATGGGACCTAGTCATGAAATGGCTTGGATAGTGTGTGGGACTTTGATCCTTTGGTTTGATTATGTTCATGGCTAAACTAAAGAGGCGTGCATTCCATTCTTTATGTAAGATTAGTAGTAGCCTAACCATAGCATATTACAAGTGCTTATGACCCGAGCACTCCTCATCACATGTGTATGTTCTCAACGGAGAGTTGATGCTCGCTACGGTTGGGCACCTATTACATTCTTATTGCGTATGCCTTTATGGGCATTTGTGTTATGCTTGATCTACAAAGGTATGTGAGGGTACAACTATGCACCTGAATACTTGCCTGGTGACAACCAGTGCATGTGAGACCTGAGTGCTTGTCTGGGGATATCCAATGCATGTGGATGATGCTTGCCTGGGGATATCCAATGCATGTGGATTATGCTTGCCTAGCGTGGTCTAGTGCATGTGGATGATGCTTTCCTGAGAGTGTTTGGTGCATGTGAGACTTAATGCCTTCCTGAGCACATGTGAATGATACTTGCTTGGTATAATCTAGCGCATGTGATACTCCCCGAGATAGTCAGTGCATGTGGGGTTACCTCCTTGATGCTTGCTTAGTGTAAATCTAGTGCGTGAGAGGACATGGGTCCTCATTTTGATGTGATTTTTACTATACTGGCTTTCTTAACAATGTGATGTAGTTGTTAACATGGGATGTGGCAGTGTCATTGATCCTCTTAATAGTACCTTAGTGTTGTGGATTAGTGAGGTGACAGATGATGTGTGATTTATACATAATTAATTCGGGCAAGTGTATCCTAGTCAAATATGCATATAGTGATAAAAAGAGTGTCGATCCCACGAGAACTAGATCAGAGATGTCAAAAGGGTTGGGCTATGACCCGGCCTGTCACTGTTCAAACGGGCCAGGCCGGGCTAAGAATTTGGGCTTACAGCCTAGCCCGGCCCGTTGGGACCTTATGGGCTCGGCCCGTTGGAACCTTATGTTATTCCCAACATTCTTTGCTCATTTTCTTTTTTAACTATGTTATTTTTTATTAATTATTGATATTGGATGTTAAAAAAATTATATTTTGCAATATATATAAATAACAACCACCAATATATTTAAAATTTTTAAGCTACGTTTTTTATATATTTAAATTATAAATAAAAATTCTCCTTTTTATATGTGTATTATTTTTCATATTAATTCATAAGAAAATTTACAATGCATATAGAATTTTGAAATATAAAATAATGAAATAATATTTAAAACTTAAGATAGAAAATTGTTTAAAAGGAAAAATAATAATTTTTATATATGCATTATTTTGATATTTATATATGTATCATTTTTTTAAAAAAAAAAAAGAGGCTGGGCTCAATTGGCCCGGCTTACCAAGGCCTGTGGGCCAGGCCCACCGAGCCCTGCCCTCTAGGCCCTATGGGCTAAGGCCCACGAGCTAGCTTGGCCCGACCCGGCCTGGCCCCCCTGTAGGGGGGCCGTGGGCCGGTCCGAGCCCTACCCATGGCAAAAAGGGCCTGACCGGGCCTGACCCTTTTAGTAAATGGACTGGCTTGGCTCAGTTAAAAAGCTAGTGGGCCAGACCGGGCCGGCCCTTTTGACATCTCTAGACTAGATCACAATACCAAAACAATTAATTAGCCTAAGTAGAACTAATTAATTAATTAGATAAATAAATAGAAAACTGAATTCTTTATGAGAAAAATTAATTAATGAATTCACTAAGGTTTAGATTTCATTTAATCTAGGTCATGTAATTATCTATTCAACCAAATTCAAAACCACAAATACCCTTACAATATTTTATCATTATTCGCATGTGATTGTGGATTTTTTTCAATTAATTAATATGTTTTCTTAAGTCATATTAATCCTTTATTAATTCAATTTCACTGTCAAATTTCTGAGCAAATATCAATGAAATAAATAAACATTAAGTTATTTGAAAACCTCTAATTTGAGAAGGAGATTTGACTCACTAAGCTTCCTCGATTCCCACACATGAACTAATCATCTTTCGATCTCATAGTCAAGCATGTGATTTATATTGCTTATGGATCTAATTTATAACAATCTTTTAGTTAGTCATGCATAAATTATTAAATCATTAAAAGGTGGTCAATCTTTTAAAACATTAAACGCAATAATATAAATTATTCACACAAATAATAATCGGATTTTGAATCCAACTAACTAAATAATCACATAATCGCAATATTAAAATCCATCCAAACCTTAACTAAAACTATTTAGCTAGATGTTATGAAAGTAAAAATAAAAATTGAAATTAAATGGAGAAGCGAGAAGTTCTCTACTCAGATCTAAAACAGATCTAAGTCACATTGTTGTACTATGCACCTGCTTCTGTTTAATCTTTGGTTGCTGCAGTGCTTTAATCCTCAGTTCCTTCCCCGTGTTGCAGCTTCACTTCTCTGAAATTTCTGCCTTCAGGCTGTGTGCGGCTTCTCCTTCCTCCCAATCTTCAATTCCGCCGCCTGCTTTCTCTTCACTGAGCGCCGCCTCCCCCAGAAGCTCCCCAATCTCTCCCCTCGTGTGCGCCGCCCAGCCTCTGGTCTTCTCACCTTTTATTCCTTCTTATTATGTATATATATGAGGCGCTGGGCGCCCAAGCCATACAAAATCCCCTCACTTTATATATTATAATAATATATATATATATATATATACATGTACATAGAGCCGTAGTCTTCACATTCACGCCTCAGCCACCAATTAATATATATATATATATATATATATACTAGTTATCTTTTTATAATAATATATATAAATAATATAAGATAAAATATATATATATAAATATTATTATTTAATATATAATATTTTATATACTATTAATTATAGTAACTTTAATTATATTATAAAATTAATTATTTAAAATATTTATTATTTTATTTTATATTATAATATTAATTTTAAACTTAACTTTATAATATATATTGTTTCTTTTTACGCCCAAATCTTCAAAATAATATCTTTTGCTAGGTTCCTACAAAAAGAGATTAAAATAATATAAAATCTATATATAAATATACATTTATGTAGAAAAAATAACACAAGATTAAGATAAAAATATGTATACAATTAAGCCCTATCAATAGGGTATGAGAAGGGGTTGTGCGGTGACGTGATCGATTTGACTTGTTGTACTCTTCTTCTTTTAGCCATGTTGTAATTCATATTGCGTTTGCCATGCTTTGTTTATACTTGCTGAGTCTTGTGATCTACCCCCCTTTGTTTGCATCATTCCAAGTGAGGAAGATGGCTAAGGGTAAGGGTTAAGTGTAGGTAGCGCCTGAGTCTTGGGTAACATGTGTATAGTGACACCTCAACCAAAAGATCCGTGGGCGAGCTAAGAGCATGAAGATAGATTTTAAAAGTCTTTGTGTTGTATGTTGGATGAGAGACTAGGCCGAGGAAGCCAATGTGGTAAGTAAAAAGTTGTAATAGCCTTGTGGCCTTGCCTTTGGGCAATGAGAATGACAGTAGTTCTGAATTAGATGCAGTTGTTCCACCCTATTTAACGTTCCACCTCCATGGGTTCTCTTAGTAGTGGGATTTCCGGGAGGTAGGTGTTACACTTTATGTTGCACCCTCAAAATTAAATATATAAATATCAATAAATTTGGTATTTCAAGGAAAAATACGAGTAATATTTGGATTTCAATAATAGCAAGGACAACGTGTGCATTTCATACTTTTGTGTGAAGTTATGACGTGGATATATGTGCATACATCTTGTGTGAACATGTAGCATGTTATTATGTGGAGCATGTCATATCATGTGTTAGCATGTATATGAGCATTGTATTACAACATGTGTGCTAGGCGGCTAGTCCGCATGGATCTCACTAGTTTCAGTTACAGTTCAGTGTATGTGTTGCTCGCTGGTAACGACCAAGGGGCTAGGGGCATATTGCCCACAGTATGTGCTTACAGCTTTTATATTTGTATGATTCAAATCAATCAGATATGTATTACAATTATGTGGGCTTATGAGCCAAAGTTGCATACCTATATTTATTTTACAGTTATGTGCATTACATCTCGTAAATGCAACCTTACAATGATTATTATATCTCTTAGTACAAGGACAATTAGTATTTTTATGAGTATCAATATTTCTCGATTCAGTTTCAATTATTCTTAGGGATGGCAATTGCAACCAAAATCGTGGGGAACCGAACCGAAATCAAACCAGTCAACGCAGTTAAAAACTATTTGACTGGGTAATGGTTTGGTTTGGGAAAAAATCGAGCACTGTTTCAATGGGTATGATTTGGTTATGGTTTTCACTAAAACCAAACTAAAACCCGAACCGAAACCAAACGGTTATATGGGTAACCAAACCAAACCAAATATATAAATATATAATATATATTATATATTAGAGGGGCGGTTGCGAAACCCAGCCCCAAACCCACCCTAACCCAACTCACTTGCAAACCCACCCCACCTTAGCCCGCTTGCAAACCCTTTTCTTCTCCTTCCTCTCTCGACCTCCCTCTCTCTTTCTCTCTCTCTCTCTTTCTCTCTCTCTCGACAACTCACAAATTAGGGTTTCTGACTTGATTTATTATTTTGGTCTGATTGATGCGCAAATGCGTAAATCTAAATATAACTTCCATTATATATTTTTATGTAAATCTATAATGTTTAAGAATGTGTATGTGTTTGCTATTTATTTCTTTAATCCTCTATTTTGGTTCTTTTTCCCCTTACTGCAATGAATTTGAAGGTCGAACTTCTTGTTTTCTTCATCTGCGCTTGCATTGATTTTTTTGATCAAATATTAATATATGTTGTGGGTGTGTTTGTGTTTGTCACTTAGATGTATAAATAAATTAAATTATTGCAATTTAGGAGGCACTGTCAATTTGAAGCCAAAAGCATGGGGTTAATGTTAGGATTTTCATCTAATAGTTAGATATATGTTTGCATAATGTTATTGTTTGTTGCCACAACTGTGAAAGGTATAGTGTAGTGCATGCAGATCAATAAGTTCTTATAAATGCTATTTGCAAGAGTTTGTCTTTATTTGTTGGTATGGATCAAATTAAAAAACTATGGTTAAAATCAAAATCGAACCGAAACCGAATGTTTTGGTTATGGTTTTTAATTTTTAAAACCAATGGGTTAATGATTTGGTTTTGGTTTTAGTATTTTAAGTTTGGTTTGGTTATCGTTTTAGCAAAAATCGAAACCAAACTAAACCATTATCAACCCTAGTTATTCTTTCCAGCTTATTATTTGCTAAGCTTTGTAGCCCATCTTGTACTCTTTAACATTCCAAGTCCTAGTGGGGGAGTACTAGATGTGGGGCCTAATAGCAGTGGTCAATAATATGTGTACGTGGAGATGATCAAGATAAAAGATGTCTGGGAGTTGTGTTATTTAGTCTCTTGTCAATTTATGAGTATTTTATATTTCCAATTGAGCGATTCGCTTAGACAATGAATATGGTTTTCATTTTATATTGACTTAGAGTTTTGTTACAGTTTGAATGAGACACTTCTAATTTTGATTAGTTGAGTTATTGTTGATTTCAGTTTTAGTTTATCAGTGAGTTTTATTTTATTTTATGTCTATTTCCCCGTAGCACCTCTTCTTGGACAATTCTAGGAGAGAAGGGTGTTACAGGTTATCTCCCGTCACTGTTTAGTGACGGGCAAATGCTTGTCGCTATTTAGGTTGCTTGATTTTTTTAAAAAAATTTAAAAAAAATATTTTGAAGATTTTTAAAAAATTCATAAAATCTAAATAATATGTATATAAAGAAAAATATATTTTATACTCAATAATAAACATAAAATAATATATATAAATAATGAACAAAATCCTAAATTTGGAGTATCCTACTTTCATACAATTCACAGGGTTCAACAAGCAATCGATATTTTAAGATCAATGATATTGTAAGCACCACCGCCCGAATATCCCCAACCACCAGGACTACCCGAACGGGAGCGTTTACGAAAAGAGAAAGAATGGAACACAAAACAAGAACCACCCTGGCATGCATACACAAAAATAAGAACAGCGGAAGCGAACCTAAACACATGCATGCACTACGGGTACTCCGCTAACACAGCGGTCACATGATAAATAAATGAACAGTGACTCCTATGCCAACATACACGAGACTCGAGGAAAAACCTGACACAGTAAAAATAATGGAGTAAATCCTACTCAGACATCCGAGTTGATAGGGACTGACGGGACTGCCTGTACACCATACCGACTCTGTCGCTAAAAGATGACTCCCTTGCCATGGCCCACGCTGCCACTACCTGGAATGATGGAAAGCAAAGTGAGTTAAGATACTCAGCAAGTATAAATAAAGAAAGGCTGAAGGCTGTATGGAACCAATAAGCTCTCCCCCAGAACACCAACTCCCAAGTACACACAAGCCATGAGACGTTACAACACAATAGTATAGCATAATAAAAGCACATACCGGTCCTTGGGGTCCACACAAGACACACGGCACCCAAGTCCCATACCAACCTGTCGCTGCTCTGAACGACAACAAATATCTCCAGCAACCTATGCGCACCATCCCGGGTTGGTGCTCTCGCCACCCGTGTGTCCGTGTCGGTACTCCCATGCAATGCACATAGAAATGTAATAGCGTAGTAAGCATCAACGTGATACACTGGCGCCTATACATTCAAGCATCAGGCCATGCTCCGCACACATAGTAAACCACACGCGATGCATATGCCCATGCTGGATGCAACCTAATCATGCTAGAATGTCCGTGTCCAAGCATACTCAGTAAATGAATATCCTAACATGCATTTCATACCCATGTGCATATCAAATCATGAACAGTAATATAATAAATCTAATTGTGCAGTAAATCACATACTGGCAGAGCTAGTCAACAGTGCCCGGCATCGGTCAACGGCTAATGACTATGAGTGTCCACCCGACAGTCCACATCAGGGCCGTACATTAGTTTACCCCAACGTCACTAACAATCGACCCCTGCCCCACTGCTCAATAGTTCTAACCGAATCATAAATAAATCAAAGAAAAACCGTAAATAAACCCACAAGTCTAGGAATCTAGTCCCCAAGCTGGGTTCGACATCATTCCAAAAGAAATGGGGGCGATATAAACCCCCGTAGGCACTCAACAAATAAAACTCTAAAAGTCTTCGATTTAATTTAAATTAAAAGAAATGAACAATAATTCAACAAATAAGGCAAGGCACCGAATTAGAGTAAGGGAGGGGATAAAATACGAGAAATCATGGGGTCTTTCATGGGAATTAAAGATCATGAGGAGAGGGTTAGGAGCTTGCCTTTACACAGACATTTCTTGCCTTTCTTGCATTCCCGCTGCGAAGTAAAACGTTTCCTAGGAATTAATAAAATCATAGTTTTAATTAAATAAATATACCGTGTGATATAAATAATTTAGCCGTCTAAAATCCACATAGGCGCACCACAATTAAAATCCCAATGAGACTCATATTTATTTTAAATTAAATCATGCTAATAAAATACTCATTTTGTATAATTAATACGCGAAACCGAAACGAATTAAGGGAAGATAAGGGGTTCATAAAATGGAAAGAGATTGCGAAGGGTAAAGGGAGCTTGCTTTTATTTAGCTGTTTACAGTATTTCCACGCTTGAACACCACCAAATTAATACACACTGTAAATTAATATGCACTCCCAAAATTAATAAAATTGCACTCAAAATGAAATTCTAACCGTACAGAATGTTTATTACATATTTCTTTACTTGGATAATTAGACCGCGATTAAACCTCCTTAAATCTTGGATTTTCTCCCAAAAAATAGCCCCTGCGCGCACTATTCGTATTCTCCAAATTTCCTTGCTAATTTCTGCTTCAAAAATGGCCGAAATTGGCCTTAAAACGAAGCAAAACGAAGGCTTCAATTAGGCAGCTGAGAGCGCGCCACGTGGCCACGAAATTGGCTGCCCACCGCCTTACTGAAACAACGTTGTTTCAGGCACCTAGGGGTTGATTAAAAATCAGCCAATTTTCCCCAGCCGTGCGCACGCCCCAGCCAAGAATCGATCCCGCGTCCCCTGCCTGCACACGTGCACCCATAGCCGCTCGCGCCAGCTGCTCCTTCATACATATAATGCGCGCGATTATATTTAAGGTGAATCGCGACCACTTTCGTAATTCACATTTCAGCACCCCAACTTTTCATTAATTGCACATACACCCGAACTTCTATTTCCTCTTATTACACTTTCACTCTATGACTTCCAAAAAATTCACTAAATTAATTTATTCTCTTATTTTCTTAAATACTCCCAAATAAACAATTATTTTCTCAAAATTACATAAATAAACATTTTTCTTAAATCTCCAAATACCCAAATGAATTAATATTTTCTTTTAACCCACAAATATTCAATAACCACCATAAATACAATAATTAATAATTATTAACCATTTTCAAATAATTTAATTAATTACCTTTACTTTCCTATTTCCTCAAACAACATAAATTATTATTTTCTCTTAATTTCTCAAATATTTCATAATGTCCTCAAATACCGGTTTGAATAATTATTATTTATTTTCAAATTTCGGGATATTACAATTCTCCCCTCCTTATTAGAATTTCGTCATTGAAATTCGCGTTCAGTCCATGTCCTCAAGATACGCTCACAACTCTCATGATATTACTCAACATCACCTTTTGGACATTCCATATCATCATTTTTCAGTATTCCCACAAGTTCGAGTCTACTTGACTTAACACACTAGCACATCTCCCCATTCCATCACCTTAATTGAATCACGTAATGACAACGAATACCGTAACCAGCTTAAGGAACATCATCAATCATATTACATACAGCCACAAGGTTCACCTATTTCAATCTCATAATCCAACCGTTCCCTAAAGCTATCTCGACCACATATCAACCTAAAGCTAAGCTTAAAATTCAGAAATATTCAATCCCAATGATAAACAGATTCGTAGCACTAAGCTCAATGTAAAGACAGCTAACTTCAAATACCACCGGTAGTAACAGGAGTGGAACCATCTTCTTGCATGACGAGAAATTAATACTCAGTAACGTGACTGGAACCTGCCATGTACTTGCAAAGCATAGGAACATGGAAATGAGACGACATACTCAATCAAGAATTCAACAGCAATATCCTTTAGTCTGACTTTTTCAATTGATTCTTAACCAGGTACACAGCATTTTCTCGACAGTACTTTCTCTCACAATTTGTTGTGTACGTTCGGGTTCCCGTCAACAAATAGGGGTAATCATTTAATCAGGACTATCGAGGAATAAACGTTATCCACTCAATATATCTCGAGATCCAAATGTCACCAGATCTACCCTCCTAAAGGAATCAGCACATCTAATTGTGGGTTCCTACTACGACTTATTCAATGACCACCAACCCTTAGTTTTGTCTTGCTGCTGATCTTAACTCCAAATAGTTAATTGGCCATACCTTCTCTCGATCGCTAAATACTAACCCTGACCTCCTCAAAGACTCTATAAATTAGCTGGAACACGATCTTTAGAACTGGTGTTATCCGCTCTGTAACCTACCCGGCTGAAAGAACCTGTTATATCAGCAATTGTTCTAATACCCACGGCATCTCATAGGTCTCACTTCTGGGAAGAAGTGACTTAAAGATGTGGGTTAAGCATTCTTCATGCTGGCATAACAGACCATCTCATGTTTTCTGTCGATGTACCACTTGAACAGCACCCAGAGGAGTCTCATTTCCTCACTTAGTGAATAACCGACCCTAGGGCATGTGGTCCGTGATTAGTACCGAGCGCGTACGCATAGCAACCACTATCCTTATAGCAGAACCCAATAGTGATTTAGACATACAACTAACTCGGGTCCTGACCATACACCCAAGTATCTTCCACAACAACCAACTTAGAGGGGTTTTCTTACTTCTAATTCACATTATCATGGATGCTCCATGATGGTCCAAACATCTGCTACCACTTCACCGCTTTAGTCCTTCGTCATGCCAACCATGGCGTTGCCTATACTCCGCTCCACCTGTGAGAACTAAACACCTATACTCTATCTAGATAGTGATGCCAAATCTCTAAGCAGCATAACTGCTGTAAACTCCAAGTCCACAATTCCGTAATAGTTCTTCAGTTAATTCACATCACAGATCTCTCTTGGGATAAGCTTGACCCTAGGCTTATCGCAAATACATTTACACCAGGCACAAATCTCGATACCTACGGATTTACCATTGGACTCTTATAGCACATTCCCACATGGTGGGACCTTTCCGTACCTCTCCTGACAAAATCCAATCATGGACCTCCAGCTCACATTCTATCACGACCTCATCTCTCATGAAATTGACGCAAGCCTTAATAGGGCGTTGACAACACCTGGAGAGACCAAGGAACTCCAGACCTATATCTCTGTTGTTGGTCTCGACCAATCCATAAATACTGCGAAGGCATCGATTAGCTGAAATGGCATGGCCATGAACTTATAGAGGTCGTACGAGTACGACGAGTAATCATTAGAAAACACCTCAGAGTTAGCCCGACAAATCATCTGCTCGGGAGAAAGGACATCTATGCCTCAAGGCTATCCGATTCAATTGTAGGGTCAATCATTTACTAAGGCAACTTCCTTAGTGAATCTTCAAGAAAGCAAGGGTATCTCGCGCTCATTCACAACCAGGAAAGGAATCCAGCCATACACGCCCTTATCATAAACAACGTGTGCCCTAAATGTAGCTTCAAAAGTTCCCTTAATTACTTCCCTTAGATGAGGTACGTGTTATCTCTAATCCACTCACCAGTAAACAATGATTAGGGACCTAACAAGTCCACCACAAGTCAGGTGTCCCGTCCACTCAGCCTTAGTGGAAACGGTTCGCAACCAAATGTCCATCGCAGGTTAAACCTAAGGATCCCAAGGCTCATAAGTTACTAAATACATCTCATTACTTACTACCTTCAAACATTGAACATAATGTTTCTCACACCATTTCTATCCTTACCAAAACTCATATTTTACTACCATATATTGAAATTAAAGCCCTCTAATAATCTCACTAACTAGAACTCACCTCATCACCCTTGGCAACTGAGATAGCTTCATCTGTCAAGTAAGCTAAGTCCTCGTTGCTAGCTATGTTGGGGTTGGGTCCAACAATTCCTTCTGGTGGCTATGACGGTACCCTCACGGTGGCTCGGACTGACTAGGTGTCAAGTAGTGCTCCAACCCTGAGCATGTCCTGTATCGATGTAACACCCGGTGTAACCGGTGTTAAGAGAATAGGAAAGGAAGTAAGAAAATTTTCAAAAATACCCTTGAGAAGATGATGGATCCTTGAGATTGAGAGTGCCCATGAGAAGGGTATTTTGGTAATTTGGATAGAGAAATCCAATAAAGAGTATTTTGATAAATTAAAAATAATTCCTATGTAGAATTAGGTGTGTAAGTGAATAAAATCCCAATTTGATATTTATGTGGAGATATATGGGATTAATAAATTCTCAAAGGATATTTTGAGAGTTTTGGAATTTATTTCCATAAAGGAATTTAATTATGAAAAATAGAGAAAATAGATATTGAATTATTTGAAAAAATAATTAATTTTTCCCTAAAATGGTGAATTAATGTGGTAATGCCACATGGAGGACCAAGATAAAGAATTGGAAGCCAAGTTTGTGTCTTAGAGTGACACTTGGCATAATCTTGGAAATTTGAGAGAAAATATATATTAGAAATGTGGGAGCATATATATATATGTGGATTTATGAGTTGGAGAATGATTTAATTTAAATACAAAAAGAAATGCTAATTGGTCTTTCAAGCATTTAATGAGAGGCATGATTATATGGATTAAAGTAAATCCAAAAAAAAAATGGTAAATGGTCACCATTAATGCCTTGGAAAATATGAGATTTAAATAAATGCAAAAAGAAAATGGGAAAATGGTCCCATTAATGCTTTGGAAAATTGTGGGATTTATTTAAATGTGAAAGAAAGTGATTATGTCATTCAAAGTGGTCTCTCATGTGATGAGGGAAAATGACCAAATTAAATAAATGGAAAAAAATTCTATTTTTGGGATTTCAAGACAAGATCAAGTGTGGAGATCTAAGAAGACCAAATGGCATGGATTGTGCTTCTTGTGTTTTCTCCAAGAGAGAAGTCTTGTTTATTAAAATGGATGGTTGAGATTTAAGTTTTCCCTTAAGCACATGGATTGTGCCTTTAGTGAGTGGCTAGGATGCATTCTTGAAATATGGAAAACTAGTATAAAATGACAAGTAAGGAAGTCTTCTCTTCCTTTGGCCATTTGGAGAAAGAAATGAAGAAGGAAGGAAAGAAAGAGAGAGAAAGAAGTCTTCCATGGAGGGAAAAGTGAAGACAGAAAGAAGATGATAAAGAAGTAAAGGCAAGTTACTTTCTTCTCTTTATTTTTTTGGTATGCTTGTATGCAAAAAATAAGTGGCTTGTTGAAATGCTATTTTAGGTTGGAGAAAAGGATGTTGGAAGCTTTCTTGAGATAAAGATTTAAAGGTTCAAGAATGAGGTAAGGGATGGCCCCATGTGGAGGTGGCCTTGCATTGCATTGTAAGTAGGTTGCATAAATTTTTATGTATCTCTTTGCATGCTTTACTTGTACATGAGACCTATGGCCATGGGGGTGGGAAAGAAGTGGTAGGTTGATGCCTCAAACCATGTTGGGTTGTGAGGATGGAATAACCTAACCATGCTTGCATGCATTTGCCATTACATAGACTTGTTATGCTTGTATTTACTTTGCATATGCACCCTTACTGAGCTTTGTAGCTCATGACGTTTTATCCTCCCCTTGTAGATTGTTTTATGTCAAGAGAAAAAGGGAAAGTTGCAAGCTTGTGGTTGGAAGCTCTTGGTGTATATTTCATTTATTTTTGTTGAAAAGTTAAGGCTTAAAGAAACCTAGGCATGTGATTATTTTATTTGTGACCTTATGGCTTAGGGAAGCCTATTTTTTGTTGTTGATCATGTGTGGTATTTATATATGAATGTTGTTATGTGAGCAACAATAGGTTGTGTAAGACTCATGTGTGAAATGGAAGGAGATTTTGATGTATGTTGTGTATTCATCAAAGAGGTGGATTAAGCCTTAATTATGGAGAATTAGAGACAAAATCAGAATGAATGTGAAGTATTTTTAATTAATTTGAATTCTGAAAAAATTGGGTTAGGAGGCCCACAAGCAAGCAGGGCAGGGCCGCGCGCGTGCTGGTAGCCGTGGCTAGTGGGGACCTGCACGGGCCCCGGGCGTGCCAGCGGGCCCCGCTGGCCAAATTTTTTTAAAAATGGGATTTTTGGGAAATTAAGGGGCAATTCTAAATTGATTTTTGGGCCCTGGAGGAATTTTCAAAATATCAGAATTTTCGAGCATTTTGGAGAATAATGCCGAAATTTTGGAAAATTGAAAATTATGAGTTTTTCCTCCTAAATTGGTAATCTATCAATGGATCGATTTAAATGGTGATTTTATGGAGCCCAGTAAAAAATTCTTGAATGGGAAAAGAATTAAAAATAATTGAGAAATGGCGATTGGGCGTCTGAATGAGATTTTCTTTATAACCAATACGGTGTGGCTAAAGCCCAATTCTGCTAGTGAATCTTGGGGTTCAGGGAAGGGAAGGACGAGCCTAGTTCCCACCTAGGGCGTTTCGTCTTGAAACATGGTCCACCCTTCACCAAAGGCCAGGCAGGTGGACAATTCGGGTGATTGTTCACGAGTAACACCCGTAAGTGGGAGCGGGGCGTTACAATCGGTCCCTGGCAAAGCTCCCAAACAGCAGCTTGTTGCCTCACAACCCTGGCAAAAGTATCATAATGAGAAGGAAGGCTCGCATCATTCATCATTACTTCAGTTAGCCGCCTCCACACTTCATTCACGTGCTCACGGGCGAACATGACTTGTCTCTCTGACAATCCCCAAAAGATCTCGTGAATCAACTCTTGAAACAACTCGTTAAGCCAATACATAAAACTCACTAGGTATTCCTCTTCGTCTTGCCTGCTTCCCCACCTAGAAATAAACTCATGTCCCCACCGACACCATAAACAATTCAATATTGGGAGATCATCCTGATTGGGTAGGGATACACCGGGATCTAGTCCTCAGGGTTCCATTGGGATTACTCAAAAGCTGCATACAACACCAAATATCAGGCAAATTTATTAAAGCTAAGCCAACCTCTTAACCAAACACCTAGGGGTAGGTACAAGTCCTAAATAAATCCCATTCATACCACTTCACAGTCCCACCCTAACGTGCATTTATCACCCCTGCACGAATATAAATTGGGACACCGTCTCTCACATGAATTAGCAACTCAACGTGACACAACCTAATCCTATTCAATTCACCTAGACCTCCCTAACTCTACCCAACAACCTTGGTGTATAGGAACTCGTCCCCTAAAACTGACTCAAACTACGCTTTGATACCAACAATGTAAGCACCCCCGCCCGAATATCCCCAACCACCAGGACTACCCGAACGGGAGCGCTTACGGAAGGAGAAAGAATGGAACACAAAACAAGAACCACCCTGGCATGCATATACAAAAATAAGAACAGCGGAAGCGAAGCTAAACACATGCATGCACTACGGGTACCCCGCTAACACAGCAGTCACACGATAAATAAATGAACACTGACTCCTGTGCTGACATACACGAGACTCGAGGAAAAATCTGGCATAGTAAAAATAATGGAGTAAATCCTACTCAGACATCAGAGTTGACAGGGACTGACGGGACTGCCTGTACACCATACCGACTCTGTCGCTAAAAGATGACTCCCTTGCCATGGCCCACGCTGCCACTACCTGGAATGATGGAAAGCAAAGTGAGTTGAGAGACTCAGCAAGCATAAATAAAGAATGGCTGAAGGTTGTATGGACCAATAAGCTCTCCCCCAGAACACCAACCCCAAAGTACACACAAGCCATGAGACGCTACAACACAATAGTATAGCATAATAAAAGCACATACCGGTCCTTGGGGTCCACACAAGACACATGGTACCCAAGTCCCATACAAACCTGTCGCTGCTCTGAAAGGCAACAAATATCTCCAGCAGCCTATTCGCACCATCCCGGGTCGGTGCTCCCGCCACCCGTGTGTCCGTGTCGGTACTCCCGACACCCGAGCCATAGGCTCCCTTCGAACGGTCCTCCCATCCGAGAATTAATAACTACCAGTAACCATGCAATGCACATAGAAATGCAATGGCGTAGTGAGCATCAACGTGATACACTAGCGCCCATACATCTAGGCATCAGGCCATGCTCCGCCCACATAGTAAACCACACGCGATGCATATGCCCGTGCTGGATGTAACCTAACCATGCTAGAATGTCCGTGTCCATGCATACTTAGTAAATGAATATCCCAACATGCATCCCGTACCCATGTGCATATCAAATCATGAAGGGTAATATAATGAATCTAATCATGCAGTAAATCACATACTGGCAGAGCTAGTTAATAGTGCCCGGCAAAGGTCAACGGCTAGTGACTAGGAGTGGCCACCCGACAATCCACATCAGGGCCGTACAATAGTCTACCCCAACGTCACCAACAATCGACCCCTGCTCCACTGCTCGATAGCTCTAACTGAATCATAAATAAATTCGAGAAAAACCGTAAATAAACCCGTACGTCTAGGAACCTAGTCCCCAAACTGGGTTCGACATCATTGCAAAAGAAATTGGGGCGATACAAACCCCTGTAGGCACTCAACAAATAAAACTCTAAAGGTCTCGGATTTAATTTAAATTAAAAGAAATGAACAATAATTCAACAAATAAGGCTAGGTACCGAATTAGAGTAAGGGAGGGGATAAAATACGAGAAATCATGGGGTCTTTCATGGGAATTAAAGATCATGAGGAGAAGGTTAGGAGCTTACCTTTACACGGCCATTTTTTGCCTTTCTTGTATTCTCGCTGCGAAGTAAAACGTTTCCTAAGAATTAATAAAATCATAGTTTTAATTAAATAAACATACTGTGTGATATAAATAATTTAGTCGTCTAAAATCCACATAGGCGCACCACAATTAAAATCCCAATGAGACTCATATTTATTTTAAATTAAATCACGCTAATAAAATACTCATTTCGTATAATTAATACGTAAAACTGAAACGAATTAAGGGAAGACAAGAGGTTCATAAAATGGAAAGAGATTGCGAAGGGTAAAGGGAGTTTGCCTTTATTTAGCTGTTTACAATATTTCCATGCTTGAACACCACTAAATTAATACACACTGTAAATTAATATACACTCCCAAAATTAATAATATTACACCCAAAACGAAATTCTAACCGTACAGAATATTTATTACATATTTCTTTACTTACCTGGATAATTAAACCGCGATTAAACCTCCTTAAATCTTGGATTTTCTCCCAAAAATTAGCCCCTGCGCGCATTGTTCTTCTTCTCCAAATTTCCTTGCTAATTTCTGCTTCAAAAATGGCTGAAATTGGCCTTAAAACGAAGCAAAACGGAGGCTTCAATTGGGCGGCTGAGAGCGCACCACGTGGCCGCGCAATTGGCTGCCCACCGCCTTGCTGAAACGACGTCGTTTTTGGCGCCTAGAGGCTGATTAAAAATAAGCCAATTTTTCCCAGCCGCGCGCACGCCCCAGCCAAGAATCGATCCCGTGTCCCCTGCCTGCACACTTGCACGCATAGCCGCTCGCGCCAGCTGCTCCCTCATACATATAGTGCACGCGATTTTATTTAAGGTAAATCGTGACCACTTTCGTAATTCACATTTCAGCACCCCAAATTTTTATTAATTGCACATACGCCCGAACTTCTATTTCCTCTTATTACACTTTCACTCTATAACTTCCAGAAAATTCACTAAATTAATTTATTTTCTTATTTTCTTAAATACTCCCAAATAAACAATTATTTTCTCAAAATTACATAAATAAACATTTTTCTTAAATCTCCAAATAACCAAATGAATTAATATTTTCTTTTAACCCACAAATATTCAATAACCACCATAAATACAATAATTAATAATTATTAACCATTTTCAAATAATTTAATTAATTACCTTTACTTTCCTATTTCCTCAAACAACATAAATTATTATTTTCTCTTAATTTCTCAAATATTTCATAATGTCCTCAAATATCGGTTTGAATAATTATTATTTATTTTCAAATTTTGGGATATTACAGATATATTGGAAGACTCATTTAGATTTTTCAATATCAATAATTGATTGTTTCGTTGCTTTATATTCCAAAAAGAAAAAGATCTCTGAGAGTTACTAATAAATTTTTGAAGTTTATTTGTACTAATAATTTTTGTAACTTTAAGTTTATTTTATAAATAACTCTAAGTTTATTTGTACTAATAATTTTTGTACAAATAAACAATGATTGAGTGTCTTCCGTGATATCTAAATATGCAAATATATGTTTGTGTCTTGTATCGAGATATGTTTTATTTTTTGTGTCCTATATTTGAATATGTTTTACTTGTATTTGTCGAATTTTTTTTTTTTTTGTCTTTAATTCAAATGGATATAAGCTTCTTTGTTTATCTTGTATTCGAATGCAAACGAAATATTCTGTTGCTAATTCAAATGGATATTAATTTTAATTTTAATGTTTATTAATTTTATTTCTTTGCTAATTCAAATGAAAGTTTTATAAATTATTATATTAGCAGCTGAAAATTTAGTCCCTAATTTGATTTTAATTTGTAATTTTATTTTTTTATTAATTTTTCAACTTAATGAGAATATTCGATCACTAGTTTTGAATTTATTTTGAATTTTTATAAATTCTACATTTAAATATGAAAATTTTCTTTGTCAAATGAGATTTTAAATTTAATTTAAATATTTTATGAATTTCACATTTTAGCAATGGAATAATTCGGCCACTAAAACTCATGATTTTTTTAATTTTAGTGATAGAAGAATTTCATGACTAAAAGATTTAAATTTTAATTTTAATTTAATTTTTTTTCCAATTTAGCGACGAATTGTTTCAATTTGGAATATGCAATACAAAGTTAAAGAGAAAAAAAAAAGGTGGACTTTACTATTCCTATGGAATTGGTTGTGTGAACTATGATTTATTATTATAAATATGATTTATTATTATAAATATGTTCGGTTGTAAAATTAAGAATACTATATCTAAGTGAAAATTGTGAAGGGTAAGTAATATATAGGATTACGAACAATGTAGGAAAATATAATATATTCAAATATATTTATGTGATCTAGGAAATGGGAAGTTTGGTCGTTTATCATTTAATGTAAGTAATATCTTCTCATTTAGACACTAAATACAGAATAATTATTATGTAAGTGTGTGAAACAATATTATTTAGTGTCGTCACTATTTTATCTCGTTTTTAACTTTGTAATGACACTATTTAATCCACCAATCAAATAGGACGTTCAAGTTTTTAGCATATTAGTTTACTATGATAAATATATAGGTGAGTTATGTAGAGTGAGTTTCATAGAATTACATGAAACTCGTGATATTCTTTATAGAATTCAAGGGTTTTTTTATTATTTATATTTATTATTCATTATAAATATTATTTATATTTTATTTAATTTTAAAAATATTTAAAACTGAATAGAATTAGTGATCGGCATCTGCCTGTCGCTGTTTGAAATAAATTTAATTTTATTCTATCGCTAAGAGATTTTAATTATTCAAATATTCTTCTATTTTAGCAACGAAAATGATCCGTAGCTGAAAAATTTTAAATTTAGTTAAGTTTTTGTATTTAAAATTATTTGTATTATAGCGCTAAAATTTATAATTTAAATTTTAAATATTTTATTTTATTACTAAGAGAGTTTCATATTAATTTATATTTTTAATTTAAAATTTTAATTTATTTTAGTGACGGAACAATTCCATCACTAAAAGGGGATTTATTTATTTTTTAAGTTTTCATTTTTAGCAACGTAATTTTTTGGTCGCTTAAAAAATTAAAATTAAATAATTAACTTTAGTGATTGAATTTTTCATCGCTAAATTATTTTAATATTAATTTATATTTTTTTCAAATCTTTTAGTGATGGAATTAATTCGTCGCTAAAAAATTTAAAATTAAATTTTAATTTTAATGTCTTTTAGCTACAGATCTCTTCGGTTGCTAAAAATTATAATTTAATTTTTAAATTTTTAATTTTAGTGACGGAACTAATCCGTCACTAAAAGATTTGTATATTATTTTTTATTTTTTTTATTTTTAGCAACAGATTTTTGTCATCGCAAAAAAAATTAATTAATTTAATTTCTTTTAGGGACAAAAATATTTATCGCTAAATTAAAATATTTAATTAAAATTAAATTCTCTAAAATTATTTAGTGACGGGAGTTTCCGTTATTTATTTCGTCGCTAAATTTAAAAAATATTAAAAATTATTTAGTGATAGGTATTTTCGTCGCTAATTCTGTCGCTAAATTATAAAAAAAAATTGCGATGGCCTTTTTCGTTGCTAATTCGTGGCTAAATTTTTGCAACGATAACTCCGTCACCAGCCCATCACTAATTAGTGATAGATTTTTTTTCATCGCTAATTCAGTCCCTAAATAATATTTTTCTTGTAGTGTATAGTCATCAGACCTGAGAGTCTTTATATCACGTCACCTATACCCCTCACTAGCTAGTTGCACCATTTTCTTTGTGTCCTCATCAGGCTACTTTGGTGGGGACTCACAAGTGCTTAAGATATCTAGTTGTACCACATATCTATTGGCCCAAGCAAATAAATTAGCCTATGTGGTTGGCTGGTCAAGAGCTAGGGACTTCCTCAATGGTAGAAAAGTGATCCCCTATAGAAAAGCCAATATTGCTACACTGACTAGCAAGTTTTTAACCTACAGGATGGCATTATGAAGTGATCGATGTACTATCTCAATGTCTCATTTGGCCTTTGTCATATGCTAAGAAGAAATGTGAGGTCTTTTTTCCTCAGGGCATTAGTTACAAAGGCTACAATAAACTCCGTGTGTAGCTGCTCAAATGATGTGACGTAGCCAAATGGAAGCTCACTAAACCAAGTGTGAGCATACTCGACTAGAGACTGTAAAAAGATCGAGCACATAGTGGCATTACTCCACTTATGCATATATGCCAAGAATTCAAACTATTGTGAGTAGAGAATAAGATTATAACGACTCGTTTGTGGGTTTAGCAGGTCGAGTGATTTTTATTGTGGTGATTGAATTTTCTTTTTTCTTGGGAAATGATTTTGAGAAATTATTTGTGATATTATAGGTAGAGTGGAAAGGCCAAATAAAGGGATTACTCTTGTTGAATAGTCAAAGGAAAATGGTGTACACGTGGAATGGTCAACATAGTCAAGGAAGGAAGCAAACTCAAGTGGGGTTCAAAATTCACCAATGTAAAATATATGCATATTGGTAAGTTTATATGTGGAGATAAAATTAAGGAAATTATTTGTATAAGTGAATATTACTATATATATAATATTGAATTTGTGGTATTGAAATTAGAAGATAAGTATATAAAGAATTAAGATATATATATATATATATGGAATTAGAGAATTAAATTAAGATAATTATAAAAGGGATATATGCATGTAAGTCAAGTAAAGGGAAGAGAATTGAGAGAGAGTGCAATGGAATTGGGAGGATAAAAGCTAGGGTTCTTCTTCTTCTTGATTATCAAAGCTTCAAGGAGGGTTGTGTGCAAGTTGGTTGTTATTTTAACATCCTATCCTTCCTCCCTTGCTAGATTTTTCCCCTTATTTTTGGTGGTGGTAGGTGAATTTCATCTTTATGGCAACTTTCTTCAAGTGAGAACCCAAAGGAAGCTTGATAAGGCAAGTTCCGTTCCTTTTTCTAGCTCTAACACCCTTGAATTAGGCATGATTTATCTATTAAAACCCTCTATTTAGGAGAGGTTATTCTTGAAAAATGTCTATGTAGTTATGATTGTAAATCTTCCTTGATTATTGATGATTCTTGTTGAAACCTTTTGGAACTTCAAATAGGGTTTGTTCCACCCTATAATTTCAAAGGAATTATGTATTTATTATTAGGGTCTAGATCATGCAAGGGATTTGGTGTGGCTTGCATGTGGTATGGTTGAAAATGTCTTTTTATGGGTTGCAAAACATTATGTTGATCGACAGATGGCTTGGGGTTGTCGAGCGTTTTCCCCCAAGCACACTATCAGTTGATCGATGTCCTAGGAACTGTCAACTGTTTTCTGAGGGCTATCGATCGATGTTGCTAATTCTCCACTATTAAAATCAAGTTGTTTCTTAAGTGTTTTCCTTTTGATTCTTCTTCTTTGTAAATGTTTTTAGAGGATAAATGTGCATGTATGGGCATGATAAAGAGCCATTATTGGGCTATCTGGAAGTTTGTGATTGGAAAGCATTTCATATGCATGTTTTCATGTATTATGTTGTGTATGATATTTGTGTGCCAAGACTTTAGGTTGAGCTAATGGACCTCAAGCTTCATATGTTGTATATGAGCAAAGTCCTTGAGTTGAGCTAACGGGCTCTAAAGACCTCATGACGTATGATATGGTAAGACCTTGGGTTGAGCTAATGGGCCTCAAGGACCATATGTTATTTATAGGTATAGCCCTTGGGTTGAGCTAAAGGTGTCACGCCCCAAAATTCGAAGGTTATGACTTAAAAATTTAAATAAAAACATTCTCAAATTCTCTTAAACTTTTTTTTTCTATATATACAATAGAAACAAGATACATATCAAATTCATTTATTATATCCACTAGGGCCTAATTGTCCAAAATACATAATAGGTGCACTTTAGGTCTAACAAAAACATAACAAATATTCCTTTGCACTTGAAAAGCAAGACCCCCAAAGATCTTTCCGATCGAGATTGCCTCTATACACATAACTACCCCAAAAAGGATCAATGCTGCTGGAAATACCCTCGAACTTTGCCTTTCCCTCCTAACTTGGAATGATGTTAAAACAAGGTAAGCCACAAGACTCAACAAATATATAAAAATAACGAAAAATGGATATGACTAGACTTCCCCAAAACATCATGCATATCGTGCTATACATTGAAAACACATGTCATTCCCATATACATAAATGACACACAATCCATGCCATATCATATGCCATATCACACACTATGCATGCGGTCATATAAAACAATACCAAGCCATAATCATAAATGCATAGATGCACATATATGGTCCTTGGGACCCATAAAAAATGCACACATTGGTACCTAAGACTTGAATACAAAGCTGCCAGCAGCCAAGGACAAACTACCAAATCAATAACATAAGCCCAACGCTCTTATATCACATCCACTAGTATCATATCCACCTCTATCATCATCGTGTGTCGAAGCACTCACAATCACATCACACCGAGCCCTTGTCTCATACATTAAGATCTCATATCACATATCAATGGAAGTTGCGCTTCCTTCTCATCATTTATCCACAACCTCTCCATGCAATGTAACACATAAAGAATGCAATGACTCTTATAGCATTAACGTGATGACAAGGCCCCCATAAGCCAAGCATTAGACCATACTATGCCCATATAGCAATTCACACATGCAAATGCTCTACATGCATATGCTCACCTATCATACACAAGTCAGTACTCAACTAGCCAACTGTGTTATGCCAATGTTCACACTCCTAACACATACAAAGCATGACCCCAATTAATGGAACCCATGGCCCAACATCATCATGCGAGGCAATATACCAACATAGTGCAATGCAACATAACCATAAGAAAAATTACACAACCAACCCAATATCAACATTTAGAACCTATCCCCTTAGGGTATAGCATCATTCCACAAAGAAATGTAGGGAGGAACAAGCCCTACTTAGCTAGTGAATAAAATGCACCAAGAAGTACTCAAGAAGACTTCTTTAATTCTCTAAGAAATTTGTTACCAAAAGAAGAAACACATAGCATATGAATGGCTCTCAACCGTTCCTAAATCATACCCAAGAAAGTTATTTATTTTTCAAAAATCATCGCAAGATTGACTACCCAAAATAAAAAAATTCCATATTTTGGGCAACGATTGGCAAGATTGCTACGGGCTCAAAAAATAACCAAGTGATCCAAGGAATATACCAAAAGAAAGATTAAGGAGTCTAGTTTATGGATAAAAAAATGAATTTCAATTTAGATATCACTACAAGAAGTTATGTTCCAAAACCCAAGACATGGTTGGATTATAAAGAAATAGGGATTTCCAGATTCAAGCATGAACTTCATAGGGCTATTATAGGCTCCAAATTGGACAAATTATTCAGATCTTATACGAAAATGAAGCTTATTAAATCTAGTTTACAACATAAAAGGCATATCTTGAATTGGACAAAAGAATACAATGCAAATTAACAATATTTGCATTGTTCTAATGTAACCAATAAAATGTCATTCCTTGGAGGATTTTTGGAGTGAATCAAGCCCCAAATGAACATCTCAACAAGACCCCTTAATATTTAAGAAATTTTACAAAATGTTTACAACTAAGAAGAAAGACCCATTTTATCAAAAGAAATGATATTATAGCAATGAAGGAAGCAAAGTGTGCTCAAAATGAAGAGAAATAATCAAGAAGAAATTGCATAACAAAAGGAGATGCAGTAAGAACTTGCACATAAATGGAGAAAATAAGAGAACTTGCCTTTTTTATGGTGAGAGACCAAAGAGAAGAAGAAGCACCCCTTTAAAATCTGCTACCCACAAATTGAGCTTCAATCCAAGAAGAAAATGGAGGAAGAAGAAGAAAAGAAGAAAAATAAAGAATAAGAAAATGAGCAATCGAGAGAGCAACGGGAGAGAGAAGAGAATGGGAGAAAGAAGAAGAAACAAGGAGGTATGGAGGAGAAGAGGGGGAAGAGTGGGTTGCCAACCACTTCCTTAGCATTTACCATATTGCCCTTCCAATTAAAACACAATCAATTCACTTTAATAAACCTCTTTTGGACATTTTCTTTTCTTTTTCTTTTTATCATTTTCTTTATCCAACACATTTATGCAATTTTCCATTTACCCTTACCTTTTTCATACACAACATAAAGACATTAAGCCCTTTTTGGACCTTTGCATTATTCATTTTCTTTTTTCCTTTTCCATAATCAACCCACAATATACGCATATATATATCACTACAAAAAAACTGGCATTTAGCGGCGGTTTTTTTTGCATTTAGTGGCGGTTTTGAAAACCGCCCCTAAATCAGCCGTCGCGGAGCATTTAGCAGCAGTTTTGACCAACCGCTGGAATAACCGCCGCAAATCATATTTTTTGCGACAGTTTTAAAACCGCCGCAAAATTAGTGATTTAGCGGCAATTTTTAAAATATATAGCGGCGGTTTTTCAACCCGCCCGCGCCCACTCGCTTGGACTCGCCCACCCGCCTGTGCCCTCCCAGCCACATGGCCGCATGTCCGCATGCCATGTGGTCAGGCCAGAAATTAAATTTCCAGCCTCCCCTTCCCCAGGTTCGAACCCACGACCTCCCCTGTGCACGTGCATACTCGTAACCGTCTAATCTGCCAAGCTCCCTTGTTATATAACCGCATATATAAATTATATACCACTACTTTCCAGAATTATATTTTATATTTTTTATATAGAAAGAAAAATATTAATTAATTTATTATTTTTTAAAAGAGTAAAGGAATAAATTAAAAATAAATTAATTGAATTAAATTAACTAAATTAATTGATTAAAAATAAATATATATATATATTTTAAAATTATCAAAATTTTGTTAAATTTATTTTTATTTTTATTGTTTTAAATTAAATTTTTAGTTAATTATGTTGGTTCCTAATGATGGCAAATATATCCCAAGAGGGGGGGTGAATTGGGATTAGGTAGATTTTTGATAATTTAAAACTTTGATTGTTGGTAGAATACTAGGTTTCGAAATATATGGGATATGTTTTGAAATAAACCTTTCTGTTAAGTAGGTTTCAAAACCTACTCTATATGTTTCGAAATATACCTCACTGTTTTGCTAGTTTCGAAATAAAGAATGTATGTTTCGAAATCTACTTCACTGTTTTGCTTAATTCGAAATCCTTTACCTTGTATTTCAAAATAACTATCTTTGGAAAATATAATTTATATAATTAAGAGTATACCAAAGATGTGTGTATATTAAAGATATGTTTTCTATGAATATGTATAAACTTATGCTCATGAAAACTATTTTAGCCTTTGATAACAAAACTTATAAAAGCATGTGCAATAGGCAATAATGATACATGAAAGCTAAAGAACACTTTGCACACAAGATATATAGTGGTTTGGCACCCGCCTACTCCACTACCTTCAAGCTTACCCACTTAAAGGATTTGCAATCCCAATCACTTTTACTAGTGATCTCCACAACAAGGATTTTACCATGGTTCACCCAAAAACCTTACAATGTGAGTTTTTACAGGCTCAACTCAAACCTAGCACCAAGTGAGTTTTTACGGGCTTAACTCAAACCTTACACCAAGTGAGTTTTAAGGCTAAACTCAAACCACAATGAGTTTTAGGCTCAACTCAAACCACAATAAGTTTTAGGGTCAACTCAAACTCTTACAACATTTACAAGATAAATAAAGTTTATCTTTACAACCCAAAGAGCAATAAATGCTTTGCCAATGGTTGTACAAACCTCTTAACTTGAGGTGAGGAGAGCTGGAGGATATATGATACTCGTTGTTTGCACTTGCTTTTCCTTTTTCACATCACAATGCACATCTATGAATGAATGGATCTTCGTTGAATGCTTGTCAAACGGATTTAGATCATTTGTGCTTGTGTGTGTGTCTCTAGTGTGTGCTCACTTGTTCTTGCTTATTGTCTCTCAATCAATCTCTATCAATCTCTTCTTGTCTTCAAATACCTGCTATTTATACCAAGATATAGAAATTTAGCCGTTTATAGCCGTTAGAGACAAGACAGGAAAGTAGGTTTCGAAACATACAAAGTGTATTTCGAAACATCACATAAATAGACAAAGGTTTCGAAACATAGACAACAAGTTTTGAAACATACAAGCTTCCAGCTGGACAAAGGATTTAGAGACAACAAACAAGTGGGAGACAAACACTTATGCCCACTTTGAATATTTTAAAAAGCACTAGCAATCAAATTCAAATTTGAATCTCTTAAGCATGGAGAATGCATTTAAAAAATACTTTGAGAAGCATTTAGATAAAAACAAAAATGCAGAACAAATGCATCTCGATTTTTCAAATGAATCTGCTGACAGAATGTCAGAGGTTTCGAAACATGATATGATAGGTTTCGAAACATACCTCTTTGGAAATGAGGTTTCGAAACATGATGCATATAGGTTTCGAAACATACCTCTCTAGAAATGAGGTTTCGAAACATGACATATAGGTTTCGAAACATAGTTCAAAACCTGAATTGAAAACGCATGCATAGCAGAGATGTTTCGAAATAGCATACATTGAAAACCATTTCAAAGGGGTTTCGAAACATGCATGGAAACATGACAGATATTTAGAAACATTTGCATGAAAGCACAATCCACAGTATGTATACATCACAGCTTATTTACATTTCTTTAGTTTAAATAAATATCCACATTTTCTTTAATTTATATTTTACCTCCATTTACTTTAATACATAAATATAAATAACAAAGTACCCCCTATTTGGATTCAATAAAAATACTTAGAAAATCAAAATCCAAATAGATAAGAAAGTAGATTTTGGATTTTAGTACAAACTCGAGTTTTAGCAATAATACCACCTCCAAAATATATACTTTATATTTAATGAAAAATTCATTAAAAATCGTTTTAGCACTAATGAATGTTAGATATCAAAATACTAGGAGTTAGTTTTCTAAAAAGAAAACTCTTTCTTATACTTTTCCTTATAAGGTGCTAACCTTCCAGACTTAGTCAAAACAGGGTTTTCATTTTCACAAAGAGATACTTAATATACTTGATATTGAAATTGATATATATTGAAAACCACGTACTGGACTCATGACAATTAAACCAATATATGTTTTTCATCATTAAAACTATTGTACAAAAAGTACAACAACAAATTAGTGGTGAACACGTGTGATATATGGGAAAGTTTAATTTAAAAATAAAAAAATAAATTTATTATTTTAAATAATTTTAACAAAATTAATAATTATAATTTTTTTAATCTTTAATCATGTTGGAAAATTTTAAGTTTACTTAATTATTCACTATTCAATATGCTAATGGAGAACACTTTTAATTCAATATAATTATAAATTTTTTTATTATATTATATTTATTTATAAATAAATATTATAAAATCTATAATATTTCCACTTAAAGACATTCGTTATTTTCTATTTATTATATTATAATTATAAATATAAATTAAAACTCTTAAATATGAGTAAGAATAAGTTTTTTCAATAATAACAAAATTTTAAAAAAATGAATTTTGATTTCTTCCATAGTCTTAAAAAATTGATACCTTAAATATTAATTAGCATTGAAAAACCCTAGTATTTGACAAACTTAAATAACTTTTTATGAATTTGTTAAGACATCACATTTTTAAGACTATAATATAATTATTAAAGTAATTAATAATTAATTAATTACTATCTTTGATTTAATGCAAATTTTTGAGGGAAAAAATTCACCATTGATTGACACTTGGCAAAATACTTTATTTGACTATCATATTTTAATATTATATAAATATACATAGAATAAAGATATAAAAATAATATTTTAAATAAATATATAATTTTCTATGACTTAATTAATAGTTTAAGTTGTCTATTAATATTTCTCATAAAACTCATGCAAATTTAATACAAAATAATTAGCATTGAAAAACTCGTATATTTAAAATTTATTATTAATTTTACAATAATTAGTGCATATTATTTCAAAGCAATTGAAAAATTTAAATTATTAATGCAAATTACAAAATATAAATTATTAATGCAATAAGTATTAAACGCAAATCATTAATGTAAGTTTTGGGGGAAAAATTTATTACTACTTATTATTTCAAAGCAATTGAAAGATTTAAATTATTAATGCAAATTATAAAATGCAAATTATTAATACAATAAGTATTAATTGTAAATCATTAATGCAAGTTTTGGAGGAAAATTTCTTTTTTAAGACTATCCTACTTTTATATATATAAAGATGCAAATTACAAAATGTAAATTATTAATGCAATAAGTACTAAATAAAAATCATTAATGCAAGTTTTGGGAGAAAATTTTATTACTACTTATTATTTCAAAGCAATTGAAAATTTTAAATTATTAATGCAAATTACAAAATGTAAATTATTAATACAATAAGTATTAATTTCAAATCATTAATGCAAGTTTTGGGGAGAAATTTCTTTTTTCAAAACTGTCATACTTTTATATATATAAAGATTTTGTAATTAATTTAATTTAAATTAAATTTTAAATTTCTTTTAAGATTTTATATTTCTTTTTGTTAATTTAATTAGATTTAATTTTATTTTTAAATTATTTAATTTTAATTATAAATTATTTAATTATTTTTGAATTTAGTGGCGATTTTTCAAAAATCGCCGCTAAATTAAATTTTTTGATGAATTTTGCGGCGATTTTGAAAACCGTCGCAAATGTTAATTTAATTTTAATTTGAAATTATTTAATTATTTTTTAATTTAGCGGCGTTTTCTCAAAAATCACCGCTAAATTCAATTTTATTTTTTAATTATTTTTTAAATTTAGCTGCGATTTTTTAAAAATTGTCGCAAAATTGAATGTTTTAATGAATTTTACGACGGTTTTTAAAACCGCCGCAAAATATTAGAAAAATCGCCGCTAAAATAGTATTTTGCGGCGGTTTGTAAACCGCCGCAAAATTTCATTTTTTGTGGCAGTTTTAAAAACTGCCGCTAAAAATTAATTTTTTTATAATGTATAAATCACATGCACTTACCGGGAGATTCTTTCAATTTAAACCCCACACAAATTTTAATTTTTCCATACTCAAGGGCTTGACTTTTCAAACATTCATATGCCTTGACTATTCTCTCTCTCTCTCTCTCTATATATATATATATATATTTTACATTTACTTGGACTTTCATTACACATAAATTCACTTACACTATTTTCCCATAAAATAATATTTTCATTAATTCTAGCCTCTTTATCAACACAAGACATTTCAACATGATTAATTCAAACGACGCCCAAGATGCAACACGTTTAATAAAATATTAATAACCATCTTAGACCCACTAATGGGTCATTACAAAAAGGCCCCAAGAGTCATTTGATATGTATATGTATGAGTTTATGTGGTTTCAAAGATTTTTCAAACTTTATTCATTGAGCATATGAGGATGGTGGATGGCATGGGTGCATTTCATGTGGCTAACGGTTTGGTATTCCATAAGCCTATCTATTATTACAATCCTTATTCTTATGCTCTTTCTTTTCATATTATACTTGCTAGGCCTTGTGGCTTATTATTGTTTTACATCATTCCAGGTAAAGGCAAGACTAAGGTGAAGGGTGATTCTAGTGAGGTGTGATCCTTTTGGGTTAGATGTGTACAAAGCTCTCTTGAACCCAAAGGTCTTGGGAGGCCTGTTGGTTTACGCTATGCTAATGGTTGCGTTTTGTCATGAGGGCTTGATGTATATCTTTTGAGAAAGCCTAATGGGATGTAAAGAATGAAAGTCCACCCCTCCATTCAAATGAGCCAAGCAAAAATTGAGAAATTCATCCGAATGAGGCCACTATAGCATCTGAATAGCCTTCTAATTTCTTCATCAATTCACCCAACTATTTAAAATTTATTCGAATGCCCCATTGCATCATCTGAATGTCACTCTCATAACTTGAAATTTCTCCCTAATTCATTCGAATATGAGTCATCCCATTCGAATGTCTTTTGCATTTTCTCAATTCCTATATCAAATGCCTTAGAACTCATTCGAATGTGCTCAGTTCATTCGAATGCCTTCCATATAGCAGCCTATATATATATATATCATCAGAATGTCTTAAGCTATATTTGAATGTCTCCCTACTGATTTACACATATATACATATGTACATATATATTACCCGAACTACTATTGATTCAAGAAACATATAGAAGATTCTAGATTGGGAAATGATAAAGGGATTTAAGAAAATAAAAGAATTGATAAAGATGACGTATAGAGAAAATATAAAAGAGAGAAATTGTGAGGAAAATATCACAAAACGGAGGAGATAAACTCGAGCTCTCTCTCTCATAAGCTTCTCTGTAACTTTTCAAACCCTTTTCTTCTCTTTAACAACAAGCCAAATCTCACTGTCTAAGAGGTTTCTAGCTGCTGTCGAGTGTCATAGGAAGCTTAAGAAGACAAGTTTTCTTCCTTTCTTCCCATTTTCTGAATTATAATTCATTGTAAATGTGGTATTGGGTTTTGGGAATTTTTTTATAGAACCTTGATATATGCACTTGGGGGTGACGAGAGGAGAACAATGAGAATGGTTCAGAAACTTAATGGTGTTGCTGAGATTGAATACAGGGGAAATAAACAAAAACTACTACATAAACAGAGGGATGAGTGTTATATGGTTGATTCTTATGGGTTAATGGATTATAACCTGGGGGATGTTTTGATAGTCATGTGGGGTTTGTTCTTCCCCACTTTCCTTAGGGAATGGTGAATTTATTAAGATTTTTCATGGGAAGCTTGTACCTTCTCCATGCCCTGCTAACGTTTTAGATATTTAACAATTTAATTTGATTTACTCTTGAAGCCTAAGAGTGAAGCCTTCTATATCCTTAGTGTGAGTTACTGTCAATAATAGTCACGACATGAAATGTGAATAATTTTCTTAAATCCAAATATTACTTCTAGACATGGCATGTATATTTGGAGCCTCGTTACTGCTTCGCACGCTCAAAGATATTCTCTCTTACTTTTCATGTTTCTGTGAGTTGAGTGTGAAATTTCCTTACTTCTGGTGTTATTCAATCACTATGATGTCCATGATTATGAGATGAGAATAATGACAATTGAGAATGTTACTCCTTGTCATGACATGTTTTGATAGTGTGGTAATTGTGTATCATGGGCATGAACTGACATGAATATTATCACCATGTATCATGAGTGGACACGAGCATAACATATTACCACTGTATCACGTGCATTTGTATGTGGTCATCCTACATGTTGCATATGCATCGACAAGATCAAAGATGGTTATGGGCACTACGATTGTGTACCCTGAGACATATCTCCCAAAACCAGTAGCCACTAGCCTGACTAGGGTTACGCTTCTGCGCGTGACGACTGGGGGGCGCACTCAGAGGTAACAACCCTGGGTGAGATTATATATATGTATGACTATAGCCAAGTATATGAGATAGGACCTATGGTCCACAGATTATCACAATTTCTCTGGTTATAGGTATCAGTTACAGGTCGGTATGTATTTTGCTGCATTTTATATTGTTGTGCGAGGCAGTTGGCCAATTATGTGTTTATCGGCTCTCTTGTGTGCTATGCATGACATTATTATCGTGGGTGGGTTTGTAGTCCATGTACTGTAATCTATTATCCACATCTATATGCTTATTAGATACCACTCACCCAACTTTTGTCATATTACTATCTTCCATGCTTTCCCTTTCTGTTTCTTATACTTGCTGGGCTTTGTAGCTCACCTTGTACTCTTCACCATTCCAGGCCAAGTAAATAAATAGATGGCGAGGAGTCGAGCAAGAAGGATGGGTAGTAAGATATGTGTGCAGGTCTACTCTCAAATCAATGGTCTTGGGAAAATGTGTGGCTAAAGATTGCATAGGTCTTATTTTGTAACATGTAACCTAACTTAGAATTGGGTTTGTAACCCTTAAAATTTTCTATTTTAATTTTGGGTTTGATGGCTTACGCATGGTGTATAGATATATTATACGTTTGTTAGTGGTTGTAGGATCTTTTCTTAATTCATTACGCTCTTTCCTCTAGGTTGTCCGGGGATTAGGGTAACTTGGGAGAGAGGGTGTTATATCCGACCAAACCAGACCGTGGTCTGGTTTGGTGCGGTTTACCACGATTTGAAAATCTGATACAAGTGAGACTTAAAACCACTAAAAATTCTACTTAAAAATAGTAAATAAAGACAATCAAAGGTAAATAAATATGAGTAGAAAATAAAGACAAAACAGTGTAATTCAACATATAATATTTCAACATTGAAAGCAGAAAATAACCTGTTTAGCAATGGATTATGCAATTAACCTATTTAGAAAATAAACAAATTATCAAATTAACCTATTTAGCAATGAATTATGAATTATGCAATCAAATTAACCTGTTTGGGGGTGGCTTTTATAATAATATTTTTTTTTTATTTTCTTGGGCGGTTCGGTTTAAAATTGAACCATCAACTGTACAAAGCGCTCGGTTTGTATAGCGCCCAAATCATTTTTTATCGCAAAAATAAAAAATTGACTAGTTCGGTTCGGTCTGGCCGATTTTTGCAGTACACCGATTTTTTTGAACACCCCTACCCCCAAGGAAGGAGGCCTAGGGATGTGAGCCTTTCCAAGAGTTGCTAAGAGTGCATGCATCATTTTTGATAAATGCTTCAGTGCCTTGAACTTTTTTTTGTCACTTCTCCTCAAGTTCTCGTTTCTCTATTCTAGTTTCTAAAATTCCATAAGAGATAAAGTAGATGACCTCTTGTGTAATACCCGAGACATTTGTAAACTCTGGCAATTTAATAAATAAGAAATGTCTAAAGAAGTCACGAGAGTCCGGGACTAAAACCCTTGTTTTAAGAAAAATCGAGTAAAAAAGTAATTTCTCAAAACATTGGAAAAATGTTTGAGGATACGCTAAATGATGAAAGGAACCTCTTTTTAGGAATTCAAGGGTTAAAATAAGAAGTTATGCGAATGATTAAAATTTCAAAAAATTTCAAGGGTCAAAGTGTAAAAATACCAAACTTCGAGCCAAAGCGCAAACATTGAAAACCTTCAACGGAACTCGCCGGAGTAACCAAACGGACCAACCGCCGATTGGAGTGGCCAACATGAACCCTCAAGAAAGGCTTGAGGTGGTAAGGGAGGTGGAAGAAGGAGATTGACCCATTTCTTTTATAAATTTGAGCTTTTGTATAAGGATGACGGAAACTCAAGGGATTAAGGTAAGCCTGAGCTGTTTTGAGGGGTTAATCCTGTTCTTAGGAGGGTGAGGAATATTCTGAAAGCGAGAGAGAGTGATTTCACCAGAAAATAAGGGAGAAAATAGGTTGTTGGAGCTGCAAGAGCACTCGTGGGAAACTGATTGTGGGTCACCTGAAATAGCACGATAAGTTAGATTTTAAGTTATAATCCTGTAGAGGAGAGAAAGAGGGAGATGTAGGTTCAAACAGGGAGCAAAACGGGGTTAAAATGGGTGAGAAAAATGCAAAAAATAGAGGGTTGGTCATTATCGCATCGGACGCTACCAAGGAAGACGATCGGCGTGTGCAGCGCAAGCACCAAATCTGCCTGTGCGTATAGGCGCATGGGGGTTTCTCTCGACGGCGCGTGGGGGCGTGTATAAGCTCCGTTATACCTAAAAATTTCCAGAAAGATACATTTAATTATTATCTACAATCCTATGTAAAAACATTTAACATTTGGTTTCCGAAAATATGTGTTTTATGCATAAAAACGCAGCAGGCTTCCATGAACAGTACCTCGAGTCAGATCGCTGAAATGAGTGACTCATGTTTTGTGAACTCCTGCATCTCTCGCATGTTGTATTTGCATTTGGGTGGCTAGCATGTCATTTATTTACCTTTGTATTGCATTTTATATACTTGAGCACGCATCACCACATTCATGGCTAGTGACTTGAGATGGGCTGTGTCATGTACGTGGTCTTGGACCACACCATTCCAAGTCGTGAATGGCTATGGCTTTATGATGACATGATGGCTAGCGGGGGTGATTGCAACACCTTGGCATCACTACTATCGGGTTACTTTATGACATTCTGCATAATGCATTTGCACGCGCTATAATATTGAGTCATCTCACGTAGATATTTGTATCTAATTTGGGTGTTTATACCCTTAAAATATTCAACATTCCAAGTGCAACAGATGTGATAGGTACCTCAGCCCCAAGTAATGACAGAGGAAAAGCAGCAACTTAACGCATTTTCCACTATGTTTTATAAACATATGCTATTGTAAACCAAACTTTAAGTAACCACCTTGTTGTACTACAATTTCAATTTGGGTGTAGTAAGATTTAATCTTTATAAAAAAATTAAAGAATCTAAATATGGTAACTTTTTAAGTAATGTATGTATGATCCATGTTTAAATTTTAAAAGAAAACATTATTCAATTCCAAGTTCATTTATCGTTTCAAGAAGGAAAATAAGTTAAGACTATTTTTACCATTTTCTACTAAAAGGTTGGTCTTGGAAAGTCCATAAGATTAAATGGTGATTAATTTTTGAGTGGAATCACGTATTTACAAGCTATTCTTGTAATCATCAATATTAAGAGACCTATGGTTCATATCTTCGTATGCTGGGTTTTCCATATTTAAACGCCAAGTACATGAACATGTAAACTTGAGTTGTCCTCATTATAAAGGAGATTTCTCTGCGTGGTATTATTTTGGATACTTGAGTATAAGTTATGGAATCCCATGATACATGGCAATAATGAGTTTTGGAAGTTACCAATGTAAATCATTCTTTCCATACGTGAGGAACCAGGATTTACTATTCTAAAATTAAAGGAAATAATGTTTCTAAGATTATTTCAAAGAAAAAATAGAGAAGATAAAATTGATTTACAAAATTATTTAATGCCTCATATATTTAAAATTTCAAACTTAATTCACTAGGACATACGGGGCATTACATCTTGACCCCGAAGGTTCTTCGCACATTAGCCTGGACCTAATCACCCTCTGTATCACTGGGTTGGTCTAGCTCAAGAACCTATCTAGTAGGACGCTATCATTATCTAGAAGGCTGCTTGGGGAGTATGGAGGTAGGGCATGCGAGTGAGGCATGCATGGGTGATGACTACTCAATGGACTAGTCTTATTCTAGAGAATACTATTCGTTGGACATTTAGCTCCCATGTCTTCTTTGTCTGGGGAGGCTAGCATATGTGGCCTCAGGTTGGGACATCCTCGCATGAGAAAACTTTGTTTTTCTTTCCATTTAAGACACTTTTTACTCATTTCCCATAAGCAATGCCAAATTTTTGTTGTTGAAATACAACAATTAAATTTATGTCTTATGAAACAACTCAACAGGGCCTGGCAAGAAAGTGAGGGGTAAGGTTTGTGCTGCTAAGGGGTGCTAGTAGACGTCAAGATGGAGGATGGTTAGATTCGCTATTTGGGAGAGCAGAATTATCAAGGTGGTGTTGTTCGGGAAAGCAAAGAGGATGCCCTGAGTCTTTGGATTGCTACTGAGCCAAAAGGTATTCGAAAGAATTCTTTCCCAAAGACTTGGGTCTTAGATTAGCTAGTCTTCGGATGCCTTGGCTCTAGGAGAGTTGGGAGAGTCTCTGAAAGGTGCTACGCTTTGGGGTCTCCAAATGAGTCTGTGACACAAACACAATCACAAGGCACTCAAGGAACTTTCCCACACGGGCCCTCCGATGCCAAAGTAAGATGATGCCATGATGTAGAATAAAGTATAAATATATGTTGTATGAGGCTTCAAATGGGTGTCTTTGGATGGGTCTAGATCTGAAGTGTTAGGTCTGGGTCTTTGAGTGCTAAATCTAGATTCATAGGGCATGGACCTGGGGGTATTTATAGGTTTCAAGGGCTGGGCCACATGGCATGCTCGGGTTGGATCGACTCTTTGGGCTAAAAGTCTACGAATGTGGCTGGAAGGCTTGAAGGTTCATTCGGGGATGAGATGCCCCTAAAGAGAATTCTTTGGATGAAACTCCCTCGAAGACTCTTTGGAGTCATCAAGATGAATGCTTTAAAGGCATTTCAAAGGGATTTTTCCCCAAACACTCTTCGGAGTCATCAGGTGACTTATGCCAAGAAGACTCTTCGAGATAAGTCTTTGGGCTTAAGGGTTTACAGACTTGGTACATGGCTGCCTAGAAGACTTTTTGTGGTCTTTTGGGGCTTTAGCCTTCTTTGATATTTCCTTGAATTTTTGGATTTTATTTTTATAGAGTACCCCACAACAACCTATTTACGTACATGCTTACTAAATTGAAAACTATTTTACTTTAAATTGCATGAAAATGTTTTCATCCAATTAGGAGAGACACCAATGCATTCTGGTTGTTTGTGATGCTCATGCTATTTACAGTTTATTGTTATTGTTTACTGTTAACTTGGTTGATGATTATATTTCATGACTCATGAGGTATCATTTTGACATAATGGGATAGGTTGAATAGAACACTGATATCTAAAGAAAATTTAGTATGACATGATTCTATGGATCTTGGCATGCCAAGACTTATGTCTTATTCTCTGAACACTAAATGTTGCCATATTATTATAATATCTCTATTTAGTTTTGTTAATTTATCCCACACTTTGTTATATTTCATGCTTTTATTTGTTTATGTATTGTGAAATACAACTACTTAAAAACAAGGTTTAGTGTAAAAGTATAGTTGAATGGATTCATAGGTAGTTGAAAGGACATTCTACCATAATTTGTATCTTTTTTTTTAAGTCCCAATTTTTTTGACCCTTAACTTGAGATGATCGTTTTTGCGCGACTCCCGATGCTCGTATTTCTAATCCTTAACTTTCAACTTTATTGTAGTAGTACTCGTTCTTTCCTCATATCAGGTCCTACTAAACTATCTCATTGTTGGCATAACATATCTTATATTTTCGAGTCTATAAGACTTATTTGGTTATTAAACATTTTTTTAGGGTATATTGCTACCAATATTTTTGGTCCTACAATATTTAATTCTGGTGTTCCTATTTCCTGTATGGTGTTGATAGGCAGTTAGGCACGCTATGTAAACTCACTAACTTTTCTGTCTACATATGTTTTGGTCGGTAACCATATCTTGAGATATTATGATGTCATTTTTATACTATTACTCTATTATCTTGGTAAATGGGTTTACCACCTTATTTCTATTAATTGAGATGATGCAAAACCCGATTTCTATTATACATCCCTTGGTTGTGGATGTTTTATTATTTATTATTTGTATTTTTGTCTTGCTAACTCTAAAGCAGGGTCCACTTCATCTTAGAAACCTACCAAAAAAAGGTGTTAAGAACTTAAATGTCAAATTCTTAAAAGTTTCTCAAAAAAAAAAAAAAAATCAAAACAAATATAACATCTAAAATTGAAACTCAAATTTTAAGATGATCATATTGCATCTAAAATTTTGTAAATAAATATAAATATGTTTGACAGAATTTTTATTTATATTTCAAAATTATTTTTTTTTAAAATACAAATTGTTTTAAAAAATATTTTAAAATATAAATAAAAACATTTTTCAAATTTTATTTTTAAATAACCGACCCACTAGCCAAGGGTTGCCTTAGGCCTGTGGCCCACCCACTCCTTGCGAAGGCCCGGCTTGTTCAGGTAGCCCTCTAGGCTGGCCCATTTGAAATCTCTGACGCTATCAAAACCTAGGAGGCTATGCCCCGGCCCAGAGACATTACAAACTACCAAGCCGGCCCAGTTTCCCAAGGCAACGTGAGAGAGGGAGGGGGAGAGCGGGAGAGGGGGAGAGAGAGAGCAACCCCATGCTTTGTGCGGCAACAATTCTTTCACGGAAGAACGGTAGCGCAAATCCTAGGATACAGATGTTGTATATTGGATTAGGCTGTCCCTGTGAATCATAGATAGGAGGATCAGCCTTGTTTTGTATTATTCTGTCGATTGGGATTGGGAAAATAGTATACTACATTACAATGCAAGTGCTACCCAGACCCAGATGGCGAAACCTTTTGATTCTCAAGACCTCCTGGATTCAATCATCGTCTTCTTCGTCGGCGCATTTAGCTTCCTTTCATTCCACTCCCACTACCTTTGACAGAAGGAAGACCCAATCCAACTTTGTAAGCTTCTACATCTTCTTTTCCTTTCCATTCTAATCTTTGGGATATTTTGTTCCTTTTGATTTTTCTTTGAATGCGAATCGATTTGTTTCCAGAGGAAGCTAAGCATTATTCATTTAGGTTGAATTCATGACGACCATATTCTGTTTGATCTGAAATTCAAAGATTGTAGTTTTAGCATCAAGCATGATTTGGATGGTGAGTTCGGTGCTGCTTTTCTGACATGTTTCTGTATTAAATTTGCCTCATGGTTTGGCATAAGAAAATTTTCTCTAGGTCTATGTTCAATTTTGGAAAAACAAACACCATTGGTCAGTTGTTTTGTTTTCAAAAATTCTGAAAAAAATTGGAAATTTAATGCAGAAGATTTTTGCTTTTCTTCTGTATTCAGAAGTCAAAAATGAACTTCTATAATCAATTTTTCTTTTTCTGATATGCTCCTGTATAATATTTGCCTCACAGTTTGGAATAAACAAATTCTAGGGTTATTGAGCCCCTATGGTAAGACTTCTGTGTTATATTTTAGAAACAACAGAAAATAGCAATAGATTGCTTGTTTTCAATTCCAAAAAGCTGGAAAAATTGAAACACCAGTAGAGGTGTTTTCTGAATTTGTATTTTGTTTGATATTTTTCTTTTTTTTTTTCTCCCTTTCCTATCCCATTGACTGATCACATTCATTGCCAGAGCCATGTGACCCATCTGAGGCGGTGGAGAGGAGCACGAGAAGTAAGGGTGTAAAAAATCAAAAGCAAAGCCAAAAGAAAAACAAAATAATGTCTTAGTTATTATTTTTTTTCATCTCTAAACTAAAGCTGAACACGTGTGTGCACACACACATAAAGAGAACCTAAACTGGAAAGTGAGAGCAAAAATTTAGAAGCTCTGTCATGGTAAGATGATTAAGTGGAGAAGTACATTCATCGTTTTATACAATTGTAAAATCCTTCTAAAATTAAATTGTACGTTTTACCAGATGGCTAAGACCAATCTTTGATTATGGCTTAGAATGTTGAGTTGTTATATATCAACATGTGCAAAATATGAACATGGCTAATATGAGGATGTTATGATTGATATGTAGCTATACAAGAAGAAACAGAATTGGAAATGGGATTATAATAAAGTAGCCATTGAAGATAAGATGTGCAAGAGCCATTAAGACAATTTGAGTATGTGAGAAGATCAGTAGACACTTGTGAGGTGGGTGTATAGAATGGAAGAAGCTTGTTGCAAAAGAGGTAGAAAAGAGTAAAGAAAGCTTTGTAACAAACCCTTAGATGTGGCATGGGATGCAATGGCTTTATAGAGGATATGAACATGAGTAGATTAAGGTTTTGATGTTCTTATTATTATAATCTACATTAAAGAGGTATCGGTGGTTCTATTCATGTAGAAAAGATGAGGATAAACAAACACCCATCCTTCATATTTGGCTACATGAAGTTTCTGTGTTGGAATAAATGTAATTAGCTGTCAATTAGCTTGTAATTAGGTTGCCAATCAGCTTGTAATTAGGCTGTCAATTAGCTTGTAATTAGGCCTTAATTTTAGCCTTACTATAAATTTCAATAGAAAGAGTCTAGATCTCACCAAGTTCTCTTCTCCTAAAAGGGTTTTCTCTCCTTTTATTTCTCTGGTTCAACACTATGAAATCCACAAATTGCTCTAAACATGGTTGAATCCCAGCTGTGCACCAACTATACAAAAATGGAAAGAACTCTACTCTTCATTCTGAAGGCTGTTCCATGAATTCCCTAGAAATATTGGCGGTTTGTTTAACTTAGGTAATTCAGATTGAAGCATGAGGGATTGTTCTCTAGTCCTTCCTTTTCCTCTTGTAAGCTTAAGCTCAATTCTATGCCAAAGTAAGATCTTTCATCAATTAAGAGAAAACCTACTCAATTTTAAACTCAACATAAAAAGTAACCACTACTTGTATCTACCATTCTATGGATTTGAAGATGGCTGACTTGCCAACAATCACTTACCCACCGTGCAATGGATATGAAGATGGCTAACTGACTTGCCAAAAGTCTCTTGCTCTTCCATCTTATAAGGTTGTCTTAATTAAGATCTTGACATGCACCACCTACCATCCAAAGAAAGCTATCATTGAAGGAGCTTTAAGAAAGAAAATTCCTTCCCAAGAGAAGGACATATTAGCAAGACTTTCCATTGTCCTTAGAGTGGATCCACTTAAAATCCTCCTCTCTCTTGGGGAAGGTAGAACCTTTAAAAGCTCCATGATGTCCCTAACGTTCCAATCATTATACTATCTTTCTTGAACTCTACATGCCAAACAGCATGCAGAACTTTCTATTTTCAGATAATTATTGAGTGAAGACGCCTTATTCTACTTGGCAACCAAATAGGAGAATGAAAATACTCATTTAATTTGTTCATTTGTACATAAATTTGATTCTTCTACTCGTCACTTCATTCTGATCCCTTCCATTCTATCTTGCACAAAACCTAGAGCTATCTTCACATATGTACCAAAAGAACAACTGCAATTGAGGTTGTTAGTGGGCCAATCTGTTGGTAAATATTTCAGTTCATCCACACCCCTGTTTACTAATTTAACATTCATTTTTTTGATGAGGCTTGCTTCAACTTAACACTCACATTCAACAACTCTGTAGTGATTTGACAAATATTAGTATAGAAAAGCTATCAAAATTTCTAATGAATTAAATAGATCTACCTGGGGCATTATCTACACTTAGTTTGACTACATATTTTGAATGTATATTCATATCTTGATGTTTATCCTAACTAGAAAGGAAAGAAGAACTTATAATATTACAATAATGCAAATAGATATAAGGTCTGGTACTGTTAGGACCTATTTGTTTTTCTCCTCATTTTCTTTGTTTTTGCTGGTTTGGAAATCAATAATTCTAAGAACTTCAAAAACATCCTTGCTTCATGTAGTTGTATTTTCACGTTATAACAATTTTTGAAATCATTTAAACCATATTTTTGTTGCTTTCTAGAGTGGTGTGTTTTTGAGATATTTTTTTGGAAAACAATTTCTAGAACTAGTTCACTGACTATAAAATTTTTTTTGAGGACAACCACATGGGCCCTTAGGATTTCTAATTTAGGACCAACTATTATTTTCTACAAGGTCCATATATCATCCTTCTGAGTGAAAGAACAGTACAAAATCTTATATGCTGCAGATGGATAAAGAATATTGATTATATTACTAATGAAGCAACATGGAACAGGAAAGAAAGGTTCTTTTGGTTCTTTATACTATCTTGGTGTTTATTGGAATTCTTCCCATTTATTTTGGGAATAAAACATATTAAATCCCTGAAGGCTAGTTTGAAATATTAAGTCTACATCCTAGGACTTGTAGATCTGCCAATATTGCTGTCACTATTTTCAGGCCCTTACTTCCTGACAAAAAAATAAGTAACATTATAGAAGCAGTGCTTCTTGAAACTGTGTAATGTTGTAACAAGAAGTTTCCTTTTTGTGCATTTGTTAATGTGTGCATTTGGTCTTCCTATGCAAATTGATTTATTCTATGGTATTCTCCGTATTTTATAAAAAGAAAATAGCTCTTATGAAAATGGTTGCCACCAGTAATGGATGTTGCTGGAATTTCATTGGGACTTTGTTCTATTCCCAGAATTAACTGCATGCTGTCAGTTGTAATGGCCATAAATTTTCTTGTCGTCCTTATCGATAATGGATGGATGCCCACAAATGCTACGTAAACTACGTAAATGAATTGGATATTTGTTTTGTGTTCTTTATCTGTAGGACATATCATGTATGGTATACCGGCTCCTTCCATGCTTCCACGTAAACTTGTGTTTGATAATTTATCTTCTTTTCTTTATTGCCTTATTCTTCTGTGTATGTGTTTCTTTCTTTCTTTCTTTCCTTTCTCAAGGAAATATCATAATTATTGGTTGCAGAATCACATCAGATTTGAAACACATCAAAAGCGCGCTGATACAAAGAGTGCTCTAAAAGATCTTCTTCTCAAAAGTGGTTCCTCCAAAATTACATTTCAGGTAACACTAGTTAAACCATATTTGATTAGGAAAACCCAAGTGCTACCAGTAGTAGTAGATTGGATAATAAAATATGCATTCATTATTTGTTCTTAGTAGTGTATAGTTGTATCTAAATTTGTAACTTGAGCTTGAACCATGCTAAGATATTGAACAATATGCATGAGATTTGGCCCAATAGCACTTTTATTTTAATTTTTCTTTCTCTGGGAACCCCAGGGAGGGCTGACAGGTTGGGTGCTGGTTTTGATGGGGGGGGGGGGGGGGGGGGGGGGGGGGGGGCAACTAGTAGTTGTTATCTAGTGTTCATCCATAAAATAGAAAGGATTCAGCATGCCATATGCAAGAAAGTGATCAATTTTTTGGATAGGAAAGAATAGTTAAAAGTGTTATTGAAGCTAATCTGTAATTTATCAGCATGCTTTTTCATTGTATTTACATCTCTCTCTCTCTCATACATGCACGCAGGCACTCACGCACACATGGCCTGACATAGAAGTTAACTGTTATGGCTAGTGTTAAATTTGTTGTTAGGGATCAAGATAATCCCTCTTATGGTTTTCCTTAGGATTACTTCCCAAGAATGGATGGAAAAGCGAACTGGAACATGGAGGATGTAGATTATACAGACTACTCAGATAAGAAAAATCAATCAAAGTCTTCTGCTCGCCGTTTTAGTAAAGCTCAACACAAGAGAATGAAACGTGAGACTATATTTTCTTTTGAGTATTTCTTTTTCTTATTTCTAATATTTCCTTGAGTGTTTTCATCTTCCATTTTATTCCTTTGGAGTATTGTCCGAGGAGGTGCACTTGTTTTACCCTCTTACTACACCTTAGTACTAAAATACTTGTGTGTTAGGTTTCATGATCATTATAGGATCATTTGCTTTTTCTTCTTTGAAGCTAGAATTGCTACACGTTATTTATTTTATTCTCAATTTTGAAACCTGAATATTGTTATGATTAAATTAAGGAGTCTTCTTGAAGGGGGCAACATTCAACAATTTTATTATTATTTATTGATGATGCAGTTATCAGTTTGCTTCTAATGGTGTACAAAAAAAAAAAAAAAAAATGAAAGAAAGAAAGAAACAAAAAGAGCAAGGGGAGGGCAGAAATGCAACCCTCACAAAACTAGGAGCCTTGTGCATTGGGAATGCTTCTCTATTGGAAGTTTAAGCCATATAATGTGTTGTCAGCTCCCTAAGGATTTGACAAGTAATTCTCGATAGCGGAAGGATTGTGAGAGAAAGAGGGAGAACGAGATAGAATTTAGGGAGAAAAGAAGATAGAACGAGAGAGAGAGATGAGAGAGAGAGAAATTCAGAATTTGTTTATGTATTTTCATATCATCTGTGGAGGGGTTCAGTGGTTTTTATAACTTGATCCTATCCTCCCCCATGTGCGGGTTGCCTACATGTGCTAGGAATGTACCAACTACCAATGTAGCAACAAACTTGGTATACCCCCCCCCCCCCCCCCCCCCCCCCAACAACATATTTTCTCATATACTACTTTTCCCTTCTATTACATTGACAATTACCCCTCCCATCAAAATTTTCTTACTCTCAAGAAATGTTGAGGAGGCTTGCCACACTAGGAAATTGCTTGAGGACATCTGGAAGATACTCCTAGGTATTATTATTCGGATGAAAGTTAGACCATTGGACAAGGACTTGAGTGATGGGAGCCCCCTGTCTGTAGATTACTCTTCCGTCCACTATAGCTATAGGTTCCTTCACACTATCACTAGCATTTGGAGTAGGCAAGGTTGAATTCACTGGTTGTGCTCCCACTGGCTTCTTGAGAAGTGAGACATGAAACACCAGATGGATGTTAGAGCTCTCTGGTAGCTGTAGCCGATAGGCCACATTTCCCACCTTTGCGGTAATGGGAAATGGTCCATAGAACTTTGGGTTTAACTTTGAGTTGGGGTTTTGGAGTAAGGCCCTCAAATGGCCTAGTTTAAGCTTCAAATACACTACCTCCCCCACTTGAAATTCTCTTTCACTCCTCATTTTGTCTGCAAACTACTTCATACGATTCTTGGAGTTACCAATTTTGTTTTAAGTACTTGTAAGGCCTATTGCCTTTGCTGTAGGCAGTGTTCTAAAACACGTTAGGTGCTAGTTGGGCGCCAAACTAGGGCCTAGGCGGACTGTTGTTGTTGATGTTTTTTTTTTAAGTTTTTTATGCAACAAAAACTTATATATATATATATAAATAGATTAGAAACTTATAAACTTATATATATACTTATGTATGTATATATATATATATATAAAACTAACGGTAGAGGTGTTGATCAAGAAGCAAAAGGGTGTGAATAAAGGGTGTTTGGTGGTGCCCTTACAACAAAACTGTAGATGGTGGGGTAGAAATAGAGGAACCATGGGCCATGGCACCAAAGGGTTGGCAACCCTCCCAGCACCCCCTCAGCCAGTTCTAGGGAATTTGGTAGAGCAGAGGAGATTGGCAGGTCTTTGTTTCAGGTGTGGAGACAAATACACCCTGGGCCATCAGTGCAAGCGACAACTACTGCTATTAGATGGGACGAAAGAATATGTAGGGGAAGAAGAGGGGGAATGCAATCAAGATGAGGAGGGAGAAGAGGAGAAGGTGGAGATCTCCCTACATGCTTTAAGGGGAGTGGCCACTAATAAAATTATCAAGGTGGAAGGGAAAGCAAGAGATAGCCGTTTGATGATTCTCATTGACAGCAGAAGCACTCAAGGCTTCCTGGATGAAAGGATAGCTAAGAAATTGAAATGCAACCTCACGGGGACTCAACCCCTATTGGTCATAGTAGCTAACGACCAAAAGGTCTTGTGTAACTTAGTGTGTGTTGGGTTTTGTTAGCAAATGCAGGGGGAAGATTTTGAGGCTGACCTATGTCTATTGAAATTGGGGGGATGTGATATGGTCCTAGGGGTTGATTGGATGAGAGAAGTCAGCCCTATCTGTTTTGACTTTAATAAGGTGGAGGTGACATTCAAGAAGGGAGGAAGGAGGATGACTCTAACTGGTAGTGTGGAGACAGGAATATGTAAGATGATCTTGGGTAAAAGGCTACACAAATTGTTCAAGAACAAGTGGGCACAAGTGGCCCAACTTTTTTCCATACATGTAGTGGAATGGGAGGAGAACATAGAAGGTGAAGGGAAACTCGTGCTGAATTCAATGGACTCCACACAGACTACTTGGGAGGTAACTCAATTGGACCCTCTTGATTTACTCTTAGATGAATTTGAGGACTTGTTTGAGGAACCTAAGTCTCTGCCACCCCCAAGGCCAATAGACCATACCATTAACCTAAAACCCAATACAGAGCCTGTTAACATCTGCTCCTACAGCTATCCTTCAAAACAAAAAGCTGAAATTGAACGCATGATCAAAGACATGCTACACACTTCCATCATACAACCAAGTACCAGCCCCTATGCCTCTCCCTTGCTGTTAGTCAAAAAGAAAGATGATAGTTGGCGGTTTTGTATTGATTATCGCCAACTCAACTCTCTAACCATAAAGAATAAATTTCCCATGCCAATTATCGAAGACTTGTTAGATGAATTACATGGAGCTAAAGTTTTTTCTAAGCTTGACGTCAGATCCGGATATCATCAGATACAAATGCACCCCAATGATATCCACAAAATTGCCTTTAGAACCTACCAAGGGCATTATGAATTCTTGGTAATGCCCTTCGGATTGACCAACACTCCAACAGCTTTTCAAACCCTTATGAACCAAATATTTGAACCGTACCTACTCCAATTCATTTTGGTATTCTTTGATGACATTCTTGTATACAACCCTACCTTCTGCAAACACCTAAAGCACTTAAGGACTACTCTACAAGTCCTCCAATTCAATAATTTGTATATTAGGAACTCTAAATGTGCATTTGCACAAACCTAAGCAGAGTATCTCGGCCATATCATTTCAAGGGCAGGGGTAAGCATAGACCCTCAGAAGGTAGTAGCCATGACTACTTAGCCAAGGCCTACCAATGTGAAAGCCCTAAGGGGGTTCTTGGGCCTTATAGGGTATTACCAAAGATTTGTCAAAGACTATGGCATTATTTGTAAACCCTTGACAGAGTTGTTGAAGGAGGGGTTCCATTGGAGTGAGAAGGTGGAGGAAGCTTTTGGGAAATTAAAAGCTACCATGTGTGAGGTACCTACGTTGAGTCTCCTTGATTTCAATCAGCACTTTGTATTAGAGACAGTTGCAAGTGATGGTGGGGTGGGGGTAGTCTTGATGCAAGGGCGCAGGCCCCTAGATTTTATCAACCAGGCATTGGCCCTTAAACATTTGGGTCTCAGTGTATATGATAAGGAGCTCTTGGCTATTTTAATAGCAATTGAAAAGTGATGACATTACCTTGAAGGAGGGTGGTTCATTATACGGACGGATCATGAGAGTCTTAAGTTTCTGTTGCAGCAGAAACTTCATACTCATCTTTAAAGAAAAGGCATGTCAAAGTTAATGGGGCTTGATTATATTATTTAGTATCGAAGAGGCCATGAGAACAAGGCAGCCAATGCTCTCTCTCGTTGTGTGGAAGAAGGGGCCTCAGCTGCTATTACCTCCTTAACTCCTGATTGGTTCCAGGAAGTAACAACAAGCCACACAAAGGGAGAATGGATCAAGGAGCTAATGGAGCAACTGGTCCTGGACCCTAGCAGCAAATCGGGCTATACCTTGGGGAATGGGTTGTTGAGGTATAAAGAGAGGATGGTGATTGGTGAGGATGAGCCCCTCAGTCAGAAGGTGCTAGAGGCTTTACATGACTCCCTAGTGGGTGGCCACTCTGGGGTATAGAACACTTACAGCAAGATTAAACAATTTGGTCGGGGTTGAGAAGGGCAGTGGTGGAGTATGTGAAGGGTTGTGATACATGCAATTGGTATAAGCATGAAAACATCCACCCCCCTGGGATGTTGCAACCTCTACCCATACCTGATCAGGCATGGACACCCATATCAGCATGGATTTTATAGAAGGCTTGCCAAAGTCAAAGGGTAAGAATTGTGTGCTAGTGGTGGTTGACCGTTTGATAAAATATGCCCACTTCTTGGGCCTATCCCATCCCTTCACTGCACAGGAGGTGGCAAGGGCTTTCCTAGACCAAGTGGGCAAATTACATGGGCTGCCTCATGTAATTGTTTTAGAACGGGACAAGGTTTTCACAAGCCTACTTTGGAAAGAGCTCATAAAGTCCTTAGGAACACAGCTACACGTCTTCCTCCTATCACCCGGAGATAGATGGGAAAACCGAAAGGACCAATCAGTGCCTCAAAATGTACCTAAGGTGTGTGAGCCTAGTGCATCCTATGGCATAAGTGGCTCTCCCTGGCCCAACGGTGGTACAACACCACCCCACACTCCTCCCTAAAAATGACACCGTTTGAAGCACTCTACGGATACAAACCTGCTCTCTTGCCACTAGGAGGAAGCCATAACTTGGTAGCTACTATGGACAATTATTTGGCTTAGAGATAGTAGATGTTGCAAACCTTAAAGAAGGAGCTAACGAGTGCCCAAAATCAAATGAAGCAGTATGCAGAAAGAAAGAGGAGTGAGAGATCTTTCTCGGTGGGAGATAGGGTGTATGTAAAATTGAGGCAAGCCCAACTGAAGATTATATCCCCCCAAGGCAGTCACGAAGTTGAGCTCTAATACTATGGCCCGTATGAAGCAATAGCCAAGGTGGGATAGGTGGCCTACAAACAACAGCTTCCGAAAGGGTCTCACATACACCCCGTGTTCCATGTGTCACTTCTCAAACCTTCTCCAGGCAACAATCTAGCAAGCTCTACTCTACCCTCAACAATTCAATCCATTCAATAGGAGGCAAAGCCTATAGCCATGGTAGACAAGAGGGTCATCTACAAGAAAAGGGTGCCAATCACTGAGGTGTTAGTACGCCGGTCTAATCTGCACCCAAAAAACAATACTTGGGAGTACCATCCCCATCTCTTGAAGTAATTTTCCAAGGTAGCTGGGCTACTATTGTCAAGGCCTGCTCCCGGATTTTTTTGCTAGCATACGAAATCCGAGAGAAGGTCCATTCAAAATGGATACAGATACTCAAAATTTTCAAAAATTTCTTTTTCAAATTTGCTCACTAACAATAGGAGCCAAAATAAATTATACAACATTCCTTACAGCATCATCTCAGGCCTACCACCCATACATTTTCAAAATAAAATGGTGCTAAGACTTTAATTACAAAAGGAAATACTCTACTCATGCCCTCAAAATTATACCCATGGATCTTAATGCTAGGATATCTCTGTATACATCTAATCGGGACTCGCCCAAATAACTATCTTCCCCTTTCTTGGAATGACAAAAGAAAACAAGGTGAGCTACAAGGCTCAACAAGTATATAGCAAAGGGAAGCATTAATAGATCAATATATAAAAGGCATGAATGGCTTAGAGCCAAGGGAAAATCACCACTTGACATATAGACATCAACTGGGTTCATACCTTCTGCATTTAACATCCTCAAGGAAATACAATTTCTTACATTTTAACAAAACACATTTTTCAAGGTGAGCCATAAGGCTCAGCAAGTGTATAAAAACAATGGAAAATAGATATGATCGGACTATCCCTGAACATCAAGCATATCATGCTGTATATAGAAACACATGCCAATCTCATATACACAAACGACACACAATCCATTCCATATGGTTATATAACACGATACTCAGCCATAACATAAATGCATAGATGCACACATAAGGTCCTTGGAGCCCACATAAAATGCAGACATTGACACCCAAGAACCGGTATATAAACTTGCTAGCAGCCAAGAACATGTAACCAAATCAATCACATGAGCCCAAGGCTTTTATACCACATCCATAGATATCATATCCATCACCGTCGTCATCATGTGCCACAACACTCACAATCTCATCAAGGTCACAAGCTGTTGTAGGTCTCAAACCCCCCATAGTCTTATGCATCATAATCACAAGCCAATTTCCACCACCACTACCACCATGCGGTATAATTACACTGACACGCGGCCATACAAGATATGCACAATTTTATCTTCATATCCTCATGTTCAATTACAATCAAACATTTCTTATGCAATTCATGTGTATGCCATTATACAATTAAATACCTTAATACATGCAAGCTCTTAAAACATAGCTCATACACATGGCCATACTATGAATGCACAATAGTAATTACTGCCATGCTTAACATACTTCATATATGCTATAATCCCACTATCATAATCAATTTCACATGCAACTTATATAATCACAATCATAAGGCATATTATGGTTAATTATCCTTAGTGTTTTATGGGTGTATTTCCTTTACCGAAGGCCCCTATCTATCATACAATTATAGGGACATTTCAATGTATTCAAAATTTTTATACGCACTTCACAGCTTAATTCATGCTATCACATAACCACATTATCATTCTTGTTTTACTTCTAAAGCCCTTAAGTCTACTTGCTTCATTAATCATTTAGATGGAGTTAATCATGGTAATTAAGAGCACAATCAAACATATTATACACCCCCCTCAATTTTTGCCCACTAGATTCTTGGCCATTTCACACAGTTCAACATTTAAATAGGTTTCATCACTCAATTAAGTGCAATTATTTGATAATATTGTCAAGGTGGAAGTATTCGTTTTCAGAATTTAAGATTGAACGAATTTTTAAGGAAGGAGAAAGCTATGAATCAAGCATACATTTCAAAGGAAGCCCAGAGACTCACTAGTTGTCCAAATGGTTCAAATCCTATTCCAAATCGAAGCTTATCGAGTCTATATTACAACACAAAAAGCGGATCTCGATTCCGATATTTTTACGAAGAGTTATGCCCAAAAGAGCGCAAGATGCACAAAACTCCTCATGCTAAAAAATGTGGATGCTGAAATGGCTAAGCATCTTAGGTCGACTAAAGTTGGGCAGAATACTGGATTTTAATCTTTAATCGACCAAAATCTAACTTAGATCGACCAAAATTGGCCAAAATGAAGGTTTCTAAGCTTAGGTCAATCGAACTCTGGCTTAGGTCGACCGAAGTTCAACTTCAGTTAACTGAAGTTGGGCAGAATGCTTATTCATAATTTTAGGTCGATCGACCCTTTGACTAAAGCTACATATAAGTCACTGGGTGACTTAGGTCGACCGAAGTCATGGCGAGGGTCACGAACAAACACAAATGCGAAACAAAAGAACACATAAGATACACTCAACCCCATAACTAGTTTCCTAACCCACAAATGCCATTCCTTGAGGGAAAACATGGGGTGAACAAACCCCATAGAGACTATCAATGAGACTCAACAACATTTTAAGAGAACCCATAAACCTTGAAAGAAATGGAATAAAATCCATTAACTACAAAAATGGTCCTCAAGACTAGCACAAGGATAAAAGCCATGATCATTTATACAAAAGAAACATCTCAACCATCATTTAGAGGAAATAGATATTGGGTGTTTGCTTGAAAGAAGAAGAAGAAAAGTAGGAACTTGCCTTTGAAGCTTGAACCAAGGAGAAGAAGAAGCAACCTGCTAGAGCTGGAAATTCACCTTCTTGAAGCTCCAATACAAAGAACAATGGAAGAAGAAGAAGAAGAAGAAATTGAAGGAGAAAGGAGGAGAAGAAGAAAATGTCAAGAGAAGGGGTAGAGATGAAATGAAGAAGAAGCAAAACAAGACAAGAAGAGGGAGTGGGCATGGCATTCACGTCTGCCCCCAACTGCTCCCATCACCCCTTTTTCCCATTCCACATTTGCCCCTCAATTGTGCTCGCGCGCACACACACACATAAGCCCAAGCCCATTTTGACCCTTTACCATTTCATTTCCTTTGTTTAAATCTCCACTTATATTGCACATGGCCCAAGCCCAAATCCATTATCCCAACACATTTATTAAGCCCAATGGGCTAACTCTTCAACTTGGTTCCAGCTCATTTCATTTAACTTAACTAAAATACAACATAATTTGCACTTGGGCTTAACCCAATTTCAGCAGCCCAATCCATTTGTTCACATGATCAACCCCATTTATACTTCATTTTAATTTTCCACTTACATTTCATTCTCCCATGAATTAACATTTCCATTAACTTGCCTTTTTATAAACACATAAAATATTTTGACCCATTTAATTTGGACAATGTTTGAAATGCATCAAAAAGAGTACTTTGAGAAGCAAAAAAGGCAACAAAAAAAGCTGTTAGTGAAGCAAGGTCAAAAGCATATGAGAATCTATATAAACGACTTGATACAAAAGATGGAGAAAGGGATATATATAAATTAGCTAAAGCAAGAGAAAGAAAAACAAGGGATCTAAACCAAGTGAAATGTATAAAAGGTGAAAATCAAAATGTATTAGTGAATGAGGGTGCGATTAAGGAGAGATGGAAGGAGTATTTCACAAAATTATTCAATGATGGTGGAGACACAAGAGTTAGGTTAGGACATTTTAGTAACTCTAAAGGGAACGCGAACTATATATTTTATCGACGCATAAGTTCAAAAAAAAATAAGACAAGCATTAAAAAAGATGAAAAATCATAAAGCGGTGGGACCGAATAATATACCAATAGAAGCATGGAAATGCATGGGAGAAGAGGGCATCTCCTAGCTAACAAAATTATTTAACGCGATTCTTAAATAAAAAAAGATGCCAGATGAGTGGAGGAAGAGTACTTTGGTTCCTATATACAAGAATAAAGGAGATATTCAAAATTGTAAAAATTACAGAAGAATTAAGTTAATGAGTTATACCATGAAACTCTGGAAGAGAGTAATAGAGCAGAGGCTAAAAAAAAAAAATAGTCTCAGAAGATCAATTTGGTTTCATGCCTGATAGGTCAACAATGGAAGCTATATACCTAATGAGGCGCCTAATGGAAAGGTATCGGGATCATCAGAAGGACCTGCATATGGTGTTTATAGATCTAGAAAATGCCTATGATAGAGTCCCTAGAGAAGTATTATGGAGGGTTTTCGAGGAGAAATGAGTCCGAATAGCCTATATACAAGCCCTTAAGGACATGTATTACGGTGCAGAGACAAGGGTTAAAACATGCGAATGGGATACTGAATTGTTTAAAATTACAATGGGACTGCATCAAGGTTTTGCACTAAGTCCATATTTATTATTTGCTTTAGTAATGAATGAACTCACTAAATACATTCAGACAGAGGTGCCATGGTGTATGCTATTTGCAGATGACATAGTGTTGGTGGATGAAACAAAAGAATGAGTGAACACTAAGCTTGAGTTGTGGAGAAACAATTTAGAATCTAAGGGATTTAAATTAAGTAGAAGGAAAATATAATATATGGAATGTAAATTTAGTAAGAATGCAAGAGTGAAGGATGTTATAATAAAATTGGAAGACTAAACCATATAAGGAAAAGACCATTTTCGATATTTGGGATAAGTGATTCAAAAAGATGGAGAAATTCACGAGGATGTCACGCATAGAATTAAGGCAGATTGGCTAAAATGGAGAAATACATCGGGGGTGTTATGTGATGGTAAAATTCCATTAAAACTGAAAGTAAAATTCTATAGGACAATTATAAGATTATTTTTGTTGTATGGCTCTAAATGTTGGGCAGTCAAATGCCAGCATGAGCAAAAGACGAGTGTAGCGGAGATGAGGATACTAAGATGGATGTGCGGCCATACAAGAAAAGATAAAATTAGAAATGAGGTTATTCGTAATAAGGTAGGAGTAGTGCCAATTGAGGAGAAGATGAGAGAGATTAGACTAAGATGGTTTGGTCATGTGAGAAGAAGACCAAGAGACGCTCATGTGAGGAGAATTGATGAAATGGAACAATTAGTCAAAACAAGAGGTAAAGGCAGAACCAAAAAGACTTTAAGAGATATATTAAAGTTTGATATGAAGTGTATGGACTTAAATGAAGATATGACAAAAGACAGAAATACATGGAAGTCTAGAATTTATATAGCTGACCCCACATAGTGGGATAAAGGCTAGATATGTTGTTGTAATATCTGAAATGCATCACACATAATTAGCTATATTTCTCATAAAATTCTAAACCCATTAACGAGTCGTTACAACTGTGACTTACTTGAGGACAAGTAATGTTTCTAGCGGGGGGGAATTATCACGGGACTATAATGTAAATAAGGAGATTACTAAGGCTGAAGGATAAGAGGGTATTATTGTAATATGGGAGTAGAAGGTAGTTAGAGCACATGGATCAAATTCAAATGTAACATCCAATTGTTGGTGCCAAGGCTTGGTATATAAACCTACCTTTGCAGTCGTGAGAGGCATCCATTGAGAATACAATTGATTTTTTTTCCCTCTCACGCTTCTCAATCTCTCTCTCTCCCAATTTCTCTCTCTCTATCGTTCTATTCTCTCTTCCCTCTTGATCCATCAGTTCTTGTGCAATTCCCATTGAATTGCGAGAAAACTTTCCCTTGTTAGAATCTCATTTTGACACTTAGCTATTTCTTGGGTAGTATAGGGATGAGTTAATCCAATAAAATAGCTGTATTTAGTGAATCTGTCCACTATAACCATGATGCAATCCTTCCCTTCTAACTTGGGAAGTCCTTAAATGAAATCCATTGAAATGCTCACCCTAGGTCCTCTTGGAATTTCCAAAGGCTGTAATAGCCTTGGAGAAGCTACATTCTCTGACTTGCACCTTCTGCAAGCATCATATCCCAACACAAATTCCATTACATATCTCTTTAGCCCTAGCCAATGGAATAGTTGTTTGATCTTGTGATAGGTGTTCACAACGCCCGAATGTCCCCCTATGGGGGAGTTATGTAGTGCTTCTATTATTTTTCTCCTCAGTCCCTCATCATCCCCTATAACCAGCCTCCCTTGATATTTGATCAAGCCATTAGTCAGTGTATACCCGGGCCTTGACGTTAGATCCACCACTAATTGTTGAATAAGCTCCTTGGATTTCCCATTTGCTTCGTAACTTGAAACTACTTCTTTACGCCAATCTGGGATTACTATTGTGATTACAGCAAAGTTGCCCTCCTCGTAACACCTTGATAATGCATCTACTGCTAGGTTTTCCTTTCCCTTCCTATATTAGATTGTGTAATCCAATCCCATCAATTTAGTCATTCCCTTCTATTACAATTGAGTATGCAACCTTTGTTATAGCAAGAATTTCAGACTTTCATGGTTTGTTTTAATTACAAACTTACCTCCTTCTAGGTAATGTCGCCATTTGTCTATAGCCATTAACACTACTAGTAATTCCTTTTCGTAGATGCTCAATCCAAGATGTGTTGGAGCTAGTGCTTGGCTAAGAAAAGCCAATGGCCTGCCCTCTTGAACCAACACAACCCTAATCCCACTAGCACTAGCATCCGCTTCAAGGATGAATGGCTTATTGAAGTCGGGCAGCCCCAGAATAGGCACCTCACTCATAGCCTTCTTAAGCTTGCAAAAAACCTCCTCTGCCTTAGAATCCCAATGGCACCCATCATTCTTCAACAATTTTGTTAGGGGTTGGTTGATGATGCCTTAATCCTTAACAAACTGGTGATAGTAACCGGTTAGTCCTAAGAAACCCCTAAGGCCTTTGACATTGTGAGGCCTTGGCCACTTAACCATGGCGGCCACCTTGCTTAGGGTCAATGCTTACCCCTACAATGGATATAATGTGGCCTAAATACTCCACTTGTCCCTATACAAAGGCACATTTTGATTCTTTGATATACAATTGATTGAGCCTAAGGAAAGGACCTCAAAAGTGGTTTTTAGGTGGCCAAGATGTTTAACAAAGGAAGGGTTGTAGATTAGAATATCATCAAAAAACACTAGGATGAATTTGTGAAGGTAGGGCTCAAAAATCCGACTCATTAACGCCTGAAAGGTAGCTGGGGCGTTAGTGAGACCCAAAGGGCATAACTAAGAATTCATAATGCCCTTGGTGGGTTTTGAAAGCTGTTTTGGGAATGTCTTTAGGTTTCATTCGAATTTGATGGTAGCCTGATCTAAGGTCTAGTCTGGAAAAACCAGTAGCATATTTAAGCTCATAAAGCAAGTCTTCCACAATAGATATAGGAAACTTGTCTTTGATGGTTATGGCATTTAGTTGACGATAGTAAACACAAAACCTTCATGAACCTCTTTCTTTTTGACAAGTAATACGGGTGGTGCAAAAGGGTTGTGGCTTGGTTGAATAATAGACTTGTGTAACATGTCTTTGATGAGTCTTTCAATTTGGGTTTTTTGTCTTGGTTGGTAACTAGAGCTTACATTGATAGGCTTTGTGTTTGGCTTAAGATTTATAGTGCGGTCAAAGGGTCTCTCGAGTGGAAGGGAGTTGGGTTCCATAAAGAGGTCCTTGAACTCAATTAAAAGTATATTAAGAGAGTCCATCTCATGTACCTTCCTTTGATCATGGGAGTGGCTGCTCACAGTCATTGTTATTTCTCCTTCTTGCTCTAAATCGTCCCCTATAGGTTCCATGGCATGAATGGAGAATAGTTGTGCCACCAGAGAGAACTTACTCTTGATCATTCTTTGTAGCTTCTTCCCCCAAATCATCTTGCATACCCCCACTTCATGGTTACCCATTAGGGTCTTTCTTCTTCCATCTTTCTTGAAAGTTACCTCCATTTTATTAAAATCGAAGCTAATTTGACGCAGTGTGTAGTGTAAGTGTGAAAAAAACACACCAAAATAAACCGTTGAAAGAACAAAGTTCAATGGCCGAAGCTTGGCTTTCAAGAAGACGCAAAAAGAAGATTGTTTTGCTAAGAAAATCCAAGTAGGTTGCTAAAATTTGTATTGAGAAAACTTGATTACAAACTCTAGATCCTAGGCATATTTATAGTGTTTGACTAATCCAAATCCATCTAATATTTGTAAACAAAATCCAACTAAAATCCTAATAGAAATAAATCCTAAGTAAAAGTCAACTAGAATCCTAATAAAAATAAAACCCTAATCAAACATGAAGTAGAATCCTAAATCAAGTAGAAACATGAAGTAGAATCCTAAATCAAGTAAAAACATGAAATAGAATCCTAAATCAAGTAGAATTCTAAAACATATAAAGTATTAAAATATTATTCTGGTGCTACTGTTCCAACGTGGTCGGCTCAGCCTTGGCTTGGATCGGGTCTTGATCAGTGTCCGTATCATAATTAGACTTACCCTCTTCATCCAATCAATACCAAGCACCACTTCACTACCCCCCAACTTGAGTAACCTCAAGTTAGCTGTGAAATCCTCCCCATTCATCTCCCAACAAAACCCCTTGCACGCTGATTAACTTAGGACCTTGCTGCCATTAGCTACTGTTATTGAGAGGGGTTAAGAGTGAATGATCTCACACCCCAGGCTCTTTGCCATAGCTTCATCCAAGAAGCTATGATAATTGTTTATTTTTCCCTCCACCTTAATGATCTTACTTTTGGCCACCCCTTTCAAGGCATGGAATGAGATTTCTCCTTTATCTTCCTTTTCTGTTTCGGAAGGCTCCCTTCTTTCCTCTTCTTGGTCATCTTCTCTTTCTACCAGCAGTAACTGTCTTTTGCACCTATGCCTCGGGAAAAACTTGTCTCCACATCTATAGCATAGCCTGGCCTGACGTCTTTGTTCCATCAATTTTCCTCCATTTGTAGGAATAGGAGTGGTAGAGGGCAGTGCTAGTACACCCTTACCACTGTGCCCCATATCCCTTCCCAACACTCTATTTTCGGCCTGTTGTCCCCTTGAGATCACCCCCCTTGTCTAATCCCTCTACTTTTTCATCAAAGCCTCGATGGTCAATTCTTGTAGCCTCGCACTCTCAACAGCTTGCTTAACTGTTCAAGGCTGCACCATTTTCACCATTGGCCTCACTTCATCCCTAGGCCACTAATAAAACTCGACACAAAATACTCCTCAGACAAATGGGGATTGTGCACTATCATTAAGGATCTTAGCTCTTCAAACTTGAGCTGATAGACATGCACTTGTTCCCTCTTGTTTGAACTTATTAAATTCCTCAATTACATCCCTCATGCTTTTATTTCCAAATCCCTCACAAAGATCATCAGCAAATACATTCTATGGGCTTTCTTCCTTCACTATAATCCACCCTTGAAACCATGCATCTCCCATATCATTCAAGTAAGCAGAGCCAGAGTGATCTTCTATTGTTCCTACACTTGATATAGGGAGAACATCCTTTTACACCTCCTTATCCACCATCTCGGATTCTCCCTATCAAAGAGTGGAATATCTAGTTATGGCACAGGGAAGCTTGGTTGATTACGATTAGCCTAAGCTCCTGGCCTTCTTTCCAGCGTATTCTCCCTTACAATCTTCGATTCCAACTCAAACTCCAATGATCCTACTAGTTGGTGCTCCATTCCTACTCCGAGAAGGATTGGCTTCAACCTCTCTAGGAGGAAATTTAGCAATGAATCTTATCGGTTGTTGGGATGCAAACAGCCTCACAAACTGGTGCATTTGTGTAACGACCCGCTCCCACTTACGGGTGCCACTGATAAATAATCGATCAGATTACTCACCTATCAAACCACAACTGAAGGGTTGGACTATGTTTCAAGAGAAACGCCCTAGGTGGGAACTAGGCTTCGTCCTTCCCTTCGCTCCACTCAGGAATTGGTCCTAACTCAATCAAGAAGACACAGCGGACTGAGACCCGAAACCCGAGTGAGCTTCACCTCTCTTCAGCTCGCCCCATAGCAAGCCAGAGGTGACCCAGGCACAAGCTAGCATACAAACACTTCGCTGAGTATTGGGGATTTATGAGAACGTACCTTGCTGATCTTTACTTGGTCCGAAACTCATCTTGGCCAACTAAGCCATATCCAAAGAACCATCTCACAATCATTTATCACACTATGATGATTACACAATTAAATACATCTAGTGCTCAATATCGCTTACATTCAATTACATGAATACATATAAAAATTACAGGGGAATACACAACAACACATCTCAGGCAACAAGGCTAATTGCCACAACAGCCTCCCGGCGCCATCCCTGCCTGCATCTGGACTTGCAACATCTACACATGAGGTAAAACCTCGTGAGTCACAAAGACTCAGTAAGGGTGCAATGCATGTAAATATGAGTATAATCATGTTTATGTATGCCAAATGCATGCAAATGAGGCTAGGATTACACATCCTCACAACCCACTAAGGTTTGAGGCATCAACCTATCAGCCCCCACCACTAGTCCTCCATATGGCCACAGGTCCACTAGTTCTTGCATCACACAAGATATAACCACTACATGCCAGTGCAACATAAAAACATTATCAAGCATATTTACCAACTTGCAAGTCCACCTCCACCTGGGGCCGTCCCTTACCTGGCTCGAAGCCTCAACTCCGCCTCGGCACGAACTCCAGCCCGAACCTCTAGTTCCTCTAGGATCACCGCCTCCCCGATCAAACCTAGATGCAAAACACACAAAACCCAACTCCATTAACATCCGGCATTAAACCAATGCCCTCAACTTCGCCACACATTGCAAAAACTCACCCGACAACAACTTCCGATCAACCCCACCGAGGGTTCAATCCAACCACTACGACACAATTCATTATCTCTCATAATCAAATTATTTTGAAAAGAAATAAATTAATTACCTCGATTAATCTGAAGAGAAAAGCAGCTAAACGCCCACATCGGCCTTGCCTCTCGAGAAACCACTTGTGCTCAAAAATCCAAATTTCGAGCTTCCGGCAAGCTCATCAAGCCCCAAAATAATTTCCAAGACTTTTTCCATATTTTCCTGGATTTTTCGACTATTTTTCCTTATTTTCCATAATTTATTTACCTTTTATTTTTTTTTTCTTTTTCCTCCTTTCTTCTCTTCTTCCCGCACCTCCCCCTGCACGCGCACTGTTCATCTTCCTCCTCCCCGCGGCTGCTTCTTCCTCGCGTGCAAACAGGTCCGTTCCAACTGCTGCGCACGGCCGTGAGCCACCTTCCAGCATTGCCTCCACCGGTCTCCACCATCACGAGCGCCAACGACCGTGGCTGTTGCTCCTGGCTCCGCCCGCTGCTACCGCAGCCGCCATGGCTGCCGATGCCTCACAGCTGATCGCGACCACAGCTGGTCGCTCCCCACGCCGCTGCTGCTCCGAGCAACCTCCATAGCCGGCTAAGCTTGCTGCAAGCGCCGCTGCCTCTGGCCGCAACAACCGTCTCTGCCATGGCCGATGCTTTCAGCATCGTTGCAACCAGCCATGGCCGCCGTTGCCTTTGCTGCTTTCGGCCTTCTTCAGCAAGCACATCGCCGCTCATCACCGCGGTGGTTGCTGCTGCTTCTTCGCGACCCCATGGCCGATTGGCCTTGCTTCTTTTGGTCATTGCAACAGCAGCTCAAGGCTGCTTCTTCCATGGTCGAGCGCAGCTACCTCCCTCTCGCGCTCTCACTCTCTCTCTCGCAAGCTTTCTCTCGATCTCTCTTGCTTGCAATCGCACGAAGGCTCTCGGCCCTCACTCTTTCTCTCCTATTTGATTTCAAATTTTGAAATGGCAGCAGCCCGCGACTCTGCCTATATATATACCCACGCCTATATATATATAATTACATATATAAAGCCTTTAATCCCCCTATTTTATCATTAATCCCACTTAAGGAATTTTAATTACGCTTGAGACTTTTAATAATAACACTTTGACCCTCCAAGGCTTAATTAAATTATCATCAAGCCACACCACATCTCGATTTTTATCAAAAATTAATAGCCGACCGCTACTTGGGAATACCGACCTCGTCCCTGCGCCTGCACGGGACCTTTATTCGACCCGAAAACACTTAAGGGTTGCCTTACTCAGAAAACCGAACCACCCCTAGGGTCCCCTCAGCTTCCAGGAGGTCCCCTCCGACTATTCGGTATTGGCACTCACTCGGACTTATACAAAATTTATTCCGAAAATTATTCTCGGTCGGACTGCTTCCAGCGTCATTAATTTCATCTCGAGACGCTCATCAATCTCTTGCCCTCTTCCCTAGACATCCAAGTCCCGAGGCACTCCCAGCTGCGAATTCGACAATTTTATTAATTAATTGCTCGAAATTTACCCTTGGGCTTCCCGGGCCACCCGGGATCATTTCAAAATAATCCAAAATTTATTTATTTTCAATACCATGTAATACCGGGTATTACAATTTGCTCCATCAATTGTTCCCGTAGCAGAGTACTCTGCTCTTGGTTCTCTTCATGCCACCTTTCCATCACTTGGTTAGTATAGTTATCCATCCCTGTTCCGATAGAGGATTTCAGAGTTCTCATTCTCGTTTGCATCTCCGCCATCGCTGCAGTAACCTGCTACAATTGAGACTCCATTTGTTTCATTCTCATTCCATCGACCATGGTGATGAATTCTCAGGAATTTGATCGATGCCCGTTCTCTCTAATTCCAAAAATGTCAGCTCCCTAAGGATCTGACAAGTAATTCTCTATCAATGGAAGGATTAAGAGAGAAAGAGGGAGAATGAGAGAGAATTTAGAGAGAGAAATTCATAATTTGTTTTATGTATTTTCTTATCATCTGTGGAAGGGATCAGCGGTTTTTATAGCTTGATCCTATCCTCCCCCATGTGTGGGTAACTGCCTACATGTGCTGGGAGTGTACCAGCGGCCAATGTAGCAACAAACTCGGTACAACCCCCCCCCCCCCCCCCCAACATCATATTTTCTCATATACTACTTTTCCCTTCTATTACATTCTAATTACAGTTATCCCCCCTTACTCGTTAGTACATGACGTGTGAGGGGGATGTAGACTTTTTGTTACTTCATTTTAGGATAAAACTAGCCTCTTTCTGCAACTGAAGCACAAATATGTTAATTTTAATCTAGTGTAGAAATAATTACACTTTGCTCCATCACATTTACATTAATAAACTTGAAATATAAGGGCTTGACTATCACAACCAAATAGACATTGTGTTAAATGGGATTGGGTGAACATAGAAAACCACTTTGACTAGAGTTCAACTTCGAGCAAATGTATGGCATATAGACTTGGGGCCATATATAAATCCTTTTATTTATCTTTGTACCTTCTCCATTAGGCGGCTTAACAAATATATAGTTTCTATTATTGATCTACCAAGCATGAAATTGAATTGGTTTTTTGGCACCTTGGTTTCTGCTCTTAATCTTTGTTCAATCACTCTCCCAAAGTTTCATGATGTGGCTTATTAGCCATTGTTTTTAAAGTTGCGAGTTGACTCGTATTATTTTATGAGTTTACAAGTCAACAGCTATAAAATGAGTCAACTCGCATGTAAAATCGGTTGTGGTAGACTCAGACAAGGATCGCGAGTCAACTTGTTAAACTCGGTCCGAGTTTCGAGTTTACCGAGTTCACTCTTTGGCTTTAGTTTCCAGGCCAACATATATGTATATATGTATATAAGTCTTGGTTCCTTCCCTATTTTGGTCTTTCTATGCAAACCCTAAACAGCTGAGAGTAAGCGATCAGCATTCCCCCTTGTTGCGACGTGCTTCATTAGTGCCGATGCTTGCTGCGATGTGTTTGATCGATGCCAATGGTTGCTGCGACAAGGTTGATCGGTGGCGGTGCTTCCAATTGCTGTCTATGTGCTCTAGCTCTCTGCTCTGTTTCAGCTTTGTTCGTTCACTGTTCATTCACCTTCCTTCAAAGTTCAAAGCCTCAAAATCAAAGGTATAGTGAATGAATTTGACCCATGTACGAGTGTGTTCGATTGCTGTCCGAATTCCGATTGCTTCTGCTTTTGACCCTTGTACAGTTGTACAAGTCATATATATATATATACATATATACATATATTTTTTTATAGATATTAATATTACTCTCATTGCTACAATTTTCAGGGAATTTACTATCCACTGTCATAATTTTATTGCATATGGTCTCTATTCATGTGTGTATCTTTTAGTTTGTATAAATAACATATCCAGCTGTTATCCCACTATGTGGGGTTGACTACATGAATTCTAGACTTCTATGTGGGTTACATCCCAACAGATAGTTTGTCTAGAATTCATATTTGGATCTGACTAGGTTTTACGCTGGCTGTCGGCTACCTAACGCAACCCTCCTCCTTTATCCGAGTTTGGGACCGGTAGTGGATAATATCCCCTGGCGGAGTAATGATGAAATGAAGTTTCAACACCATCTTCATATGGAGAAGTTTTATGAGATGGTGGTGAATGAAGATAATTGATATAGTTGTGTTCCATCACTTAGTTGACATGGTGAAACTAACAAGTACAATTGATATCTTTTAGTTTGTATGTATATGTATTTTATTTATAATAAGGATTATGTGATTATAAGTATATATTTATATAAATTAAAGAATATTTTTAATTATCCGTAAAATCTTACGATATTACGATTCAATTTTACGATATGATTTTATGGACCCTCTTACGATCCCACTTAAAATCTCAATTTTAACAACCTTGTTTCTAGCTATAGCTAGATTCCTCTATATTTTCACAAATTTGAACATCTCCTTTATTCTTGTAAATATGTGCTAAAGTGCCCTACTCCCACTTGTATGACATACTTTTTGATTTAAGGATCACACTAAATAATCTCATTAACAGAAAAAAAAAAAAAAAAAAGAGAATTTCTTCTCCAATGCATTTCCGTGCTTCTATCGATATGTTATTACCCATTTTAACTGATTTAATATTCTTTTATCCTTTTCAATGCTTGCTTTATTTCATTTGGACATAAATGTCTATAAAATATGTACTTTCTATATTCTTTAGAGTTACTAAGATGCCCCAACCAAATACTTGTTTCTCCATCTTTATTGAATAATTTAGAGAAATACTCGTTCCATCTCTCCTTGATCATCCCGTCATTTACTAGTAATTTTTGGTTTAATTTCACTTGGCATTGTTTTTCTCTCTCTTACTTTAGCTAATATATACATCTCTTTCTTCATCTCTTATATCTAGTTGATATAATTTTCATAAGCTTTTGATTTTCTTCAATAATTGCTTCCTTTTTTTTGCTTCTTTTTTGGCTAAACCATACCTTGTTAGGTTTTTTCATTATGACATTGATGTAAATTCTTGCAGCAAGATCTCTTTGTTTTGATTTTCTCTTGTAACTCTTATTTTGTCCACTAAGACTCTTTGATTTGAGATTTCTGTCCATAACTCTCCTAGAGCCATTTTTTGTTGTACTTTGAATAGCAGTAGCTAACCAAATCAGGAGTGAAGTTGGCTACTGCTATTCCTTCTTTTTCTTTTTTTTGGCTGAGGATCACTACTGATTTGGTTAGTGCCTCTCTTTCTTCCGTCCCATCTCTTCTATTACAGTTTCTCCTTAAATTTTTTTTTTTTTCACCTTAAATCCCACCATCTGATGCTTGAGCTTTATTTTGTGTAATTTTTCTTCCCATTTTTGATATGGATGTCATTAACCAGAAGTCTGTTCAGTTGTCTGACATTCTCTTAGTTTAACTTTACAATCCTTATAACATAAGTTGCGCTTTTGTCTCATAAGCTAGTAGTCCATTTGGGCAGTTGATACTCTATTTTTATGTGATTATGTTCGTCCCTTCTCAAAACCTTGTTGGCTAAGATGAGCTCATACACTAGCAAAATCCAAAATAGCTTTACACACTCTCTCTCTCTCTGTTCATTCTTCTCTCATCATCTGTTCTCTCTCCTTGGTCCTACACCAATGACTTCATCCATGCATTGTTCCGTATAGTGTATCTTTAATTTCTTGTATCTGTATGTAATGATTTTAGTACATGTACAGTGAAGTATAGCCACGCAAGCAATTTATGAAAACACTACTATGATAGCGTAGAGTGCGTTGTACTTTTGTGCCTAAATTGGGTAAGGGGTAATGGTCCACAAGGTTTTTAGAGATCATGTTCACCTTGCACCCAGAACTCAATGGACCTAAGGTGGTTACCAACATGTCTACCAGAACTGAACAGGGAGCACTTAGGAACCAAATCAAACAAAGCCAAATAAACTCGGTTTGACATGAGTTTCAAAATCTACCTATGAATTGTTAAGAATCTTGCAAGTTGGGCCATTTGACTTAATTTAGCAAGATTGTAATGTTCAACCTTCCTTTGTAAATAACTTAAGGGTTGTTCTCTTCGTGTTTCAATTTTCAGTTTTGTATTTTGAGTGTCTGTTTTGAAATTACTGAAAACACGTTCTTTTTGTCTATATCATTTTCTGTGTTTTGAAAATTTTAAGTGTGTATGTGATAAAAAGAACTAAAACAACTTTTTGTTGTTTTGAGTTTTTTTTCAAAAATGCAATTTTGAAAATATGAAAGTAAACACGTTTTCACTGTTTTAGAAAACTGAAAACAACGAAGGGAATTGGCCTTAGGTTTTCGGGTTAGTATTTCTAATTATGCATGTAAAGTTAAAGTTTTCCTTGCATTAAGATTGAAATACCAGTAGAAGCCATTAGCTGAATGCTGTTTAGTAAAGGTGGAAGGAGAAAGGCTTCACTGCCAATTGATTTCATGTGAACTCACTCAAAGTTACGTTCACGTACTCTCTTTATCCACATTCTGCAACTGTATGAAAAGCAACAGACTGCAGCTTTTCTCACACAAGACTGGTTAAGTTGGTTACAAAAACCAGAAACCAGTGCTTGTTTATATCTTTTGAAACTGGATTACTAGCAAGGAAAATTTTATAGGGTGCAAAAAATATCTCGGGTAAATTACACCCAGACCCCCCTAGTTTGGGTCATTTGCACGGAGTCCCCCCGTGCTTTGAAAATGCTTCTGAAAGTAGTTTTGTGTCCAAGCACCCCTACGTTACTCACGCCTTCAGTAAATCTTAATTAAATCTAAATTAACTAAAAGTAAAAAACCAAAAAAGTATACAAAATCAAGAAAACCCATCACAGGTGGGACCATCGGTGACTGGAAGAGAGAGAGGGGGGAAGAAATCGGTGAAGAAGACGAATCAGCCACACTCCCATGCATGACATACAGCTAAAAGAAGGGAGAGATCTAATTATAAAGAATTAAGGCCTTGGGGCCTCTTCAATATTCAGTAAATTTATCTTTTTGCATTCTGCTGAATTTTCCCTTTGCATTTGTTTTCCATTCATAGATAAGTTTCGAAGAGAGAAACTTGATGATGATTTTGATGAACATCCTGACCCAATCTTTCAAGCAAAATTTGGAACTCGATGTTATACTTGGTCATTCAAATCATGGGAGCAGCAGTCTTATTCTCAAAACTCTACAAATGGGTTTGAGTGGAGAGAACACTCACACTGGCAAAATGGTAGAGATAAAAACTGGCAGAATGAAAGTGACATTGAGACTGATGATGAATCTTCTAATTTCGCTGGCTCATCTTCTGACAGAAGAATACTCGATCTACCCCTACAAGGTCCTTTAAATATAGATGATGTCAAGAATGCGTAAGTGCTCATGTCTTTGCTCTTTGTTGTACCAGGACTAATGGTATATATTTGCTTTTTTTTATCTTCAACAATATGACTTGATGGAACTTTCTTGCAGTTTTCGCATATCAGCTTTAAAGTGGCATCCTGATAAGCATCAAGGCCCCTCTCAGGTTTGTTTATAATCCTAATTGTTCCCAATAATTACTTTTACTCTTATAGAGTTTTGAGGGTGCTGCACCTGACATACCTTACATAAATAATTAGTTACCAGCCTCATTGAGAGATGCATATGCCCACCAATTTAGATCATCATTATTCTCCCTTTTTTTGGGTACCATTTTCTATATTAGAGTTGATCATGGAAAATGTTAAGTAAAGTGTCTTTCTTTCCTTCTACCATGTAATAAGGGTTGTTATACTATCTTAGTCATAAACTAGGTTGATTTTTCCCATCTGGATCAGTGGTAAAGCATTTGTTGGATGGATAGACCATGGGTTGCCATTTGGAAACAAAAATTGTGGATGTTTCCAAACTGGGCACTCCAGCTGAATTGAATTTCTGGTGGATCCATAATTTTTTTTGATCCCCTGAGAGATAAAGGTCTAGTTTTCTTTTTATCCCCTGGAGCTCATTCCTTTGAACTACGGCATGAGGTGATCTAACTTGCATTCATTTTTCCAAGACATTTCTCTTTTGTGACTTTTTGGTCATGGGTTCAAGTCGTGGAAACAAACTCTTTGCGAAGCAAATCTTGTACAACTTCTATTTCTTTTTTCTTTTTAATGTTTATAAGAACTTCATTTCATCTGTATCACAAGGGATAATCAATATGTAGGGATTCTATATTCCAGTGAAAATCTGGTTCTGTAAATTGTACATCAGCTGATACTCGATTTCATTTTAGTTTTGATTCCTTTCAAGAAGTATCAGGTTTGTCAAAAGATATAATTTCGTAAAAACTTATAGACAATTGTGTGCAGGCAATGGCAGAAGAGAAATTCAAACTATGTGTAGATGCATACAGATCACTCTGCAGCGCCCTCTCCTCAACTTAAGCCCCTAGGTTTTCTGGTTCAATTTGGCATAGCTCCTTAGGATGATTTTCCTTTCAAAAATGTCCATGGTCAAATTATCTGTAGGCTATGGCATTCTTTTAATCTTCAGAAATTTACATGCAAGCTTAATATTACAAGTTGTTGTAAAGTTCCGATCAACTGGTCATTTGATCTAGGAAACCAGGCTGGTATCAGGAATAATCATCTTGTACCAACCGTAACACGAACCAATTGAGTGCATCCACACTATTTATTCTTCAAGAGGACTTGGTGTTATATTGAGAATAAGTTGGTTTTAATTGCTATTACATCTGATACAGGTAGCTTCTGGTATAAGGCCTATCCCTTGCAGGAATAATGACATTGGTCTGAAAATCTAGGCTGAATTGTGTGGCCAAATTGTAAAAAAGAAAAACCGTTAAAGTCATTGTTGATGAAGGGCAAAATGGTCAAAAAGCCATTCCGCCACCCAATTCAACCTAAATGTTCAGGTTAGTCACCAGTATTTTCTCTGCAGAGGTGCAGAGAATTAAACGGTATTTGTTTGAGAATATTATTTAAACACTCAATATAAATTGTCAAAAAATCATGTCTTATTTAGTGACGGGTGATTATTTACTATGCAGTGAATAATTTCACATATAATTTTTTAATTATTAATATCAAATATCAAAAATTCGTGTTTAAATAATATTTTTCAATATTTTTTCGATTTTTGTTCCCGTTTGTTAGATAAACCACAATACAAAGGGAGTTTCAACCTAAAAATGAATACGACTAAAGTTGATTTGTGAACTTTATAGGTACGCATAATTCGGACCAACCTGTTAGATCAAACCAAACCCGTTAGTGTGGTTTGATCCTATTAATTGAGTTCGATTTAAATTTTCTTAAATATGGTTTGGTTTGTACATTTTAAAATTTTCGGTTTATCATTTTTGTTTTAGATTGTCGAAAAAAAAATTGAAATCAAACTATAATTCATAAATATTATTATTTTATGATTTATAATATACACTCAAAAACTGTATCTTGTAGAGAGTATTTGGTGATCCAGTTTTTGATGAACTTTGATAACTACACATTAATATCATTTAATGTGGAATAAAATAAATATAAAAATAAATTTTATAATATCTACATGTTACGCCTAATAAAATAAATCTACAATATGGATTAGCAAAAAATTAGCTAAGGGCTTAGAGAAATGAGGTCAGGCCCCTGCATGGTAGCCTCGGGCCCATCCCGGCACCCACCGAGTGAGAATCACTCAAGTGTAGCGATCGACAAATGGTAACAAGGCAGGGGACACTCTTCCCGTGCGGACTAGGTCAAGCCACGTGGCGTTTGAGAGGCAGGAGACCCTTCCCCTACGAGCAGGGTCTCGCCACGTGGCAACCAAGCAGCCACCCCAGGCCCCTAGGTGGGGGTCACTAGGGGATAGTCGCCACCCTTGCACCCCCCGAGTGAGGGTCACTTAGGGGTGTCGTGCATTTGCATAGGCAAGTCATAGCACAAATTTGTGCCGCTGTGCTAGCGCGTATGCACTAGCACCCTTGAGTGACCCTCACTCGTGGGTGTCTCGTGCCTGTGCCCATGCCCACACGCCCACTCTCGGACCTACATGCCCGTGAGCCCACGCCCCTCGCCTCCACAAGACTTGATCAAAACTATCCCAAAGTTACTCGTTGAGAACAACGAATCACCTGACAGCTGTTGGCCTTTTCCATCATTATAAATAGGGGGATGTTCCCCACATTGGGGTACAACGTCTCTCCCACTCACATTTTCTTCATGTGTTCAAGTATTCCATACTTTTGAGAGGCTAACTTAGGCATCAAAGGGTCTATGCAGGGATCGTCACCCACACCTCTAACCGATTTCTTCTAGCCAAGTCATCTATCACTTAAAGGGGTTATCCATCACTATCATTCTTATGCCATCCTTAGACGGTCTTCCATACCTAAATTCATTATTGTAGTTAAGCAACAACAATTGGCATTGTCTATGGAAAACTAACAAAAGGCCAAGAAGCACTCACTTATCATTGCACAAACTCGAAGTAGCTGACAAACCATCTCTCGTGGCGCTCATTCAGCTTAATAAGAGACCTTCTCTCGTGTTGAAGATCATCAACAACCATCCCATGAGGGCTAGCTACCCCTTAGCCACTAGTCTTCCCATGAGGGTCAATTACCCCTCATCCAACAACATCCACATAAGGGCCAAGTACCTTTCACCCATCAATCCTCCCATGAGGCCCATCCATCCCTCACCTAGCAACATCCATGTGAGGGCTAGCCATCCTTCACCCATCAGTCCCCTCGTGAGGGTCATCCATCCTTTACTCATCAGCAACCTCATGAAAGTCAGCCAGCCTTCACAAGGTATCCACACCCATTGGAGATTTAGTTCCAAGTTTCGCCCTTTAACACCTCACGTGCCCTTTTGGGGCCCTATTTTCCCAATCACATTGGCTCGAGTGAACATGCCATGTCTATGGTTCCCTAAGCAGAGTACGAGGCCCTACGACAGCAGCATGCTAAAGGGATGCAAGCCCTTCGTGAAATAGCAAGAATGTTACAAAGCTTGGTTACTCATGGTGTGATGCCAACCACCTTGAGGAAGTTTATACCAGAAACGACTTCGTCATATAGGGTCTGTCAAGAGGTACTAGGAAACAACTCTTATTAGGAGGCCACTCTCGAGACAATCAACCAAGGTCTCCTACACAAGGGGTTCATACCCAAGATTCTCCCAACGAGGAAATCAAGAAGGGGCTGATCGTTAAAGGGCAAGTAGGCGAAGCCTTCAGAAAGGGAAATACTTAGAAACTATGGCCAACACCCCCACAGAGGGAGGTTGGAACTCTCTTAAACCAGTAATAAGATGGAACAATAAGATTGACAACAAACCTTCGACCGTAGAGCTCAAAAGACGACTAATATGAAGAAAATGATTAAGTCCTTCAACAGAAGAAGTTATTACTGGTCTCCGATGAGCAATCCCGAAAAAGACTTCCATGACAAAGAAATTCTAGATGCCCCATGTTGAGTTTTATGTTATGAATGTTTTAATGATGATTGCATTATGCCAAAACTTTAATGTCCTCTTATATTATATTCTCATAGGCTTATTAATATGTTTTGTATATATAGAAATTATATTATTCTTATTGGTTAAGTATATGCTTTGATAGAATATTTGTTAAGGTTACCTTGAGAATATTTAAGGTCAAAAAACCTTGATAGGTTTATCTTTTAGTATGATATGTCTTTTTAGGGTCATCTTAAAGATAATGCATGAGTGTGAAACTCATGATATGCTAAGTGATTTGTGTGGCATCATTACTAAAAGTTTTAGAGTAATGTGGTTTATATTTCATATATGATGTTTAAATGTTAAACATTAAGATTTTTAAGTAAATGGTCATATACTAAAGTGATGGTAATTGAGTTTTGATTTGTAGATTTTAAATTGTCCTATGTTAAGATTGTGCTAATGACATTAACATGTTTTATTTGTGATTAATCTTGTTTTTGTTTTTTATTTGTCAATATGATTAATATGTTAATAAGTTGCTCTAGGATCTCAAGGGATATTTTAAGTATCCGTATTGCATGAGTGTCATGTGTACCTCAAAATGCTTAGAGTAAGCTTAAGGTTGGGGAATATCTTAAATACTCAAATTTTTTGAAAGCATTTCTTAAATCTAGGAGCAATGTGCTTTATTTCATGGACAAGTATCAATCATCTATACTCTTGAGTAAATATATACATGCTATATGCAAGTGATTCTAAGTTCTATTTCATAAAGCCTAAATTATCTGTTTGATATTTAGTATCAAATTTCTAATGTTCTCAATGTTTTGAAATTTAATGAAAGAACATTTGAAGAACTTATAATATTGAATGCATGTTGCTTGATAAACAAAATCATTCAAGTATCTTAAAAGAATTTGAATGTTTAATGTTTTCCAAAGTGTTGCTTGTCTAGTCTATGAATCTAGTTTAGGTTCAATGCATTTGAGTAATAGAATTTTAAAGTTTCTATATTTTAGGAATTACTCAAAATATGCATTAGTAGTATATGTTTATGATGGCTCAGAGCTTATAGGATAGAAGTCATATATACATCATAGATATGATTTATTTTTCTTATGTGTGCTCTTGTCTTGATAAATATAAATGAGATGTCATGATTTCTTATTGTGCTAAACATATTTGCAATATTCTATATGTTTTGTTTTAGTCAAGTAGCAAGTGAGTTGCTTGACTTATGTGTGTTTTATATGTAAATATTTGTTATGTGAATAAAAAATCATATTTCTATGTGTTTTGCATCTTCATGTTTCATGTTGTGATTTGGTGAATAGAATGATTCTTATTTAAGTCTAGAAAAGAGAAATTCTTTAGTTAAGCATCATATATTGTTCTCAAATCCATGTGCTTTAAGAATATATTTCATTCATCATTTAAGGCTTTCTATCTAACCAAGTGTAAGTGATTGGAAAGTTAGTTTTACCAACTTTCTCAAACAACACTTGTGTTTCATATTCTTGAGTTTAATGTTTATGTTATTTAGTTAGATGTTGTTTTAACGATGATATTCAAAACAAAACATGTTGTTTGAAAGATAGTTGAGTAAGGCATAAGAATAAATCGAGTATTTATTGCAAGTTTTGACTATATCAAAACTAATCAAATGATCAAAGTTACAGTCGAATGTTATACTTTTTTAATCGACTAAGAGTTAAGCAAAATCGAGTAAAATCTTGTATTAGTCAAGTATTTTGATTCAATAGTCAAGTGATTTTGCTTGAACAGAGATTATGAAGTTTTCTTATCTTTTAATCGAATATTTTTCATGTGAAATTGAGTAAAAATTGATGTATAATCGACTATTTTTAAGCAATAATCAAGTATTTAATTTAAGTTTCTATTGGTTGTGTGCTGAGCAAATATAATCGAGTATCTATTGAGTATAATAGAGTATAGTCAAAATTCACTCAACTAATGAGCATTAATGGTTGACTAATGACCAAATTTACTCAAGTAAGGACCTATATCAGTCGATTATTTGTGTGCTCAAGCTGAAAAATATACCTGTTAAACTAGTTGTTGAACTAGCCGTTGTAAATGTTTTTAATGCACAGTTTTGACTGTTAAGGCTAAAAAATGGCTCTAAATTTTACCTCAATCATTTATCTTAATACTTGAATATTTTCATGATTATTTTATGAAAAAAGAAGGCTATACTTGCAGATTCCATTCTCTTGACAACAAGTATAAAAAGAGATGAAAATGAAAAACAAGGTTGTTGTTCTCGAATACTTTCTACTAACTTGAGCCAAATAGATATTTCAAGTTTTCATCTTCATTTAGAAAAAGAGAAAAATAGTGCTTACTTTCTTTACATTATTTTTATCTCTCTTTTCTGTATGAGAAGCTAATATTGTTGTTTGTTCTCAATCTTGTAAGAGCTTCTCAAAGTGTTTCAAATTGTAATATTTACCTATCTTGTTGTAGTTTTGCTTGATCCCCAAAAGGCAGGAGGATATGCCTCATCCTTTGAAAAGACAGTGGTTACGTTTCATCCTTTAAAAGACAGTGGTTTTAATTGAGCCTTTAAAAATAGGTGTAAAGTTTTGTAATGGTTGTTACTGAACCATTAAAAAGCAAAGGTTACAATTGCATTTGTCAAAAGCTAAGGTTATAGTTGAGCCTGCAAAAGCTATAGTGGATTGTTGAAATCCTTGGTGAGGAGCCAAGGGAATGGAGTAGGTTGGTTAAGTCGAATCACTATAAAATATGTGTGTGCTACATTATTTATTTCTTCATTTCTTTTCAACAAGTTGAATTTTTACTTCCAACATTCAAAGTTACAGTTATAGCAATAAAATTTGATTTTTGCAAAAGCTTATTGTTTTTCAAGTTATATTTACATCATTATTCTTAAAGCACCAGGAATTTAAGCTTTCAATAAAATCTCTTATATTCATCTTTCAAATATTCCAATGGCCAAATGGTTTTCTTTGATCAAAAGGCTTCTAAATCTAATTTTTTTTGAAAATTCAATTCACCCCCCTATTGGGTGTCTATCATTTATTTCACCCCAAATAACCCCTTACTCGAACAAGGATAACCCTTATGATCATATGGAAAACTATGAATCTTTAATGATGCTCTATGAATGGAACGATGAGATAATGTGACAGGCCTTCCCCTTAACCCTAGTTGGACATGCTCGGGCTTGGTTTAATAGTTTACCTGAAGCATCCATCTCCTCATTTGGGTAGCTAAGGGTGGAATTTATTAAAGCATTGTTATTAACAATCGGAGGAAGAAAGACACGACATATCCTAGAATGCCACCCTTGAGGTCCGTGATCTATTGGTTGAAGTGGCGGTATCCGCTATGTTACATGGGACGCGATTAACTTCCCTACAAGAATCATTATCTCTAAACCCACTGACATCCCTGGTAGACTTGTTCATTAGGGCAAATAAATATATACTCCATACAGAAGTAATAAGGACTGTAAGAGGAAACAATAACAAAGAACGAAAAAGAAATGAGCGAGATGCTGAAGAAGACCCTAGTCGGCAACAAGAAAGGGCCAGGAGACTGGACATAGCCAGGCCCCAATTTAATCACTATTCCAAACTCAACCAACCCCAATTAGCCATACTAGCAACCATATAAGGGTTAGGCCTCATCGAACTTTCGACAAAGGTTGACCAGCCTGTGGGAAAAAATCAAGATGAGTACTGTAGATACTAGAGAACTCACGACCACTCCATTAACCAATGTAGGGAATTGAAGAACCAGATTGAGGCACTTATCAGAGAAGGGCATCTACAAAGGTGTGTAAAAGGTGAAGGAAAAAATGATTAAGAACCTCAAAGGAGGGAAGAAAGGCCTAATGGCCAAAACAAGAAAAATCAATGAACAAAATGAGGGGAGAAGGGATGATAGATTGGTTGTTCCCTTGGATAATGAGCCCACTCATCAGGCCATTCATGTTATCTTTGGTGGTGAGACCATAATCGGAGACACTTTATGTTCTCAAAAGGCCTATGCCCTTCAGGCCTATTAGGTGAATTTAGTAATGGAAGTATAAGATAATGAAGAGCCAATTGTTTTCACTCTTGCTGACAGGAGGGATGTGATTACATCTCATGATGATCTTATGGTAATTTTTTTTGTCATCACAAAACACCCCATTGGGAGGATCTTAATCAATAGTGGCAGTTTAGTCAATCTCGTCCACTAGAACTAGTTTGAATAGATCTGTATCTCCCACGATCGGCTTGGAAAAGTCTTTTCCCCATTATATAGTTTCATCGAAGAGGCAATGCCCATCTCCAACTTTATTCAATTGCCAGTCACGTTAGGTTCCTACCCACAGAGCGTGACCCGACAGGCCAACTTTATGGTAGTAAAATCCTTTTCAACTGCCTATGAGGGTGTTAATCTCATCATGTTACCTGTTGATGAAGTTTCCTATGCCCTGGGGGTAGGGTAGGTCCATAGAGATCAAAGAAAGACTTGCACTTATTATGTCTCCTCCACGAATGGAAAGAAGAAGAAGAGACCCTGTCAATTACCAAGCAAGCCATACATAATTCACTCGGTAGGCAGACCATATACAAACCTTAGCTAATTGAAAAGCTAGAAGTTATATTGGTAAGAAGGAGCAAACCTGAGAAACTTACTTATGTGGGCTCACAACTCTTGGAGGAACCAAAAATGGAAATTGTTAAATGTTTAAAAGATAATATGGACGTATTCACTTGGACGCTAACTGACATGCCTGAAATCAATCCAGATGTAATCTATCATCATTGAATGTTAATCCACAATTTGAACCCATTCGACAAAAGAAATGAAATATCGCCCCCGATAGGTTATTGACATTAGAAGAAAAGATAAATAAGTTGTTGGATGTTGCTTTCATCCGAGAGGTACAATACCCTGACTACTTAGGCAAAGTTGTGATGGTCAAAAAGCCCAATGGAAAGTGACGAGTGTGTGTTGACTTCACTAACCTTAATAAAACCTGCCCAAAAGATTCGTATCCCTTGCCTCAGATTGATCGGTTAATGGATGAAACGTAGAGATATCGATTGTTGAGCTTCCTTGATGCATTTTTAGGGTACCACCAGATTATGATGTATCCCCTAAATCAAGAAAAAACATGTTTTATCATAGAAAAGGGAACCTACTGTTATAGGGTCATGCCTTTTGGGATGAAAAATGTTAGAGCTACATACTAGCAGATGGCGAACAAGGTGTTTAAAAACTTACTAGTTAATATGATGGACGCATATGTTGATAATATGATCGTAAAAAGTTTTAAAAGAAGAATCCAATGTTAAAAAGTTGACTTAGGTGTCTAGAGTTCTCTAAAAGTATAATATGTGGTTAAACCCCACGAGGTGTGCATTCAAAGTTCAATAGGGGAAGTTCTTAAGGTACATGATCACACAAGGAGGAATCAAAGCCAACCTTGAAAAAATAAGCCATACTAGAAGTGCAGCAGCTGACGGGAAGAATAGCAACCCCAAGTCAATTCTTATCTAAGTCGGCTGTGAGAAGCCTCCCATTTTTCCAAGCATTAAGGGTTAGAAAATGATTTGAGTGGACAAATCAATGCTAGAAGTCCTTTGAAGACCTGAAAGAATATCTAAAAGAGGTCCCCTTCCTGACAAGGCCAAGAATAGGGGAATCTTTGTACATGTATGTGGGGGTAAGTGATAAAGCTGTGAGTATTGTGTTGATAAGGAAGAAGGGCCAAGTTGATCGTCCAGTGTACTCTGTCAGCAAAGTCCTACAACAAGCAGAAACATGATATCTTTTCACAGAAAAGGTGGCGCTAGCCTTGGTGAATGCCTCTAGAAAGTTTCGCCCATATTTTGAAGCTCATTCCATCATTGTCTTGACTGATCAACCATTGAGAAGTATCCTATAGAAACCAGAATGTTAGAGTTGGCTTACCAAATATGGTCCATAGAACTAAGTGAGTATGATATATAGTTTTTGCCAAGGTAGGCTATAAAGGGATAAACTCTAATCAATTTTATTGTTGAATACACTCATGCCAGATAAGCTAAAGAAAAAAATGGGATATAGTGGTTGCTATTTATTGATGGGGTCATTAGTTCGCAAAGAAACGGGGCCAAAAATAGTACTCATCTCACCTAAATTGGGGAACCTCTAGAGTACTCATTGCGATTCACTTTCTCCAGCTTGAACAATGTGGTTGAATATGAGGCACTGATTGCCAAACTGAGTTTGGCTCAGAAGCTCGAAGTGGCAGTTGATAGCCCACAGTGACTCCCATTTGATTGTCAAATAGCATGAGTAGTATGAAACCAGGGAGCTAGTTATGGGACAATATTTGAAAAAATTCAAGGCCCTCACTCTGTCGTTTAAAAATTTCCAACTAGTCCAAATCAACAAGTGCCTTAATAGCCAAGCAAATGCATTTTGGAAGGATAGTGTTTGTGGAGGTACTTCAACACCCAAGCATAGAAGAAAGTAAGGTGGCATACATTGAGAGAAACAATGATTGGAGAAAACCTTTTTACTAGTACTTGATTGAAGGAGAATTGCCTACTGATCCGTTAAAAGCAAGGAAAATGAGAATTTGGGGGGCTCAATTCACCATTATCGATGGGGTGCTATATAAATGGGATGTAAATGCCTGGGCCCCCAAGAAACTGAATATACCCTAGTTGAAGTTCATGGTGGAACATGCGGAGAGCATCTGGGAGTGAGGGCTCTCATAGCTAAAATTATGCGAGTCAATTTCTTTTGGCCCACGTTATAGCAAGATGCCCTAAGAAAAGTAAGGGTATGTGACAAATGTCAAAGTCATGCTCCAATTCAGTTCGCTCCAATATTACAATTGTAACATAAACTCCAACCCATCCCTTTCAAACAATAGGGCTTGGACATTCTCGGACTATTTTCTCAAGCTGCGAGTCAAAGGAAATTTCTTCTAGGAAACGGATTACTTCACTAAGTTGATTAAAGTCGAATCACTAGCCATAATCACTATAAAGAACCCTGAGGCCATGGTTTTGAAAGACATTGTGTGCAGATTTGGGGTCCCAAGGATCATTAATATTGACCACGAAAAGCAGTTTGATTGAGATTCATTTCAAAGTTTTTGTGAGAACCTAGGCATTCAATTGCGGATTACCTCAGTGGCATATCCCCAAGCCAATGGGCAGGCTTAAGTCAACAACAGAACCATTTTTTACGACTTGAAAACCCATCTAGAGGAGGCAAGGGGAGTATGGGTTGACGAATTGCCAACTATCATGTGGGCCTACCGAGCTACCAACCAAGTGTCAATAGGAGAAACGTCTTTCAAATTGGTGTATGGAATAAAGGCTTTGATTCCTGTGAAAATAGTTGTTAAATATCCTAGGTTGAGCACTTTAGAAAAAGGTGGTAGCTTGGGCAACTCTAAGTCACTAAGAGAAAACCTTGATCTTGTCAATGAACAAAGGGACAGGGCAACCATTCAAATTGTTGCCTATCACAAAATGATCGCCAACTACTGCAACACTTAGCTGTCACCAATGCGATATCACATTCAAAAAATGATCGGCTCTAACACATGCATCCTCCAAACGCTCTAAGGCGAAACCCTGGGCAAGACTTGGAACACAAATAATTTAAAATTGTACTCTCCCTCTGATATGTAAATCCTGAAATGTAATGTGTGAATGGTGATTGCAATTAATGATATGAGTTCGAGAAGGGACCGTTAACGTAGGCACAATTGGCTAAACCACGTAAAATATTTGTGCTTAGTTACTAGTTTCTCTTTTCTGTGTTCCAGGATAAAAGGTGAGAGGGTGACCGATCACGAGTCCTCGCCTCACAAAGAGCCTCGCTCCTTGTGAAACGATAAGACAAGTTTCGCTTGGCCACAAAAGAATGAAATATTAGTGTCCCACAAATAATGTATTTTGCTCGACCTGGTAACAATTGAATCATTATCCCATTAGTAAGACATTATACTAAGCTTGACAGTAATATCAAAAGTGCCCTCCTAACAATGCACTATGCTTGGCATAATAATAAACTTTGGATCGTCTCGTGAAAAGCATAACTCACGGGACTTGACGATTTGGGAGTTGGCAATCATCTTGCTTGTGAGCCAAGTCACTCGACCTGATGACTTCAAAACCAGCAAAACCATTAGGGGCCCACTTGCAATTTTAAAGGAGATGAACCAACATTAGTTTGCCCCATGGATAAACAATACATGTCCTAATCATATGTTAAGGGGAGACCCCCGATGGACAAATCATTATGGAGAGCTTGCAAGCATCCATGAATAATAGCACCCAACAGATCTAAGATTCATATTAAAGAAATGGAAGTCTAAGTTTTGCATTTAAAAAGGAAAATGAAATAATAGAATTCAAACTACATATGAGAAAATAAAATATACAAAGGAGCATGTCTTATGCCCGCGTCCTCCTGGTTGAGCCGAAAGGGGGAGCAGCGCAGTCTAGGACAGACAAGACTTCACCTTCTTCTTGGTCGAAGGGTAGGGGAGCTACTATATTCGATGGATGTTGTAATAAAAATTATAGTAGCAAAATGAATGGTATTTTTATTTAGGGCATTAACATAATAAGGTCATGATTGTAATAATGAACTTTACCCTAAAGTCTTATGAATGCATAACTTGGAGGAATAGGATTGGATTTAGAAAGATAAAGGTAATAATGAACCTTTACCCTAAAGTCTTATGGTGGCAAGACTTGGAAGAATGAGATTGGCCTTGGAAAAGAAAGATAATTGTCATAATAGATTCTTATCCTAAAAGTCACGTGGAGGTGTAATTTGGAGGCTTGGGATTGGAAGAAAATGGAAATTAAAGGTAATCCAAAGGGATAATTCAAGGATTGTAATGACGACTTGAGGAGAAAAATGCGATAACTTAAAAGCTAAGGGATAATGTAGTAATGATGGCTTGAGGAGAAAAATGTGGTAACTTAAAAGCTAAGGGATAATGTAGTAATGATGGCTTGAGGAAAAAAATGTGTAACTTAAGAGGAAGTAATATCTAGAGATATGGATGCTTTGAAAGCTTATATAAAGGGGGGGAGACCAACATGGGAGTGAAGTATAACAAGTGTGGTGAGTACACCAAGCAAAACAAGAGGAGAAAGAATCAAAGAAAGCAAGGAAGAGGAAGTATGGAGACATCTCGTCAGAAATAAGCTAAAATAGCAGAGAAGTCAAGGCGGAGCGGTTAAAAATTTTCAGCGACTCCCAGCTCGTTGTCTGCCAAGTTCAAGGGGAATATTAGGCAAGGGGCCCAAAGATGGTAGCATACCTCTAGGAAGCTCAGGAATTGTTACGCCTTTTCAACGAATGCGAGGTGAATCAAGTCCCGTGAAGTCAGAACTCTCATACCAATGCCCTGGCTCGTCTGGCTTCCGTTGGAGAAACTGACTCATTGGGAACCATCCCCATAGAGTTCCAAGCAGTACCGAGTACAGAGAAAAGAACTGAAACATTGACAGTCGAGCTAAGGCCAGATTCATGGATGCAACCGATTGTAGACTATTTGCAAGAGAGATAGTTGTCGAACGACAAACTCGAGGCACGACGCCTTAGAGCTCGGGCGGCCAGATATTATATCTGCGACGATATGCTATACAAGCGAGGGTTCTCAGTCTCGTTACTCAGATTCATCGATGAGCCTGATTGCCAAGCGATTTTCAATGAAATTCATGCCGTCCACTGCGGCAATCACGCTGGGGGGTATCCTTGGCTTAGAAGGCATTTCGCCAAGGCTTTTATTGGCCCACCATGAAGCGAGACACTACAGACCTGGCAAGGAGGTGCGATGCATGCCATAGGTTTGCAAAGGTGCCACGGGCTCCCCCCGCCTATCTTCAGCAAATGAGTAGCCCGTGGCCTTTCGCCATATGGGGCATCGACCTGATCGGGCCGCTTTCGACAGCTCGCAGCGGATGTAAGCATGCCATCGTAGCTGTGGACTACTTCACCAAGTGGGCAGAGGCAAAGGAGCTCGCACAGATATCCACCACGAAGGTAGAAAACTTTGTGTGGAATAACATCATCTGCAGGTTTGGTGTCCCTCAACAAATAATCACCGACAATGGGACCCAATTTACCAGTGATCAATTCGTATAATTTTGCGAGTCTCTGGGGATCAGAAAAAGCTTCACAGACGTGGATCACCCACAAACCAATGGTAAAGTCAAAGCCGTCAACAAGATAATCAAGCAAATATTAAAGACCAGGTTAGAGTCAAGAAAGGGAGCTTGGGCGGATGAACTACAAACCGTGCTCTGGGCTTACCGCACCACAGCTCGCACAACCACGGGAGAAACCCCTTTTTCTATGGTGTATGGGTCTGAAGCAATGATCCCAGCGAAAAATGAAGTAACAAGCCAGCTAAGAGCTACTTTCAACTAAGAGGACAACGACCGACTACTAACCTCAAGTCTCAATTTGCTCGAGGAAACAAGAGAAACAGCTCGCTTGAGATTGACCACTTACCAACAGCGAGTGGCAAGATACTACAACCGGAAAGTTCGAGTCCGATGCTACAAAATCAACGACCTCGTATTTCGCTTTGTCCTTCCCGGAGCTCAAAAGAGCAGCGAAGACACGTTGGGTCCAAGTTGGGAAGGTCCCTATACCGTGAAGGAAAACCTCAGCAAGGGAGCATACCACTTGGCCGACATGGACGGAGCAGCTCTCCCGCGAGCTTGGAATGCGGAACATCTGAGACCATATTTTTGATAAGCAAACATCTTTTCCCTCTCCCACATTCTCAATTGTCAATCGACGTCTCAATTATGTTGATATTTGCTTCATTAATTCAAGTAGCAAAATTCTGTTCGAATCATATTAATTTGTCCTTTATCTTTGATAATTTCTTTTCACACCCATGTTTCGGATAATTAAATAATTGAAAGGTTAGAATTGTTTGCGAGCTGGGGCCCATTCAACTTGGCTAATGTGCCATGGTTTGTGGCTTATCTGAGCAATCATCTTAGTCTTCACCCTAGGTCGTGGTTGGCAAAGCGAAGCCCATTCATCTTGGTCTCAGTGTCATGGTTTAGCGCTGAAACGAGTCACCACCCCTAAAAAGTCATGGTTCACTGGCCGGGATCCTGTTATCTTGACAAAATGCATGAACTGCGACCTGCCTGATTGTTTATCTTGACCTCACCAAAGCCCTCAAAAGTCATGGTACGTTAGCTGGGGATAAAACCATGACCCACCTGGGTGTATAACTTGACGGCAAACTTCGAACTAATTTAACAAATATCATGCTTCTGATGTTAGTTTGGATTTTATCCCATGATCGTAACCTACTGAGCATATAGCTCGAGCTAACAATGCCTTACTTAACATGTTGTTTAAAGTCGCTCGTTCTCAAAATTTTCTTATTTTCAAGTTAAAGGTATAGTTGAGTTAACTGAACCTAAGCTTATTTCTATGCTGTGTTTCTTAAAAATTTGCAGCAAATAACACGAAGAAACAGAAAGTCAGTTCGACGAAAGGAATGTATTACTCCTACGGTTTGAGTACAAAAAAAAAAAAAAAAAAATGGTCTAAGGGCCTGGAGGATCTTGGCTTGGGGTCGCCACGCCTTGGAAAATTGGGTTGATGGCGTCCTCAGCAGAAAGATCGACCACGGCCTGGACAGGCTTGGGCGCGGGGACGTCATCTCCGGAGTTCGCAGCATCGGCGACATATTTCTTTACCGCCTCCACCGCTTCCTCACCAAAAAAATGAAAAGTTAAGGCCTGGATGCGCTTTCCATAAAGTAAAAAGGAACGCACTGCAGACGTCGGAATCAACCTCTGAGCGCTCCCTCGCAACCCGGACCTCGACATCATCTTTCAGCTACTCAACCTCCAGCCGAGCCCGCTCCAGTTCGCCTCGCACCGCTGCCAAATCCGCCTCCACTTTATTTAGCTTCGAGGTGGCTTGGGAATACGCTAAGTCGAGCACCTGCTTCTGACGATACAACTTGTCCTCGACCTCCTTCTTGGCTCTCTCAGCCTCTCTAACTCGATCCTCTAAGCCTTCGGCTGGATTCCGATATTTTTGGGATTCAGCAGTCATGAAGGCCAGGCTCTCCTCCAATTTCGTCTTCTCTCTTTTCAGCTCCCCGGAAGCAGCCTCAAGCTTCTCTGTTTCTGTTATGGCACGAGTTCTTTCGTCCTTCAGCTTAAAGACGCCCAAGGAAGCCTGGAAAATCAGAGGGGTCAGCACGCTCGAGAAAGGTAAGATAAATAAAAAGTGTGAGGTGGGGAAAGGGAACCTCACCAAGAGACTGTGGCGGGCGACGTAATCCTCGAGCGCCTCGCCCGATACTTCTTTCCTGTCCAGGCTCTTGGCATAATTACCAAGGACCCGGTCCATGCTGTCAAGAAGGGGGGCGAAGTACATCCCACCGACCATGACGTATGACGCGTTTGGCCCCGTGGAGGCGCTCGGTCTTTTCCTCTTATCTACCTAGGCCCTATGATCGAGTTGTAAGGTCGGAAGAATCTTCCTCTTGCTCCCAGAAGCTTCATCGCAAGCCACTAATTTCCCGCGACTTGCGGCGGTCTCGGCCCCCCTAGGCTATGAAGAGGTTCCTCCAGGAATGGACCTTGAGGGAACCGCGGCCACTGGTGCAGGCTCAGTGCCCGGAAGACGGGGGGGTTGCACCTTGGACTGGTTGCTTCAGTACAGGCTCCAAGCCCCTGGGCCTTCGCAAGGGAAGAGGATGCATGGACGGCCTTGGGAACGCTGGAGAGGGCGGAAGAACTGGGTCGTTCAAGCTGGAGCCTTATCGCCTCGGATGTTGTTAGTAGCGCTGCAACTATAACCTCACCGCGAGCTCTACTCCCCCTAACCGGACTCCCGTCGAAGTCAGCTTTGTCAAAAACTGACCTTATATCCCTTTGGCCTCGTATTTCGATGTCATTTTTTCTGACTTCCTTGATGCAAAAGGGAGGGGCGAGCTGATAGTCGCAAAGAACGGACTCGCAAAACTCGTAGTCATCTTTGTCAGTCTTTAAGTTCGAAGCCGCTTGAAGATTTTGCGCTTCGAAAAGGGTTAGTTCAGGTTGCCCTCTTGTGACATCGGTAAAATCAGAAAGGCATATAAAGGAAAGGTAAGCACGGCCGAACTGATGATTACAGGTAAAAAAAAACAACAAGAAGAACAACAACAACAAAAACAAAGAGTGGGGAGTGGGAAATTACTACTTACTCGGCACGAGAACAAAGCTGAAGTTGTTGAGGTCTTTGAGAGAAGAACAGGACAAGTAGAACCATTGGGACTTGTAGTCTCCAACGTTAGACCTGCCCTTGGCTCTTCCCTGAGGCAAGACTCTCTTGCAGTCTGAGGAACGAGCTGCCATATAATACAGTCCATCATTGGTGCACTTGAAAGAATAAAGGTACCTAAGTAGTCTAGGAGTTGGAAGGGGGAGTTTGTTCTTTCTAAAAAGAAGGGCAAGGGAGGTTATTTGGGTGTACGAATTGGGTGTCAACTGGAAAGGAGCGAGCTTAAGGTCGTTCAGAATATCTATGAGGTAAGGTTGGAATGGTCACCCAAAACCGAACTCTAAGTGTTGGGGGTTAATGGCAACAAACCCCATAGGGGGGAAAACTGCGTGGTCACCAGGGGAAGGGACCATCAGACGAGTCCCACAGGGGAGGCGATACGTGGTGGCATGTGACATCAGTTCGCCGATTGTCAACCTCGAGGGATACCGCTTGAAGATCTCCCGAGCCGCATGCTCCTCGGTAGATCGTTGGGTTAAAACGGGTGTGGCATGATGAAGAGCTCTCTCAGCAACCTCTAAGCGAGATGAAACTACGTTTTGAACAGTCCGCGGCTGCATCAATCCCCTTTACCCCGAAGAGCTGGAGACTTAGTCACTTTCTACCCTGTGGTTGCGGCACTTTTGACCTGATGTCGACATCTAAAAAAAAAGAGAGAGAAGGAAAAGAAAAGAATTAGGGCATCGAATCAAAGCTCCTAGAGACGCCTTTTACAAGTTAGGTCGCGCGCTTCGCAACAAGGCATGACTCGAAAGGAAAAAGAGGGGCGAGGGTTTCCTAAGTCATTGAAGCTCCCGAAATAGGCGAAGCCCATTTCCATAAACCGCCCCGCCATTGCTAAGCAACAAGGCACAGAGATGGAAATAAAAAAAAAAAGAGAGAGAAGGATGAAAGCAGAGCCGAAGCACACTGAAGAGATACGAGAAACTCACTGTTCTTAAGTTGATTGATGCGAAGGACACAAGCAGGAACCAGTCGAGAATCTGGGGCGGATAGGCTTCGGGACTAACGGCAATGGAGTCTCGAAATTGAAAGAAAGCAAGTTGCAGGAACGAGGGAAATCTTTGAAGTAAGACGGTAAAGAGGTGGCCAAATGCCCCCCTTTCCCTTTTTATAATCCAGGACACCCGCCACTAGATGAAGAAACTGACAAGCTTCCCCAGATCCAATGGCGATGTGTGAAAGCATGGGAATACGGACATGATGATTAGCAGTTATGGGAAACGTGCACATTAAATGCACCGTAGACAAAACGTGCAGCGCAAAATAGTGTAATTTGAAACGATTGGGAAGAAAGCTGAAAAGACGTATTGAAGGCCGAAGTAGCCGGTATGTGTCAGCTCCCAACCCAAAGGTCACGCTGCGAGCTGGGGGGCTTAATGTTACGGGTATTACTCGCTCTGCTTTGCGCGGGCCGGATCCAACATGATGATTCAGCCCAAATGTTCGAGACCCAACAAATCAGATTGAGCTCGTTAAAGCAAGCTCAGATAATGCTAAAGCTCTGGGTCAAACATCGGGGCCAAGCGAGCTCCATGTAGCACCTCTAACTATTTGGCATATTCTAACGGCCCCCCGCTACACTCTGGGCAAGTTCCCAGCGACCTTCATAGCTCGTCGCCATAGCTCGTTAGCTTGCATCACAGAAGAAGCATGTATTGCGGCATACCGGTCAGCCAGGGGATGCCCTAATTAAACCCCTTAGGCCCATTCTCTCGACCCACGCTAGTCCCATCCTGGCCTTCTAGCAACAACATCATTACAGCCGCATCCGGATTTCAAGATATCCCTCTCAGATCCCATCTGCATTAATGGGAGATCCCATTTGCATTAATGGGAGATCTCATCCTCATTAATGAGGGTCTTATCGGCCCTTTGCCGTGGCAGACATCCCCGCCAGCTACTCCATCCCATCGTCTTTACACGTACGGAGCAGGTAAAAAAGCTTTCGGGCTGATATATATATCAACTAGCCCTCTTAAGGGCCAGATGTATGTACTAAAAACGACTAATAAAAGAACACCCAATATTTTTGCTTACTCGCTCATTAACTTGAGCTTCGGAGTATCTTGCAGGGACAGGTTGTCCGCTCGACTAAACAAACCGGATACTTCATTATCTATCTCTCGAATCCACCATACAAGTACGGGCTAACAAATCTCCGTTGACTAATTTCGAACGTCGACAAATCATAAAAGCTGAACCGAACCAAACTAATCAAACCAAATAAACACCAAAAAAAAAAACCCAAGTAATTGAAAAAGAACACACAAAATTAAAAAAAAATAATGTTGTTTTATAAACATCAAAATAATATTATTTTAAAGTTCAATCAATTTAGTTAGTTCGCTTCTTCTAATAAAACCTTAACCAAAAATTGAAAACCAAATTTTTGAGAAAAATTAACCAAACCGAACCGATACAAGAAAAAAATCAAATCGAACCGACAAATTCAATCGATTCAATTCAATTAATTCAAGTAAATCGAATTTTTACTCTCCAATATCCCTAGTACTTAAATAAGGTGGTGCTTAAAAATAGAATGATCATCTTTTTATTTTCTTTTCTTAAGTTGCACCCCTTTTTTAGGAAATGAATCTGTTGCACTTCAGCTTGTCGTCCCACCTATTTGCAGGGGGATCAGAAGATTTCACCAAGACTTGTCATAATCTACACATCTTCCATAGGGTCCAATTATACTTGGAATCCTTCCCTCGTCAAGAGTTACTGAATATCCAACTTTATGACTGAACGGCAAGGTCCAATGCTGAAACGGTGTCACCGGAAAGCTAATCGTAAAAAGACATAACGTCCGTAGAATCGAGCACATCGGATCCCTGCTGAGACGGAGCCAGCTCGGCAGCAGCAGTGGGTCCACGCATCTCGTCTGCTAGCCGTTAGATTAAGAATAAAAAACACAACCCCACAAATACCAATACACGAAAACAATTTACACTCGTATCAGTCGGCAGATCTCTCTCTTAACTCTTTCCCCTCTTCGAACCCCTGGAGGACTCGGCCTTCAATGGCGGACTACTCTGAGAGCAGCCACCACGTGATACCAAAAGAAACGGCACTCCAGGCCCTCAACACCATCATCCAGCTTCACTTCGAGAAGACCCTCGAGAAGAAGCGGGCCGTGGATCTCCAGAAGAAGGAGCTCTGGAAGCTCTTCCAGATGTTCTTCGTCTTCCTCGGACTCGTCTTCCTGGCCGAGGCCCAGTCTCCGCGGCTGCAGTGCCGCCACTGCTGGGTCCCCATCGGCCTGCTCTCCCTCTCCCACCTCATCTTCTACGTGTCGGTGGCCCAGACCCTGCGCTGCATCAACGGCTTCAAGTACCAGAGGCGCTGCCACAAGCTCACCCTGGGGCTGGCCACCGACCGCCTCCGCCAGATCAAGCTCAGGATGAGCGGTGCCGGAGACGGAGAGGGCGGCGCCGGAGGAAGCGTGATTACCGGGGATGAGTTCGAGATACACTATCAGGAACCGCCGGAGAGTTACTTTGGTAAGTTCAAGAGGAACTGGGCTTTGTACTTTGGGTTCTTGATCTTCATCTATGGCTTCTCCGTCTCTTCCTCTGTAGTTCTTCTCTGTTTCTAGTGTTTTGACTGGACCATTCATTGGCCTTTGATTAAATTGAAATCTACATTATTATTAATTTAGCGCTGGGTTTAATTACCATACTTTCCTTTAATTTCTTCTGAGATTTTAACTCTAATGTCTTGTCTTTGTTAATGCGAAATTACTGCTAAATAAAGAGAAAGCTGCACAGAAAACGCCCGGAAAAAATCTCAAGAGCCAGAGGGGAAGAAATTAATTAATTAATTAAATTAATTACTATTAATGGATGGATGGGAGATGATGATAGCATTAGCACGTGCTTCTAACTGTAGAAGACCACCACTCATCACTCATCATCACTTGTTCTCTTTTCTTTTCGCCCCCTTCTCTGGCTCTCTTGTTAAGAAAAGGCAGCGAAAAGGATGCAATGTGTCCAGTGCAACGGTAGAGGCAAACAAAATTTAAAAAAAGAAAAAGAAAAATGTGTCTACGTGAATGCTTTATAATGTAGGCTACAATCATTTTAAAATTTAAATAATTTATTTATAAGTAAATTATTGTGCTTGAAATTATATACCTTGAAATATAAAATTTAATTAATATTTTTATATTTATGTTTGAAATTAATTCAGAATTAAAAATAAATTAAATATAAATAAAATTAAAAATTAAAAACAAAATTATACCTAAAAGGACCTGACTTACAAATTCTTACCAATGATGCCACAGGGAGGAGATTCGGTGACTACAATGACAACAAAGATCAATGGCGACAGTATGAAACAAAGATCAATGGCGACAGTATGAAGTGTCAAATAAATATTATTTTAAAATTTTAAATTCTTTTTATTTCGTACAGGAGTATTGTACGTTAAATTTGAACTTAAACATGATTTTATTTTATTTTTGATATGATCATCTTTGTGCGAATCTCAATATTCGTGTTTTTAATTATATTAAAAGAAATAAATTATAAGTTAGGTCTTTTGACTTTACGTATGATAATGATTGAGTTCGTAATCCATCAAATTTACACCGACACATTATTTATTTGACTACTCAACTTATGTTTTGAAGACTTATTTTTGATATCCGAATAGTGTGGAGCATTAATGACCTGCACGTACTTCTGATCACCACATGGGCTGAATTATTACTATAACCCTAAGCGCGCCCCGCGCGGGGGGGGGGGGAATTGTTATTTTCACTCTAAAAACTATTAATGCCTGTGCTATTATAAAAAATTAAATTAATTTTTATTACACAGGGTAAGAATAACAATTTGTGAAGTGGAATTATCAACACCACACCATATTATTACCCATAAATAAATGGGTAATATATCCAGAGGAATTTGGTGTCTTGTCATTGCATCCCATAAGATTGGTGGTGTTTTATGGAATGAAATGTTGTTCGGTGAACTACTGACATGAAAACATATTTGAGATTATAATTGGGATCAGGTGTCACCTATCTACTACTAGGTTATGATTAAAGATGGATTATTATCCACTCCACAATCTCATGCTTTAAGTTCAATTTACTCTCTGTTTATTGGGAGAGAAACCAAGTCACTATCGGACAACTCCTACAAAATATCTCCTCCACTTGATTGAATTTACCAAGAGTAATTATAATAGCACAATAAGCATCACAAGATATCAAGCATAATGATAAACGATTCAAGAACAACAAAACACATTTGACACACAAATTTTGACCATTCTACCGTGAAAGGGGAAAGCTACGGGACCCAATGGTTCACACCAAAATCTCCACTGTGAAACCACAAGTCCAACGCTAGCAACAGCTACATAACCCTAATTCAACCAACTACTTTGAATAATTTCAAAGTAGTAACAAAGATTGTGAAAAGTATAACCAAAGAAGGTTGATCAAGAATTCAAACCAGAATATGTATATGAAGAAATAGATGATCCAACCGTACAGATCGAAGTCCCACACGTCTGCTTTCTACTAACAAAAAATCACCTCAATCGGACCACGAATGGCCCTCTGATTGTCAGGATGATCAAAATTGGGGGTTAATCAGAAAATTTTGACATCAAACCCCTATATGTTCCTGACCAATAACTGGAGCTGAAGACCTTAACTTGTCAACCCAACTGTCTAGAATGAAGAACCATATGTTCTCTCACTGCAGACCAAAAATCACGAAGATCAGACCACAAATGATACTTTGATCGTGACCTTGATAAAAAACCCTGTACTCCCCCTCAAACTGATTTTTTTTTTCCTCTTTGTTTTTCAAAATACACGGTCGGTGCTTGTTTTTCTTTTAACCTAACAGGTAAAAGAATAAATTAGGAAACCCTTTGGGCCTCTTGCTCACGAGCCTAAAGGTTTTGGGCTTTTTTCACGTAGGGCCTAGTTAGGCTTTGGACTTTTTTCACATAGGAAGAGACCCAAAAGACCAACACTTCCATTGGTCGTCTTTTCACATTTCTTTGTACCTTGCATTGGATTTTAAGGTTAGGATCATAGAGTTTTTAGTTTTCTCAATTTAAGAAAAGGAGAAAACCATTTTGGAAGATACAGAAATTGGAAGACGTTTAGGAAAAAGTGGCGATGACTGGGGGAATGAAAAAGAAAAAGAAAAAAAAAAGTGTAACACACTTTTGAACATTTTATTAAACCAAAAATTAGAGGAAATTATTTTGAAAAATAAATAATTAATTAAACTTTCATTGTTAAATTAATCAGTAAATTTCACACATCACTCATAAGGTTTGATCAAATTACACCAACTATTCATGTATTTTTTAAATTCTCACCAACCGCTAATGTTAAAAAATACCTAAAATTACCATTTTATCCTTATTTTTATACTAACTCAAGCTCTTTCCCTCTCATTTATCTGATTTGGTCGTCGTTGTGGAGTGCCCTAAAATTTTACCTAAGTCTTAAACAGTTTCTCGCTAAAGCCAAAGTCACTGAAAGAGTCTCCAGGACAGGAGTCACCTGAGGTCCCCCGAGTTAGTTTAGCCTTCTCATGTTGCATAGTCGAAAGGCTCTTTCAGAGTTTCTCAAACACAAAATAGCCAGTGGTCCTGAACTCTTCAGGACCATCCGAAGACATTCATCGGGGCATCATAACCTCGAAGATATCCTCAAGCCTTCCAACCTCACCCGATGTGTCTCTCAGAATAGTTTAAGGACTCATCCATGGACCTTACCTGGCATCTATAAATCCTCGCCTAGTGATGCCCCGACACCCACAATCGGCTGTCACCGTAATCCAAGGTTATCTCCATGACCTATCGGAAAGAACGGCTATGCCCCGCCAACATAAACTATTAAAATAATATGAGCGCCCTAGGTAGGGTCCAGGCTTTGCTGCCTTCGACCGTCGAGAAACTCGAGTGCAAAATGCATAGGTAGCAGAAGTTCACCCGAGTCTCGCACTCGATTAGGCCTTTACAATATAATACCAATCATCGTACACAAATAAAATAAACACCAACACGCCTAAGAAAGTGCTCCAATAGTCAAGCATACTTAAACATATTTCACATTCCGACCATAATTGACTGGTTCAAGTTTCCAATGCATACTGGGTTTACTCATAGCGTGAATCTTAACTTGTTTTGACTCAACTTCTAATCAAACCATTATCGTCACCCATAGTTAATACATAACAGATACATTACATGATTAACACAAGAGGTTAACCTGCATTCTCACTATCCACGATCACTGCTAGCTGGCGTCTCGTCCACCAACACTATCTTTCCCTTCTTCGTCATCAAGCTGTCTGTATGGTTAGTGGGGAAATATAGGGGTGAGTTCGGGGACTCAGCAAGGGTAATATGAGATGCTGTAATTAAAATATATGACAGTTATAGAAAGATGTGAAGTGTATCATGCATGTAGGCCTGTCCACCATACCCTGATCTGGATTTTGGTGGCCCTACCAATTTCATCTAAGACCCTATCTCGAGACTCACACGGCCCAAATCTATAGCCCCATGCCTGGTCATTTCCCCCACCGTCTAATACAAGCCATGCCAAAATAAATTTATACACAAACTATATTAAACCTTACCGTATATTAATTGCTTGCTACATGTTGGATTCGCCTCCCAATTCTCTATATAATTATAAAATAATATAATTAGGTACATGATTAATTTTAATTATTGCTGTTACATTACAAGATAATATAGCTAAACACGTGATTAATTTTAATTAACACTATTAAATAAATTTAAAATATTTTTATATCTCGCATATACACACGGGTAGAGTTTTGACATGTCCAAGTTTACAGCATTTCACAGCAGGAAACGCCGCTATTTATAGGCGCTAGAGGCTCGGGGGGTGCAAAATTGGCCTAAGGGAGCCCCCAGAGGTAGCCAAGTGGGTGTGGAGGAGAGGGGAATAGTGGCTAGTGGAGGCCCACGGCAGCGCCACGTGTTGCGGCCTAGGGCACACATGGCCGCGTGGCTACACACATGGGTGCCGCCTAGCGCCTCAAAATCGTATGGCACTTGGAGTTGGCTAGAAATTAATTCCAGCCAAAAATTCACCTAGCACCCAGGCGGATTCGATCCCGCGCCTGCTCGATGGCCCCCCTATGTAACACCCCGCTCTCCAGAAGGGCGTTACGTAATGTAAGATTTTCGGGGATAAATTTTTTTTTCAAATAAAAACCCATCACAAAAATCGTTCCCCGAAGATCCCGTTACACCTTCTCAGTATATTAACTATGAACCATCAATAAACTAAGACAGGTTCACCAACACAAATGCAGAAGCTAGATCGAAACCTTAACATGTTATAACTGAAACCACTTTATTTATAATATAAAGTCAAACCAACTCTTACAAGACGTCCTCAAAATAAACAACATTTATTGAAAGCGACATATTACAAGCTATCAACTAATCACTGTCACTCTTCAGCAATTTCTTTCCCTTCGCACCGTTGCCTTCACTTGGAATGTTTGAATATTCTAAGGACATAGTCCAAATTAGATACTGAATCATCTAAGTGAGAGTTCAAAATCACGTTTTTCATGAATAAATGCAAGACATGAAATAAATCAATACACCCGGTAAGCCCTAGCCCAAAAGAATCCCACGCGCTTAACCCTACCACGGGAAAAGAGCAATCTCTTTAAAAGCTATGCCACCATACTAACTTGACGACACGACGACGCGACGCGATTCTAGCTTAAATGAGGCCATCAATGCATCTCACCAGATTACGTTCCCACCTTAAGCATCCAGGAACAACCATACAATCCCAACTCCAAAATTTCACATGGACCACCTAGTCATCCTAGTGCAACTTTCCTGGTTAAACGGCCTGTCACGGAAACCAAGGCGGTTATCCTGATATGCACACCAGCATCAGATACCCTTATTATTCCGTCACACCCTTGGAGAATTACGGCTATACTATCCAGACAACATCCTAGGCTAACATCCCACATGAACAACACAGTATGGACCACCTAGTCGTCCTAGTGCAACTTCCTTGACCAAACAGTCTGACACAGAAACCAAGACAGCTATCCTGACATGCACACCAGCATCAGATACCATTATTATTCCGTCACGCCCTTGGAGAATTATAGCTACACTATCCAGACAACATCCGAGGCTGACATTCCATACGAACCCATAAAACGCAAGACAATGCCATATTTCACAATTCAATGCATCATATAAACAACATTTATAAAATGCAATACATAAGTACAAAACATTTAGGGACGAACCTCTCTCATAAAACCAACCATTACCGGTTACCGTTTCAACGCACAAAACCATTTTGCATGAAATCCACAACACATTTAGGTAATAAAAACACCAAGTTTTAGGGTAAACTACTCGCAACTTAAAACCAAGTTTTCAAGTAGAACACTCACCCTGACGTATTTGGGTTGCCTCGATCCTTGTGCACAACCTCGTTTTGTGTGCCAAAACACAAGTACTCGAACTTACAGTCAACCTCAAACCACAACACTTCCAAAACACCATATTTAATTAAGGAAGCATTAAAATCCATTTTCATCAAATTTTCCTTAATTTCCTTTATTTTCTCCCATTTTTTACCTCGATAATTCCAAAATAATTATTTCCTCAACCATTTTCCAAAATATTTCAACACAATAAATCCTCAAATAATTAAATAAAAATTATGGAATCAAAATTACCAAAAAGCCCTTGCTCACGCGCTCTCACTCTCTGCACACGCCACTGTCTTCTTCGTTGAGCCAATCGCCGGCGGTTGCTCCGAAGGCCAAAACAAAAGTACCCCCTTGAAGCCCTCTTAATGTCGATCACAATGGCACCAAAATCAGGCCGAAACAACACCAAAAAGCCCTCCAAAAATCAATTTACAGGCAGCCCTAGGCGGTCCGCCTCCCACTCACGGCCAAGCTTCGATTGGCCACCAAACGAACACGAAAATGCCTCAAAATGCTCCCAAAATGATCATTAATGCCTCGCGACCAAAAGCCCTCTATCAAAGCTCCCAAAATCGTACCAAAACGCGACCAATTCCTTGCCAAAATTTTGAAACCCTTGGCCCCCTATTTTATAGCATTTTCCGGCCAACTCTCGGCCAATCATCAGCCAAGGCTTGGCCCCCAAGCTAGCCCACGCTGTATAGCACCTTCCCCAGCTTCTCCCCGGCTGTCCCATTGTCGAGATCAGCCTCTATGTGTGAAGATTTGTGGCGGCCGTTTTGGCTTGCTGCGTTCACACTACCCATTTTTTCTAAATTGCATTTTGACCCCTTGACTTCTTCAAATGCCATTTTTGCCCTTTCTACGACACCCTTGATAAATCCAACTATACCTCTAAGGCCCATAAGATTATTACTTCTTATTTCTCCCTTGAAACTTTCAAAAAATTACTGTTTTGACCTCCCTCGGGCAAATTTAGAAAATTACACTTAGGCCCGATTGATCGTTTTGACCTTAAATCCATTTGTTTTAACCCAAAATCACTTAAGGGTTGTTCTATACATAAAATATTAGTTATTGAAATGCTCCGTTGACCTTCTGGACGTCTCCTACGTCGATTCGATTTTCTCAACCCGGTCGACAGCTGTACCGAAAACTGTTCCCGATCCAATTTATTTCATTACCAAAAATCATAACTTAAATCACTCATTGATACTATATCATTTTCCTTGGCTATCTATGGTCCAGGGTACTACCTTCGTCTAATTCAGTCGTCTAAAGCTGCGTTAGTGTACCCTATAGTCTCATTTTTCTGAAAATTTCATTTATGCCCTTCATTAAATAGCATTTATAACTTCAAGAAATTTCGGAGTATTACACCCTAGCATGCAACCACCCGCACTGCCTGCTCCCTCAATATATAACATGCCCCCATTAAATTTAAACTACTTCTTGCCTTCCCCTACTAAAATAAATTAAATACAACATTCTTTATTAATTTTTTTCCACTCCACAACCATTCAATAAATCATAATTAAATCCTCATAACCACAATTCTTTAACAGATCACAAGTAATTCATCGTAACCTTACGATTAACTGATAATCATGCATAAATCATCACAAACCCAATGATTAATTATTTTTTCCAAGTCTAGGATGTTACAGTCTCCCCTCCTTATGAAATTTCATCGTCAAAATTTTATATACTTTATTCTATCATACACAGATCCCCAACATTAACTGTGATTATCAAATAGGTAATTAAGGATATTTCTCACGCATTTCTTCTTCCATTTCCCAAGTCGCCTCTCGCTCCGAGTGTTGACTCCACTACACCTTTACCATAGGTAGAGTTCTACGTCTTAATTGGAGATCCTGGTGTCCCAGTACTCGTACAAGCTGCACCTCAAAGGTCATGTTAGGTTGAAGTTCAACTATAATGCCTCGCTTTTCTTTTCTCCAAACACACGCAGTGATGCATGATTATGCTAGCAACCATATGATAATCTATGGGGCATTTTTGGAAGCCTTTACCAATGGAAGCAAAGGATCAAATCTGAAAGCTTTAAAAACCATAAGCTAAACAATTAAGGCTCCCATTATAGGCTTTTAACACAAATACAACATGACATACCTTAATACAAGATGGAGATCTAGGGATCATTTAGACTCCTTTTTTACAATAGTTACATACCCACACTTAAAACTACAGTACAACGCTTTTACAACCAAAACACAAAAAAAATCTAGCTATCCGATGACCACTTCCTTTCCTTTCCTTTAGCTTGATTCTGGGGTACATGTCACGACTAACCCACCTGGAACGTTGAATGTTCTAGGGGTATGAGATACCCGAATTAGACAGTTTTATCTAAGTGAGTGCATCAAAGAGAGAAAGCATGCATGTAAATGAGTTATGTAAAATGACATGAAATTGCCCATGTGGAAGAGACGTTGAGGTGTTGCAATCACCCCCGTTGATCCATTATGTTCTCACATCTCCATGACTTTTCACTAGTCTAGCATAAGGCCTTGACATCATCTAGCCACACACACCAAATGGTGTATGACAACAAAAGAGGAAAATGTTCGGTTTGAAGGAAAGACATGCTATGCAAGTAATCACCCTTACTCGTGTGAAGACAAAATGTTCGGTATGCAATATAAGGATGTAAGAAGCACTCACCCTACTGTTTCGAGAATAGTTTTCTACAAAAATCACATGTTTCCATAACTCAAACTTAGAATATTTTTACATAGAGTCCTAGGGATAAAATAAAGGACCAAAACTGCAAAATCTTGGGAAAGTGCGACCCCACACACACCGAGGGAAGGCCTTCCATGCGCTTGCACGTGCAGCAGGCAGTGGTGCGTGGGTTGCATGCGATGCCCCCTATTTTTGCCGCTTGCTATTTTTTGGCCCATTCTCCCTTGTCCGGACTCCAATTTGACCCCGTTTGAACCCACGCAACCCTTATTCAATCCTCTATCGGACTATAAAAATAAAATAGGCTTACCTTGCTTTTTTGACACTATTTGGCGCATTTTACGATGGAGGCTTGACTTTTCTGGTGAAGCATTTTTCCACCTCATTTTTGAGCAGAGTTTCTTCTCTCAAACTCACCTCCTTATCCTCTTATTTAATGGTAAGAATGAACCTTCCAAAGGATTGGTATTTATAGACATCCTTGGCTAATCCAGGCGCACCATGTGTCATTAGATAAGAGGGGTCATCATGACTTTTGTAGGATCACGCCACGTGCCCCTAAAGATTTGTGTCTTTTCATGCCCTTGCGACAAGTGTCCCTTGAGATGTGTGCCTCCACATGTTTATTTAGGCTTTAATCATTGCTCATGATTACACTTCTAACAACTAGTTAGCTCATTAGGTTTCCTTAACTACTTAGTTACAAGATATTTTAAGTTTCTCACAAATAACTGCTTAGCCTAAAAGTTCTTTGTGCTTAGAACACTTGAGCCCTAGAATTCCTTAAACCTTCCAAAATCCCTTAAGATGATGATCCCTTGCATTAGTCTCCATGATCTTTCGAAAAATCCTTCATTTGTTCCTTGAAAATTACCCAGGAATTACACATGTGCCTATTGAATCTTTCGACTTCAAAGGAAATGCTTTATTTCTTGAACAACAACGCCTAAGAAACTTTAGGTATTACATCAATGTCATCAACGTGCACTTTTATGTTTGGATTATATATATGCTTCTGTAACTGGGAAATATGGAATACATTATGCAATCTGGCTAATGCTTTTGGCAACTCCAGACGATAGGCAAGCTGTCCAACTCGATTCTTGATTCAATACGGCCCCAGATACTGAGGTCCCAACTTTCCCCTTCATTGATGTCTAAATGCTAGACATATTGGGGTAGCCCGAAGGTATACTAGATCCCTTTCTGTAAATTTTAAAGCTCGGGTTCGACGGTCCGTGTACTTCTTTTGTCGATCCTGGGCCGCTTTCATGTTCTTACGAACTATCTCTATTTAATATGTTGCTTTATCCACAAGGTCTATCTTAACAAGCTATTTCTCTCCTGCTTCAAGCCAACACACCGGTGATCGACATTGTCGTCCATACAGTGCTTCATATGGTGCCATTCCTATGCTTGCCTAATAGCTATTATTATAGGAAAATTCTACCAAACTTAGATAGTCGTCCCAATTACCCCCAAAATCTTGTACACAGGCCCAAAGCATATCTTCCAAAATCTGATTGATCCTTTCGGTTTGACCATCCATTTGAGGGTGACAGGTTGTGCTAAAATTTAGTTGAGTCCTTAGTTCACCGTGCACAGCTTTCTAAAAATTAGATATAAATTGACTATCCCTATTTGATATAATGTTTATAGGAACCCCGTGCAGTCGAACAATTTCCTGGATATAGAGTTGGGCAAGTTGCTTAGCGCCCATAGTACTTGTTATAGGTAAGAAATACGCCGACTTTGTTAGTTGGTCCACAACAACCCACATAACATCAGCCTTCCTTAGGGTTTGGGGTAAACCCATGATAAAGTCGGTTGTTATATGCTCCCATTTCTATTAAGGGATCTCCAAGGGTTGTAAACTCCCTGATGGTTTTTAATATTCGACTTTTATTCATTGACAGGTGTCACATTTTCTTACGAACTCCGCCACATCTTTCTTCATTCATGGCCACCAGTACACTTCCCAAAGATCACGATACATCTTGGTGGCTCTAGGGTGTACTATATAGGATGTTCGATGTGCCTCGTTTAAAATTTCCCGTTGTAGCTCCCCCAAGGCCGGCACATACATTCGCCCATTCATTCAAAGTATTCTGTTATGGTACTCAAATCCCGGTTGCTTGGGTAGCCCATTCTCATCCATCTAGTGTTCCAAATTCCATTCTTGGGCTATAGCCTGTTTAATTTCATCCCACAGATTAACCTATAATCGCATCTGTGCTACAATTGTTGTGTCACCTCGTGGTTTTGCCTTGAGGGTTAAGTTTGCAAACTCTTTAGTTAGAGTCTGTAAATGGATAGCCAGGCATACTCCTGACACAACACCCTTCCGACTCAGTGCATCTGCTACCACATTTGCTCGTTCTGGGCGATATTGGATGGTACAGTCATAATCTTTTAGGAGCTCTATCCACCGATGTTGTTGAAGGTTAAAATCTTGTTGAGTAAATATATACTTTAAACTTTAATGGTCCACATATATAATGAACCTTTCTCCGTATAAGTAATGCTGCCACAACTTTAAGGCATGAACCATGGGCTGGTAATTCCAAGTCATGTATCGGGTAATTCTTCTCATGGGGGCGCAGTTGTCTAGATCCATATGCAATTACCTTACCATGTTGCATCAATACTCACCCCATCCCTATTCCCGAGGCATCGGTGTACACCTCATATCCTCCAGGCCTTCAGGAATAGCTAATATTGGTGCTTCAGTTAACCTACACTTAAGCTCCTGAAAAGCTTTTTCACAAGGTTCATCCCACACAAACTTGGTTCCTTTCCGGGTCAATTGAGTTAACGGGGCAGCCATACTTGAGAATTTCTCGACAAATTTACAGTAATACCCTACTAGACCAAGAAAACTTCTAACTTTACAGACAGTAATAGGTTGTGGCCATTCCTTTACCGCTTCCACCTTGGCAAGGTCCATAGATATGCCCTGTCCCGAAATTACGTGCCACAAAAAAGCAACTTCTCTCAACTAGAAATCACATTTGCTAAATTTAGCGTAGAGCTTGTGCTCCCTCAATGTTGGCAAAGTAATTCTCAAGTATTCTCGGTGAGCCTCATCATTGGACGAGTATACCAGTATATCGTTAATAAATACAATAATAAATTTATCCAAATAAGGTTGAAACGTCCGATTCATAAGATCCATAAAAGTTGTCGATGCATTGGTTAAACCAAATGCCATCACCAGATATTCATAATGGCCATACTATGACTGAAACGCTGTTTTGGGAATATCCTCCTCTTTTATCCTCAACTGATAGTATCCTGATCGCAAATCAATTTTAGAGAAAATTCGAGCCCCCTGTAACTGATCAAACAAGTCATCAATCTGAGGCAAAGGGTACTTATTCTTTATAGTAACCTTATTTAGAACACGATAGTCAATGCACATTCTCAGACTACCATCTTTCTTTCGTACAAATAATACAGGTGCAGCCTAGGGTGACATACTGGGGCGAATGAAACCCTTGTCTAGTAAATCTTGCAACTGAACCTTGAGTTCTCGCAGCTCCGTTGGGGCTAACCTATATGGAGGGATAGATATCGGATGAGACTGAGCTTCATGAGGTAAGTCAATGGCGAACTCAATTTCTTTGTTAGGTGGTAAACTCGGTAAATCCTCTAGGAACACATCCGAGTTCTCCCTTACAATTTCCACATCTTCACATTTTCTCTGTGGTTTTTCATTAGTCACCACTTGCACCACGTACCCCAGGGCCCTTTTTTCCAGATATTTTTGAACTCTTAATGCAGATATAATTTTCAAGGGTTTCCCTACTTGGGTACCGGTAAATCTCACAATCCATTTACCAGGTCCAACTAGTCTGACTGTTTGTTTCCCGCAGTCCAACTGAGCTTGACTTTGGGACAGGAAATCCATACCCAGTATAATATTTAAATCCTGAATCCCCAACAAGTTTAGATCTACTAGAAATATGGTTTCCCCTATAGTAATTGGACACTCCGGCACCATCCTTTGTGAACAAAACCAAGTTCCCATTGGGGTTTGCACATCATGGGTACAGAAGACTCTTTGGTGCTTAGTTTGCACACTCTACCACGGCATATGATATGAATGAGTGTGTGGCTCTTGAGTCTATCAATGCATGCATACATATATCTTAAACAAGGAGCGTACCTTCAATTACTTGTGGGTTTACGGTCGCATCCACTTTCGTCAGATTGAACACCTTCCCAGTTGTTGCTCGTGCTTCTTCCCCTATTGATCTTGTTAGTCTGACCCTTCCACGCTGGGGGCACCAGGAAGCTATGTGCCCTGGTGTGTTGCAATTAAAGCACACTATCGGTTTCCTCTGGACCCTTGCAGCTAGCGGGTCTGTCTTGACAGTGTTAATTTTCAACCATTTCGGACAATTCCTGACAATATGCCCCATCTCACCACAATGATGGCATTCCCTAGGAACTCTGCAAGGAAGATTCCACCGATGGGGTTTACGACATTTGAGGTATGCTTTAAACCCCTTAAACTTGCCTGCTCCTGGGCGGGTGAACCGATATCCTTGTTCCGGTAAGACCTTCTTCAGCCCCTCGCCAAACGGTTCTTTTATTCGAGTGATCTCCCCATAATTCATTATTTTTTTTTTCAATATTCAAGGTCTTAGCCACGACTTCCGAAAAAGTATTGGCCTCAACATAGCTCATCCCTCGATGTACCTCCGGACGTAAGCCTTGGATAAATCGTTCCATTTTATCATCCTCTGACAACATATGAGTTGGAATATATTTCAACAACTTCACGAATTCATCTTCATACTGCAACACCATTAGGTGAGACTGCTGCTTCAGCTCCATGAAATCTTGCTTCTTTTGAATCTGCCAATCGTGCGGATAATATTTCTCATTAAAAACTTCCTTAAACTATTCCCAGCTTATCGATTATGCTTGCTCCTCGACCGTCGCTAGCTGGGCATTATGCTTTCGTAACGTCTCAACTGTTGACTGCCACCACACCCTGGCCTGTTCGGTCAATACAAAGATGGCGCATCTCACCCACTGATCTTTAGGACAATCCATGTATTCCAGCAATTGGTAAACATCCCCCACCCAATATTCTGCTATACTCGGATCGGCTTCCAACTGCCCTTTGAACGTTGGAGGGTGCAAATCCATGAACACTTTTAGCTAGTTGGCCACTTCAGTATCCACTCGGCGACCACTAGCTAGTTCTCGTCCCATCGAATGGCTTTGGACCTCCTCGGAATACTCAAGCTGCCCTTCTAAGGCCTCTTGGCCAGCTGACTGCACTCCCACCCTACAATTAAAACACAAAACAAAACACAATAAAAATTTTATATTTTTTTCTTTGTTTAGGTGAGAGGTTTATACTCGTCAGTGTACGAGTGCAGTTGTAGTCCAAATTTAAATTTATATTTTCTGAATGAGTCCAGGTCGTCCACTGAGAGATTTATTTATGGCAAAATAAAAAGAATGTCACACAAGCACACACGCATTTGGATAAATTGGCAACAAGGTTTTTTATGGTTTTTTAAACAACAGATACTAGGAAATAAATTAAGGCAGTAATTGAAATAAATACTTTAAGTGAGAATATAAAATTGGATAATACTTGAGTTAAGACAATTTCAGTGCCAACCCGTTGATTCCCAAATTTTAGCATAAAAGATTAGCAACATTAATTTAATTTCAGATATGAGGGTTTGTTATTAAATGCAATTAGAGATGATGATAGTTCTAGGTTAAGCAATCCCCATACATGATATGCGGGATTCTAATTTAAGCAACCACCATAAATTCAATTGCAATTAATACACAAAACAACTAAATTAATCATCCGGGTTTGGGTATGATAGCGTTTCCAGTTCTAGTAACTCTCATACATGGCATGAAAGCTCTAAGTTAGGCTTACGCTCCAATCCAAACCTAGTGATTTCTCAATAATTAAGATACACTCATACTAAATTTAAATTAATGTTACTTATTTAAAGCGCAGCTTTCTTTGGGAATCATTGGCGTTGGACACTGTCCTTGCCTTAACCCAAGATTAGATTTAGCTACTCATTTCCATTTAAAAGTTAATTGACATGAATTTAAACGACGTAATTTAAATAACAGAATTTAAATGACAAGAAATTTTAAAGGCATAAACTAACCGGCCATTTAGGCGGTGGATAATTAAATAACAAGAATTAAAATTGCAGAAATTTAAAGGCATAAACTAACCGGCCATTTAGGCGGTAAATAATTAAATGACAAGAATTAAAATTGCAGAAATTTAAAGGCAAAAATTAACCGGCCATTTAGGCGGTGAATAATAAAGTAATAATAAATGACATAAGAATTTAAAAGAAGAAAGGAAAGAAGTAAGATCACAAGAGAGAATACTAAAGAAAAGGGGAAAGAACAAGAACAATTCTCAAAGAGAGAATTATAAGGAAACAACTAAACTTTGATTCAAGAATAATAATCACACTTACAAATGCAATCAAGTGATCTATTTATAGGCCACAAGATGCAATACAAACCACACAATTTCAATTATTCAACTAGACATAATTATATCTAATGAGCACTCACACACTTAAAGTTAAATGGATTTTAGCTATAATACACACCTAATATTAAATGGATTTTAGCTAAAATACATACCTAATAAAGCATTCATAAAGTTAAATGGATTTTAGCTATAATATCCACCTAATAGTTAAATGGATTTTAGCTAAAAAACACACCTAATAAAGCTCTCACATAAAAAATAAAAATAGATTTCTATAAATTGGTTTTTAATCTTCATTAGGATTAAAAATAATCCTTGGGTCTTCTCCAAATAATATCTTCCATGGGTTGCTCAAATTGGGCTTTAATTCTTCATGGGCTTGAATTCTTCATGGACTTTAATTTTTCATGGGCTTGATTTCTTCATGGACTTGAATTCTTCATGGGCTTGATTTCTCCATGGATTTGATTTCTTCATGGACTTGAATTCTTCATGGACTTTAAGTCTTCATGGGCTTGAATTCTTCATGCCTAAAAAAAAATAAAAATAATTTAATGTTATTAATAAATTATATATTATATATATGTATTACAGATGGCACACATATATATATATATTACATGCATGCATATAATGATGTATATGTATTATATATAATTTTATATATTATTATTATTATTAAATTTTACTTTAAAATTTCATTTCATTCATTTTTCAATTTAAACTTGCATATAACCATAAAATATATATTAATATCTAATTTAAACTATTTTTAAGATCAAAAGAAGGGTATAATTATAACAAAATTTTTATAAAATTAACCACTAATCATACCCCCCAACTTAAACATTGCTAGTCCCTTAGCAATCAGATTATACACCTGCCAAACTTTATTCACAATAACTGTATGAATGTAAAAATTTCAAATTCGAAACCGAAATGCATAAAATTAAATAAATAATTTAGCATTCTAAATCAGATTTTTGGTTAAAGGTCATACAATCTCAGGAATGGAAATTAGGATAACCAACACACAGACTTACTCCCTCGAAGTTTTGACTTCAAATCTTACTATGGATTTTCTCTCCAATAAAAAGGATTCCTCAAGTGTACACATAAGGGGGTGCACCGTTATAAGAGTAAATGCAGAACAAGTTCAAAACTCGGTGCCATCCCAAATACAAGTAACGTATTTTCATGAAAGAACAGGGAAATTGACATAGCTTCATGATTGGAATAATGCTCTAGACGAGTAACTTCTGAATTTAAACATGATTCCCTACTCCAAACTCGAATTCTGAGATCACATGATTTATAGCATAAAAAAGGACCAGACTGGGTTGTAATGGAGCTATAAGGTTAATACGGGTTGTCAAAGAAAAGGTAGAGTGTGCAAAGGGTGTGTCGGGATTTTTTTTTTTTTTTAGCATTTATTTTGAAACAGTTATGCTGAATAACTAAGAGAATTTGCCCCCTTTTTTTCACCTTTTTTTTTTCTTCTTTTTTTTTTTCTCTTTTTTTTTCTTCTTTTTTTTTCTTTTTCTTTTTAAATATGAAAATAGATAAACAGACTAATTCCCAAAATCACACTAGGTTGGATAAAATTCATATGGTTATGGGTTAAACAAGGGTAACGAAAGAAGTTGTACTACAAATGGCTCAAATGGGCTAACAAGAGGTTGATTTAAAGAAAAAAAAATAGGCTCAAAATGAAAGAAATTGATCCCCCTATCATGCTTCTCAGTCATCTAATTCATAGTTTGAAACCAGTCAAATTCATCCACTATCATACTAGACATTCAAAGCGAATTGATATTTTGAAGCCATTGAAAAGATAAGATAAACAAGAGAGCATATTTAGAGTAAGTGTTATTTCACTCAGAATTAACGGTTATTAGGCTCAAACACTTGCTTGGGTAATAGTCTCCACTTCTGTTGAGGGATCATACAATGTACTAATCAGCTAATTACTGTTACCTTTGACTTTATGACCGATAACCAATTTCTAAATTTTGAATCCCTGATGAATGTAAATTACTTATTCTCATGCGTAAATGTTTTCAAATGAGAAATCAATGCATTCATGTTTCGTATTGCAAACTTAACCGGCTATCAGTGCATAACTTTAAAGCTTTAGGAATAGCATTATTTAAAACACATAATAATTTTTTTTTTATAAGAGCAGATAAAGATAATCAATTCCCACAAGACTACAAACTAGTAATTACAAACTCACAGTTAAATATAAACCAGATGATTCATGACTAGACCTTACACCCCCCAACTTGAATTGCAGTAATAAATCAGGGTTGTTAGGAATACCTGTAACTCCACAAGTCCATAGATTTGCTGTGAACTGCTAAAACTTAAACAACAAATGAGCACACCATATATATATATATTTATATTTTCACACCAAAATAAAAATTTCATGCAAGTCATAAAATAAGCAAAATGCGTCTCAAGAGTACAAAAAGTACTCCTTACTCAGCCATCTTATCAAAGACTTTGCTAACAACATTCCACAGTTTTGTTTTGTTTTGTTTTTTTTTTTTTAAAGAACACAACCAAGAAAAATTCTGCAAGTTGTACAATAACTAGATGCGTCTCAAGAGTACAAAAAGTACTCCTTACTCAGCCATCTTAATAAAGAGCATTTCTCACAGTGATAAATCTAAATTAATCGGACCCCTTTGGCGTTTGTTACTAATTGCCTTAGACCAGTCTATCCGAGGCTCATGAGGATCGTACTGTGGAACATAAGCATGAAATTTCTCTAGCAGCTTATCAATGGTGGATGCAGAAATGAGAATCTTTCTTGCTGAACGAGAAATGAATTGTTGGTCCACAGCCTGATCAAGAAAAGAGAGTAACCCATCGAAAAAATGGTTAACATTTAAAAGTCCAATAGGTTTGGTATGGAGATTACTCTTGGCCCAGGAGATTATACAAAAGATTTCTTCAAGTGTTCCAAAACCTCCTGGTAAAGCAATGAAGGCATTTGACTGATAAATCTTACAAGCCATGCGCTCAGACATAGAAGTCGTTTCTATAAGTTGACCGCGTGTAATCCCGAAAATATGTGGTTCAGCTAAAGGGATTGGCATTATACCTACCACAGATGAATTTCCAAGATGTACAGCTTGTGAAACATAATCATTCAATCCACGACTTCCCCCTCCATATACCAAATTAATTTTTTTCTCTCCTAATTTTTTACCAAGTTCGCTCGCTGCAAGTGCGTAACAAATATCGCTCCCAAGTTGAGAGCCACAAAGTACACATATGGTATTGATTCGACAAACTAACTGGCCTTCCATGTTTGTTCCTTTTGTATGTCCTAAAAAGAAGTTTGGCGATCAAAAGTAGCTATACAACAATTCAACAAGAAATAAATACAAACAAAAATCATGCGTATGTATAAGTAGTTGTGATTGTGGCTCACATCTTCCTCTGGTTTTACGTCCAGAAACGGCTTAAACACTTTCTATGAAGCGGGGATAAGCTTCCCATCCAATTTTCTTATAGATTGGCAAACAGGGTCGTTTTTAGTCAGATTCCCAAGACTATAGCGTTGGTGGTCACTTCTGAACTGGGTCCATAAAGAAAGAAGTTCTCTTTGCACTATTCCACATGGATGCGTCTCAAGAGTCAATCGGATATCATCCAGAGACTCCTTACTCAGTCCATCCTTTATGAAACTAATTTTATCTTCTCGATTTATGGACGTAAACCCCACAGATTTGCATCGTGTGTTACAGGTCCATCGAGCACATTTGTAACAACCATTCACTCTTTTCGCTCTTCTTTTCTTCTCAAAACTACTCTTCCCTAAGTCTGGAAAATGCTTAAAACTAGGTGAAGTTTCACCAGCTAATCGAACTTTTGCTTCGATCAGCCAACGAATATCTTCAGGGATGTTATTAAGCATCAACAACCTAAGTCTTTCACACCTAGCAACATAAATTTTTTTCAAATCATTCTGCGGGAGAGATGGATAGTACTTGTGAATTTTTGAGAGATAAAGATCCATTTTTTTTTTTTTAACTATACTAAGAAGAAAGTAAAGAACTATAAACTTTACAAAAGGGATGAGAGTACCTGATCGGAGAATAACACAAAGGAGAGAAGACTGAGCTCAAGAAGGGTGGCTTGCCTTATACAGATATGGAGTCTCTTATAGAGCAATGACCATCACTATTTTACACTCGGCTCGAGGCATGCCATAATTACAAGGTCAGGCTTGGCGTCTCTTTTTCAACGCTTGGTGCCTCATTTTTCAACATTTGGCAGTGTGCCTTATCCTTTATAGGGCAGTGTGATTGCACTGCCCAAGAAAAGATAGCTACCACCAGCGTCAATTCTGTCTCTCTCAATTCAAATTTTTTTTATTATTATTTTATTGTTTTTTTTTTAATTTTTTTATTCTTATTCTTATTATTATTATTAATTTTTTTTTTGATTTTTTTTTAAATAAATGTTTTGTTTTAGGGGCCCAATAAAATCATACATACCACACAAGACAATATTATCGAGTCTAACAAAATTATTTGCACAATAGATCAGTTTCAAACACCAATAAAATCAAGTACACCTTACCCCCCAACTTAAATTGCGCATTGTCTTCAATCGACAATAAAAGGATAGAAGATAGGCATACCTGGTGGTCTTCAATGCATGAACTCGTATGCAAAAAAAAATTTATTTAGACTGCACACAGAGAAACACTATTTGAATCAAAGTTAATTAAGTAATGCAGAAAATGAACAACTTATATATATAATTCTTTATTATTTTATTTTATTTTTATTTTATTTTCTTTTTTTCTTTTTTTTTTTATTTAATTTTTTTATTTTTTTTATTTTTTTTTCAGATATATAAACATCCATTTAACCTAAATGGAAAGGTGGTCTTTTAACGTCAGATTCCCAGACGATAGGAAACTTTCCCTACTCATCAGATAATGATGGATCATCCAAATCCACAACTCCTTCATTCTCCTCAACACTACCCTGGTATGGTTTCAACCTATGACCATTGACTGTTAGAAGCTGTCCTGACTCCGGATTTTCTATCTCAAATGCCCCATATCCTGAGATGGACTTGATTACAAAGGGGCCGACCCATCGAGACTTCAATTTTACTGGGAATAGATGCAATCGAGAATCATACAAGAGTACCCGTTGCCCTACCTGAAAGCTTTTTCGAATGATGTGCCGATCATGTAACTCTTTCATGCGAATCTTGGCCAATCGTGCATTTTCAAATGCTTCATTCCGAATTTCCTCAAGTTCATTCAATTGGAGCTTCCTGGATAAGCCTACTTCAGTTAGACTCTTGTTGATCTTATGAATTGCCCAATATGCTTTATGCTCAATTTCCACCGGCAGATGACAAGATTTACCGTATACTAGCCTATAGGGAGACATTCCCAAAATTGTTTTGTAAGCTACCCTGTACGCCCAAAGAGCGTCTACTAGTCTTAAGGACCAATCCTTACGATTAGCAGCAACAGTCTTTTCCAATATGAGCTTAATCTCCCTATTGGCTAGCTCGGCTTGACCATTGGTTTGGGGATGGTATGGTGTTGCAACCTTATGCAGTACACCATATTTCTTCATTAATCCTGCCACAACTTTATTACAAAAATGGGAACCCCCATCACTGATGATTGCTCGTGGCATCCCAAATCGACTGAATATGTTTTCTTTCAAAAATTTCACGACAGTCCTATGGTCATTTGTTCTGGCCGGGATTGCTTCTACCCATTTGGACACATAGTCAACAGCAAGTAAGATATATTCATGACCAAATGAATTGACAAATGGGCCCATAAAATCCATACCCCAACAGTCAAAAACTTCTAACACTTGGATCGGATGTAATGGCATCATGTTTCTCCTTGACAGACTTCTTAACCTTTGACATCGATCGCAATTTGAACAGAACTTGTACACATCCTTGAACAATGTCGGCCAATAAAATCCACTCTGAAAAATTTTTACAACTGTTTTCTTGACAGAAAAATGGCCTCCACATGCAAGAGTATGACTGAAATTGATGACACTTTGTTGCTCATGATCGGGTATGCATCTACGGATGATTTGGTCAGGACAATACTTGAAGAGGTAGGGCTCATCCCAAAAGAAGGTTCTGACTTTTCTGAAGAATTTATGCCTATCTTGCTTACTCCAATGGTCTGGGATCAGACCAGTTGCCAAGTAGTTCGCAATGTCGGCATACCAAGGGACAACAGATGATGCACGAATAACATTCACTTTAAACAGTTGCTCATTAGGGAAATTGTCATGAATTGGTTCATCAAATTGTGTGAGATCTTGACTTGGAATCCTTGACAAATGGTCAGCCACCACATTTTCTACTTCCTTCTTATCTCTGATTTCAATGTTGAACTCTTGCAGGAGTAAGATCCATCGGAGCAGACGGGGTTTTGCATCTTGCTTTGTGAACAAATACTTCAGAGCAGCGTGATCAGTAAAAATGATCACTAGTGACCCTACGAGGTAAGATCGAAACTTGTGTAGGGCAAAGACAACTGCTAGTAACTCTTTCTCTGTAGTGGTGTAATTCTTTTGTGCCTCATTAAGAGTTTTGCTAGCATAATATATCACATGAGGTTTCTTATCCTTCCTCTGCCCTAACACAGCTCCTACCACGTAATCACTAGCATCGCACATAAGTTCAAACGGGAGGGACCAATCAGGGGACTAAATGATAGGTGCTGAAATGAGTGCATCTTTCAATTTATCAAAAGCATTTTGACAGGCAGGACTCCATTCAAATGGAACATCTTGAGACAACAAATGACACAAGGGTCTTGTTATGGTGCTAAAGGAAGCAATGAATCTCCTATAAAACCCTGCATGTCCCAAAAAACTTCTGATGTCTTTCACATTCCTAGGGATGGGGAGTTTTTGAATTGTTTCAATTTTTGACCTGTCTACCTCCATCCCCCTAGATGAAACGATGTGCCCCAAGACTATGCCCTGTTTCACCATGAAGTGACATTTTTCCCAATTGAGTATCAGATTTGTTTCCTCACATCTTGCTAAAACCTTTTTCAGATTCTCCAAACAGGCCTCAAAGTTACTTCCATAAACAGAAAAGTCATCCATAAATACTTCAACAATCTGCTCAACCATTTCACTGAAAATGCTCATCATACACCTTTGAAAGGTGGCTGGAGCATTGCATAACCCAAATGGCATGCTCCTGTATGCAAATGTCCCAAATGGACATGTGAAAGTTGTCTTCTCTTGATCTTCTAGTGTAATTTCTATCTGATTGTACCCTGAGTAGCCATCTAAGAAACAATAGTAGGCTTGGCCTGCTATTCTCTCCAAAACTTGATCCAAGAAAGGCAAAGGAAAATGATCTTTCCTTGTCACAGAATTGAGCTTTCTATAATCAATGCACATACGCCATCCTGTCTGGATACGCGTGGGAATCAGTTCATTGTTCTCATTTTTTACAACAGTGACTCCAGACTTTTTGGGTACTACCTGTGTTGGACTTACCCACTTAGAATCAGAGATTGGGTAAATTATTTCAGCATCCAATAGCTTAAGCACTTCTTTTCTGACAACTTCTTTCATGTTGGGATTTAATCTCCTTTGCATTTGCCTAACTGGTTTTGCTCCTTCTTCCAAGAATATCTTATGAGTACAGATCAAAGGGCTAATACCTTGCAAATCTGAAATGGTCCATCCTAATGACTTCCTGTGTGCTTTTAGAACTTTTATCAGTTGTTGCTCTTGCTGAGGTGTCAAATTTGAAGAGATCACCACTGGGAATGCTTCCCCTTCTCCTAGAAAGACATACTTCAAATCACTGGGCAATGGCTTTCTCTCAAGCGTGGACTGATGGCTATCAGGAGCCATGAGCTTACTGTCCAAGTTCCTTAATGGCTCTAAACCAGGCATCCATGTAGGCTTCTCACTTTCTTTGCTTATGACTTCCACTTCTTTTATTTCTTCGAGATCTTGATTTCTTTCTTTGGGTCTTCTCATGAACTCTTCAAAACAGTCATTGGTCAGTGTTTGGATCAAGTCTACCTCCTCCACTTCACTCTCAGTGTCCTGATGTTTGGCTACCCTGAAGATATTCATTTCTACAGTCATGTTCCCAAAAGATAGCTTTAACACACCATTCCTACAGTTGATGATGGCATTTGATGTGGCAAGGAATGGTCGACCTAAGATGACTGGCACAGGAGGTTGAGGCCCCTGATGCGGCTGGGTGTCCAAAACGATGAAGTCCACTGGAAAGTAGAACTTATCGATTTGTACCAGAACATCCTCCACAATTCCTCGTGGAACTTTGACTGATTGATCAGCCAGCTGAAGGGTCACTCTAGTGGGTTTAAGCTCACCTAATCCCAACTGTTGATACACACTGTATGGCAACAAATTGACACTAGCTCCTAAATCTAAGAGTGCCCGATCAACCTTTTGACTTCCTATGATGCATGTAATGGTTGGACAGCCTGGATCTTTGTATTTGGGAGGAGCTTTCAATTGGAGAATGGCGCTGACTTGTTCAGTCAAGAATGCCTTTTCATGCACATTTGTTTTCCTTTTGACAGTGCACAGATCTTTCAAAAACTTTGCATATGAAGGTGTTTGTTTGATTGCATCCAACAGCGGGATGTTGATTCTCACTTGCTTAAACACTTCATATATATCTGATTGCATCCAACAGGTGGTTTGGGCCTGTATTGAATTTCTTTTTCATCTTCTTTTTGTTTTTCATTTTTCTCATTTTTCTCATTTTTCTCATTTTTTTCCACGGTGGATTCATGATCTTTTGGTTCTTTTTCTTCATCAACATGTTGGTTTATCCTAGGATCAGTTGGTTTCTCAATTATTCTTCCACTTCTTAGGGCAATCACTGCTTGCACTTGTTCATGAATGTTGGTTTCACTATTTGAAGCTTCTACCTGGTTGGTTTGCCTAATTGGGTTAGGATTAGTTTGGGATGGAAACCTCCCGGGTTCTCTCACACTCAATGTTTGTGTTATCTTGGTCAACTGGCTCCTAATGTCTTCTATGGCTCTGTTTGTTTGGTCTTGATTTTTGACAAGTTGAGCAACCTGATTATTGATACCTGTTTGACTTTGGATGAACTGGTGCAAGGTATCTTCCAAAGATCTCCTATGAGGAGGTTGGTAAGTATTGGATGAAGAACCTTGATTTTGTTGGAAGGTATGTTGTTGTGTAGGGAAGGGAGGTTGAGAATGATTTCCAGAATCATTTCTCCAAGAAAAATTGGGGTGATTTCTATTATCGGGATGGTATGAATTGTAGTTCTGATTATTCCCATAATAGGCTCCACTCTGATTTTGATTTTGTCTCCCCTCAAAGTTGTGTGAATGATTGTTATTAGTCTGCCCATACAATACCTCCTTGAAAGCAGGTAGGGTAGGACATTCTTCAGTTGAATGATCTGTTGCATCACACACAGCACACTTTACTTCCACTTGATTAACAGATTGCACCTTTTTGGGTTGCATGTTTTCAACTTTCTTTGTTAAAGCAGTTAGTCTTGCATTTAAATCGTCACTCTCACTTAGTTGGTATCTCCCTCTAGGTTGTGGATTTTCTCTTGAATCAAGAGCAGATGTTGGACCAACTTCCCAGTTCCTTGTATTCTCAGCCAATGTGTCAAAGAAGTGGAAAGCTTCTTCTGGAGTCTTCTCATAGAATTCTCCATTGCACATTGTAGAAACTAGCATTTTCAATTGGGAAGTGAGTGAATCATGAAAGAAACTGACCACTCTCCATTGCTCAAAAGCATGGTGCGGACAAGTGTGAAGAAGGTCTTTAAACCTTTCCCACGCTTGCGCAAAATTCTCATTTGGTTTACAGGCAAAGTTCATGATTTGTCTTTGAAGAGTAGCAGTTCTGTTGGCAGGGAAGTATTTTTTTAAGAAAGTTGTTTGCATTTCTCTCCAAGTTCCTATAGATCTAGGTGGGAGAGTGCTTAACCATATTTTTGCCTTATCTTTCAGTGAGAATGGAAAGAGTTTTAATCTTATGACATCCTCATTTGCTGTATGGTCCATGCAAGTGCTACATACTTCCTCAAATTCTTTCATATGAGTATATGGATTTTCAGAATCCATGCCATAAAAAGTTGGCAACAATTGGATTGTGCCAGGTTTGAAGTTAAACCTATGATGATTGATGGGAAGAATAATGCATGAGGGGGTTGTCTTCCTAGGAGGATGAAGATACTCCCTAAGGGGTCTGATCATCTCCTGATCAATGGGATCAGGGTCACCGTGGTCACTACCACGTGCAGACATGTTCTGTGGAAGTGGCATGTTCTCATTGTGTTGAGACATGAGTGACTGATTTTCTACAGTTTTACCTGACCTAAGTATCATACACTATGCACAAATAAAAATAAAGTAAAAAGAAACAGAGTTACCGAATTTATCAGGAGATGCTTCTTCTTATATTTTTTTTTTCCTTTTTGTTTTTGCCTCAATCTCCCCGGCAACGGCGCCAAAATTTGACTGCACTCCCACCCTGCAATTAAAAGACAAAACAAAACACAATAAAAATTTTATATTTTTTTCTTTGTTTAGGTGAGAGGTTTATACTCGTCAGTGTACGAGTGCAGTTGTAGTCCAAATTTAAATTTATATTTTCTGAATGAGTCCAGGTCGTCCACTGAGAGATTTATTTATGGCAAAATAAAAAGAATGTCACACAAGCACACACGCATTTGGATAAATTGGCAACAAGGTTTTTTATGGTTTTTTAAACAACAGATACTAGGAAATAAATTAAGGCAGTAATTGAAATAAATACTTTAAGTGAGAATATAAAATTGGATAGTACTTGAGTTAAGACAATTTCAGTGCCAACCCGTTGATTCCCAAATTTTAGCATAAAAGATTAGCAACATTAATTTAATTTCAGATATGAGGGTTTGTTATTAAATGCAATTAGAGATGATGATAGTTCTAGGTTAAGCAATCCCCATACATGATATGCGGGATTCTAATTTAAGCAACCACCATAAATTCAATTGCAATTAATACACAAAACAACTAAATTAATCATCCGGGTTTGGGTATGATAGCGTTTCCAGTTCTAGTAACTCTCATACATGGCATGAAAGCTCTAAGTTAGGCTTACGCTCCAATCCAAACCTAGTGATTTCTCAATAATTAAGATACACTCATACTAAATTTAAATTAATGTTACTTATTTAAAGCGCAGCTTTCTTTGGGAATCATTGGCGTTGGACACTGTCCTTGCCTTAACCCAAGATTAGATTTAGCTACTCATTTCCATTTAAAAGTTAATTGACATGAATTTAAACGACGTAATTTAAATAACAGAATTTAAATGACAAGAAATTTTAAAGGCATAAACTAACCGGCCATTTAGGCGGTGGATAATTAAATAACAAGAATTAAAATTGCAGAAATTTAAAGGCATAAACTAACCGGCCATTTAGGCGGTGAATAATTAAATGACAAGAATTAAAATTGTAGAAATTTAAAGGCACAAATTAACCGACCATTTAGGCGGTGAATAATAAAATAATAATAAATGACATAAGAATTTAAAAGAAGAAAGGAAGGAAGTAAGATCACAAGAGAGAATACTAAAGAAAAGGGGAAAGAACAAGAACAATTCTCAAAGAGAGAATTATAAGGAAACAACTAAACTTTGATTCAAGAATAATAATCACACTTACAAATGCAATCAAGTGATCTATTTATAGGCCACAAGATGCAATACAAACCACACAATTTCAATTATTCAACTAGACATAATTATATCTAATGAGCACTCACACACTTAAAGTTAAATGGATTTTAGCTATAATACACACCTAATATTAAATGGATTTTAGCTAAAATACATACTTAATAAAGCATTCATAAAGTTAAATGGATTTTAGCTATAATATCCACCTAATAGTTAAATGGATTTTAGCTAAAAAACACACCTAATAAAGCTCTCACATAAAAAATAAAAATAGATTTCTATAAATTGGTTTTTAATCTTCATTAGGATTAAAAATAATCCTTGGGCCTTCTCCAAATAATATCTTCCATGGGTTGCTCAAATTGGGCCTTAATTCTTCATGGGCTTGAATTCTTCATGGACTTTAATTTTTCATGGGCTTGATTTCTTCATGGACTTGAATTCTTCATGGGCTTGATTTCTCCATGGGTTTGATTTCTTCATGGACTTGAATTCTTCATGGACTTTAAGTCTTCATGGGCTTGAATTCTTCATGCCTAAAACAAAATAAAAATAATTTAATGTTATTAATAAATTATATATTATATATATGTATTACATATAGCACATATATATATATTATATTATATTATATATATATATTACATGGATGCATATAATGATGTATATGTATTATATATAATTTTATATATTATTATTATTATTATTAAATTTTACTTTAAAATTTCATTTCATTCATTTTTCAATTTAAACTTGCATATAACCATAAAATATATATTAATATCTAATTTAAACTATTTTTAAGATCAAAAGAAGGGTATAATTATAACAAAATTTTTATAAAATTAACCACTAATCACCAGCATCTCCTGATTGGGAATTGTTTAACACACGGATAGTTCTTCGTGTCATTGGTGCCATCTGCACACCACAACCATTCCTTATTAAACACATATCAGCGAAATGTAATAATGAATGTTTATTAACTTCAAAAGAAATTATAGTCTATTTCTTACAAGCACACAAATTTAAAATCTATTAACACACTCTTAACTAGACTAGCACGTCACTAACCAATCTAATTTCCCATATATTACATTAGCACACCATCTGCATTTCTAGTATCATACACAAAATTAATGGAACCCCAACCATCCATTCCCCAAAACTAGTTTAACATCCCATAACTAGGTGGCACTCGCAGTATCTCCCATAGCCCGAGAAGTCACTTCATCGGCCAGATGCGACAGATCCTCATTACTCGACACACTGGAAAGAGGGTTCAGGGGCAACACTTCCACGATCTCCATAGCTCCCCACATCATAGCCTCCGATGGAAGTGCGGTGAAAAATACTCCAATCCCCACCAGATCGTCAAGTCTCATGCACGATTCCCAATCCACAGCCTGGTGTTCGATCATGCAAATGAAGTTACCGTAATTAAATCGTAAGGTCATGTCCCACATTAGGGCCTTAGTACGCTCTCTCTAGATATCGTTCATATGTTTCCTTACGAACAAAACCTTCATTTCTGGCAGTCCCCATAATGCCACACATATAGTGTTTCGATACACTTAGTTTACACATCATAAGAAACTCAGAATTCCCTCATTGTCATGCTGACTACATCCCATCAATATAGCCAGCTCCTTCTCCCACTATAACCATAGCAAATCCACGAGTGAGAGGTTTGGGTCTGGACTCAGCATGCTAGGGCATGCCTCACCAAAATTCATGATGGTATTCTATTATCTGCATATAAAACCAAGGGTTAAATCGATAACCAGCATAAATTACTTCCCCCCCCCCTGCGAGGCTTAGATTCAGGGATTCACACACCCCTCTGCTTGCTATACTGGGAAACACATTTCCTAAGCAAGCCCACAATACAAATAATGCCTACCCAAGAAAGTAATTCAACTTCAGTTACGACCTACCCCGTCCCAAATATGCATTTCCAACCCCATCACCCACATTTTGGTGCCTCCAAAATTTTTTTTATTTGGCTCCAAACAACACATCATGCTGATCGCAAACCCCGCTCTAATACCACCTTGTGACGCCCCGGCCCTCACAACTAGGTGTCACCGTAACCCACGGTTACCTCCATGACCTATCGGGAAGGACGGTTATGCCCCACCAACATAAACTATTAAAATAACATGGGTGCCCTGGGTGGGGTCCAGGCTTCGTCGCCATCGGCTGTGGAGAAACTCAAGTGAACTTTTGCTGCCTATGCATTTTGCACCCGAGTTTCTCGACGGCCGAAGGCGGCGAAGCTTGGACCCCACCCAAGGCGCCCATATTATTTTAATAGTTTATGTTGGCAGGGCATAACCATCCTTCCCGATAGGTCGTGGAGGTAACCGTGGGTTACGGTGACACCCGATTGTAGGGGCCGGGGCGTCACACCTATTCCAAGGCAGATGGGCATTTTGGATCCAATAGCTCTCACTCTTTAAAACTCATCTGAAAAATCCCTACTCTACATTACCTCTTTTGGAACACTAGAATACATGCATCCTACATACTTTTTTCACACTCCATCACGGATTTCTAAGATTAGATTGTCTTGGGCATTGGAAGGCCTGCATAGGGAAGATCCTCGCATGCCTTTCGGACATCCTTTGTGGTTGTAGATTCATCCAAGCCTTTGATTTTCGAAGACTCATTCAAGGCCTTCCCCATAGACCCTTCGGGACACCCCTGATCTTTGATCCCCGGCGTTAGGACCCAAAGAGCCCATCAAGCTTCCTGAAGCTCTAGCCTTGTATGACTGCTGACCTCGCTCATGACATCTTGGACCCTCTGGTTGTGGAGCTCTAATTTGATTGTTTTCAAGACAAATAAATTTAATTGCTGTAGTTTAGTAACAATAGCCGTTAATCGATTGACTGAAAATTTTCTCTATTTTCTACTCTCTCTTTTGTAGGTCCCTTAGTATATGACCACTCAAGAGGGGGGGTGAATTGACTGGTTAAAACCTTTCTCGATTTTAATCAATATTCTTAATTAATGATTTTACTAAAGAATATATGTTTGAATAGTATTTGAGATTAATGATAAAACCAAGCCACAAGATATAGTAAGAATAAATAAACTGAGACACAAGACAATATATAGTTGTTCATTATTTCCACACACACATACTCCATTCTCCCAAGTTATTAACCACCCTTGGGATTCCATTAATCTCACCAAGTTTTTCTCCCTATCTCACCTTGGAAACTAGATACACCTAGATTTCAATGGCTCTAGGAAATCACTAAGGTTTCCAACTAACTCACATTGAAAATTAGATACACCCCTAGATTTTCTACGATTCTAGGTAACCATCAAGGTTTCCTCCCTAGTTCACACTAGAAACTAAATACACCTAGATTTCAATGGCTCTAGGAAAACCACCAAGGTTTCCACACTAGTTCACCTTGGAAACTAGATACACTCCTAGATTTTCTATGGTTCTAGGTGACCATCAAGGTTTCCTCCCTAACTCACCTTGAAAACTAGATACACACCTAGATTTTTAATGGTTCTAGGAAACCAATACATTTCACAATAAGTTTAAATGATTACAAATATTTGTCCACAATTAGACACAAATAAATAAGCAATTAAGCACAAATATATAAGGCAATGAAATATAAATAATTAAATTAGTGACCTCGGATGGAGAAATTTGGATTTATCCTAGAATACTTGAAACGTTTTTCTCCTCTAGTCTTGTGGCTCTTGGCTCTTTGGTGGATGTACAACGAAGCGTTGAGAGCCTTGGAGTGCTTAGATTTTTTCTTGAGAGTGTTTGAAAGCTTTCAGGTGCTTTAAATATGCAATATGTGCAATTGACGAACTTCAAAACGAGCTTGGGGGCATTTCCTGAAAAACACTGTAGCGTAGTGTAGCAACGATCAAATTATTGTAGCTAACGGTCAAATTAACTATAGCGACGGTAAAATCACTATAGCATTTTGAAAATATATAAAATTTTTATGTATTTTAAATAATTTTGATAGAAAATAATATTTTTAGAAATACGTATACTATAAAAAATATTTTATAAATTAATCAAAAATAATTTGTTACTACAATTAGTATATTTAAAAATACTCTTTTTATTAATCATGAAAACTTAATTAGTATGAGCAAATTGGCTCAACATCTTTAACTCTCTTTTCCTTTTCTCTCTTTATTGTCATCTTCTTCCATGTTCCCAATTGAATAATGGTCGAAGTTTTCGTTAAATAGACATAATAAAACCTCAAAGAGGTTCTTAGTAAGCCCATCAACTAGGTTAAGAGAAGCGACAATGCCAACAGTGGTTCGACATTAAGTCTTTCTATTTTTGCATCTCTCTCTCATTCCCTATGTATTTCTTTACGCTTATCTCTCTCCCTTTTTATGTCTTTCTCCCTCTGTGTTGTCATTGATAAAGTTGCAAAAGCCACACCAATGATAAGGTTTATGTGTGAGTGTGTGTATTTATTTATTTATCTATCTCTCACTTTTATATCTCTTCCTTTCTAATCTAGGTTTTGATCGAAACACATATTAGATGGGTTTCAATTGTTTGTTTGATTTTGATAATGTTTTGATGATAAATGTTTCAACACAAAACTATAATAAGTGTTTCTTAAAGTCTTGGAATTAAATTATTTCAAACAACACTTGAAAATGATTTTGATTGTCTTTTAGAAACAAATGAAAGTGTCTTTTTCAAAATGAGCCATAGAGTAAAATATTTAAACAACACTTGAAATTAGTAGATCTCAAAATATAGCAAAAGTTTAAACGGTAGAAGAAAAATTGTCGACTACCTATAAAAGGTAGTAGATTGGTTTTAAATAAACTATTGATTTCTTTATAAAATAGTCAATTGGTTATGTTTGGAAAATTACTAACGACTACTTTTTTGTAGACTAATTATTTTCCATATTTGATCTCCAACGGCTAGTTATCAACAAGGAATGTTAAAGACTATAAATACAAGACTCTTGGCTTTTATAAAGTAGAAGAGATGCAAGAATTCATTAGGAACTCATTCATGTAAGCTTCAAGTGCTTTCCTCATCAATTTTAGAGTTTCATTTGTAAATCTACTCAAAGGGAAGAGTTCTTTCTCATTGTACATCATTCTCTACTTCAATTGTTTATCTATCCTAAAGAGAATTTGTTGTAAGAAAATTTTTATAAAACCTTGTGATCTAAAATTCTATCACTGAATTGAGTGGGGGCCTAAAGAGCTCAAGGTATAGCTCTTAGTTATTAGGCTTTCTAGTTCTTAGTGAAAGAAAAACTAGTAGATTGAAGGTTGTGATTTTTTATCTAGAAAAAGAATTGGGTTGTGATCTTGAACTTGGAAAATGATCAATACAAAACTTGGTCTTCACCTTTGAAGAAGATTGAAGCTAGTGGATTAAAATCTTAAATGGAGCTTAAGGAGTGGATGTAGATTCAAGGAGGAACCAAACCACTATAAATCTTTGAGTTTTCTTCTTTATTCCCTTACTCTTTAAATTTCAGCACTTGATTTATATTTGCTTATATTGGGTTGGAAGTGATGAACATATTTATTTGTGTTTATTTTGTATATTCTTTATTTAATTGAGTTAAGTTGTGTAACTGTTAAAACTTGAATTCTTAATTGTTTGTCCTTGTGTAACGACTCGGCATAGGGTCTAGAGTATGTTGGCCTTGGTGGGTGTGTGCTATATTTTGGTAAAATTGATTTAGAAGGTTAAAAATATTCTAAGTGTTGTGAAAAGTGAAAATTAAGTGAAATACATGGGGGTTGAATATTCCAAGTCAAAGGAAATGGAAAGGGGTGGAGAAGTCAAATGCAAAGATGTGGAAAATTCAAATTTTAGCCTAAAGGTTGAAAGGAAGTGGGAGTTGTCGGGTGTGTGTGTGATGTATTTATAAACAAGCATTTCTCACTTAATTTAATGGAGGAAATAGGGGAATGGCAACCATGTAAATAGTTGTAAGTGCAAGGGAAAATGGGGAAAATGAGAGAAGTATATATATGGCTTTGTGTATAATCTTCACCATTTTCTTCCTCCTTCTCCCTATCCTTCTTCTTCTCTTGCTCCACGGACTCTTCTTCTTCATCTCCTTCTTGGTTGTGCAAAGAGGAGATTGGTTGTTGAAGCTAGAGGGTTGTTAGTTGATTGCGGAAGCTCGGTTCGTGGTTTGTCTTGTTCTTCAGAATCATTCAACCATTGAGGCAAGTTCCTATTTCATCTCTTTTCCATGACAAGTTCTTCTATTGAAATCTTGTTGTTGTGTGCCTTGAATCTCTTCTTCCTATGTGATTTTGAGACATCCATTTTCAGGTTAAGTTTCCATAAAACCCTTTGTTGGAAAGAGGTTTTGTACAAACTTGGTTGTTTACGATTTGTGTCATTTTTCTTGTATTTTCGATAAACTGTGCCTAGCATCTAAACGAGGACTTGATTCACCCAGTATTTCTAAAAGGAATGGCATGTTATTGCTAGGGTGTAGCTACATGCAAGAATTTGGTGTTGCTTGCATGTATATTGGGTGTTTAGTGGGTTGTTCGTGGCTTTTTGGGTACTATTGGTCAACCGTTTTCCCATAATCGGTCGACAATTGGGTGTAGAGGGTTCTGTCGGTCGACCATTACCTTAATCGGTTGACAGTTTGGGTGAAAAAGCCTCTGTCGGTCGACCATTTTTAACCTTTACAGCCTGCGCATGCTCCATGGTTTTGGGCATGACTTCGTGTAGAAATATTGGATTCATGAACCGTTTGTTGTGTTATAAACTAGACTCGATAGGATTTGATTTTGTTCATATTTGAAACTATTTGGACAATTTTTGAGTGGTCTCCTATTATTTCCAAAATATATCTAGATGTTCTTGGCCAATTTGTGTACAACTATTAGCATGTTTGCACATCGGGGACTTGGGTGCATTAAATGCATAGAAATAAACATGTTAGATGAAGAATATCTCATAAAAGCATCCTTGAATAAGACAATGATCACTAGTATTATGAGAATGCCTAGTTGCATGTTTCAATGGAAATGAAAATGCATATCTCATGCATTAACGTATGTGTGCAAGTTATATAATGGTGGTGTGCCATAGATTTCCAAGGCAGTGCATCCGCGCATTCGCAATATGACGGTGAGTCTGTTGATACTATGGCGGTAAGTCCGCTGATACTATGGCGGTGAGTCCGCTGACACCATGACGGTGAGTCCATTGATACTATGGCAGTGAGTCCGCTGACACCATGATGGTGAGTCCATTGATACTATGGCGGTGATTCCGTTGACACTATGATGGTGAGTCCGTTGACACTATGGCGGTGAGCCCGCTGACAGTATATTTGCATATTACTATGGCAGTGAGTCTGTTGATAATTCCACTCGTGATCGAGAACCCTTGACATTATCTTATCCGTGTTATTAGCACTGTTATTCCATCTTGGTGAGACAATCTCGCAAAGGATATATGTTCATTCTATTTTTACTCATGTGACTTGTATTTGCTATTGGTCGCTATGATTACCTTTTTATTCAATTGTGGTTATTATGTTACGACCCCGCTTTGTTATGATCCATGCCTGTTTTTATAGACTTGCTGAGCCTTATGGCTCATGTTGTTTCTTGCGCCATTCCAGGTAAAGATAAAGAAAAAGCTAAGAAAGTTGACGGGTATTGTAATACCCGAGAATTTCTAAAGGACCCGAGAGTAAATTATCTTGGGGCAAAAATGGAATTTGCAGATAAATTGAGGTTATAGGGTAATTTCTTACTGCTATGATAGACCAAATCGACTGCAAGGAGTGCCCTAGAGCCGAGATATCAAAGGAAAATGACACGATATTGACGAGTATCCCGATATAGGATTTATGGTATTGAAAGAAATAAAAAATGACACGATTTTCGGTACAGCTAAAATACATCTATGATTTAGACTAAAAAACCAAATCATCGTAGTGAACCTCTAGGAAAACAACATAACCCTAAGGGGGCTCTGATTTTCTGTAACGATCAACCCTATGGTAATTTCGGGATGAATAAAGGGCTCGGTGAGGACACTGGGGCGAAATCGATCTTTATTGAGTAATTATCGATTATTAATTTTGGAGATTGGGTGGCTTGACGGTATTAAATGAAAGCCTTGGAGGGCCTAAGTGCAATTATTTAACCCTTAAGTGTGATTAAGGAATTTTGTGAGGGGATAAATTGTAATTAATCCATCCCTCAAGTGTAATTTATAAGAGTAGGAGGGTTAAATGTGATAAATGTGCAATTCATATATGCAGGCATGGGAGACAGTCTAGAGCATTTTCTCTACTTGAAGGCTTTAGGTTTAGGATTGTAGAGAGATTGAGGAGAATGTTGTAAGTGGTGGCCAAGGCTATAGAGGTAGTCGAGAAGTGCTAGTTTTTCTATAAATAGGGAGGTTTTCCCAGAGAAGGAAAAAAAATGGCAACAAAGAAAATGGCCAAAAGCTTTGCCGAGCATAGTCGAGAAATGAGAGGGATAAGAGATATTGAGGAAGGGAGCTGGTAGGCCACACCTGAGGCCGATAATGGCGAGTGCTGGCGGAGCTGCAAGCTCGATTGGTGACGGCTAGAAGCAGTAAAGTCGCGGCCATGACAGCCATGGTCGCTAGCTTAGAGGCTGGATAGCAAGCCAGGCGGAGCTAGAGCAGCCGCGAGGAGGCCAGTGGCGACGAGCAGAGGCCTTAGCTGTGGTTGGCGAGGTCAAGCGGCGACGAGAGAGCTGCGACCATGTGCAGGGAGGATGACCAAGGTGGCAGCGGTGGCTTGCGACAGTTGTAGGGTCGACACAGCGGCCAGCAGAGGCGGCAACCGCTGACGAGGGTGCGATAAATAGGAAATGGATATTTATTAGAAAAAAGAAGAGAAAAAGAAAAGAAAAAGGAAAGAAAAGAAAAGAAAAGAAAGAAAATGAGAAAAAAAATACAAAAGAATCCTAGAAAATTTTAGGAAAATAGGAAATGGATATTTATTAGTATTCCGAAGATTTTGGTGAGAAAAATGGTTTGGCCACGCGTTTTGAGGCAGTGCACAAAAATTAAGGTGGTACGCAAGAATCGAGATTGTGCACAAAAATCGTGGTAGGGCGTGAGAATCGAGTTGGTGCACTAGAATTGAGGCAGTGCACGGGGATCAAGGATTTGCACGCGTTTTGAGGTCAATGCAAGCACATCAACGAGGCTTTAAAAGCTAAGTGGCTGCACTCTTACCCTATAATTAAAATACAATAAAACTTTTATATTTTTTTTCTTTATTTTGGTGAGAGGTTTATACTCATCAGTGTATGACTGCAGTTGTAGTCCAAATTTAAATTTGTATTTTCTGGATGAGTCCAAGTCGTCCACTGAGAGATTTATTTATGGCAAAAGAAAAAGAATGTCACACACACGCACACGCATTTGGATGAATTGGCAACAAGATTTTTTTATGGATTTTTAGATAACAGATACTAGGAAATAAAGCAAGGCAGAAGTTGAAATAAACGTTGAATGTAAGAATATGAAATTGGATAGTACTTGAGTTAAAACAATTTCAGTACCAACCCGTTGATCCCCAATTTTTAGCAGAAAAGATTAGCAACATTAATTTAATTTTAGATATGAGGGTTTGTTATTAAATACAATTAGAGATGATAATAGTTCTAGTTTAAGCAATCCCCATACATGATATGTAGGATTCTAATTTAAGCAACTATCATAAATCCAATTGCAATTAATACACAAAACAACTAAATTAATCATCTGAGTTTGGGTATGATAGCGTTTCCAGTTCTAGTAACTCCCATGCGTGACATGAAAGTTCTAAGTTAGGCTTACGCTCCAATCCAAATCTAGTGATTTCTCAATAATTAATATATATTCATACTGAAATTTAAATTAATGTCACTCATTTAAAGCGCAGCTTTCTTTGGAAATCATTGGCGTTGGAGACTGTCATTGCCTTAACCCAAGATTGGATTTAGCTACTCATCTCCATTTGAAAGTTAATTGACAGGAATTTAAATAGCATAATTTAAATAAGAGAATTTAAATGACAGCAATTAAAATAGCAAAAATTAACCAGCTATTTAGGCGGTGGATAATAAAAAGACGTGAATTAAAATTGCAAAAATTTAAAAACATAAATTAACTGGCCATTTAGGCGGTAGATAATAAAGTAACAATAAATGACATAAGAATTCAAGAGAAAAAAGAAAGAAAGAAAGATCACAAGAGAAAACAATAGAGTAAAGAAGAGAGAACAAGAGCAATTCTCAAAGAGAAAATCTAAGAAAACAACTAAGTTTTGATTCAAGAATAATAATCACCCTTACAAGTGCAACCAAATGAGTTATTTATAGCCCACAAGATCCAATACAAACCACACAATTTCAATTATTTAACTAGACATAATTATATATAATAGGCATTCACACACCTAAAATTAAATGGATTTTAGCTAAAATACACACCTAAAGTAAAATGCATTTTAGCTAAAAGACACACCTAAAAAAAGCACTCATAAAATAAATATTTAAAAATAAAAATAAAAAAATATATTTTTACAAGTTGAGTTTTGGGTCTTCTTTATGTTGGATTTGGGCCTTCCTTAGAATTAAAATGCTTGGCCTTCTTTGGTTGGACTCCATTGAATAGTTAACCCAATTGCACTAGATTTTGAGTTGTAACGTTGGCCATTCGATTAACTATTTAACATCTTCAATTACTCGGCAAATGTCAATTTCTTCATATCATCCTGACAATAGTACATAATGTGCATAATTACTCAAATTAAACATTAATATAAGATAAAAATAGGGATATAATTCGTTTAAGATTTAGAAAAATTAACTCCTCATCTTACCCCCGAACTTAAACATTGCTAGTCCCTTAGCAATCAGACTATACACCTGCCAAGATTTATTTACAATAACTATATGAATGTAACAATTTCAAATTCGAAACCGAAATGCATAAAATCGAATAAGTAATTTAGCATTCTAAATCAGATTTTTAGTTAAAGGTCATACAATTTCAAGAATGACAATTAGGATAACCAACACACAAACTTACTCCCTCAAAGTTTTGACTTTAAACCTTACTGTGGATTTTCCCTCTAATAAAAAGGATTACATAGGTGTACACATAAGGGGGTGCACCATTATAAGAGTAAATGTAGAATAAGTTCAAAACTCGGTGTCATTCCAAATATAAGGAACGTATATTCAAGAAAGAATAGGGAAATTGATATAGTTTCATGACTGGAATAATGCCCTAAATAAATAGCTTCTAAATTTAAACATGATTCCCTATTCCGAACTCGAATTCTGAGATCACATGATTTAGCATCAAGAGGGACCAGATCGGGTTGTAATGGGGCTATGAGGTTAATACGGGTTGTTAAAAAAAAGGTAGAGTGTGCAAAGGGTGTGTCGGGAATTTTTTTTTCTTTTTCAGCATTTATTTTGAAACAATTGTGCTAAATAGCTAAGAGAATTTCCCTTCTTTTTTCACTTTTTTTTTTCTTCTCTTTTTTTCTTTTTTTTTTTTCTTTTTTTTTTAAATATCAAAATATCTAGATAGACTAATTCCAGGTTAGACAAAATTCATACGGTTATGGATTAAACGAGGGTAACGAAAGAAATTGTACTACAAATGGCTCAAATGGGCTAGTAAGGGAGGTTAATGTAAAGAAAGCAAAAGGTTAATAGGCCCAAAATGAAAGACATTGATCCCCTTATCATGGTTCTATAAAACGATGTTACTCAATCATCTAATTTGGAGTTTGAAACCAGTCAAATTCATCCGCTATCATACTAGACATTCAAAGCAAATTGATGTTTTGAAGCTATTGAAAAGATAAGATAAACAATAAAGCATATTTAAGGTAAGTGTTATTTCACTCAGAATTAACGATTATTAGGCTCAAACACTCACTTGGGTAATAGTCTCCACTTTTGTTGAGGGATCATATAGTGTACTAATAATCTAATTACTATTACCTTTGACTTTATGACCGATAACTAATTCTTAAATTTTGAATACCCGATGAATGCAAATTACTTATTCTAATGCATATATGTTTTCAAATAAGAAATCAATGCATTCATGTTTCGTATTGCAAACTTAACCGACTATCAGTGCATAACTCCAAAACTTTAGGAATAGCGTTATTTAAAACACACATTTTTTTTTTTAAATAAGAGCAGATAAAGATAATCAATTCCCACAAGAATACAAGCAAGCAATAGCAAACTCACAGATAAACATGAATCAGATAATTCATAACTAGACCTTACACCCCCTAACCTAAATTACAGTAATAAAATAGGGTTGTTAGGAATACTTATAACTCCACAAGTCTATAGATTTACTATGAACTACTAAAACTCAAACAAACAAATGAGCATACCATATATATATATATTTATATTTTCACATCAAAATAAAATTTTCATGCAAGTCATAAGATAAACAAAATGCGTCTCAAGAGTACAAAAAGTACTCCTTACTCAGCCATCTTAGCAAAGAGCACTCCTTATAGTGATAAATCTAAGTTAATCGGACCCCTTTAGCGCTTGTTACTGATTGCCTTAGACTAGTCTATCTGAGGATCATGTTGTGGAACATAAGCATGTAATTTCTCTAACAGCTCCTCAATGGTAGATGCGGAATGAGAATCTTTCTTGTTGAAAGAGAAATAAAATTTTAGTCCACAACCTGATCAAGAAAATAGAGAACCCATCCAAAAAATGGTTAACATTTAAAAGTCCAATGGGTTTGGTATGGAGATTACTCTTGGCCCAGGAGATTATATAAAAGATTTCTTCAAGTGTTCCAAAATCTCCTGGTAAAGCAATGAAGGCATCTAACTGATAAATCTTACAAGCCATGCGCTCAGACATAGAAGTCGTTTCTATAAGTTGACCGCGTGTAATCCCGAAAATATGTGGTTCAGTCAAAGGGATTGGCATTACACCTACCACATATGATTTTCCAATATGTGCAGCTTGTGAAACATAACCATTCAATCCACGACTTCCCCTTCCATATACCAAATTAATTTTTCGCTCTCCCAATTTTTGGCTAAGTTCGCTTGATGCAAGTCTGTAACAAATATCGCTCCCAAGTTGAGAGCCACAAAGTACACATATGGTATTGATTTGACGAACTAACTGACCTTCCATTTACATTTGTTCCTTATGTATGCCCTGGAAAGAAGTTTGGTGATCAAAAGTAGCTATACAAAAATTCAACAAGAAATAAATACAAACAAAAATCATGCGTATGTACAAGTAGTTGTGATTGTGGCTCACATCTTCCTCTGGTTTTTTGTCCAGAAATGGCTTAAACACTTTCTATGAAGTAGGGATAGGCTTCCCATCCAATTTTCTTATAGATTGATAAATAGAGTCGTTTTTAGTCAGATTTCCAAGACTATAGCGTTGGTGGTCACTTATGAACTGGGTCCATAAAGCAAAAAATTCTCTTTGCACTATTCCACATGGATGTGTCTCAAAAGTCAATCGGATATCATCCAAAGACTCCTTACTCAGTTCATCCTTTATGAAACTAATTTTATCTTCTCGATTTACGGACGTAAACCCCATAGATTTGCATCGTGTGTTACAGGTCCATCGACCACATTTGTGACAATCATTCACTCTTTTTGCTCTTTGTTTCTTCGCAAAACTACTCTTCCATAAGCCTGAAAAGTGCTTAAAACTAGGTGAAGTTTCGCCAGCTAATCGAACTTTTGCTTCGATCAGCCAACGAATATCTTTAGGGATGTTATTATGCATCAACAGTCTAAGTCATCCACACCTAGCAGTATAAATTTTTTTCAAATCATTCTGCAGGAGAGATGGATAATACTTGCGAATTTTTGAGAGTTGAAGATCCATTTTTTTTTTTAAAGACAACTATAATAAGAAGAAAGTAAAGAATTATGAACCTTACAAAAGGCATGAAAGTACTTGATTGGAGAATAACACAAAAGAGAGAAGACTGAGCTCAAGAAGTGTGGCTTGCCTCATACAGATATGGAGTCTCTTATAGAGCAATGGGCATCACTATTCTACACTCGGCTTGAGGCATGCCATAATTGCATCGTCAGGCTTGGCGTCGTCTAGCGTCTCATTTTTCAACATTTGGCAGTGTGCCTCTTTCTTTATAGGGCAGTGTGATTGCACTACTAAAGAAAAGTGGCTATCACCAGCGTCAATTCTGTCTCCCTCAATTTTTTTAAATTTTTTTTTTAATTTTAATTTTTTTTTGGTTAAATTTTTAGGGGCCCAATAAAATCATATATACCACACAAGATAATATTATCAAGTCAAATAAAATTATTTGTACAATAGATCAATTTCAAACACCAATAAATCAATTCTTAAGTACACCTTTCCCCCTAACTTAAATTGCGCATTGTCCTCAATCGACAATAAAAGGATAGAAGATAGGCATACCTAGTGGTCTTCAATGCATGAACTCGTATGTAAAAATTTTATTTAGATTGCAACAGAGAAACAATATTTGAGTCAAAGTTAATTAAGTAATGCAGAAAATAATCTATTTATATATATATATATATATATTTTTATATACTTCTTTTTTTTAATGTCTCAGATCTAGAGACATCTATTTAACCTAAATGGAAAGGTGGTATTTTTAACGTCAGATTCCCAGACAACACGAAACTTCCCTTACTCATCAGATGATGGTGGATCATCCAAATCCACAACTCCTTCATTCTCCTTAACACTACCCTGGTATGGTTTCAACCTATGACCATTGACTGTAAGACGTTGTCCTGACTCCAGATTTTCTACCTCAAAAGCACCATTTTCTAAGATGGACTTGATTACAAAGGGGTCGACCCATCGAGACTTTAATTTTCCTAGGAATAGATGCAATCGATAATCGTACAAGAGTACTTGTTGCCCTACCTGAAAGCTTTTTCGAATGATGTGCGATCATGCAACTCTTTCATGCGAACCTTGGCCAATCGTGCATTTTCAAATGCCTCGTTCCGAATTTCCTCGAGCTCATTCAATTGGAGCTTCCTAGAGAGACCTGCTTTAGTTAGACTCTTGTTGATCTTTTGAATTGCCCAATATGCTCTATGCTCAATTTTCACCGGCAGATGACAAGATTTATCGTATACTAGCCTATAGGGAGACATTCCTAAAATTATTTTGTAAGCTGTCCTGTATGCCCAAAGAGCGTCTACTAGTCTTAAGGACCAATCCTTACAATTAGCAGCAATAGTCTTTTCCAATATGCGCTTAATCTCCCTATTGGCTAACTCAACTTGACCATTGGTTTGGGGATGGTATGGTATTGCAACCTTGTGCAGTACACCTTATTTCTTCATTAGTCCTGCCACAACTTTATTACAAAAATGGGAACCTCCATCACTGATGATCGCTCGTGGCATCCCAAATCGACTCAATATGTTTTCTTTAAAAAATTTCACTGCAATCCTTTGGTCATTTGTTCTGGCCGGGATCGCTTCAACCCATTTGGACACATAATTGACAGCAAGTAAGATGTATTCATGACCAAATGAATTGACAAATGGGTTCATAAAATCCATACCCCAACAGTCAAAAACTTCTAACACTTGAATCGGATGTAATGGCATCATGTTTCTCCTCGACAGACTTCCTAACCTTTGACATCGATCGCAACTTGAACAGAACTTGTACACATCCTTGAACAGTGTCGACCAATAAAATCCACTCTGAAAATTTTTTGCAACTGTTTTCTTGATAGAAAAATGGCCTTCACATGCAAGAGTGACAGAAATTAATGACACTCTGTTGCTCATGATCGAGTATGCATTTACGAACGATTTGTTCAGGACAATATTTGAACAAGTACGGGTCATCCCAAAAGAATGTTACCACCTTCTGAAAAAAAAAAATTGCTTGTCTAGCCTAGACTAGTGATCTGGAATCTGTCTAGTGACTAGATAATTTGCTATGTCAGCATACCATGGAAGGATATGTGATGTAGATTGACTACTTATTTGAAACAATTGTTCATCTGGAAAGGAATCATGGATTGGGCTCTCAAACTGATTTAGCTCTTGATATGGTAGATGGGACAAGTGGTTAGCTACAATATTTTCTACCCCTTTTTTATCTCTTATTTCAATGTGAAATTCTTGCAAAAGTAAGATCCATCGAAGGAGACGGGGTTTTGCATCTTGCTTTGTGAACAAATACTTCAGAGCAGCGTGATCGGTAAAAATGATCACTAGTGACCCTACGAGGTAAGATCGGAACTTGTCTAGGGCAAAGACAACTACTAATAACTCTTTCTCTATAGTGGTGTAATTCTTTTACGCCTCATTAAGAGTTTTGCTAGCATAGTATATCACATGAGGTTTTTTATCCTTCCTCTACCCTAACACAACTCCTATCGCATAATCATTAGCATCGCACATAAGTTCAAACAGGAGGGACCAATCGAGGGACTGAATGATAGGTGCAGAAACAAGTGATTTCTTCAACTTCTCAAAAGCAACTTAACACTCACCGTTCCACTCAAAAGGTATGTCAAAGGCTAGGAGGCGGCATAAAGGTCTTGTTATGGCACTAAATGAAGCGATAAAACGCCTATAAAAACCAGCATGGCCAAGAAAAGACCTAACATCTCTCACGTTCCTTAGGGCGAGTAATTTTTGAATTGACTCAACCTTGGACTGATTAACCTTAATACCCTTGGAAGAAACAATATGTCCCAGGACACTTTCTTGAGTAACCATGAAATGATACTTCTCCCAATTTAGCACTAAATTTGTTTCTTTACACCGAACCAGAATTTTTTCCAAAATTTCTAGACAACTCTCAAAATTGTCTCCATACACTGAGAAGTCATCCATAAAGACTTCTACCACATTCTCAACCAATTCACTGCAAATACTCATCATGCATTTTTTAAAGGTTACAGGGGCATTGCACAGACTAAATGACATTCTTCTGTAAGCAAATGTCTCGAATGGACATGTGAGGGTGGTTTTCTCCTGATCCTTTAAGGCAATTTCAATCTAATTGTACCCAAAATATCCATCTAAGAAGCAGTAGAAGGCATGTCCCGCTATTCTCTCTAACACCTGATCCAAAAATGGGAGCGAAAAATGATCCTTCCTAGTCACAGAGTTGAGCTTCCTATAATCTATGCACATCCTCCATCCAGTCTGGATGCGTGTAGGAATGAGCTCATTGTTCTCATTTGCTATCACAATGACTCCTGACTTCTTAGGTACGACTTGAATTGGACTAACCCATTTGGAATCAGATATAGGGTAGATGATGCCAGCATCTAAGAGTTTCAACACCTCCCCTCTAACCACTTCCTTCATGTTTGGGTTTAACCTTCTCTGCATATGTCTCACTGGCTTTGCATCTTCTTCGAAGAAAATTATGTGGGTGAAAATTAAGGGACTAATGCCATGCAGGTTTTCTATACTCCAACCTAGAACTTTCTTGTGTACCTTTAACAGATTCAACAATTGTTTCTCCTGTTGAGGATTCAGACTTGATGAGATCACCACCGATAAAGATTCTCCTTCACCTAGGAATGCATACTTAAGGTTGTTTGGCAATGGTTTCCTTTCAGGTGCAGGTGAGCAGCTTGATGATGGCAGAGGTTTACTTGGTGAAGATCCGAGAGGTTCTAGTTTTGGGTTACCGTAGGCTATGGATAAGAAAGATTCAATTTTCTCTCGAGAGCAATCTTGCTGCTCCATAAATTCCTCCAACTTAAAATTTTCTTGTACAAATTCATAGTTAATGTACTCCTCACTCAATGTCTATATCAAATCAGCTTCTTCAGTCTCATTCTCCAAGTCAGGTTGTTTGAAAACTCTAAAAATGTTTGTTTCCAAAGTCATATTTCCAAATGACAATTTTACGATTCCATTCCTACAGTTGATGATGGCATTTGATGTGGCAAGGAATGGTCGACCTAAGATAACGGGCAGCAGGCTAAGGCCCTTGATGCGGCTGGGTATCCAAAACGATGAAGTCCACCGAAAAATAGAACTTATCGATTTATATTAAAACATCCTCCACAATTCCTCGTGAAACTTTGACTGATCGATCAGCCAGCTGAAGGGTCACTCTAGTGGGTTTGAGCTCACCTAATCCCAACTATTGATACACACTGTATGGCAACAAATTGACACTAGCTCCTAAATCCAAGAGTGTCCGATCAACCTTTTGACTTCCTATGATGCATGTAATGGTTGGACAGCCTGGGTCTTTGTATTTGGGAGAAGTTTTCAATTGGAGAATGGTGCTAACTTGTTCGGTCAGGAATGCATTTTCATGCACATTTATTTTTCTTTTGACAGTGCACAGATCTTTCAAAAATTTTGCATATGAAGGTGTTTGTTTGATTGCATCCAATAGCGGGATGTTGATTCTCACTTGCTTGAACACTTCATATATCTCCGCATTTTGTTGTTCCTTCTTTGCACTGGTCAATCTTTGAGGAAAATGAGGTTTGGGCTTAAATTGAGTTCCCTCTACAACATTTTTGCCTTTATCCTCCTTTTTGCTTGGTACTTGTTCTTCCTCTAAGGTTGTTTTGATAACCGAATCACTATAATCGGCTATCTCTTCTTCTTGCACAGTAGGGTATGACATCCTAGGGTCTTCAGGTTTCTTAACTGTTTTTCCACTCCTTAGGACAATTACTACTTGCACTTTCTCATGACTTTTATTTTCACTAGATGAGGCTTCTACCTGATAGGTTTGACTTATAGGATTCGGATTGAGTTGGGAAGGAAATCATCTAGGTTCTCTTATACTCAATGTTTGGGTCAACTTGGTCAATTGGCTTCTAATGTCTTCCATGGCTCTATTGGTTTGTTCTTGGAATTTGGCCACTTGTGCATTTGTTCCCATTTGGCCTTACATGAAATGTTTGAGGGTGTCTTCTAAGGATCTCCTATGAGGAGGTTGGTATGTGTTGGTTGTAGACCCTTGATTAGCCTGAAATTGTGGAGGTTGTGAAGGGAATGGCAGCTGGGCTGCAGAATCATTTCTCCATGAGAAGTTAGGATGATGGCAAAGGTTGGGATGATAAGAATTGAAGTTCGTATAGTGACCCCCGGAATGAAAATTCCCTCCTTGATTCTGGTTTGAATATTGCCTTCCTTCATTGTTGTGTGAGTGTGTGTTTCCAGTTTGACCATACAATACCTCCTTAAAAGCAGGTAATGTAGGACAACCCTCTGTCTTGTGGTTTGAAGTCTCACACACAGCACACCTAACTTTAATTTCATTAACAATTTGGGCTTTCTTTATCTCTAAAGTTTCAATCTTCTGAGTTAATGCAGCTAACCTGGCATTCAAATCATCACTCTCATTCAGCTGATGTTTACCCTTGTGCTGTGGATAGTCTCTTGAATCATTGGTTGATAGTGGCTAAACTTCTCAATTTCTATTATTTTCTGCTAAAGTGTTAAAGAAATGAAATGCCTCATCAGGCGATTTGTCGAAGAATTCCCCATTGCACATGGTTGACACTATCATCTTAAGATTGGGAGATAAAGCATCATGGAAGAAACTAACCACTCTCCACTGCTCGAAAGCGTGATGTGGACAGGAATTGAGAAGGTCCTTGAATCGTTCCCATGCTTGAGCAAAGTTTTCATTAGGTTTGCAGGAAAAATTCATCATTTGCCTTTGGAGATTTGCGGTTCTATTTGCTGGAAAGTATTTTTTCAAGAACGTGGTTTGCATTTCTCTCCACATTCCAATAGATCGAGGCGTAAGCGTGTTTAACCACATCTTTGCCTTATCTTTTAATGAGAATGGAAAGAGCTTTAATCTAATCACATCCTCATTGACAGTTTGTTCCATACAAGTTCCACAAACTTCCTCAAACTCCTTCATGTGAGTGTAAGGATTTTCAGAGTCCATCCCATGAAAAGTGGGCAACAGTTGGATAGTGTCAGGTTTAAGATTGAATCTATGATGATTAACCGAAAGCACTATGCAAGATGGTATAGTTTGCCTAGGAGGGTGGAGATATTCCCTGAGAGGCCTACATGTATCAGGTTCAAAAGAATCTTGATCACCATGATCACTCCCAAGTACAGGTGGCATTTTCTCGTTGTGTTGAGACATGAGTGATTGTTTCTGTGATAATTTAGTGGTAGATAAAGAGTCAATAGGACTATATAACAAATTTTGATATTCTACAATTCTACTTGACCTAAGTATCATACACCATGTACAAACAAAAATAAAGTAAAAAGAAACAGAGTTATCGAATTTATCAGGAGATGCTTATTCTTATTTTTTTTCTTTTTGTTTTTGCCTCAATCTCCCCGACAACGGCGCCAAAATTTGGTTGCACTCTCACCCTGCAATTAAAACACAATAAAAAAAATACAATAAAACTTTTATATTTTTTCTTTATTTTGGTGAGGTTTATACTCATCAGTGTACGAGTGCAGTTGTAGTCCAAATTTAAATTTGTATTTTCTGGATGAGTCCAGGTCGTTCACTAAGAGATTTATTTATGGCAAAAGAAAAGAATGTCACACACACACACACACACGCATTTGGACAAATTGGCAACAAGATTTTTTTATGGATTTTTAGATAACAGATACTAGGAAATAAAGCAAGACAGAAGTTGAAATAAACGCTGAATGTAAGAATATGAAATTGGATAACACTTGAGTTAAAACAATTTCAGCACCAACCCGTTAATCCCCAATTTTTAGCAGAAAAGATTAGCAACATTAATTTAATTTCAAATATGAGGGTTTGTTATTAAATGCAATTAAAGATGATGACAGTTCTAGTTTAAGGAATCCCCATACATGATATGTGGGATTCTAATTTATGCAACTACCATAAATTCAATTGCAATTAATACACAAAACAACTAAATTAATTATCCAGATTTGGGTATGATAGCGTTTCCAGTTTTAGTAACTCTCATGCGTGGCATGAAAGCTCTAAGTTAAGCTTATGCTCCAATCCAAATCTAGTGATTTCTCAATAATTAATATACACTCATACTAAAATTTAAATTAATGCCACTCATTTAAAGCGCAGCTTTCTTTGGGAATTATTGGTGTTGGACACTGTCCTTGCCTTAACCCAAAATTGGATTTAGCTACTCATTTCCATTTGAAAATTAATTTACAGGAATTTAAATAGCATAATTTAAATGATAGGAATTAAAATAGCAAAAATTAACTAGCTATTTAGGTGGTGGATAATAAAAAGACGTGAATTAAAATTGTAAAAATTTAAAGGCATAAAATAATCGGCCATTTAGGCGATAGATAATAAAGTAACAATAAATGACATAAGAATTCAAGAGAAGAAATAAAGAAAGTAAGATCACATGAGAAAACAATAGAGAAAAGAAGAGAGAACGAGAGCAATTCTCAAAGAGAAAATCTAATAAAATAACTAAGTTTTGATTCAAGAATAATAATCACCCTTACAAGTGCAACTAAGTGAGCTATTTATAGCCCACAAGATGCAATACAAACCACACAATTTCAATTATTTAACTAGACATAATTATATTTAATGGGCACTCATATATCTAAAGTTAAATGGATTTTAGCTAAAAGACACACCTAAAGAAAGCACTCATAAAATAAATATTTAAAAATAAAAATAAAAATAAATAGATTTTTACAAGTTGTGTTTTGGGTCTTCTTTAAGTTGGATTTGGGCCTTCCTTGGAATTAAAATGCTTGGGCCTCCTTTAAAATTAAAATGCTTTGGCCTTCTTTGGTTGGACTCGATTGAATAGTTAACCTAATTGCATTAGATTTTGAGTAGTAACGTTGGCCATCCGATTGACTCTTTAATATCTTCAATTACTCAGTAAATGTCAATTTCTTCATATCATCCTGATAATAGTACATAATGTGCATAATTATTCAAATTAAACATTAATATAAGATTAAAAAATAGGTATATAATTCATTAAGATTTAAAAAAATTAACTCCTCATCACTAAGCCTAGGTGAGTTTTAGAATTTTTAATATTCTTAGAAAAATAATTATTTAGGACTCATCATGACTTCCATGTGTTCCCATCCAAATGGTGTCATGTGTCCTATATAATCATTTCTATCCATGTGTTCTTATCAAATGGTGCCATGTGTCCCATATAATCATTTCTATCCATGTGTTCTTATCAAATGGTGTTATGTGTCATGTATAATCATGAGGCCTCATTATTTCTTTCCATGTGTGGCTAATAGTTTAAGGCCAAGTGTCCCAACTTGGAGGCTAAGAAATTTCGGTGGCTACGCAAAAGACTTGGACGTGAACTTCAAAATGATTCAAAGTTAAATTTGAAATCTATTTTAAATCCAAAGGTATATTTAATAAGATTTGTGCCACGTCGTCGTTGATGTTATCATCAAACACCCAATAGGATGTTTCCACCTCAGAAGGATACTTGGATGGTGTTGATTGGCCAATCCTTGATATTTTTGGCTAGTTTATCAATATTACACTTTGGACTGAACTTTTTGGGTAATTGCGCTTAAATCCTTGCAAGTTAGTCCCCGACCATCTTTTAATTGCACTTTTTCCCTGGAGAAATGATTTATTACGTTAATACCCCAGGGTTTTAGTAAATTACACTTGTGCCCGAGTTTTTCCAAAAATTTCACTTTTGCTTGGACTTGGTAATTACGATTTTGCCACTAGTTCAAAACTAAATTTTTGTCTTAGGACTTTTGTAACCCCTTGAAAATGTATCATTTCATCATATATCTGAACTTAAAGATCCCTGGTATATATCACAATTTAAAGTTCTTGGATATTACATATTTGAACTGAGAAAGAAAAGAAACAAAAATCTCAGGTGTTACATCTTCCCCCTCTTAAAATAAATTTCGTCCTCGAAATTACCTTTAGTTGGGGTCATCAAACAGTTGGGGGTATTTCGACCGCATCTCGTCTTCATGCTCCCAAGTTGCTTCTTCGACTGAATGATGTTGCCATAATACCTTGACCAATGGTATTTCTTTATTGCGAAGCTTCCATACTTCTTGAGCTAGAATGCGTATTGGTGCCTCTTCAAATTTTATATCATGTTGGATATCCAATGGTTCATGTTTGATTACCTGAGCTGGGTCAGGGACATATTTTCTAAGCATTGATATGTGGAAAACATCATGTACTACTGAAAGTTCTAGTGGTAAGGCCAGCTAGTAAGCAACATTCCCAACCCGCTTTAAGATCTCAAATGGGCCTATATACCGAGGTCTGAGCTTTCCTTTCTTCCCAAACGTTAGGACTCCCTTTATGGGCATAATCTTTAAAAATACCTTATCACCTATGGTAAACTCCAAATCCTTTCTTCTTTTATCCGCATAGCTTTTATGTCTATCTTGAGCATTTTTCATACTAATCTTGATTCTTTCGATGGCCTGAATTGTTTGTTCCACAATCTTTGGAACCAGAATCTTTCGCTCACCAATTTCATTCAAATGAATAGGTGATCTACACTTCCTTCCATATAATGCCTCCTAGGGTGCCATGCCAATAAATGCATGATAACTATTTTTGTACTCAAATTCAATTAATGGTAAATGTTTCTCCCAATATCCACCAAACTCTAGAGTACAAATACGAAGCATATCCTCTAAATTTTTTATTGTCCTTTCAGATTGTCCATCTGTCTGAGGATGAAAATCTATACTAAAAGTCAATTTCGTTCCCATGGCTCTATATAAGCTCTTCCAAAAGTTTGATGTGAATCTTAGGTCCCTATCCGATACAATGGAAACTGGAACACCGTGCAGTCTTACTATTTCCTTAATATATAGTCATGCAAACTGGTCCATTGTAAATGTCATCCGAACAGGTAAGAAGTGGGCTGATTTGGTAAGTCTGTCCACGATCACCCAAATAGCCTTATGCCCTGTTATTGATTTTGGAAATCCTACAACAAAGTCCATTGTCACATGTTCCCATTTCCACTCTGGAACCTCCAACGATTGCAGTAACCCTATTGGTCGTTGGTGTTCAGTTTTCACTTGCTGACATATCAAACATTTTCCCATAAATTTAGCTATGTCTTGCTTCATATTTCTCCACCAAAATACTACCTTTAGGTCACGATACATCTTTATACTTCTAAGATGTACTGAATAAGGAGTAGAGTGGGCCTCTTCCAGAATTTCTTGCCTTAGTTCCTCAAAGTTTAGCACACACAGTCGCCCTTGGAAGTAGAGCGTGTCATCACTAGCTATTGTGAAGTCCTTTTGCTTCTCAGTGTTAATCTCAGCCTTGATGTACTCAAAGAATTGGTCTCCCTTTTGATGGTTCTTAATCCGATCACATAGAGTCGGTCGGATAGAGAGTGCTGCCACTCGAGCATTAGAATTAGATGGCGTAACAACAATCTCGAGGCTTAACCTCTCGAACTCCTTCCATAAAGGCTCTTGTGATGTCAAAGCTATTACTTGGCCCATTTTCTTTCTACTCAAGGCATCAGCCACTACGTTTTCTTTGTCGAGGTGGTAGTGGATTTCCCAATCATAATCCTTTACCAATTCCAGCCATCTCCTTTGCCTCATATTCAACTCTTTTTGTGCAAAGATGTACTTGAGACTCTTATGATCGGTAATATATATATATGGTTATAGCCAAGATGTGTTTTTAGCCAATGGTGGAGATTAAATCTCCTCAAAATCAATGGTTGAGATTGAGATTCTCAAGAGCACATGGATTGTGATTTATTTGTATGGCTAGGATTTCCTCTCCAAAAGAGAAAAGAATGGAGGGTTGAGATGAAGTTTTGCATTTAAAAATATCAAGACTAGGAAATTAATCCAAAAGGAAAGGAAATGAAAAGGAAGGAAGAAGGACGAAGTCTTCCATTGTTGAGAGAAAAAGAAAGAAAAAGAGAGAGATGGGAAGAAGTCTCTCATGGAGGAAAGGATGAAAAAGAAGAAGATGAAGGGATCAAGGTAAGTCCCATTTTTCTTCTCTTTATTTTTGGTATGTTTTATGTACAAAGTAAGTTACTTGTTTGAAATGCTATCTTAGATGGGAGAAGATGATGATGGAAGCTCTCTTGAGATGAAGATTTGAAGATTTAAAGAATGAGGTAAGGGATGTCCCCATGGGATGGTGGCTTGCAAGTTGTAAGTATGTGCTTAAACCTTTAAATGTGTGCATTGGCATGTTTTCTTTGTGTTCAAGGACCTATGGCTATGAGGTTGTGTGGGGTAGGGTAGTTTAAAGCCTCAAACCTAGGTGGTTGTAAGGATATGGAAGCCCTAACCATGTTGCATACATGAATTTGGCATCACATGATATGTTTTTGTTCATACTTATTGTCATTACACCCTTCTAAGCTTTGTAGCTCATGAGATTTTTACCCTCAACTTGTAGGTTGTTCATGTGCCAAGAAAAAAAGGGAGTGTTGCAAGCTTGAAGTTGGGAAGCTCATGGTGGGTTTGTAAATTTATGGCTTATAGAAGCCTTAGCATGTGTTTTATTTAATTTGTGGGTTTATGGCTTAGGGAAGCCTATTTGTTGTATGTGCTACATGTGATGTAATTTAATGGTTGGTAATGGCTTGTGAAGGCCTAAGACCATAGATGTAATTTTATTTTGGAATAAAACATGGGTGTTGGAGAAAAATATTTTTGTTGGAAAAGTGGATATTTTGGTGTATATGTGAGGTGTGAGAAATCTGGAAAAATTTGGGAAAAAGGGGCCAAGAAAAATGTTTGAGACATAGGCATGTCGTGAGCGCCAGGCGTGTAGGCACGCTCTAGGGAGCATGGGCGCGTGCTGGGGGTGCGGCCGTGCGTTGGCGCACAGGCGAGGGCATGCAGCAACACATGGGAGAGCGAGTGGCCAGCGCGCCATGGGGCCCTAGGCGCGCCAGCAACCCCCGCCGGTAATTTTTTTTTTTTTTTTTTTGAAAATTTAGGGATTTTTGGGGCATTTCTTAATTGATTTTGGGCCCTAGAGGAATTTTTAAAATAAAGAGATTTTTCAGGCATTTTTTTGAGATAAATGTCGAATTTTTGAAAAATGAAAATTTTGAGTTTTCCCTCGAAAATTGGTAAAAATTAATGGGTTGATGAAAATGGTGATTTTTATGGAGGCCGGTGGAATTCTTGAAAAGAAGAAGAATTAAAATAAATAAAAATGGTGATTGGGGCAATCTTAATGAAAATTAAATAGCCAGGTGTAGTATGGTTAAAGCCCAAATCTGCTAATGGATCCTGGGGATACGGGAAGGGAATGACGAAACTTAATTCTCACCTAAGGCGTTTCGTGTTGAAACATAGTCTACCCTTTACGAATGGCTAGGCATGTGAGCAATTCAGTTAATTGTTCACGAGTGGCACCCGTAAGTGGGAATAGGGCATCACATGCCATCTCTCTATCTCTATCGCTCTCTCTTTCTCCTTCTTCTATGGGATGGGACGATATTAAGGGATTTTACAGTTTGACTTGAAGCATCCAACGAGCGGAGCAGGGCGTGGCATGGGGAATCATTTCTCAACGGCCATTCTATCGGTCAAATATGGAAAATGTTACTTTCCTATTGAAAATCGTGAGCTTTTGTAAAGGATGGAAAGCCAAATGTGAAAAATGTTATTATTTAGTTTATTCTTCTATATATATATATATTTTTTCATTTTCTATTTAAATATAAGTTTGTATTTTAGAAATATCTTTTCCCTTTGTCAACTTTGATCTTATGAAATTTTATTTTTAAAAGTTTTAGAATTATTTTTCATTGTCAAATTTGGGTCCACCAAAGATTGTAGTATTCACCATTCAAGATGAAAGCTCTCAAAATATTTAAGCCTTAGGCCAAGTGTAAGGTTTGTTGGATTCCAATGCTATCTCTCAATTGTACTTTACTTATATTTTAATACTCTATTGATTAAAAATATATATTTTACTCATTTAAGATAACGTTTATTGAAATAAGTAAAATAAAAGAGTATCAAGATATAGTTAAAATACTTTTAGGATAAAGATATAAAATAATCAAGATAAGGTTAAAAGACATTATAAAATTTTTATTAAACTGTTTATTAAATTTTTTAAAATTTATTAAGAATTATATTTTGTTTATATGTTTATTAAATGCATATGATAAGTATCGAAAAAATAATTTTTTTTTTCAAAATATATTTATTATCAAATATCTAAATTTATTTTCAATGAAAATATTATAATTATTATAAATAATATATCAAACAAAAAAAAAACAAAAACAAGAAAGTGGGTAAACAATTGAAGGTGGACCATCTGGAAATTTGAAGAAGAATGGAACACATGGTGGTGGTAGAAGATTAAGGACAGATTCGAAAAAGAAATTTAAAGAAAATTAAGTATCAAATAAGAATAAGATTTGAAAATTGAAAAAGAAGATCTGGAATCAAAAATTAGAATCGCAATTAAGAATATATCAGAAGACAAAATTGCAAATCAGATTAAAAATTGATCTGGAAATTAAAAATCAAAACTAATTTTAAGAATAAATCAAATGAAGAAATAAAAAAATCAGATTAAAAAGATATTTGGAAATCAGAAGTGGTGGCAGCGGAGAGTAACAAGGATGGGGATGGGAGTGGGGGCGGGGCAGTGATGGAGATGGGCAATAACTGGCGATGGTAATGAGGATTTTGGCGAAGGAGACTAACAATGAAGCGAAAAGGGGAAGATTGGTGAGAAGATGAAGAAGAAAATGAGAAATAAGAAATGAGTGAGGAAGAAGATGAAGAAATCGGTGAATAGGGGTTTTTCGATGGTGAGACAAAAAATGAACATGTGAAAAGAAATAAGTGAGCAAGAAGATATGAAAAGAAATGGGTGAGACTTTTATACAAGCACATATGGGTAATTTGGATTTATCTGTAAATTATTAGATAAATTTATTTGAGAGAGGATGTAAGATAAATTTATTTGAAAAAAAATGATATAAGAGGTCATGTGAGAACTTTTTGGGAGAAGGTCAAATAAGTTTAATAAATATGTTAAAAAGGACAAACATTCAAAATGTTTGGGAAATTCTATCGGTAGCTCGATAAATTACTACTCACGACCGGTCAACTAAAATCTTATTTTTACTCTTTACAGCCACAAGAATTACTCTTTACAACCCATAAATTTCCAAATATGCCCTCACTGCCACAGCCACACCATTTCTCACCTTTCTCAAACAAACCTTAACAATTGTTGGCCATTGTTTTTGTGAGGAAGAAGAAATCTAGAGACTGCAAAATCAAGTATGCCTTATCTTCATAGTTCTATTTCTTCAATAAATGCACATGGCAGCATCGCCATTGGCCGCGATGGCAGCCACCATCGCCGCCTTTGTCAGCCGCGATGCCGCCACCATCGCACAAGGCAGCAGCCCCCACCATTGCGGCTGACGAAGGCGGCGATGGTGGTTGCCATCGTCATTGTCGAGGTGAGGGGGTTTTAGTGTGGGGCAAGGGGTTTCGAGGGTTTCAAAAACCCCCGCACCTCGCGATGTGGGGGTCCGAACTCGGTTCGGGTTTCTCGAACCCGGGTTGGAGAAACCCGAACCAGTATTTATTTTTTAGTTTTGTGCCTTTTTAATTTTTTTAAAATATCATTGATTTCATACTATTCTCACATGTTATTTTTCATATTAATTATATTTTTACACTTCTAATAAATCCAATTGTTGTTAATCTTATTATAAACAATTTTATTTGTCATCATGTATTTAGACATTTAATATAACATTCTTATATGAATTAAATTAATTTTGTAATGGATTATTATTATTATTTTAAAAATGATTGATATAGTACATTCATTTATAGATATGGCACGTACTCGAGGGAGGAGAGTAGAGGGAGCGGACCACTTTTGGGAGGCCCTGAAGATCCATCAATTTTAAAGAGTTTTAAAAATCATGTTGTTGTTAGCATATGGGCTAAAGAGGTAAGTGATTATGAAAATAATTTTACATTTAAATTAATTATTATAATTTTATTAATTATTTTATTATTTTTGTGTAATAGGGAAGAGGTGTATTGAAGTGCAATAGCCATGGACAAATAATTCCTAATTAGTCATTGGCAAATTAGCAACGTATTCATGATGTTGTCATTAGATCTCGGTTGGCACATTTGATAGAATGCACGTATCAATTTGCGAATCCTATAGTCGTGTTAGCCTTTTTAGAGAGATGGCAGCCAGAGACTAACACATTTCATCTACCATTTGGTGAGATGACAGTCACGCTAGATGACGTTGCTACTATTCTGAAGATACCAGTTGCTGGCAGCCCTGTATCAGTCCCTCATTTGACAGGTAATGAAGCTCAGAACTTACTATGTCGTTTACTTGGGGTCTTAGTAGTAGAAGCAGCAGGCCAAATAACGGAGACTCGGGGACCGTATGTGAAATTAGATTGGCTAAGAAGAACGTTTATGAACGTGCCAGATTCAGCTCCGAATGAAGAGATCTACAATGCCAGTAGGGCGTATTTGTTATTTTTATTAGGTTGTACATTATTTGTAGATAAGAGTGGTACCATGATTTCGGTTTCCTATCTTGCATTGTTGGAAGACTTAAGTGTATCTGGTACGTATGCATGGGGGGCTGCTTCTTTGGCATATTTATATAGGCAACTGGGTATCGCAAGTAGAAGAGATGTCAAGGGAATCTGTGGATATTTGACATTACTTGAGGTAATCATTTAAATTTTATTATTATGTGCATATATTTTGACATATTTTCATATATATTAACAATTATTTATATTAAATGTACACAGGCTTGGATATACGAACATTTTCCATTGACTAGAAGTAAACATAACTTAGCATATATTGACGAGTTGCTTAGGGCTCACCGTTAGCTTCCTATTCGTGAGTACGATTCTCTATAATCTTTGCGAGAGCAACTTAATGACTTAATTGAAGATCAGGTATTTTGTTCACACATTATATTTTACAACTTAATATAGCTTGTCATTGAAATTGTATAACACGTGCAAGTCATATGGACACCATATAAGAGGCATCGTACATAACACACACTGCATGAGATTGCGTTCTTCTCCGAATATCTTAAGTGTGGAGGCGTGATTGAGCCATATCATATGGAGAGGGTTCTACGACAATTTGGGCATATGCAGAATATACGTAATACCCCGAAACTTGATATAAAGATTGGAAGTTGTAATAATGAGTTTTACCCTAAAGTCTTATGAAGGAAAAGATTGCAATGATGATTCATTACCCTAGAAGACATGACTTGGAGAGATCGGATTGGATTTGAAACTTCACCTTAAATTCTTATGGAAGAATGATTAATCTTACACCAAAAGTCTTAAGGTGGCTTAGCTTGGAAGTTGTAAGGTTAGCTTGGAAAGAAAGAATGGTTGTAATGATTGATTTTACCCTAAAAGTCTAAGATGACATAACTTGGAAGACTAGGATTGGCTTACAAAAGAAGAAGATAATAGTGCCTATCCTAAAGGCCACATGAGGGTGTATTTGGAGGCTTTTGATTGGAAGAAATGGAGGCTTGCTTTGGAAGATAGAATCAAAGAAGGAAAAAAATCAGAGAATGTAATGATTATTAAGGTATAAAATAAGGTAACTTAGGGGCTAAGAGAAATCTTGAAGATTTGAGATTTGAGAATCTATATATAAAGGGGAGGAGTAGAGGCCACGTGAAGCTAAAGTGTGAGAAAGAAAACAAGGAAATAAAGAAATCCAAAGAAAAAGCAAAGAAGGGAAGATAAAGACACCTGGTCGGAAAGCCGCAAAAATAGAAGGGAAGTCGAAAAGGTAAGTCAAATTTCTTTCCATAGAGTCGTAGAGCACGAAAAGAGGAGTTTGTAGGTTCAAACGGAGAGTGAATAGGAGAAAAAATGAGCAAGTTATAGCATTTTTAATCTTAGGTTGCAAAATCCGTAACAAGGAAGGAGGAGGCGCGTGGCCACTCTTCCAGGGGCATGTGAGGGTGCGTCCGGCCTCTATTTGGCTTGAAATTTTCACTGTTGTTCTCCTATTTTAATTATCTACAACCTTATGTAAAAATATTTAAGGTTTGGTTCACTGAAATCCGTAATTTGTGCAGAAACAGCCCTTAGTGCTCGAAACTGGGCTGTAAACAGTGCTATCGAAGGAAAAATGATCAAGGTGAGTGGTTCTTGTGCATGCTTCCTCTTGATCATTCTTGATTTAATTTGTGAGTGGTTCTTGTGCATTCTTCCTCTTGATCATTCTTGGTTTCATTTGTGAGTGGTTCTTATGCATGCTCCTTGATTCCTATTAATCATTCTTGGTTTTCACTTGTGGATGGTTTGTTACTTACATCTTATGTTCCCTTTGTTTTGAGAATATCATTTCTACTTTGTTGCATCGAGTTTGACCATAACATCTTTCGTGTGTGACTTGTGTCATATTCCTTCTGCTTTGTCATACATTTTGTCATTTGGTGGTTATGGCTAGTTAGTGGCTTGTCGTGTGTGAACTACCATGGGGGCCTGTGTAAGGGGGCTAACCACGTGGGCCTGTGTAAGGGGGCTACCTCGAGCTTGTGTAAGGGGACCAAGGGGTTCATACATGGCAAGTAAGGAGGATATCTCGTGCTTGTGTAAGGGGACCGGGAGGTTACATCTCATATGTTTGTTGCTTTTAAGCAAATCTTGCCTATTGCACATGCATCTCAGTATTTGTATTTGTGGCTATTTGTTGGGGTATCACAGGGGATCTTGTGCTCTTGCAGTGAGCTGTGATCTTGGGAGATTTGGTTCTTATTTCTGCATGTCTCCTGGCAAAGCTGCATATTGTTCTTGCATGCATAGTTTTTTTCCTTATACCACTCACTTAGATGTAATAATCTAACTCGGGTGTTTTATACCCCTGGAACATTCAACGTTCCAGGTATGTTAAGCTTATCAGGTACTCTAGGTTCCAACACAAGCAAAGATTCAGAGGTGGTGCTTGGCTGATTTAGAGTTGGGTTTATCTGGGTACCGTGTCATCCCAACATTGTAATGTAAATAGCAGTTAAGATACTTAAGGATGTATGGTGTTTGTCTCCGATTCTGCGACTGTACCGCAAAATTTATATATTTGTGAAGCTACTATAACTTTCTGATATGTGGGTGCGTGACGGACTTTTATTCAAACTTGTGGAAATCCTAGCTATTTAGCATACGCAGGTTCAATCTTTACTTCCATTGATAAAGGATTTCCAATAACGCCCAAGGTCATTATTAGCATATAATGAATATCTTATTGCTTCATTGTGTAATGGAAAGTGGAGCATTACAATATACCTCCACCTCCATTATCCCCTGTTGAAGCCAAACGGGGTACAGCTACGGCAACATATAAGGTAATTTATGATTTTATCAATGATAGCTAAACTCGCTAGGATTTTTAGTTATTGCCAGCACACCGATGAGGTGGACTTGCCCAAGTGCCATGGGAGTGCAGTGAAGACTACTTGGCGTGGTATCATCGCATTACGCATCGAGTCATACAAAACCTTGCACATAGATTCAGGTTTGACAGAGGTGATCAAGATAGAGTGACTATTGCTGATGTGGTAAGATTAATTTTGTAATTGTAATTTTTTTTAATGTATTATGTTTAATTTTTCATATTTAAAATAATTGTATCTTGTAGTGCATCATGGCATCACTGTCTCCTCTTACGCACATCATATCAGGTGGATCCACTCAGGATGTAGATGCATGGAGACGAGCATGTCTTCAAATATATGATATTTTAACTATTCTTATAGGGTTTTCTTCTACTGGGTCTCGTGCATATACAGTATCCCGCGGAGCATCTTCTAGTGTGGTACGAACACCGACGGTGGTTATATCACCTCCAGCACTAATTATAAATCCACCACCTACGAGTTCAGATCCACATCATTCAGCCCCAGGCCCCCCTCAAGAGACAAGAAAAAAGACTGATAGAGATTAGATTTTTGTTGTAATATGAGACTATCTGTATTTGGTGCAATGTCACTAATTACCCTTTCAAGATGTTATTCTTTATATAGTTTAGTTTTCATGTGTTTGTTATTATTTATGTATTTTGTATTTGTTTTTATTTTTTTGTTAAAAATAAAAAACTAAATATTGTGTCCATAATGTTGCTTCTATAAATACTTTAAAATAAAAATGTAAAAACAGCATATACGTAAACATTAATTTTATTAACAAAATGATAGTCTTTTAAAAAAAAATCAGTGATAAATAGTTAGAAGTTACATTAACAAAATAAAATGATACAATTGGTTGATTGATTATTGTAAGTTAGGCTGATGAAGAGGGTAGTTCCTCATAAATGTCTAAACCATGTTAGTTTCTTTAAAAATTATTTTCATAACTCGAATAACTAATCATGTTATTTTAAAAAGTAATTTTATCATTACTAACAGAATTTTTTTTTTTTTTCCAAAATTGAAACTCCTTTATATCATAAACTTTAATTGTGGGACAATTAAATCCAATACATCTTATGTCAAATAAGATATTAGTGCAATGTAATCCACAAAATAAAATGCGAAAATATATACAAAGTATAGGAAGGCTCAGATATGGACAACAAATCACCACTTAGGTAACTCCAAAAATAAGACCACCAAGCCCCAACGAAACTCAACCCCGAATCGCCCAACCGTCCTTCTTTCTGGGCTGAAAGCATGGCTAACATACGTAATGGGCTAGGCTTCTCCATCTCTTAAGCAAATGGGCTTATGCCCATTTCTCCTCTAAAGAGATAATAAATGTGCTTATGGACTTCAAATTGGGCTGCCAATAAGTGGTGATATGGGTTAATGTTTCAATCACGGGCTGAAGCCTATGAAGATTAAACTTGCCCGAAAAATCATCATCGCTTTAGGCCTTATTCAGAAACAGAACCTAAGAATCACGTGTCAGATGTTAGATATGAGCCCTGAAGATCGATTCTAGTGACACAAAAGGACTCGATCTTGTAATTCTTTAAATATTATTTATATGACAAGTTTGTGTTTTTATTTAAATTCCAATATGGTTTAAATTATAAAACATATATCCATTAGTATAATAAGAAGTGGATACCATTCTTAAGTGTTAATAATACGAGTTACGGATAATCCATAATTCATTATACTATAAACAAGTTCCTGGCCATAGAGTTCCTAATCTGGATAATCGCAACTCGTAAAGGCCAGCACATCGTCTTCTTCCTTATTCAGTATGAGATACTGAAAGGTAAGGTTGGTGAGTCTTATGCCATTCTGTATGAGATATAGAAGAAAGATGAGTGGGTGCTCGTTACAAGAACGAGTGCACTGAATGGGACTGTTAACATTAAATCACATAGGTTATTTCTCACGGGTCAATTATTTAATGTTAGTTGCGATTGTGCAACTAGTCTTTAGACCTGAGATGACATGGATATCTATGTTTTGATGGATTAGGATATCAGTGATATTATGTGGTTGTTCTAATCAAGGATAATCATACGTATCTATGTGCCTAATTCAGTGATACATGAGGTATGTGTGCATTAGACATAAAATCTATCACCTCTAGATTTATGAGGAAGATATCCTATGTGATCTAGTAATCACTTGACAATAAATTCTTGGCCGAGGTAATATGACGATGGAATTTGTTCCATACCGGTTGTGTCACAATTAGTCAAGAGTGATTTTGGATTTGGTCATATGATGAGATTAAGATATTCGACCTACTGACCATGATCTCATATCTTGTCGGGATATAGGATGATAGAAAGACCGTATTGCATGGTAACGTAGTAAAAGGTTTACAATGCCTATTTCATAATAAATTGGGTAAACATGACATATTGCTAGATGTCACTCGTGATTTACGAGAATTAATTGTTGATTATTCTTGTTGTCAATTTATTTGTGAATCCAGAAAGTCCCACCCAAAAGAAATCACTTTCAAAGAGAAGATGTATAAATTAGTAATTTTATAATTACTAATTATAGTGCATTTATTTATTGGATAAATAAGAATAATTAAATAATTATATTATGAATATAATTATTTAATCATTAATTAGGTTGGGCCTTTTGCTAACACATTAGACTTAGCCCAATAACACTATTGGACTCATGTACCATTTAATTGGGCTTAGCCTAATTACATTAAATGGAATGGGCTTGAGAAGCCCAGCCCATTTAAAGAGAAAGGTTATGTTGGAGTTATATAAATAGCTCCATTAGCCATTCATTTCTCTTTTAATGAACACTTGAATCACTTGAGAAGTTGAGAGAATTTTGAAGAACTTGTGTGAATCCAAAGAGGTAAGTTAGAAATTTTTGTGAAAAATTTCTTTACTTATCATTCTCTTGATACTCTTGGATTAGAAGTAGTTTCGAGTGGACCGACTCGGCATCCTACACTTGGAGGATTATACAACGGGAAACCTAATGGTGAAATCGGATTTCATCTAAGAGGTAACCTTTCGTTTTTTTATTTCAATTTGTTAAACTGTAATTTCTGAAAAATGGGATACCTGTAAATTAAATTTTAATTCCGCTGCACATATGATAAGATCTATGTAATCTCAATATCAGATAAGTTAAAAACTTCCTGTGTTGCCACATCTTAACCAACTAGAGATAAAAATGCCTGAATTCTGGATATGTATGGTCTTTCCCAATCACATGTATTATTATATCGAAATCTGTACCAATTCAGTGCGACAAGAGAAATTGGTGAGCTTGGCTTAAGGAATACCTTATAAATGACATATGCAACAAAAATTGTTGTTAAAACAAATGTATGAATAAATAACTATATAAACAAATAAATAACAAAATAAGTAAGAATACATGCACAAAATGACAATCATTCATAAATCCTATAGTAATCATCTTGTGTTATACTGCTAGAGAAGGGATCGATCTGAGTGGAAGATATGTAAGACACTGGATCCGTGACAAATGCACCAATACGACATTGTATTTTGAAGCAATTAAATGGACCATGTCAAGTAAAGTCATCCAATGCTCACACGGTGCAATGTCATCAAAGCAATATAATATATGTAGTAACTCATCCACACGCATGTCTAATCCATAAAATTACGTATACATCGCACGAAAAGATTACAACTCTCATATCAGACTAAAACGAATATCTCTCCAACTATGCTCACTCATACCAAGTAACCCTGCTATCGCGCGAAATCCACAATGTCCATCTAATTATACATTAACAATACTATGCACGAACGGTTGTATTTGTGGTGGGAAACAATCATCATACCCCTTGAGTCGGTTGGTGTTTCTCTTGGATATCCATGTTGTTAGGGATGTTCTGTCTTGACCAGATTGAACTATTTCAAACAAGGACGGATCACGTTTGGTGGATGTATCAACCTGAATTTTCTTCTTCGATCCTGGCTTACCCTTAGTCCTAACTTTCATGGTTGGTGGTTGTAGTGAAGTTGTGTCTAGATTAACTATTTATCTCAACTTTTGCTTTAATACTAGCTTCACTGGCTCTGATTCTAAATAAAACATTTTATATATACTCTCCATCTCTGGCTCAATCGTTACCTGCGATGACACATCATCATAAGATGACTGTACTACCTGCAATCTTATCCAATGAGGATGCACAGTTGACAAAGGAATTGGTCATCCTTATACCATGAACTCTGCAATTTCATGTGCACAAGGTAAACCATATATGCTTCTAATCACACATCCACATGAAACTTTGTCTATCCCAATTTTATGAGCAAGTTGCGATTGCATTAGCACCATATTCAATGCACTTTTTGATATAACACCTCACAATTCTCTAAAAATTACTGGTTTGAAGTTATGTTGCACCAACGTTAAACTTTTTTCAAACGACCCCTTAATCTCCACATGTTGCAACTTAATAAGACTGTTGATAATTGTCCATGGTGACTCTAAGTCACCTTGAGAAGATCCAAGATGTCTCTTCAACTTTGCATGTGCACTCTCAGCCCTGTTTGTAGTAACGTTACTAAAATGCATTATTCTATTTGTCCATGCTACAACAAATTTTTCCTTATAATCATTCAACCATGTCTTTCTCACATAATTAAGTGTGGCCTCATATGCATGATACTCAAGTGTTAACTCATACAGACGACTTTCATACTCATCCTTAGTCAACGCAAAAACAACCAGGTTCCAATTTAACATAAATTTCTCCCATGTCTCCTTTCTATCAAATAATTTCTTACATTTGGCGAGCACATTTTTTGATATATGCCACCTACACAACAAGGTGCTCGTAGTTGGAAACACTTTCTATATTGCATTCATCAATCCCAATTCTCTATCAATTACAATTACTCCTAGATACGTATTATGAGTCATTAGACTCTTTAATTTTTCCATTGCCCATGTGTAATTATCCTCATATTCATGATCCATAAATGCGAAAGCAATAGAAAAAGTTAGCTCAATTGATGTCACACTAACGATCTCTAGCAATGGATACTTATATCTATTAGTTTTGTATGTACAATCCATTATTAACACATGAAAAAATGTTTTAAATAACTCTAGTCATTGGATGAGCCCAAAATAAGTCTATGATACAATCTGATAATCTATCACTTCTATGCCACTCCACATAATTACAATCTTTCAATTTTTTCATCAAGTGTTATATTTGTGATCGACCACCTTTATCCATGACTCTATATCTTTGTCGTGCATTATATATAGCTTTGATGGTACTCACATTTTTTTCATCTTCTGCTTTTAACGTCATCAAAATATTTCTAGGCTTCACAAGATTGTTAGATATTGTTATCATAATTTGTTTCTCTTTCTTTGTAAGTCGGCCAGCATATGAATGACCCTCAAGTTGAGTTGTTGGTAAATAGTTGTGCAATCCACATACAACCTTCAACATCCAGTGTTCATTTGACAATTTAACACCAAGTAACTCAAATGGACAACCACACTTTTTAGAACCTGTGGTCCTACGATTTGTTTCTCCTATTGTCTTATCTTCTTTTTCAAATGATTTATATTTTCCACTCTGTTCACAAGCAAGACAAACTCTAGGTTTTCTTTATATACCCCCAGATTCAGAACTCTTTATAACAATAACCATTCCATTTTCTTTTCCAACTGTCTTAACCCATTCAATAAGTGTTTCCCTATTACTAAAAATCTCATTGCTAACAAAAGTTTGACTAGCATCAAACAATACGGCATTCTCATTCTCAAAATTCTCTAAATTTTGATCATCAAATCCCTATTATCAAAACAAAAATAAGATACATAAATTAAAAATGTGCTTTAAACAAAATATTAATAAAATATATAAATTAAAAATAATAAGATTTATATAAACAGAAGAAAAAATATAAATTTAAAGACAATACACGACAAAATGGAATCGCGGGTCAGGAACTCGAAACCACCGACCCGATTGCGGGTCACCTCGAGTTAGGGTCAAGAACCCGAGGGTCCCCCGACCCACACCAGTTGGGGAATGGGAACCCGAGGGTTCCCTAACCGTTGCAAGTTGGGAGACCCTCGGGTTCCCGACTCGATACAATCAGGAACCTGAGAGTCCCTCGACTCACAGTGGTCAGGGAATCCTCGAGTTCCTGACGACTAACAGTCGGGGAAGCTTGGCCTCCCTGACTAGAACTATTCAGGGAACCCGACACATTCCAGTCGGGGATACCCAAATTCCCTGACCACGAAACGCATTCCAGTCGGGGATACCCAGATTCCCCGACCACGAAGGGTATCCCCGACTAGAATGCATCGGGGAAGCTCAAGTTCCCCGATATTCGGCCTCTACTCCAACTCTATGATTATCATTCTCAGCATTTTCAAACATGCAACAATCCAAAATTACAAATAAAATGAGTTACCAGAATATTGACGTGCTACTGGTTTAGGGTTTGCGCTTCATTGTGCACGACCTGCTGCTCATCATCTTCTCCATAAAACTCTTCCTATCTCATTAATTTTTGGATATAATCATCCATTATATGTAGAGAAAAGTAGAAGAACAAAATTAAAACTAACAAAAACAAGAACAAGAAGATAATCACTGTGATCAGAAACCTTCATAAATTTTCAATGAAAGTGATCGGGGATTGACTGCGAAGAGTAAATAAAAGGAAAAAGTAGTTGAGAGAAAGTAGTTAGGTAAGGGTAATAAAGGTTTTTTAAGGGAAGGTAGTTGAGACAATATTTGACCGAGTTATGAAGAGTAATTCGTCGGGCTGCCGATAGAATTTTTCAAATTATTTCTCATATTTTATCTCTTTTTTTCTCATATCTTGATTAATAAATATTATCTTAAAAAAAAAAAGCCAGAAGAATTTTTTAAAAAGATGCTGCCGAACGAACAAACAAAAAAACACACACTTCACCAAACAGAACTATTTTGTCATTATTTTTCTCTTTTAATAACTCACTCTTCGATCTTGTGTGGAGCGGATTGAAGAATATTTCAATATTACGCAAAGTGCCACTTCCTTTTGGTTTGCTTGTAAGATTGAGAAATAATGTGCTTTGAACCTTAAAGAAGAAAAGAATCCTCAAAACTCAAATCCAAACAATCCCATCACTGTGGCAATTTTATTAGTTTATGTATGATTGTTGTTAAGTTCACTTACTTTACTGAATGTACAAAACAAAACAGTAAAGACTTTCAGAAAGCTTCTCTCGTCACTATTTTGCTTCTTCTCAAGATAACTATTGTTTAGTTTTCTCTTTATTTTCTTCTCTTTCATTTGCAATTCCAGAGAGGAGAGAGTTTTCCTTTCTATTTTCTATAAGAATCATCCATCAAGACCGAAATGATTTCTTATATATTCTTCTCATCCCTCCAATAAATCATATACATTATAGGCCACAAGTCCCCAGCATTATGCTTGAGAAATGAATTTAAACATTCACAAATTTCAGCTTTTATTAAACTACACATTTTCTTAAACGAAATTAAACTTCGGTTAAAGGTGCAGTAGCAGCAAAAATAATTTTCCTTTCCTTCTCCCTCCATATAAATGTTTGATAATTCATTTTCCCGTAAAACTATTAACTGTAATATGCTTCATATTCAATTTCAGAATCAATTCTAGACAAACAAAAATGTGTATATATATATATATATATATTACAATATTTAACTAATTCATTAGATGATCTATTATCCTCATCAGACAACGTGTTGCTGGCATGCAGGGGGAGGGAGATGAGTGGGACCTATGCCAGGACCCACACCCCTGAGTTTGCTTGCGTCGGGCAAAAGGTAAGCAACATAACATTTCATTATTAGGTATATTTACATTATTTAATCATCACATGACAACAAATTCTTTATTTTTATCTAACGGTTACTTCATCTTTTGTTTTTACATTTTAAAAAACAAACGAAATTATCTAACAACATATTCATTTTTTTTAAAATTAAAAAAAAAAGATAAAAAACTATCAACAAAATCCCAACGAGCCCTTAAGGTCTAACGCACAATAAATGAGTGATCATATTTGTAGGGCTAAAGAGATGTATCTTGCAGTTGCAACAAAGTAAGAGGAGCTGTGAATTTAATAGGTTCAAGAAACAAGTTATTAAACATTAATGGACATGGACATTCAAGGGACTATGTTTCCATGTACCTGCAATTCCCCACCCAATATAGCCAGACTTAAAATCACTAGTAAATGCAAAATCAAATAAATGGCGTGATAAATGCTTTCTACATTTTGGGCAAGAACAATTAAAGTATGTACACACAGAAAATAGCAAAAAAGTAACAAAGTGACTGGCAAATAGTTCACCTTCCAGGCATGTAGATAAGGCAACAAATTGGACTGGGATGTAAATGTGAAGAACACAGAACTATATTGCTTTTGAAAGAGTTAAAAATCTAGAAAATTATACATTTGGTTGTATGTCACAGTAAGAAAGAAAATTGGTATTCTAGACAAAAAATAAAAAAACCAAAAAATAGAAAGCTTTGATGGGGGTAAAAAGAAACCTTTCTGTCGTACTTTACCTTGGGGATCAGTATGCTGCGCAATCATCTGCTAGAACGAGGTGTCAGATATCCTGTAAACCATGTGTGCAAGAGTTCATCGCAATCTGAGTTTGTATGCCGCCTCTACAAAATTTTTAATGCGCCTCAATGAAAGAATTGCTACGGTTGTAACAACTTCCGCTCTGTAAAATAAGAACTTTCCATCCAGGGAGTTTGCGGAAGAAACTAAAGCAAACTCAAAGGAACTGGACCATGAAAAATCAGTTACTATCTCTGTACATCTATTCCTAATCATCACCATCCATCTCCTCATCCTGTTCCGATGATGGAGGTGTACCAGTCGTGCTGCTTTCATCCTCCGGTTCAAGCTGCTCTTCCAAATCCGTCTCATTTTCTTGTAGTTCACTCTCATTAGTGCTGTTCTTCTGATAGCGAAGGGTAGTGGTAGAATGCTCCAGTCCTTTGGGGCACTCCTCGCGCCCTTCATAAGATAAGAAGGCAGGAACACGGGTGGGGTTGAGAATTCTGCAGGAGCATTCAGGAATGGGGTGTGAAAGAAATGATGACGGTTTTGATATACGAAATTCCCTTTCAAGGCCTTCCTCACGCAGGCTCTTGGTCAGATGCTCTCGCACTGAAAGCGTCCAATTGTGTTTTGGATGGTAAAGATTGTCTCGGGTACTATTCAAGAGCTCAGCAAGATATTTCCTGCTTTGAGTTCAAGATTGCGTGATTAAAGATGGGAAATTCTCGAAAATCAAAGTAAAAGAGAAAAAAAATATATATACTGATGAAGAAAAAGCGTGCCTACTCAAGCACACAGCATTTTTTCTTTTGTACATTCAGCCATTCAATTATCTTGAGAGGACAGGGCATAATTCCATTGCATCAGTACAAATAAAATTAAGGATTATGAAAGCATATTAATCTGCGTGGTTGTGAGCTAACAAATCCGCCATTCCATAAGAAACCAAAACTGAACTCAAAATAATCAAATAGAATTTCTGATCATTTTTACCTGTCTGGCCGATATGTTCTGGCAGATGCCATCTCATAAAGACGATGTCCCATGACCAAGCCTGAAAAATCTGGCCATCCACTTCCATCGTTGTTGAAACCAGGAAAGAAAGCATCTGCTTCCACTGAAACAATATAATCAAGAGCAGCCCATAACAACCTGTGTGCTTGCCTCCTCAAATCCGCCAGTGAAGGGTCTGGTTCAAAATCATTCTCTGCAACCCAAGCATACCATCCTTCCTTTTCATGCTGATAAATGGGCCTACCAGGAGGTGGAGGAAGAGGCCGGGGTCGTGGTCCTGCTTTATTCCATTCTTCTTTTAGCTGTTCTGCACTTTTGGCTGGAGGAGGCTTGAAAAGATCCTCAGGAAGTGGAGTTTCAGGTCCAATCAAGTTGATTAGCTCCTGCTTGCTACATAAAGAAGTACGATCTACTAAGTTGGTGTACAGTGCACGTAAAGGTATAAGAATCCTTTGACCACCAAAGGTTTCAGAGCCTGCCAAGTATATTCTCATTTTAGGAGGGTAACCCATGACCCGAAGGAGAAGCCCTACCTACAAAAATGAAAAAGGAATAAGATAATTGTTGTACATAATAGAAGCTCATATTACGTATGCGCTAAACATATTCCTGTCAAAAGTTCGGTCAGTTAAACCAATTACCCATCAGATATTGTTGCAACTTTAATTCTTCCTTATTCAATAACTTGCGTATTGATTTAAATGTTTGGGATGAAACAAGAGTCAAAGGAAAGTGATATAATGCATTAATTATACTGCATATTCAGAGCCAAGGGATGTTTGCAGTGACTGGTAAACCCAGAGCAATTCAATGAAACGGAAAGAGTTGATATAAACTGCTAAGATGACTTAAATTTATTGAGCATGGTCAGAAGGGAAAAAGCTTCCATATCCTCCAACAAGGTTCGGCATCAAGGGCAAATAAGTTGACGACTCACAATATTGAAAACTCATCTGAAGTTACCATGCACTTTACACCCCTCAAGGGTATTGCATCTTAATTTTACAAACCTCAAACCGTAGCTTTGTAAAACTGTATGCTATACATTTGTTTCTATGGTATCAGTAGATCAGAGAAGTTTAGTAGTGTATAGATGAACTTGCTAAAGACAAAAGCAATCTTAATAGCCTTTTCAGCTCACTTCAAGCCATAATCAAGCATGGAAATCATTTTCTGTTTGAACATTAGGACCAGGTTTCATAGTTTGCAGTCTTTATCTCGTTCAAATGCACACACAAAAAAAAATCTCTAATGCCAACGAGCTCCCCTCTGGTATAAGTAACTACCTTGTCATCTACATCAATCAACATCTCATGCTAAGATATTGGACATGAAAAAGAACCAGAACCAGTATACCCTGTGGAACAATAAGAAAGAAATTTGTAATTCCTGTGCTTGCTTTGATTTCAGCTTCCTTAAAGCAATCTAGTTGGGTGCAAGAATGCATAAAATTGCAAACACATGCAATGAAAATATAAGACATTTCATTCAGTTAAAAAGGGAAAAATACAAACATTTCAAAAAATGCCATCAGATTATTCGAGTTATATAGTGACAATAAAATTTCATATTAATCAGTAGGAAAGCAATCATGAAGCAGGATACCTCCTCAGGCATGAGGGGGCATGAACCATTGCCTTTCCGAACATGTGAATCAACACTTAGTTCTTCCTTTACAATTCCTTGTTTAATCATCTGTGCCCTTCGGTATTGTATAAGTTCAGTATGAACATCCTGGAGGAATAAAAATCACACACATAGACATAACAAGAATAGAATATAGTACAACAGTAACAAGCAAATGAATATACAGTTAGCCATATTGGCAAAAGTAGATGTTTTCTAGCAAACTCTTCAGATATAAAGATGAATGAAGTCTCCCACAAGCTATAAATATTAAAGATGATCCTTCTATTAATTTGATACTTTAACACATTCATGTTTTACTTTTATATAATGTTTTTTTGACAGATTCTTGCATTACTACCAAAAGTTTTTCTTTTTCCCAATTTTGCAGATGAAGTATTTTTTTGTGTGGATGTAATGGAAACCATAAATTGTTAGCACTTCATACAGAACTACATTCTAAGGCTACGAAGATAAAAAAATTCCACTCTAATAGCATATATCGGCTTTGCAACATATAATTTTTGCTGCAACAAACAGGCTAAGTCAACATGGCAAGATGATCAGCATAAGTAGGGTTTGGTAGCTACCTGAAAAAGCTCAGCACAGCCATGATATGCTAAGGTATCTCTCGTGAGGCCAGTATGGAAAGCAAGGTAAGGTTGTCCAGAAGCTCGTAACCTGAGGGTAAAAAGTTAATTGCTTGAGGCCATCCGACCATAATGTATACTTAAAGGAAAAAACTACTCTCCTTTCCAACTTAGCAAATTTGAACCAGCAGAAGGAACATGGAGACTAATTTGGGTGCCTGTCAGGCTGTGCCCCCAGGCCCACGGCACTTAGGTTCAAACTTATGTAAGAATGCAAGCCAATAGTCAACAGACTGATAAAGATCTCATTCCCCAAAACTCATGCCACATATCAAGATAAAAAAATACACGTGCTGATTCATTAGGTGTTTTGATTTAATGAGAAAGAAAAATAGTAAATTTGGTTCAACGATAATGACTAAAACAATTGAAAAAATTCTTATGTTCATCAAAATTTTAATCAAGTGACATGTTCAATATAATCGAGTATGTGAAGAATCAACAAAGTTTTCAAGAAAAAATTAATCGATTAAACCATAAGAGTAATTGAGTAATGCTCAAAGTATTTCAAAAATAATCGATTACATATGTAAGAATAATCGAGTAAACATAGGAAGTATTCGACTAACAAAACCCTTGTACTCAAGTGTGTGATACAATTTTCTGTCATCTTAAAAGTAATTAAATTGTTTTTGTAATCGAGTAATAATCAGTTGTACTCGAATGAATTTGCTTTGTAATTGAGTAATCTTAACTTAAAGTTTTTGGGCATCTTTTTACTCCAGTGAAAGTATTTTTTTTGTATTCGAGTAGATATCATTTGTAGTCGAGTAAACATAAGCTGAAAATAGGTTGTGTCTCTGGACTTAAGATTTAATTGGGTAATGATCTTTGTACTTGAGTAAGAATCATAGCTAATCAAATAAACATTGCTTTGTAGAAGAGTAGATAAAGCATTTTTCTGTGGCTTGCAAATAATCAAGTAATGGTATCCTCCTACTAGAGTAAGCATGAAATATAATCGATTACATAATACATCTAATCAAGTAAGAATCAAACTTAGTCGAATAATGCTAATTTATACTCAGAGTATTTCTTGTTAGATTTCAAAAATATAGCCGTTACATTGCATTCAATGAAGTTAGTTTCTACTTTTCAGTGCATTAAATGCTTTTCAGACAACTTGTGCGTACTTTATGAATTGTTAATAATTGTTTAAAGTTTGTAGAGACAAAAAGTGCCAGTTGTAACTTAAACAAACATTCCAATTGTTTAATGCAAAGTCAACAACATTCAAGACATGAAGCCCTATAAATAGGAGGAGTCTGAAGAAAAAGTTTACAAGAACATACAAGCATTCTGAGCTCAACTTCTCACAAGTCTTCTCGATAAAATCTTTCTGATCTTTTAAAAGCGAGTGATTTGCATTCCATATTCTGTAACTCTCTTTGAAGAGATATTTTTGTTCCTATTGTAACATCTTTATATTTTCTCTTGATAAATCCTTTCACATTATTTGTGAAATTTGTAAAGGTTAAGTCTGAACCTTAAAAGGCATTAGTTGTGGCTAAGCCAAATATTGAAAAGCCAACTTGTCAAGGTTAAGTAGCCGAACCTGCTTAAAAGCTACAAAGGTATAGGTAAAAATTGTGTTTGCCAAAATCCTTAGTGAGGAACCGAGGTAGTGGATTAAGCTTTAAAGTTGAACCACTTTAAATTTGTTGTGCTTGATTTTTACATTTTTACTCTACTTCTGTTTATTTGAAGTTTTTAAAAAGGGTGAAAGAGGCTTAATCCCCCCTCCCCCCCTCTTAAGCTAACTATTTCATCAACATGCTCCAATGAAAAGATAACGACAATGTCACTTCTTGTTTAAAATTGTCAGACATAACATTGATTGGATTAGCTACCAGGGAAATGGCAGCAGTGAGCTACTAATCTAATCAAGCCTATAATCATGTCCAACCAGATCATGCAATTCAATCTTAATGCTTTCTTGCTACCCCCCACCCCCCTCTTCTCCCAGCCCTTCTCCTAAGCCTTGTGTTATCTAGCCTACAGTAAGCCTTGTGTTAGCTAGCCTACAGTCAGCGTAGAACTCATTAGACCAAACATCATGAATTCTTTGTATACCATGTGACTACCTTAAGGTAAGTGAACTGTGACAGCACATACAGTATATTCATGCCTCAGCTAAAACTAAAGCAAAGTTATCACACAAGCGACTTGTGCTACAGTTTCTCTTCTGCATGATTACTTGAAACAGGTCAATTCATAGGTTCATTTATTGACATATTTGAACATTAGATACAAGGTTCTACCTTTTATGTTGGGATAGATAGTATTGCCCTAAAACATGAACAACAACATACCAAGTTTTCATCCCATCATGTAGGGTCTGTTACATGAATTCTAGCTTGTCAGTCATTTCTACTTGTGGCCTTTTCTTCTATAAAGCCATTATAACTCATATCATAACTAAAGATCTCCAACCTAGTTATTCTTGGTCTTCCTCTATCTTCTTTGCAAGATACTTGTTCCACTCCATCCACTCTCCTCATGGGAGCCTTTATTGGTTTTCTTCTCACATGATCAAGCCATCTTTAATCGAGTCTCACATGTTTTATCTTTGTCAGGACTTGAGGATTGTGCCTGACTCGATTGGGAATTAGCAGCAAAGAGAGAGAAAGAGAGAGAACAAAAGTGAGAGAATTCTGGAATTACTTCTTCATTGATGCCTACTTCTTTACATGGGCAGTATTTATACAATCAATCCTAACAGAATAACCATAGTTGGTTATGGCTAACTTCCCGCCTTATAGCTCCTAAGTAACATACAATGTAGGCTTATTCCCTAACTGCCCTTAGGGTCGTGACAATTGCCCTCTCCTTCAATCAATTATTGTCCTCAAGAATTATAAGAGTCCGGCAGCCCTGGGAAACTGCTGCAACAATTCTAGTAAATTTTCCCAAGTAGTATGCTCCAGTGGTCGATTAGTCCACTAAACCAGTACTTGTGTAATAGGTAAAATGCCCCTGTATATGATCCTTCTCTCAACAATGGCATGAGGCTCTACCTCCTCTTCCAGCTGCTCAGCTATGGGAGGTAATTCGGTGCTGACATTAGCTAGGGGCCCTTTAACTGGCTTAAGTAATGAAACATGAAAAACAGGGTGAACTTGCACCCCTTTTGGCAGCTGCAATCGATAAGCCACTGCTCTCACCTTGGCCACAATAGGAAATGGTCCAAAATACTTAGGACTCAGCTTGGAAACTAGAATTGTGGTGTAAGGCTGTTGGAGGAAACGTCTGACCTTCAAATAGACCTGCTCTCCCACTTCAAATGATCTTTCAGTCCTCCTTTTATCCGCCATCTGCTTCATTCGATTCTGGGCAGTACTGTCTTTGTGAGAAATACTCGCCCACTGCTGCCATAGTAGGATTAGGGCCTGAAATTGCAGGTAAGAAGGTTGGTTTATACCCAAACATGGCCTCAAAAGGACTCCTATTAATGGTACTATGGTAGCTAGAATTGTACCACCATTGAGCTAGGCCTAACCACTTATTCTAGCTCCTGGGTTTTGTGAAACACATGTAGCGCAAATAGGCTTCAACACACTGATTTACCCGCTCCGTTTGTCCGTCCGTTTGGGGATGGTATGCAGTTGACATATACAACCCGACACCTAATTTTTTGAATAATTCCTGCCAAAAGCGACTGGTAAAAATGGTATCCCTGTCAGATATTATGGATTTGAGCACCCCATGGATCTTGACCACCGAATCTAGGAAGACTCGTGACACCTCTGCTGCTGTAAATGGGTGAGTTAAGCTGATAAAATGGCTGAATTTGGTCAACCGATCTGCTATCACTAATATCACATCCTTCCCTTCTCATCTAGGTAGGCCTTCCACGAAATCCATTGATATCCTCTCCCATGCTTGCTCCGAAATTGCTAAAGGCTACAACAACCCAGGGTAAGGGACCTGTTCATGTTTACACTGCTGACAGATCTCACATGATAGCACCAATTGTACCACATCCCTTTTCAATCTTAGCCAAAAGAAGAGTTGCTTCACCTTTTGATAGGTGACCCTTACACCCGAATGTCCCCCTATTGGTGAGCAGTGTAAGGCCTTTATAATCTGCTCTTTAAGCGTTTGGTCTTTTCCAACTACCAATCTGCCTTTGTAACGAAGCACCCCTTGAGTTAAAGTATATCCCTTAGGATTTC